>NC_134136.1:38962500-40162500 GCF_040939455.1 Microcebus murinus
ATGCTACCATCACCACAATCAAGTTTTAGAACATGTCCATCACCCCAGTAAAATCCCTCATGCCTGCTTGCAATTAATCCCCACCTATTCCAGGCAATCACTAATGTGTACTTGTAGGGATTTATGTGGACAAACATTTCTATTTCTCTTACATATAGAATCTTGAAAATAATAATCATATTAATAGCAACTTCTCTTTACTGAACACTTACAATGTACACTGTGGGCTAATATTTTTATATTCACTTAATCTCTCCTATAACACAATTTAGTAAATCTTACCATTATCCCCATTTTACAGATAAGAAAAGTGAGGTTTAGAAAAATGAAGTAACCTAGCTAAGGTTACAACAGTACACCTTTTACTATCACTTGTTCTGACAAACTGAGGTACAGTGAAGGAAGTGACTTTGCCCAAAGTCACATAGATAGTTTTATCAAAGAAGTGACTAAGTTTTTGGAATAAGTAACCTAGTCCTTGGAAGTGCTATAGTATCTGAAAGAATGCCTACATACATTAGATAAGAAATGATCTCAGGCAAGGCTTCCCTTTCAAATGTGATTTTCATTTTAATATTCTGATATAAATTATTTCCTACCTCATTTGCTTCCTTAGGGGTGAAATAATTAGCATTAGTGAGAGTCTCCTAAGTGTTTATTTAAGAAGTCATGGATGTCCAAGCTGATTTTTCCTTTTCTATAGGACCAATGCTGGCCTGCTTGACATCACTGTGAGCAGTCAGTGTAACAACGGCAGATTTTTAGTGGTAAAGAGTAAAGGCTCTGAAATAGTATAGCAGTTTCTTAAAAATTAAAAATAGGATTGCCATATGTTCCAGCTATTCCACTTCTGAGTATATACTCATAATTAAAAGCAGGGTCTCCAAGAGATACTTCTATACTCATGTTCATTGCAGCACTATTCACAACAGGCGAAGGTAGAAGTAACTGAAGTGTCCATCGACAGATGAAGGGATAAACAAAATGTGGTATATTATAAACAATGAAATATTATTAAGCCTTAAAAAGGAAGAAAATTCTGATACATGCTACAACATGGATGAACCTTAAGATAGTATGCTAAGTGAAATCAGCCAGCACAAAAAGAAAAATACTGTATGATTCTACTTATGTGAGGTACCTAGAGGAGTCAAATTCATAGAGACAAAAAGTAGAATGGTGGTTGCCAAGAGCTGGGGAGAGGAGGAATGGGGAGTTGTTTAATGAGTATAGAGTTTCAGTTTGGGAAGATGAAGAGTTCTGGAGATGAATAGTAGTGATGGTTGTACAACAATGTACTTAATAATACTGAAGTGTACAACTAAAAGTGGTTAAGATGGTAACTTTTATTTTATATATATATATATATATATATATATATATATTTTTTTTTTTTTTTACCACAATTCAAAATGAAAAAAAAAAAGTGAAGGCTCTGGATATGGGCGTTTAATCTGATTCCTTCACTTATTAACTGCGTTACTTTGGGAAAGTAACTTAGCTCTTCTGTACCTCTATTTCTTCAGCTTTAAGTAGGAATGATAATAGTACTTACCTCCTAGGACTTGTGTGAATATTGAATGTAATAATACATATAATGTACTTTATATACTACCTAGCACATAATATGTGTTTATTAAATATAAGCTATTTTATTATTTTTAGATGGCAACAAGAGAAAAAGCTCACTCTCTACATACATGAGGCTTGTATGAAGCCATGGTACTTGTCCCTTGCTCAGATTCCCCAAAACAGAACAGAATGTGGCCCTCCCATCTCACTGATCATTTCCGCTCTTCCATCTTCTTTGCTATGGCAGCTTCCTGGACCACACTGACAACAGCATATGAAGGGAGGAAATAGGAAAGTGGGAAAGAGAAAAATGCCAACCTTCCATGATCAACACATATTTTACCTCCTTTACTACTAATTAATATCATATTGTGCAATCCTGACTGGGCACCCTGGCAAAGAATTACCTATTTTTTTTTAGGTTTGATCAGTTATTTGAAACACCAACCTGGTAGGATGGTCTATGTATTGGTTTTTATTTTCTTCTAAGGTATAAACTATTTCTTATGAGATTGCTTCTGTTGGTTTTGCTTATACAATTAAAAGTAAGTTGAATTAAAACTAAGTCTACATAATAGCCAAAATATCCCATTAAATCAGGAAAAAATGATGATCTCAGTATTTGGAGATAAGACAACTAGATATTTACTTATTTAACATATATTATTAAGTACCTCCTTATGAGCAATAGGCAGTTTAGAGTTCAGTCTCATCAGGGAAGATAAGTATGAACATAAAGAAGCACAATACAATATGGATAGTATTACATACCATAAAGTATGTCCATTTGCTATGAGACTTCTGAGAAAAGAGATTGGTTTTTGCTACAGAGAGGAAGGGAAGCAGACCCTTGTCTGCTCAGAGTCTGATACCAAATGGCACTTGGTATCTATTTGTTGAATGTTTAGTTAAAAAATGTTTCATATAAAAGGTGGCATTTGAGCTAGATCTTAAAGGTCAGATGAGAGTTGGATCAGTGAAGTTGGGAGGGGCATCCTAAGTTAAAGGAAAAGCATGAGAAAGGGCACATTGGTGGGGTGAACAAGGGAAAAGGGTCATGGGGTTGAATGAAAACTGAGATACAAGAAAGTGAATCATAGGAGATAAGCCTTGAATGTTAAGTTGGAGCTGAATCATAGAGGCCCCTAAATGGTATTCTAAGGAATTTGGCTTTTCCAGTATGCAGGGGGAAGCCCTTGAAATGTTTTGAAGCAAGAGAATTAAATGATTAAAGCTTAAGGCTTTGAGAAGAGCAATCTGACAGCAAATTTCCAGAATGAATTAAGGACAAAAAGTGAGACCAGATGAAGGGAGACTAATTGAGTGAATATTGTAAGAATCCAGGGCCAGAAGTGAGGTAGTGGCAGAAGGAATAGAGATTAGATTCAAAAAATCTAGAAATGTTTAGATTATTGATTGGATGTTGGAGGAAAGGATGAGGTCAAAGATGATTGCAGGCTGAAACTAATATGTAGGTGGGTAAAAAGATAGAGATTCTATCTTTCAGGAGATGCAGATTTCTGTGGGATGATGCTGAGTTTCCTATTGGACAGTTGAGTTTAAAGGGCTGGAGCTAATGGATTTAAGTGCTTGGCTAAGGCTAGATTTCTATTGATTAAAATAATTGAATTGGACCCTGACATTCAGTTTTGATCACTTTGGTGGCATTCAGTTTCTTAGGAATGGAGAATTGCACCTTGTGTTTTCCTTATGGTTCTAGGGGAGAGTGCACTTCACACTGTGTATGCCTCTTTTGGTGTCGCAAACACTCCCAGCAAACCTGGCTATCCTACAGAATCTGATTTAATTGAACTAACTACCCCTTATAGACATAGCCTGAACTAATCACAAATTGTGGCATCATTTAGTAACTGGGAATTAAAATGGAAGCAATGCTGTATTCTCTAAATGTTTTAAAATCATGGCATTGTAATTAGTTTTGAATTCAGTGATACCCCCCCCATAGTCATATGACCTCTGCTTCACTGCACACTTGTGGTAGCTTCTTTGATATTAGTGTATTAAATTCCAAATACTATTTAGAGACCTACTCTTTAGTTTGAGGCTAATTTTTAAGTTTTATATTTTTATTATAATGTTGAGAATAAAACAATGTATTTAGAATCCTGAACTAGTATTTCAAGTGGAAGATAACATCATTAATATGAATATGTCATTTTTGCCTAGAAAAACTGGGTGTGCAGTTGACAGATTGGTCTTTTTTAATTTGCAGTACTGATTTATTTTGTTCATCTAGATTAAGTAGTTCCTTTACTTCAGTGTGTATCAGATTTCCTGCAGAGTCTGTTCAATTGCAGATTCCAGGGCTCTACTCCAAGAGTAGGCCTGGAGTAGAACTCTAAAATCTGCATTTTAAACAAGCACCAAAAGCAGCCCCAAGCTATTAATACATTTTGTATTATCTAAAGTCTTCAAAGGCCTTACCTCTAAGTGTTTGACCTTTAAAAATTAAGCTTAAAGAAAAGGGAGTTTCCTAAGGTAGTTACTCTAGCTGGTGTGCTCTCTAGAGCAGGGTTCAGAACCTGTAGTCCATGGGTGGGCTTCAGAAGATCTATGAACCTTTGAAATTATTATATATGTAAAAGCATGTGTCTACCTGTATTTTTCTGGGGAGATAGGCCAAATCCTTCAGAATTTCAAGAGTCCAGGACTCAAGTCAGGTTAAGAACTACCTCTCCTGCCTCAATGTGTGGTATAATAAAAGAGTCAAAAATATCTAATTTTGATAAGACAAAAATACTTCTTACTCACTACCTATCTATATTTTTACAAGTTTAGAAATATTAGATATAATAATTCTCAGCCTGGAAGGAAGAGTGTGGAAATATTGCACCATTGACTCCAGAAAAGACCACCAGAAAAATCTGTAAGTCAAGTAAAGCTGTAAATTGTATTAAACTTACAGCAGCATGAAAGCACTACATTGATAGAGTCATAGTATCTTGGAAAAGGGACCTCAGGGGAAAATATTTATAGGGTTTTAGGGCCTGGGCTTGTGATTGCAAGGCAGATCTTGCAAGGTGAGGACCAGGTTAAGATTGTGCAGTATTTATGATAAAATAGCTTTATACTGGTGAATACAGCATGGTGAGGGTCTTACAGCTAGTATTGGTGAGCAAGCTGTTAGTCTTAATAAGTAAACTGCTTTAGTTGGTTCACAGTATCTTCCAGAAGCAAATATTTCCTGAAGTAAGAAGCTATATTATTTTTGCTTATTCTCAGTATTAACATAAGAACAGTAAAGTATGTCTGACCTGATATTGTTTAATGCAGGGAAAAGAAAATATGCCCAGTTCTAATATTATATACAGGGATAGGAAAGTATGCCTGGTTCAGTATTTTTTAACACAGGAGCAGGAAATTATATTTAGTTCTTAGTACCAAGGATTAGTGTTCTAGGTGGATTGCTGGGGGATTAATCCCTGGTCAAACCATAATTCAAAACATACTATCCACTGAAGGCCACTCATTCTTCCCAGTCAACCAACCAACATGGAAGGATAGTGTTTGGTCTGAGGTAAACAGAAATATTTGTTTTTTTCCTCCCCCACAAACCTTCAGAGGACAAAAACCTTCAGGTTTTCCAATAGTCCCCCAAGCCTATCCTTGGAGATGAGGAATGTCCTCCATTTGAAATTAGAATAGTGAAGATTGTAATAAATGTTAAGAAATAGTGAAATTTTGCAGAGAGATCTTATATAGCGAAATATCAAGACTTGAGATGTACATTATTACCCGTTGGCTGGTAGGCACTGATTGGCTTTTGTACCATTCTAAGGATTGGAGAAGACCAGACCTTGAGTCATTATAATTGCCACTGTGGCCATTTTTAGATCCAATTTGTTTTTAATGTAATGAAATTTCTATAAATGCTAAATTTAAATAACTAAAGTCTGAATATTATCTTACTAGACAGTTAGACATTAGTTAATTGAGATTTTATAGTTTTCTTGTGATTTTTCAGAGCTGATTATTTATTTCTGACCTCAAACATTCTCATAGGCCCATGTCAAGCTTATCATCACTGAGCAAGGTTCCTATTGCCTAATGGATAAAATAGTACCATTTGACATATAAAAAAGTACTCAGCTTATATGCAGGTTCTGCCCTCCTACAAAGGAACAATGATTAGGTGCATTCTTGATACCGGTGGACATAAGATAGAGCAAAACTTTCTGGAACATAATATCAAAGCAAATTCCAATAACCCAAAGGCCATTTTTCCCTGTGCCCACTGAAGTGCCCTTAAAAGTTAGTATTTCACAGGAAGAAAGTGATTTTTTTAGGACATGCTTGAAGCCCTGACTGTGGTGGGGCCAAGGCAATATATGTAACCTAAACATTTGTACCTCTGTAATATGCTGAAATTAAAAAAAAAGAAAAGTTATTTTTTTAATCTGAAAACTTAATGTTATTAACATATGTTGCTATCCACATAGCCACAATATAAAAGAATAGCCCAATTATTATGGCTGAATTAAGAATAAATATAGGTACATAAAGAAGAAAACCAATGTCCAATAAACATATAAACTTCAATCTATAAACCACTCAGCATCTATATCAAGGCAATCAAATATTCTTACAAATACTTGTTTATAAATTCTAGGTTGTCTTCATTCTCACAGTAGATAAATCTTGCAGGTTCCTATCAGATATATGATTATGCCTTATGACTCCCCTGTAGGTTGATGCATGACTGTAGAAAAGCCACATTGAGATTCTAATCACAGACTGAGGTCCTTCAATGTAATACTCTATTCATAGGCTGCCTATAACTGCCTTAGGAACTTTGCCTTCAAGAAATGAAAATTTGTTATAGGATTATGTTGAGCCAGTACACCCAATGGCATAAACAAAAACCAAATAAATATATACACAAAAGTAAAACAAAACAAAACCCAAGGACCACCTATAATAGCACTGTCCAACAGAAATATAATATAAACCATATATGTAACTTTAAATTCTCCAGTAACCATATTTTAAAAAGTAGGAAAAACAGATGAAATTAATTTTAATAATTTATTTTCTTTAACCTAGTATATTCAAAATATTTTCATTTCAACATATAATCAATATAAAAAGCATTAAGGAAATATTTTGTAATTTTTTCATATTAAGTATACGATATCTGGGGTGTACTTTATACTTACATATATACATTATACATTACATATACATTATACATACATATACATTATACATTATACAATATACATTATACATATACATTATACATCTTAATTCATACTAGCCATATTTTAAGTGTTCAATAGCCATGTGTAGCTAATTGCTGTTATATTAAACAGTACAGTCCTATACCATAATTCGTGGTCTTTAAGCTTGAGCAGGCATCAGGATCACCTGGAAGGCTTGTTATGACATAGATTGCTGGGCCCTACTTCCAGAGTTTCTGAATCATAGGTCTGAATGGAACCTGAGAGTTTCCATTTCTAACAAACTCCTTGATGATACTGATGATGCTGATTGGGAGATCATACTTTCACAACCATGGCTATGGTTCTTTCAAAATCCAACTTTGGGACCATTTTACCACTGCAGTAATGTGAATGATCAAGAACTGACCCTAGGCACCATGGCTGTTTGTGGTGGCTGTGTTATTGCAGTTTATAAAACATTGTAAACCAACATTTACCTGTTGGTTAATATTGAGTAATTATTTATGTGGATGGGCATTTCTTAGATCTTCATGTCTATTACTCTCTGAGTGCTTCTTTCCAGTTGGCTGAACAGGGAAGAAACATTTATTGGCTTGCTTGTTCTTAGTGAGTATTCACAGGGCTGTATTAATATCATATCTATATGCATGCTCTGATCTTTAGGCAGAAAACAGCCCTTTTCAAGTTGACAGACTGTCAATCAACATTGGTAATCTGCCCAGTACAGATTCAAGGCTTTAACAGCACTTAATTTGATTTTTATTGTATTTTTTAAAACATTGACCTTTAAAATATCAAATGCATAATAGTACACTATTTTTGATCTCAGTGAAAAATAAAAAGAATTTTTTTAGACTTCATAGTCCTTTAAACCATGATATAAATTTATCTCTGAATGTGAGCAGGTCATAGGCACCAAATGGTTGATGATTCTGCTCATTTGTAAAAGATGTAGTTCCCTCCTATTCCTGCATACTTAAATATTTCATTTCCCTTGTCTTATTTCTGAAGAAAAGCATTGAGGAGTTAATACTTGGTCTTTAAACTTTGTTTTTGCCGCCAGAGTACAAAAACAGCATCTGAGCCTCCTTTGGCTCCTCCTGTGTCTGAAGAAGAAGATGAAGAAGAGGAAGAAGAAGAAGACGACAATGAGCCCCCACCAGTTATTGCACCGAGACCAGAGCATACAAAATCAGTAAGTCACCAGTGACTATTTCGAAATGATTCAAAAGATGTGCTTTGGAGCAGTTATAGAATTACAATGTAGTTAATCAACTAGTACCTATTAAGCATCTCCCATGTTCCCAGAACTAGAGTATACGATACGACCCAGGTTCTGAGGTTGCTGTTTGAGGATACAAGATGAGTTCATTAAACACTAGAGAACAATACCAATACAAACAATGTATAGATAACTGCTAAGTTATAAAACTGCTGGAGAAAGCTAAGATAGGGAAGGAAATCCATGTGAATCAGGTAGGAAGACCTGCACATGCAGAGGCACCAAGACTAGAATACAGAATACAGCAGGGCATATATAGGGACCTCAAAAGACTAGCTCCCAAGATCTTTCAATGGCTGTGTACTTGAAGCTACTAAGAGTTATTTTTTAATAGAGAACCACTTGTCTTTAACAACTCATTGGTAGGACAATACCTTGACACCATATTCTTTCATTGGCCTGCTGTTTTAATTCTAGAACTTTTTGGGTTTTGTCTTTTAGATCTACACTCGTTCCGTGGTTGAATCCATTGCTTCACCAGCAGCACCAAATAAAGAGGTCACACCACCTTCCGCTGAGAATGCCAATTCCAGTACTTTGTACAGGAACACAGATCGGCAAAGGAAAAAATCCAAGATGACAGATGAGGAGATCTTAGAAAAGCTAAGTGAGTCTTTTGCCGTCATTGCTTTTTTCATGAGAGGGTTTCTCGTAAACCATTGAGAATGGGGATTGATCCTTTAGAAGTTTGAATCTGCTTGTATGAACTCCAGGCTGCCTGAAATCACAAGATGAAAAGTTTGGGACTCATTGTATATGCCAGATATGCCAGATGGCTCCCTTCCTCCCACTTCTAATTGACAGAAACTAAATATTTTTACTTGAAAAAGTCAACTGAGGTGAAAACTTGACAAAATGAATTAAGTAGTACGTTCTGTTTTAAGATTATGCCTTCAAAAGGAATAAAACAGTCTGATGAAATATCTTCTGACTATCTCAGAATCTTCTGATACAACAGAAGAATACAATCTTCTGATTGTATCCCATCTGATCAATGATCATAGATAAGTTACCCTCAAAGTCCAACATGATCAGTCAATACTTGCAACCACAAATAACATAGCCTTAATTTAGGAGTGTTCCTATGTGGGGAGGGAGAGAATCAGCTAATGCTAGCAGTCTCCTTCCACAGTTTTATTAGTGTGTACATGCTTGTGCATGCACACTTGTTGCTCCATGCTTACCAAGCACTTGCCTTCTAGTTAGTTTTTTGGGTTAAAAAGATAAAAATGCATTCTCTGGTGAAAAGAGTCAAAAGTCTGTGAAGCATATTCATGAAACTCATACCACAAAAGCATCTAACAGATTGCTAGACATTAGCAATCAGTGCCCCCTAATTTGATTAACTCCTACTCATGCTTCAAAACTCATCTCAAAAGTTGGCTCCTCAGGAAAGCCTTCCTTGTCTCTCCCAGTCTGTATTAAGGGCCCTTCTTCTTTACCACCTTTATTGTAGCAAATATCACATCATGCTAGTCTGTCTCCTTCACTAAACTGTGAGTTTCTCAAAGGGAGGAACCGTGCCTTTTTTTTCCTATATGTCCAACTCCCAGTGAGTTCCTGTCACATAAAAGCACTCAACAAATCCTTTTTGAATGAATGAATGAAAAAATGAGCAAGCAAAGTTATTTTTACTGAGTTCCTACTTATCTGTTCTATGCAAGAAACTTTGCAGAACACAATAAAACAACAAAAAACTTACAATTTTCTTTAGAAGATAAGATTTAATAGTGCAATACAATTAAAGAATAGGAGTGTCTTGTTTCCTGCAAATTTTTATCTAAGAGATCTCAGAAAAGGAATAAAGCAATTCCAGTTATAGGCCACAGGGAGGCTCTGCAGAGGTGGTAGTATGACGATTTTGTCCTCCAGGGGACATTTGGCAACATCTGAAGACAGTTTTTATTGTCATGATTCAGAGAGTACTACTGGCATCTAGTGGATAGAAGCTAGGGATGCTTCTAAATATCCTACAATGCACAAGACAGCTCCCCTCTCTCCCCCTTCGCAGTAAAGTATTATTCAGCCCAAAATGCCAACATTGCTGAGGTTGAGAGATTTTGAGCTAAATATATTTGGAAAGGCAAAGGTTGGGGTTACAGCTGTCAGTGAGCACTCAGAACTGCAATTGCTGGACTTCAGCTAACTGACTTTACGATACATGATTAAATATGTCTCTAGTACTAATACCAACCATTTGCTATAATGATTCTCATTTATTGAGCACCTTCTGTATGGGCCACTTTATGTACGTTATTGGGGTTAATTTTCACAATAACTCCTTGTGGTAGAATTTGATATTCTCATTTTACAGATCAGTGAAAGTGAGCTTTCAAAAGCTTAAGTTACCAAGTTATCAAACTAATGGTGGCAGAGCCAGAGTTTGAACTCAGATCTGTTTGCCTTCAAAACTTATACTTTTTCCATTACTCACTCTGCTTCTGTACATCCCAACTGTCTATTTGTATAAAAAGGAAGGAAGAAATGAAAGAATTGCCTGGATAATATAAGTTCAATTATTCAAACAATTGTCTCAATTTTTTTCCTTTATTTTGTACATGTAGATGTGGCCCATGAGAGTAAATCAGATTTTAAAAATCTAACAGCCGTACTTTAATAAAAATAACTATTATTTGGTATTTATTTCAAATATCAATAAATTTATTATAATGAAAATGCATTTATAGTTTTGCTAGGTTAGCTGACACAGAAACCAGCATTATTTTCTTGGGCTAAAATCTTGCTTTGCTTGTAAACTGCAATGGTGCTAGAGCTGTGGTCTTTATGATGATTTGTCATTTATTCTGCTTTGCACTAAGCAATGTGATAAAGAAGGGCAGGCTAACTTTGATTCCATTTTAATTAAGAATTAAGTGGGGTTTTTTTCCATCTATTGGACTTCATGTTTGGGCCTAGAATCATTTTCCCTTTAGCTAGTGGGACATCTGTGACTGCCATCCTTACCTTGGAGTTGTGGATCTTGGCAGGGAGAATGTGCAGAGAAATGGGGGAGTGCCTGTCACGAAGCAGATCCAAGCTGAACTATACCTCAAAATCTGAAAAGTCAGGCTTTTCCTGCTCCTTCTCCACCATTACCCTCCTCTGCCCTCCCTCTGCCACTTTCACACTTGTCTTACACAAGTCATTTAACCCCTCTGAGGCTCAGTCTCTTATCTGTCAAGTGGAGATAACAATCATAACTACATTTTAGGACTCTGTCTATAGGATGGATTTTAGGGTGTTCAACCTATGTTTAAGAGGACAGATATTGGAGATAAAAAGACACACATTTAAATCACAGACCCATTGCTACCAGCTGTGTCACCTTGGGACCAGTTATTTAACTTTCTGAGCCTCCATGTCCTCATTTAAAAAGTGGGAATAACAATAGTACCAACTTCATACCATTATGATCATTATGATAATCAAATGAGAATAATACATGTAAAAACCTCAGCAACAGTACCTAGCACATCATAGGTGTTTGATAAATGGTAGTTATTGTTTTATTTACATGAATATAAAAGCCTTAATAAGATAATACCATGGCATGAGTCATAATTGGGTCTGAGTCATAGACACAGACTAGCTGAGTGTCCTTAGGCAAGTCACTTAACCTCTCTGAACTTCAATTTCTTCATCTGACAAATGTAGATAATAATAGTACATATATAATAGGGGCTTTCTGAGTATTAAATGAGTTAAAGTGTGTAAAACATCTAGCACAATAAATAGTAATATAAAATCATTATTATGCTATTTTTACAAAATGAGAGTGACCCTATTTTTTTCAGTATAACAAATGGGACATGAGGTCTTAAAATGGGACAGAATGCTTGAAAACAGGAATAATCCCAGATCTTTGATCCCTATATAGAAGTCACTGAGGACCTTGGATTCAAGGTCCCCATTGGAGCTTGAGGAAGGAGTAGAGGAGCCTGTGCTATGCTTTGCTGAGAGGCAAAGGAGAGAGAAAAGGGAGGCAGGGAGGTAGAGGGATGGCCAACAACCCACACCAGAGTGGACCCCACAAGCATGAGGAAGAGGAAATGACAGCCTCTAGTAAATCATCCTCACCTTCAGCCTCAGGAGTCCTATTACTCGGTGGTGGGCAGCCCAGACCACAGAGCCGCCAGGCTATTCATCTTCCATGCAGATACTGATTGTGGGGGCCAAACCAAGAGATCAGTAATGGCTGAAATGGACAGATCATCTTTCAGTTTTACACAGACAGTTAGCCTAGCTCTGGCTTGTTCATTGTGGTCTGTCTGGATCTGCTGGAAGACAAAGAAATACCTACATTGGAGTGAAAATTTTCAAAAGGCACTGTCAGTAAAATTGTGCAACACAGGAAATTTGTCTTCAGCCTCCCTCTTCCAAGCCCCACAATCACCTATTCCTCTTGTCCCTCCCCTCTCCCAACATTCCTCACTAAGAACTCTTTTTCCTAATTCACCCTCAGGTAGGACTGATATTAATTTAGAGAATTATTTTTGCTTTTTCTCAGGAATCAAAACCTTCATTATGCTAAAGGGATAATCTTTTAATGGTGGGAGTTCAGCTTAGCTTAATATGTTAGGGAATATATTCATGGGCTTTTCTGCCACTGAAACCACATCATGAACCCTATTTTCAAATACAAGTATTTAGTGATTTTTTAAAACCTCATACTTTAAAATGAGTAGTGTCTTATTTAGGGAATTCCTCTGCTAGGAAATTGTTCTGCTATCCGTTTTGTTTTCCTTTTGATTTTCATTTGCTGATTATTCCTACTTTTTTCCCTATTGTGTCACAATGATTTTTTCTTTTCTTTATTGTGATTTAGAAAAGCATATTATAAGGAATATGATGAAAGAGATGGCTTGAAAAGCTTGTTTTGTGATTTGGAATTGTAAACAAGGCCTCCTGTGCACTTGCCTAACATCAGTAGATGGCAGCACACACTCTCCTGTGAAGGGTAATGGGTGCGGGGACGCCATCTTATTTGAATAGCAGTTAAATTCAGAAGCAGAATCTCATCAAAATGGTTGTCTTTTGGTAATCCTCATGAAAGGATTTATTTCCAGTTTGTTTCCAGTTTTTGTTTAACACCACATACCATGGAAATAAAGGTTGAATAATTTACTACCATGAAGCCTCATTAACTGAACCCAGCCAATTGGAATGGGTCATAATTCAGAAGGTGGCTGGGCTGAAGCTTATTTGCTTTTGCTCAGTCTATGGAAAAGACTTTTCTCAGCAAATTTATAGTAAAACTTGTAGAAGATTATAAACCATTTAATAAAACTATGGTTTCAAGTGACTTTAAAATCATTACTTAAGTTTTTAAAAAGCCCTTACCTGTTAATAGCTAACTTAAATAAGGATGGTTCTCAGTGATATAGAAATCTGTTAGACAATTTGAAAAATAAAATACCAACTCAGAAATTGCTAAATTGGTGACATTCCATAGATATAGCTCAAGTAAAACATACATTCTCCAACTCCTTTCTTAAACAACAGGGCATTTACAAAAGGAAATACCTAATTTTATTTGAGTTTAATTTAATAAACATTTACTGAGTACCTGATATATTCCAGACATCATCAATTTTGAATATAAGCAGCATGCTTATTGTTGCTACTTTAATTAATATATTACTATTTGTTATTTTAACAAATAGAAAATATCATCTTTCATGTAAATTATAGAAATCACATGGGAGTATTCTTCTAATTTTTTATTTGTCATCAACTCTGCCTTCTTAATTTTCATTATTAGATAAAGAGAAATCAGTCAATTAATTCCAATCTGTCTCCCTCTCTCCCTCTCTCTCTTCCTCTCTCCCTTCTCCCACCTGTTTCTCAGGAAGCATCGTGAGTGTTGGGGATCCAAAGAAAAAATATACAAGATTTGAAAAAATTGGTCAAGGGTAAGTGATTATTATTTGAAATATCAAAAGATGAGCACCAGCAACATACATTCAAATTCAAAAACAGCTTGGGTTTCTGGTAAATTATTTTTCTCATTTCCTGGATTATATTTTTGTTTTGCATTCTCAACATTGGCCTTTCCAGCTGGCAGGCTGACTGTTCATTAACCTAGGAACACATCCTGCTGGAATCTTCATTGTTGTTGGGCTGACAGTGAATTCTGTAGGGACATTTCGATCCCATGTAGTTACAAGATTCAAACTAATTTCTTTAGAAAAACATGTGGGTTATGGAAACTTGTAGCTTGTGTGAAAATTCCTCTTATCCCTGTACCCCTACATCTGTACGGATGATTAAGATGCTGTTTCATTGTCAAACTGTAAAGTGACAAAATGAGAGGTTTGAAGAAAGTTCTTATTGAATGATCTGGAGGTAGGCGGAGTTGATTATTTGAGTACAGAAGAAACATATCAGTAATCTCTAAATGAAACAGAGTACATCATTTCAACTCACATACTTCTTACAGATAAGGATTCCCAGGTCCCACTGCCAGAGATTTGATCCAGAAGTCTGGAGTGGGGTCCAGGAATCTGAATTTTGCAAAAGTTCCTAAGATAATTCTGATCATCAGTTAGACATGGGAACCACAGTGTTAGATCATTCACTAGAGCCAAAGACAGGAATCACCAGTTCTGTAAGTCATCTATAATTAAGCACGTCTCTTATGTCTCAGTGTAAAACTAAGCAGAAGGGGCTTAGCAAACAGCAGCCTTTGAGACAGGGAAAGTTTCTTTTAAAGAGAAATGAAGTATTCTAAAGGGACATCCTTAAATGGGGAATGAAACACATATTCATTTGCACCAACTACTTTCTGTATGTTAGAAACTGAGATGGCATCCCAGAAATCTGACTGAAGCAAGGGACTGATCGGAAAGGGATACAGCTAATGTGCCATAATATTTTGCTAGCCCATCAGCCATCAGAGTCTAATTATTTTAGGTTAAGGGAATGTAGGATTTCTTTAAGCATCTCATTGCTTTTTCTGGGATACATAAGTTCAAAAATATATATATCATATATAAGCTTGGTTATTTTTCATGATTTTTATATTTCTTTGTTTTTCCCACTAGCTTTTGTACAAAAGTTTCTTTTGGACATGCCAATGTATCTCAGGAAATAAGGGAAAACATTAATTATTCATTTGAGACATTTGGACTAGAGGGTAAGAGGGGCATTCATAAGGATTGTGCCTGATGGGAATCAAGGTGAGAAGACTTTGAGAGGGAGACAGAAACTCAGGAAGAAATACCTAGCCAAGTTTATTTTATCAGTGGAAACCATAATGGCGTTGCATTTGACCTTCCCAGGAGGCTAAAATATATAACTATTAGTACTTTTTCGTCTTTCATTGTTATTTAATATCACTGGTATTCTTACTTGCTCAAAAAAAAAAAAGAAAGAAAAGTTTGGGTTTTTTTTGTTTTTTGTTTTTTTGGCATATTATGGGGGTACAGATTTTAAGGTTTCAATAAATGCCCATTTCCCCCCCTCCCCCCACAAGTCTGAGTCTCCATCATGACCATCCCCCAGATGGTGCACATCTCACTCATTATGTATGTATATACCCTCCCCCCTCCCACCTGCCCAATACCCTATTCCTGTAGTACCTATGTGACCACTTAGGTGCTGTTCAGTTAATACCAATTTGCTGGTGAGTATATGTGGTGGAAAGAAAAGTTTTGTAATATCTAGGGGTTCCTGTCACCCTAATCAGTCAAATAGTATTTCTGCCCATTGTTCTAGAACAATGCTGTCCAATAGGACTTCCGTGATGATGGAGATGTTCTATATCTGTGCTGTCCAATATGGTAGCCACTGGCAACACCCATGTGTGGCTGTGGGGCACTAGAAATGTGGTTAGTGCAAATGAGAAACTGAATTTATTTGAATTCATTTACTTGTTTAGCAGACATTTATTGAGCACCAACTATGTGCTAGGCACTATGTTAAGTGCTAGAGAGACAGAGATGGATAATGATTGTATGGGCCTTCAAGGAAATTACAGTCTACAGTGATAACTGCTTGACCGTGGGCTATATAGGATGCAAGGAAAATATTGAGGCAAGCCTGCTTAAGTCACCCCTAAGTGCATAGCAGGGCTGGTTTCTCCAGTCATCATCTACCACCTGGAGTTTTACTTCTTAATCTCTGATGGACTGGTTGCTTTGCTTAAGTAAGAGAGCTGTACCTTCCCAAATCCATATACAAACCTCAACTCACCTTCTTTATGCCCAAAAGGTAAATACCACCAGGCAGCTTGCAAAACGACAATATTATGTACTTAGGGGGCTCGGAAAACAAAAGTTGGCTTTTAGATTTTATTTTAATCTGGTTAGACCTTCAGTAGAGCTAACAATAGGAAGGGATATACAATCCATTTAGGAGTAGCACTCCAGATCTTTGTTTTGAATATGATGGCCACTGGGCACATTTGGCTATTGAGCACTTGAAACGTGGCTAATACAAATTGAGATGTGCTGTAGGTATAAAATGCACAACTGATTTCAGAAACTTAGTATGAAAAAAGAATGTAAGGTATCTCATTAATAAATTTGATATTGATTACATTGTAAGATGATAATATTTTGTATACATTGGGGTAAAGAAAATATATTAGTAAAATTAATTTTACGTTTTCAAAAGTTGTTAAACGTAACTCCAGGAAATTTAAAATGTGGCTCACATTATATTTCTAATGGACAGCATGGCTCTAGTTGTAGGTAAATGGTAGCAGCTCTCCATTTATTAATTCATAAAGTTATTTCTTCAGAGTTGTTTTTTGGGGGTGGGAGTGGGAGATGTAATAATTTTTGTTTGGTTGTTCATTCCCACTAAAACCCAAATGAACCAAAAATAGCATTGAACTTAAAAAAATGTAAGAGATGGTTTCAAATATCTTCCAGATGCCAGGTAATGAATGAAGCAAGAATAATTTCTCCAAGAACAAAGATCAGGCCACCAAGCAACTTTGTGTACCAGAGATTTCCCCTCTTGGTTATTATTTATGCCTCTGACTTTTAAAGATGAAAAGGAAAGTTCTTTGTTTCTGAGTTCCTTTATGAAGTCTTTATAATCTAAAATAACAATCAAAGCAGAAATCCTGCCTGCCATTATACAAAGGCCTATTATAAATTCCAAACAAGTTCATCATTTTTAAAGAATGATGAAACCGGCAGATAATTCACTGATAGGCCCAACCAAACTTTTTAATAAGTCATTAGAGGGTAGAGAATCTATTGTAGTCCTCCTTTTGAATCTTTTAGTGTCTAGCGCAGTGCTTTTGCACTTAGTAGGCCCTCAAAAACAATTTTGTAGTTATAGTCTACAGCCTGGTTCATTTTGACGAGATTCAAAAAACTACAGAGCCACCTCTGTCTGCCATCCCCATCTCTCTGGGTCTGTTTTTGCCTCAATGAATATTTGTTGAACTAATGAAAATGTTTGTCTTTCTAGCTGTCCGTTTCTTTTGTCCTTTGTCTTTTCATTTGTATATACAAGTCTGTCTTGCTCTTTCTGTCTCTATCTCTGTCTCTCCCCCTTCTTCATCTCTTTATCACCACATCTGATTCCTTATCCTTTGGGTATTGGTGTGTGCTGCACATCTGTTTTTTTCATGCGTGTTGGCTTTACCTTCTATTGCTCATTTCCACATACACCCCAACCCAAATGGTCATAATATAAAATAAAGATATATTTTTTATAAAATAAATATGTATTTTTAAATTAGCTTTTAAGCTATAATCTAGTAACTTAAATCTATTTACTCTGATTTTATTATTTATTTAATTTACTAATTTTATTTTTTGGTCTTGGTAGATTGTTTGCTCTCTGTTCTTAATTTGTAAAGTGAATGAGCAAAATATTGATCTCTTTCTCTCTAGACCAAAAAACATCCCACTTATATTAATTTTCTTTTTACTTAGATGGCTCTCAACTGACTTTTTCCATGAATTATTGGCCTAATTTAGACAAACTAATCTCTACTCTCAATATATAGAGTTTTTATTTTCTTTTCATAAAGTCTGGGGTTTTTTATTGTTTTGTTTTACCTATTGTTATGGCGACATTCAAAATTGTATCAGTAATCATTTGGTGCTAGGAATAATCAGCCCTAGTATTCCATTTTCAGCTCCAGGGAGCACAGTGGCTCACTGAGAAGAACCTCTTCATTAATCACCCTCGTTTACTTGGAAAACTACATTTTTCCAGTATGGGTTTCTGCCGTCCCAGCATTCAGGCCTGGAGCCAGAGAATTGGGCTCCATTTTCCATAAATCAAGTTCAGAATCGCATGTCTAATCATTTGAGGTCATAGCTGTGAGTTGACATTATTTCATTAGGTTTGCTATGAAAAGTGTCCTATAATTGGCTACGAAATCCAGACATTTTGAGCAAACGTATGCAAAGTTTAAAAAATGAGGAAAGAAAGAAAAAAGATCAGGTACCCCAAAATTATCATTAACTTAACACCATAAATGTGTCAGAAATATCTCCAGTAAAGACTTCAGAATTTTCACTTTCTTGAATAGTTATGTAAAAGAACTTGTTTAATAAATGGGGTAGGGTGAGACAACAAAATCAAATATTTATTCTCAGTCAACAGCTATCATTGGCAAGCCTGTGTAATTCCTGAATAAGCAGTAGCTATGTAGCAGAGGGGTGAATTTACTAGCATTGGCAGTTGTCCTCACAAATTGTTTATTAATATATTTGAATTCATGTTAAGATCTTTCCTTACATGAGAATGCCCTGAAAAAATAGACCCCTTTCCTCTTTTAGGTTCATATTGTCTTTTCTCCTCAACAAATAGAAAAATATTTTTGAAGGAGTAGCTCAGAGGAGATGGTCTGGATCCAGTTTGACAAATATCATTTTAAATTCAGTGAACTTTTACTGTGTGCCTACTATATGCAATGCAAAATAGCAGTTAAGAATCAGGTTCTGGGAATCCACAGTGACCTTTATGCTCATTGTCCCCCTGAACATCTGACAGGGAGAAAATGAGAGTTATATCAAGAAATAAGCAGAATGTCCACTCCCATGCACGTGCCTTCCCCCTGTATTTTATTTATACATGCATCTTCACTGTCATCTCCCCCATGAATTCTTGTTTGTATGCCCTGGCTCTAATTGAACTTTTATGTCTTCTGTTTTTCTGAATCCTACATACTATATCTTTACCAGCATGTATTTGCCACTTATATTTCAACTTGTCTGGTCATGTAAAATTGTTTGAAACTTTGAGGAACACAGAGGAATAAAGGGAGAATTTTTGAAAAATGTGAAGAAAAAGAAAGAACCAAGATTCTGAACTCAGAAGGCTGTGGGCAAATTGTTTACTTTCTTTAAGCATCAGCTTTCTCATTCATAGTAAGCAGAATGGACCCCTTAAGGTTGTAAAAAATAAACAAGAGAAAACATTTAAAGTGCTTAGCACAGTATATGGCACATAGTAACTGCTCAGTAAATGGTAGTTATTATTAGGGGTGAAAAAACCCCCACATGGTGCTATCATATAGAGCAGAATATGGTAAGTATTGTAATGCAATTACAAAGAGTTATGGGGAAAGAGAGGAGGGATAAATGATTTACAGTGAAGGAGGGGGTATGATGGATTCTTACTGGGGGATACATTTGAGTAGTGACTTGAGAGAGTGTAGGAATTTAACAAGTGGGGATTATGGGAAGTTTCATTTGAAGGAAACTAAATGAATACTAAGTTCAGACTGTAGGTTTCATATGCTTTGGTATCCCTAAGGTCTGCAATGCACACACACACACACACATAAACACACACACACACACACCATATATGCTTAATATAAGGTGACATAAATAATTTTTAAAACAATTCTGACTCATCTGAATATATAAACAGTTAAATATATAAATAAATGATTGAAATAGTTGAATATCTACTTAGGATGTTTTAACTTGTTAATTTACTCTCATTTACATATTTAAACCACATATTATGTAAAATAATAAATTAATTTGGAGAGATTTTTCTAGTCTCATGAACAGTATAATTCAAAATCTTCCTATGCATCTTTCACGTGATAATTTTTATAGTCACTAGAGCCCTTTTTGAGTCTTTTAGCAGTTATCCAAATATATCATCTGACTTCCACCTAAGATCTTTGTGATTTTGAATCCACATTTGATTCTGTCCCTGGATTTTTTATTCCTAGTCACAATTCCCCATTCATGTAACATGAAGACAGTTGTTTTCTGAGTTTGTCCTGTAGGTGTGTGTGTGTGTGTGTGTGTGTGTGTGTGTGTTTAGATCTTCACAACATATACCTACTATCTGCTATATCAGTTTTTAAATATATTTAACAAATTTTCAAACTTACACAAAAGTAGGGAAAATAATATAAGAACTCCCATATTCTTATCATCTGGATTCAACATTTGTCAATAAGTTTCAATAAAACCACAATGTCATTATAACATCTACAAAAATGCTATTTTTATATTTGATTTGTTCAAGTCAACATCAAAAGAAAATCTACACATTGCATTAATTGTTTCTCTTAAGTTTATGTACTCTGAAGCAGTCTCCTTTTTTCCCACTACCAATGACTTATTGAAGAAACTGGTTATTGTCTTATAGAATGTGCCACTTTCTGGATTTATCTGTTAACTTCATTTGGTGTTATTTAACTTCCTCGTTTATTTCCTGTATTTCCTTTAAATTTAAGTTAGTTTTAGAGGCTTAATTGGATTCAGGTTCAAATTTTGCAAGATTTCTTTATAGGTGGTACTATGTGTTTCATATTACACATCAAGTTAGGATGTACACAGTGTCTAATTGTCCCCCTAACTTCGTGATGAGTAGATTGATCAGAAGATTCAATGGGTGACTATCCTCTCCTGCATAAAGTTCCTCATCAGCTTTTCATCTAACGGTTTCATCTATTAATGATTATTGCTTAAATATTTCATTAGGATTGCAAAATTGTTATTTTCTAAATTTATCATTCCTTCCATACTTATTAGCTAGAGTACTTTTGTTGAAATGAACTTTACCTCATCAGCTAGGACTCTTTGGTTATCCTGAAATATAATCACATAGAGACGTCAAAATAAATTATTCATTTTTTAATTGCCAACTGTCGGCATAAGGAGTTGCTTCCCAAGTTACTTTCAAAAGTGTCCAATTGAGAAGTGTTTTGATTTTTTAAGTGGGGGAACTTTTTAAAATATCTTTATAAACCCTTTGCGTTTTTATGTTTTTATTTCATTCAGTTGCCTTTGATATTGTTTTATTTTATTTCAGCTTATTATGGGGGTACAAATGTTTAGATTATGTGTGTTGCCTTTCCCCCACTTCCTCCCCCAGAGTCAGAGCTTCAAGCGTGTCCATTCCCCAGATGGTGCGCATCACACTCATAATTATGTATATATATATATATATATATATATATATATATATATATATATATACCCATCCCCTCCTCCCCCTCCCATCTGCCTGATGCCCGATAAATGTTATTCCTATATGTCCACTTAGGTGTTGATCAGTTAATACCAATTTGCTGGTGAGTACATGTGGTGCTTATTTTTCCATTCTTGGGATACTTCACTTAGTAGAATGGGTTCCAGCTCTATCCAGGAAAATGCAAGAGGTGCTATATCACCATTGTTTCTTAGAGCTGAATAGTACTCCATGGTATACATATACCACATTTTATTAATTCACTCATATATTAATGGGCACTTGGGTTGTTTCCACATCTCTGCAATTGTGAATTGTGCTGCTATAAACATTCGAGAGCAGATGTCTTTTTTATAGAGTGTCTTTTGTTCTTTTGGGTGGATGCCCAGTAATGGGATTGCTGGATCAAATGGTAGATCTACTTGTATCGTTTTAAGGTATCTCCATATTGCTTTCCACAGAGGTTGCACTAGTTTGCAGTCCCACCAGCACTGAGTGTAGGAGTGTTCCTATCTCTCTGCATCCACGCCAACATTTATTGTTTTGGGACTTTTTGATAAAGGCCATTCTCACTGGAGATAAGTGACATCTCATTGTGGTTTTGATTTGCATTTCTCTGATGATTAGAGATGTTGAGCATTTTTTCATATGTTTGTTGGCCGTTATTCTGTCTTCTTTGGAAAAGTTTCTGTTCATATCCTTTGCCCACTTTTTGATAGGGTTATTTGATTTTTCCTTGCTGATTTTCCTGAGTTCTAAATAGATTCTAGTTATCAGCCCTTTCTCGGATGTGTAGCTTGTGGAAATTTTCTCCCATTGTGTAGGTTGTCTGTTTGCTTCCTTTCCAATTCTAACAGATACTTTCTATGAGCATCCAAAACTAGCATTAATTGAGAATATTTCAACCTGATATGTCTCTTCCAAACTGTAGTTTGTGGATAAAAATAAATGAATATGGAGAAATACTACATTACATGAGAGATTATATACAGATTTGAATAGAAGGCAACTCCTTTTATTCTGGGGAGAAATTTGGAGAAAATAACCTTTATCTTGTATGTGGACATATATGGTGCATTTACCTGTGTGTGCATGGGTGTATGTTTGTGGTGGATACATTTTTAATGCAAGTGGTAACATGCTATATCTCCTTTTCTGTCATGAGCCTGTGTTTTAGAGATTTTTGCATATCAGTACCTCATTGTTTTTTACAGATGCCCAATGTTTTATTGTTTGGATGTACCATAACTTATTTAACCAGGTTCCCATTGATGGATATGTAGTCTGTTTATGATATTTTGCTATTAGAAACAAGGCTTCCATGAAGATTCTTACAAATAAACCATTTATACATATGCATATTTATCATTAGGATAAATTCCTAAAAGTCGAATTGTTATATGAAAGGATATGTGCATTTCTAATTTCCAACTTGCCCTCCATAGAGGTTGTTCTATTTAACGTACCATCAACAACGGATGAGAGTGCCTGTTTGCCCATGCTCTCACCACCAACACAGCTGTATTCATTTACTTGGAATTATAGTACTATAATAAAAACCCATCCCCACACTGATTTTTAAAATGTATAAGAAAGAAACTCTAACAAGAAAGCATGTGGCAAAATAAAAGTCTATCCTGAAGAATCCATTGGCCAATGTAGTGCATGTCTGGATAATGCCAAAGTATCCTTGTTACATGTTATATTTCTACATAGATTAAATTAGCCATAGAGCTTTGTTTAACAGAAAGTGACAATGGGAGCATTTCTTGAAATTATTTTATTTCCTCCTAGGCATAAAGATATACATTTGGCCAAAGTGATTTTGTCTACCATCTGGATCTTTGCCAATCATATCATTATATAGAATGATATCAATAATATGCTCAGTTCATCAATAATTGCAAACAAACTTTACTGCTAGCTCATGTGTAATCAAGCCCTCAGTCCCTATCTCTCTAAATCAGTTTTAGTTTTAAGGCTTCAGAAAGCAAATATATCATGTTAAGTACTTTTCAGACTTATCTCGGCTACTCAATGAAGAGCCCCTTCTTCTTACTCTAACATAAAGTTCCCATATTGATGATGAATAGTTTTGAAGCTTAATTCTTAAAGGACTTGATGAATAGCAGCTTGGTTTAGAGGACCTGACAAAGCAGTGCACAGCAAAGAACACAGGATAAGTGCTAAGAATAAAACCTCTGAGCTTTTTTTGGTTGTTGAGTTTTTTGTTGTTGTTGTTGTTGTTCAGCGAACTATAGGCAAGAGCAAAAGTGGTGTCTAGCGTGCTTATAGAAGTGATTCTTTGGGTAGGACCACCCACCCAAAAAGTATTTGCTTCCTCATCCAATCTATTTTGGGCCACACAAGGTAGAACACTGCTAGCAAGCACTAAATAGATGTAGTCTAAGCTCTATAAAAGGCTTTGTGATGTAGGAGATTGAAAATACATTAGCATTTGTGAAGAACAATGTTTATGGAGCAATGGAAGAAGCTATTTGTTCTACTTAATGCTCACAAATGTGCTGTGTTGTGTACTGTCCCCTGTAAAGAAAGATGATGCCACTCAATCAAACACCATCAGCAGAGTTTGCACATTAAGTTGTTTTTTCCACCCATAGTAATGAGCTTGCATTAAGCCACCTTCCCCCCCTTTCCTGTCAAGGCCCTCTTGAAGCCAATGGCACACACTGTGAAGCAGCTGCTTAGAGTTAATGTGGGAGTGAGTAGCTGAGAGTTATCTGGCCTTTCCAGGGATTAAGCCCTGTAACTGTGGCCTCATTATCACTGGACTATAACCCACTGAGCTCTCTGGCCCCATACCCATAATGTGTTACAGCTCTATTTAAAACTAGATGACCATGAATACTCTGGGAAAAGTCATGCCCTAGCTAAAGTACAGAAAATTCCCTGTTCTGATTTATAATCTTAGTAATTAAAGCCTATACCACCTGGTCCTGGCTACATTCTGTGTACTTAGAAAGGTACTGAGATAACATGGTCTTTGCATAATTTTATTTTTTTTTTATTTTAGAGATGCATTTTTTTACCAGTAAAGTACATAAAAGAAAACACTCTGAAACCCTCTCTTTGGAAAAATTATTGCATATAATGGTAACACCATTCCTGAGCCATAAAGGACATATGTCTCAACAAAACAAGTAATATGGTAGTATCAAACAATATACATACCTGTGTATTTTTATGTAATGTGTATTAATATAGTGAGATGATTCCCAGATAGGAGCCTACAAGTAGAACTTTCTTAAGTACTCCTCAGAAGATAAGGTCAATTCCTAAAACCTAGCCCCAGCCCCAGCACACTCTCAGCCACATGACCAGTCTTAATTGAGTAGGAAAACAGAAGAACCATTTTTGCGTGGTTATGCCAAAGGAATCAAACACACCATGTCCTGGGACAAACTAAATGGCTTGTGGATTAAGGGAGCAGAAAATTAGAGGCAAGATAAATATTTTGGAAGGCAGTTTAGTATAACAGATACAAATGTGAACTTTGAGAAGTACTGCACTTGCACTTAGCATTGATGGAAAAATGCTACACAAGATCAGTAGAAGAACACGAAATGGTGATTAAGAGGAGGGACTGTGGCGTCAAACTGATGCATTTTTAAGCTCAGAGGCTAACTGTATAACCTTGGATAAGCTACTTACCATTTCTCAGTGTCAATTTCCTCATTTGTAAAGTGAAGATAATAGAACTTACCCCATAGGGTTGTATAGGGTGAGCATTAAGTGAGATCATTCATTTACAGAGAGCCTACAGAAAGAAAGGCTCAATAAGTGAAAAAGCCATTCTTAGCAGCAGCATCAGTAGAAGCAGGAGTAGATATAAAAAATAACCACCCTAAATGGGGATTAAATCCCTGACCATGACCTTGTTAGCACCAGATTTATACTTGTAAAACCTAAAATGGGAATATTGCTTATCCTTCTGGCTCCCTCACTGTTATTCTGACTAGTCTCACATTGGACCATGGTGAGCCCTCCAGTTCTCGTGACCTTTTCTTTTTCTCCAAGTCTGTGAGCTTCTTTCTAGCCTCACTTCCTCTCCCTTCTTTTGCTCTAATCTGTTTCCATGCTTAAATCAAATTAATTTATCTAAATTACTAGTTCTACCATATCGGTGCTTTGGCAACTACTTATGATCATGGCTTGACATTGGCTCTTGGTCGGAAACATCGAAACCTGATGAAAATTACTGATAATTAAACTGACTTGTGAGGAAAAGGAAGAAATAGTGAATTATTTGTTTCTTTCTAGACCTTTCAGGCTAGATGCAAATGTTTCCATTTGAGTATTAAGTGCTTGGCCATGTCAGGGAGAGACCGTTGATAAAGCATCTAATGGGATGCCAGGAACCCAGCAGTACTCATCACATTGTAATTGATGATGATTCTCAATGGTTGAGCCATGTATTGGTTTAGTATTCTTTGACTATAGTGTTAACTAACTATAGATTAACTGAAAGATCTCTAACTTCAGAGTTAAGAGACCTTTGCTCATTTGGGGCATATCCTTCCTGCACTCTGGGCTTTAGATTTTTCATATGTAATGAGGAGGTTTAACTGAATGATCTCTATTTTCTTTTGGGTCCTGATAATGTATGATTTCTTTGTACTATCTGAGAGACTAAGATTTGGAATAAAAAAAAACTGTCATAAACAAATGTTCTACCTATAGCAATCTGGCTTCAATATAACTGGAATGGAGGGATAATAGGGATCAATGTAATTAAATGGGTAGCATAAAAATCAAATTTAACAATCTTGACTATTTTAGCACACCAGCCCCAATATGCCTGAGAATTAGGAGTTCTACCCCCTTCTTTGTTAGTTTGAGTTCTGGTATCATTATGTCCTAAAGTACTGCATGATTCTGAATTATTTTTATTAAAGTGTATTAAAGTATTATTTTATAAAAATATGCATTGAGATACTTTGATAAACCCCAGGCTGTTGCAAAGCTTATCTTTTGGGAATCAATGTAACATATGGTTGGCTTGAAATTGTTTCTTTGGGAGTATACACTACTGTGCTTCAATTATTGCCAGGAGAGTGCTTCCCAAATATATCAGCAAGGACCCCTTCAATTATTTGTAAACTGCAGGTTATAAATAATTTTGACTATTAAACTACATTGATTAAGTAAAAGTTTATTTCTTGCACTTTTCCTTTTTGTGTGAGCATTATACATTAGTATTATTTGTTACTATCATTTTTTTAAAAAAAAACTTCAAAATATCAAGGGGATACAAATGTTTTTGTTACATGGATACCTTGTATAATGCTTACGTCAGGGCTTTTGGTGTGTCTGTCTCCAGAATAGTGCTCATTGTACCAAACAGGTAAGTTTTTGTCCCACACCTCCCCTCCCACTATCCCCTTTCTTGGTTTCCAATGCCCTCCTTTTTCCCACTTTTGATGTCCTTTATTTCTTTCTCTTGCCTGATTGCTCTGGCTAGGTCTTCCAGTACTATATTGAATAGAAGTGGTGACAGTGGGCACTCTTGTTTTGTTCCAGTTCTTAGGGGGAATGCTTTCAATGTTTCCCCATTCAGAATGATGCTGGCTGTGGGTTTGCTTTATATGGCTTTTGTTACTTTGAGATATGTTCCTAATATGCCTAATATGTTGAGAGTTTTTATCACGAAAGGGTGTTTTATTTTGTCAAATGCTTTTTTCTGCATCTATTGATGATCATATGGTCTTTGGTTTTGCTTCTATTTATGGTCAATCACGTTTACTGATTTGTGTATGTTGAACCATCCTTGCATCCCTGGGATGAAACCCACCTGATTGTGGTGAATTATCTTTTTGATGTGTTGTTGAATTCAGTTTGCTAGTATTTTGTCAACAATTTTTGCATCTATGTTCATAAGAGATACTGGTCTGTTATTTTCTTTTTTTTGTTGTTTGTTTTTGTGTTCTTTTCCCGTCTTTTGTTTTAACATGATACTGGCTTCATAGAATGAGTTAGGGAGTATTCCCTCCTTCTCAAACTTATGGAATAATTGCTGTAAAATAGATACCAGTTCTTCTTTGTAGGTCTGGTCAAATTGGGCTGTGAAACCATCTGGTTTGGGCCTTTTTTGTTGTTGTTGGGAGATTTTTATTACTGTTTCAATCTCGCTGCTTATTATTGGTCTGTTCAGGATGTCTATTTCTTCCTGATTCAAGCTTGAGAGGTTGTGTGTTTCTATTTCTTCCTGATTCAACTTTGGAGGTGGTGTGTTTCCATTTCCTCTAGGTTTTTTAGTTTGTTTGTGTAGAGGTTTTGGTAATATTCATGGATGATATTTTGTACTTCCATGGGTATTAGTTGTAATGCCTCCTTTTTCATTTCTGATTGAGTTTATTTGAGTTCTTTCTCTTCTATTTCTGGTTAATATGGCTAATGATCTATAGATTTTGTTTATCTTTTCAATGAACCAGCTTTTCATTACATTGATATTTTGTTTTTGTTTTTTTGTTTTTTGGGGTTTTTTTTGGTTTTCATTTCATTTAGTTCTTCTCTAAGCTTTGTTATTTCTTTTTTCTGCTGGGTTTGGATTTGGTTTGTTCTTCTTTTACTAGTTCCTTGAGATGTGACATTAGGTTGTTAATTTTGTGATCTTTCTGTCTTTTTGATGAAGGCATTTAAGGAATTTTCCCTTTAAGACTACTTTTACTGTATCCCATAGATTTTGAAAAATTGTGTATCCTTTGTTGTTCAGTTCAAGGAATCTTTTGATTTACATTTTAATTTCATCATTGACCCAAGGATCATTCAGCAGCAGGTTGTTTAATTTCCATGCCTTTTTTAGAATTGTTTCTCTTGGAATTGATTTCTAGTTTTATTCCACTGTGGTCTGAGAAAATACATGGCATGATTTTGGTTTTTTGAATTTGCTGAGACTTGTTTTGTGGCCTAAGATATGATCAGTCTTGGAAAATGTCCCACATGCTGATGAGAAGAACGTATATTCTGTAGTTTTGATGGGGAAAATGTCAGGCACTGGGATGCGGCTGCTTGCTGCCTCCATGTAGCTCCGCATCTCCATGGGCCAGCGCTGCGTGTGGCCAGTTGGAGGGCACGCTGCTGGGGCTGGGCCCCGAGGCACAGAAAGGCACACAGGGCCCTCCGCGTGCCAGAATGCCCCCAGGCCCACATGCCCGCTGCCTGTTTCCTGCCATGCTGTTTGCGTGATCCTGATTGGGTAATTTTTGAATCCCACTGTTTTTGATTGGATATTAAAGCTTATTGGTGATTGGATGTTAAAGCTTGTAGTTGATTGGATGCTTCTTGAGCCCTACCAAGGGTATAAAAGCAGGGGCAGAAGGGCAGGAAGGGGAGAAGATCTGAAGACGTGAAGAGAGCTGTGCTGAGCCTGCTGTAGAAGAGTAAAGGCTGTTCTCCGACTCTTCGTATGCTGCTCGGTTCTTTCCCCAGTCAAATGAATAAGAGCTGTAATAAGAGCTGTAACACTAGCTGTACACATTGCTACAACAGTTTTAGGGTAGAATGTTCTATAAATATCTGTTAGGTCTATTTGTTCTAGAGTCCCATTTAAGTCCAGTTTTTCTTAATTCATTTTCTGCTCCAATGATCAGTCCAGTTCTGTCAGTAGGGTGTTGAAGTCCCCAAAATAAGCTGGTGCTTTTTATATCTTTGCTTAGATCTTGTAGAATTTGCTTTATGAATCCAGGAGCTCCCATATTAGGTGCATATATATTTAGGACTGTTATGTCTTCTTGTTGAATTGCTCACTTTACAATTATATAATGACCACCTCTATCTTTTTTTTTTTACTATTGTTGTTTTAAAGTCTATTTTATCTGATATGAGAATGCCTACACCTGCTTACTTTTGGTTTCCATTTGCATGGGATATTTTTTCTACCCCTTTCCCTTGAGTTTGTGTGTGTCCTTGTGGGTTAGATGTGTTTCCTGGAGTTAGCAGATACTTGGGTTGTGTTTTTTCATCCATTCAGCCAGTCCATGTCTTTTAAGTGGGACATTCAGACCATTCACATTGACTGTTAGTATTGAAATGTGAGATACTGTTCTGTTCATCGTGTTGGATGATACCTTATATTTTTGTTGTTCTTTTAATGCTATTGTTTTATAAGACCTGTGAGCTTTAATTTTGTGGTGTTTTTATACTGGTTGGTATCTACTGTACTGTTTCATGTATAATGTACTTTTGAGCATTTTCTGTAAGGCAGGTCTAGTAGTGACAAGTTCCCTTAGTGTTTGCTTGTCTGGAAAATTCTTTATTTCTCCATCATTTATGAAACTTGGTTTTGCAGGATACAAAATTCTTATCTGGCAGTTGTTCTGTTTAAGGAGACTGATAATGGGACCCCAATCCCTCTGGCTTATAAGTTCTCCACTAAGAAGTATGCAGTTAGCCTGATAGGTTTTTCTTTGTAGATTAGTTGTTGCTTTGGTCTCACAGCTTGTAGCATTTTCTCCTTCATTTTGACTTTGGTCATGTTGATGATTATGTGTCTTGGAGATGTCATATTTGCTATGAATCTTCCCGGTGTTTGATGACCATCTTGTATCTGGATATATGAATCTCTGGAGATACGAGGGAAGTTCTCAATAATTCCCTTGAATAGGTTTTCCAAGCTTTTTGTTTTTCTTCTTTTCCCTCTCGAATACCTATAATTCGTATGTTGGCTCATTTTACGTAGTTCCATATTTCTCTCAGTGATTGTTCATTCTTCTTTATTCTTTTTCCTGTGTCTTTGGCTGACTGGGTTAGTTTGAAAGCCTTGTCTTCAAGCTTTTGAGTTTATTTCTTCTTCTTTGTCTAGTCTGTTGGTACAGTTCTCTGCTGTATTTTGTGATTCCCTAAATGATTCTTTATTTCTTTAAGTTCTGTTATATCTTTCTTATGTTGTCTGTCTCTTTAGTAAACTTTTAGTAAGCTTTTGGTATTTTTCATTCATGTCCTGAAATATTGTTTTGGTTTTCAACTTTCTCTTCAATTCCATTCATTGTGTTTGCCATACATATTCTGAATTCTATCCCTGACATTTTGACAATTTCCTTTTGTTTGAGGTCCATTGCAGTGGATATATTGTGGATGTATCCTTTGAGTGTGTCAAACTAGTTTGTTTTTCATGTTGCTGGGATTCTTTTGCTAGATTCTTCACATCCGAAACCTCTTCTCTTCGCTCAGGGCAAATAGGTTTGTGGTGCGCCTGTTCTCCTTTGCTCAGAACTCTCCTACTTAGAAGGAGGAAAAGTCCCTGGATAGCACTTTTGTGTCTTATTCTGGAGGATTGACCTGGCAAAAGAGGAATGGATATACTGAGAGCCTGTAATAATACAGCTGTTCTCCTGCATTGTCCCATTCCCCTGTGATTGTCACAGCCCAAGCCAGTGCTGGGGGATATTTGTTCAGATTGATGGGTTGGTCCCCAGGCTGCTGTTGAAAGCTTGGGCAGGGGGCTGGGCAAGTCCCTCTCTGTGGAGGTAAGCAGGTGGCTTGATCTTGGCTGGCACCTTGGTGGGTCATGGGACCTTGGTGTGTGCCTGGTTGCGTCATGGGACTGGAGCCAGTTGTGGGGCATGTTCAAGGACCGTGGCAGATGCCTGGGTTTGTCACAGGACTGCAGCAAGTGGCAGGGCAGGTAGTGGGACATTGGCTGGCACCTGGGTGGCTCATGGGACCTTAGCTAGAGCCTGGGCAGGTTGTGGGACCTTGGCAAGTACCTGGGCACATAGCGGGACCACAGCCTGTGGTGGGGCAGGTTGTGGTACTTTGTCAGGTGACTGGACAGGACGAGGGTCTTGGCCATTTCCTGGGTAGGTTGTGGGACCACAGCCAGTGATGGAGTAGCTCCTTGGGCCACAGTATCTGAACCATCTGAATCTGGCAGGGTGGGGTGATGTTCAGCACACTGCCAAGGAGTCACAGTGGCTGGAGCTCTCCTCCCCACTCTCTAACCTGGCAGGGCTAATGAAGAGGCAGCTGCAATGGAGCTGACCCCTCTGCAGACCTGATGTTCTGGGGCTGACAGAAGAGATTGGAGTCTGTTGTTGTGACCTGGGACCAGAAATTGGCTGGACCCCACTGTACCTGCTCTCCAGTGCAATACCAGTTCCTTTGATCAGTTTGGAGGCTTGCTGTGTTGGACAAGCTTAGATTTCAGTGTCTGCAGGGGAAGTGCAGAGCCCTGGGGATCTCTTCCCTAACCCTTCCATGTGTGTGGATGCTTCCCCAAGGTACCTTCTCATCTTGCCGAGCTGATCACCCTGTTTATTTTCCCCACACTTTGTGTGTCTCCAGTCCTTTCTGTGATGATTCACACTACCCTCTCTGAGATGGTCCATCCACAGGTAAATCTCTACCTGCAACCTTTGATCCTCTCCTTGAGAGCAATGAGTGTAGGCTGCTTCTAGTCTGCCATCTTGGCCTCTCCTCTTGTACTTTACTAAGTAAAAAAAATTACATATATCTGCTGCTTAGAGCTCTTGGTCAGGATGTGCTATCCGACATAATCACAAGTTAATATAATTCTAGCTAAAAGGAAATATATTTGATATTTGAATTAGTTTTACTTAGGTAAATATTTAATTTTTTTTTATTTCAGCATATTATTGGGGTACAAATGTTAAGATTACGTATATTGCCCTTGTTGAATTTTTGTTATGAATTTTGAAACATCAAATATCTTTAAAACTCTCAAATACTTAAAGACACTTAAAAGAGCTTCCTAGTGATGCACAGACTACAATTTGGGAATTTAACAAGTATATTACGGAATAATCCACCAAATAATTATCATTATTGGTAATATTTATTGGGCAATTACTATATGCCAGGTCTATCTACATTTTAAGTACTGTATACACTTAGTCTTCATTTAATCCTGAGCCACATTGGGATTAAATTACTTACCCAGGGTCATACAACAAGGAACTGGTAGGATTTGAACCAGGGAAGGTTTGAGTGCATGGGATTGAAGACTGTTGTTCTCAACCCAGCAGTGAACAATGAGAGTGCTTTAATAGATGAATCTTGAAGGAGATTAAGATCTCTTGAAGGAGACATTAATATTTATATCAGTTGAATCTTAAATTGTTAGGATGTGGAAAGACATCAGAATTGGGATGCTGAGAAATGTTAGGGGTGCTGAGAAATGTTAGGAGTGCTAAAATGGAGCTGGGGATAAGGTACTAAGTTTTAATCTCCAGGTTAGTACCTGAATTTGTACATATGAGTCAAGGCTTCCAAAAAGGCTAGAAGTTGAACAAACCAGTAATTTATTGGTCAGAGCGGTGGTTTCCAACCATCTAAAAAGATGTTTGGTTTGGGGGGGTTGGTAGGTGAGGTGAAGGAGTATATCACCATTCTAAGACAGGGTACAAGGGTGGGGGGAAGGGGAAAATGGCTCCCTCTCTACAATTGCATATATACAATAAAGTGGGGGGAGAGGAAGTGAGGAGAAAAGCTCATTTTTTAGTTAATAACTGATGCTCTAGAGTTTCAGGCTCTTTAACGCTCTGTGGATTAGGAATTTGTGGCAATTCTATACCACTGAATGCCATAAAACCCAGGATATTGAGATTCCAGGGTTAGGACTCTAGCAATTTAAAAACAATGAAGTGCTGAGGGGGGTGGGGAACAAAAAACCCCAGGGATTTGAAAGGTAAAGCTCTGGAGATGTTAAACACTAATCCCCCTTGCACTCCAAGTCAATCACAGTTTTAGCCCCTAGTATAAGTGGAAATGGCATTGGGGTTTGGAAGGAAAGGGGTGAATAAAAGAAAGGCCACCTGGGCAGGCATTTGGGCCTCCCTCCCTAAGTTTAACTGGAGCGACTCCCATTTTATTTGTTTAGTATATTGAGAGTTTCTGCATACAGTTTCATTTGATAAAGGTGTTCCAAGCTTAAGAGAAAAAGGCAAAACCACTTCACTAGGGAAGAAAAAAAGGATGTGGAACCTCTAAAAAGTGTGCCAGTAGTTCACCTCAGCCTCCGTTTTTTTTGTTTGTTTGTTTGTTTGTTTTTTTAAATAGCGTCAGACACTAACAAGGACTTTTTGGCTGGGATGTTAGGAGGGGCCAACTAACAGTTCAGTGAATCAGTCATCCCCTACTGTGAAACCACCACCACCAACAAATAATAATAATAGCAGTTACCATATTAAGTGTCAACTCTGATGTGGCACAAGGCTAAATGCTTAAATAAATTGTGCCATTCAATTCTCTGTAGTCCTATGAGATAGGTACTACGGTATTATTATCTCATTTGACAAATACTGTCACTATTTTGCACATAAAGAAATTGTGCATATGGTATAAATATATGGGAATAAACAAAATAAAGGCATTTTAAAATCATATTTTCCAATTATATTTAAGTACTTGGTAAGGGCCTGTTGCAAGTGAAATACACATCAAGTCAAGGTGATCTATTCCTTTGAACTCAAATGAGTTCAGAAGGACAAATCAGACACTGGCCCCTGAAGTCAGGAAGGTCTGATAGCCTATTCTAAGAGGAAAGTGTTTTAAGTAGAAAAAAAAAGTAGACTTTTACACAGAAAGTAAAGGTCATATTGCAATTGCATGTTTGCTTGAAAAGATTTTTGTTAAGTTTTTCATTCAACAAATAATTATTGGGCACCAGCTATGTGCTCTGAACCCATAATCTCAAACATAAAAAAGTGAGAGATATATTTATTTGGTACAAACCTCAAGCCTAAGAAATTTCTAGAATTACCAAATCCTGGTTTAGGTGGCACCTATTGATTAAGTGTGATTTGCAACCTAGTTCCAATAGATGTTTAAACACTCAAAAAGAATGAGTAGGGCAGTAGAGTTGTAGATTATAGATCATAGAATTAAAGAACCTTAGAAATAAAGTAGCACATTTCCTGTACTTTACAGGTGAGAGAGTCAGACGGACTTGGATTGTAAACTGTATAAACTTGGGCAAGTTACTTTACCTCTCTGAGCCTCAGGTTCCTCATCTATAACATGGGAGTAATAGCACCTGCCTTATAGATATATATGGTAAGGATTATATAAGATATAAAGTTCTTAGTGCAGAGTCTGACACACAACATGCTCAATACATGATTACTGTTATTGTGATTACTATTTTCCATGTGAGGAGACTGAAACTCAGTAAGGGGAAATGACTAGTCCAAGGTCACATAGCTTATTAATGTTAGGGAAAAGAATAAAACTCAGATTTCTACTGATTGCCAGATAGTCCTTATACTACCCTACCCAGTTTACTCCCTGGGAGCAGGTAATATAAACTTCTTAAGCTTGTGAGACATATTGTGGCTCATCCAGGGAGAAGGGAAAAGAATTACAAGGAAATGCCTGGCATAAGATGAGGATCACTGGACTCAGAAAACAAAAGAGCAAGGGATAAATAAAGAGCAAGAGAGAAACAATAATTACTAGAAAGTTTACATAGCAATGTTGGAGCATTACAATACCTAGTGAATTGAAGGACTGATCTCTATCCCAATTTCTTTATATACCACAAATGAAATTGACTGTTTTTTTTTTTTTTGGAAGTAGGAGTAGGAGGTGGTTTAGAATGCATGTGGGGTTCACAGAAAGTTACTGTGAATTCAGCTTACTATGCAGTTTATATTTGCAAAGCAAGAAAACCCAGTAATTAAAATGAGAATGGAAGTATGAGTACTACCAAAACTTAAGGAATGAGATTTTAAAAGCATATTGGGCTAGAGTGACATGTCATAGTAGAAGTTGTTGATAAATTCAGCGAAAAGAAAAAACAATAGCTCAAATAGTAAAGCCACATTGTAGTTGCTTTGCGTCTCTATAGTACAGGTACAGCATTGAGAGTGAGTGATTTGTTAGATGAAGATATTCTTAAAAATTTTGAAATATATAAAAAGAACCACTCTGTTTCTATGCTAAAAGTGGAGGTTAATTTACACTTGCCTAAGCAAAAGATGATATGTTCTTTCCTAACTTATAGTTTGCTTTAATCAGAGGTCCACAGTGTTGGTTGTTATAAGATCCAAGGAATATTCAGACTATCCAGGAATTCCCTCATAGAAGCAAGGCCATTTTGCTCAATTCATCACTGCATAGTGCATGACACATGAATTGATGCCAGAAAGTCCGACTGGAGTTCCTTGCCCACCACAAGGAATACATTGTGATTGTTTCAGGTGCAATTTCTTCATAAAAGGATTGTTCCAATATTGTGCACTTAAAAATTTGTTAAGAGGGTAGAAGTCATGTTAAGTGTTCTTACCACAATAATAATTTTTAAAGATTGTTCCTTTTCTTACTTCATTCTTTCATCTTGAGTTTGCTAATTTTCCTCTCATGAAAATGACTACATTTTATTTCAAACAAAATATATTGGTAACACCTTGATTGCCTATTCATTTGATAATTTTCACCTTCACAGGGCATCAGGTACTGTTTATACAGCACTAGACATTGCAACAGGACAAGAGGTAAGTGCTAACATTCAATCCTGATTTTTATTTTCCTTTATTCATATTTATCAGGTTTCTTCTTTGATGGCATCTATGCTGGAAAAAAATGGGTACCACTGGGTAAAGCATCTGAAGCATCTTAAGTAGATTGACCAAAGAAAACAGGCATAGTTTTGTGCCACAGATAAAGAGTAGATAAATAATTTGTATGCCTTACTTTGTGTCCCCCCAAAAATAGATGCTTATGTTTATTGTAACAATTGTAATTCATTCTTGTACTTTAATCATCATTCAGGTGGCCATAAAGCAGATGAACCTTCAACAGCAACCCAAAAAAGAATTAATTATTAATGAAATCCTAGTCATGAGGGAAAATAAGAACCCCAATATTGTTAATTATTTAGATAGGTAAGTGTTTTTTTTTTTTCTCATTATGTACTTGTTCTCTTTATGGGATGTCATTTTCTTTGCAAATTACTTTTTTGGGATCTATTCATTTAACAGTCATTCTACAAATATTTCTCAAATTCTGCAAAGAAGTAGAGTGTTAGATCTATTGCTGAATTTTCACCCACTTATCTTTGTCCACCCATCAAACACTTGAAGAAACATTTTATGGTCTTTGTTCAAACATGAGCAGTTTGTGTAATTTCCTCTTGAGGATCGTGGCTCCATGTTGGCAGGAAATAGGCTATTGCATATAAGAGAGAGCAGTGATGTTTTAAACGTTTCATCAAGTGTTTGTTTGGAGCCAGTACAGTGTCTGGGAGTCTAAGTGAAGAAGGCTGACTACAATGGCCCTGCTTTAATGGGTGCTTTGTGATTAACTGACAGTGAGGTCTAGGAAATTGAGACTTTAATCTCAAACCTTTTTCCTAAACCAGGTAATTAATGTCTCTTTCATCAGTGGTATTAACAGTGTGTGATAAATAGGCATTTAAAGACAGCACTAACTCTTCACTTGTGGTTAACATCTGTCTCATTCAATTTCAATAAGTGTTTGTTTAGCACCACTGTGCTGTGTTCTCTGGGGGGTATACAAAGGAAATAAAGCTAGATCTTCAACCTCAATGAGATTAAGATCTTGCTTTCTGTGTTTTGGGCCAGGAAGACCATGATACAGAAGGAGGAAAAAAGAGGAGGAAAATGGATGGTCAAATCTTGAGTATTTCATAATGTGTCATTTAGGGACTAACTGCAGCAGAGTGACCTAAAGTCACTCTGTGTTTGTAATTTTGTAAAACTTACATTTTCACTTACAAAAAATGCAGATTTCCAGGCTGCTCACCATAATTAATCAAATGGGACCTGTGAATTTTCATTTTTAATAGACTTTCCAGTTGAATCTTATGGACACTGCAGTTCGAATACCACAGGATAGAAAGTCTTGCTTCTATCCTGTGGGTCTTAGGACAGGGTAGAAACATTAAGATCATTCCATTTCCTGTAATTTCTCTCTCTTGGTGAGCAGGGAGCCAGACAGATCTAATAATACTGCTAAAGTGCCTTCCGATGGTTCTAGGTGATTTGAATAACCTCATGCTCTCTTTGCCTGAATTGTAGGGCTCTGGTGACCCTTGTCTTCATATTTGATCACTTGGGATATGTTCCTCAATAACTTCTTAAAGTTAATGGGCATGGCACAACTCACAATTGAATTCTATCAGAACTGAGGCCTGAGAATGTTACAGTCCTCACTTCCTTAGTTCCAACTCAAAGTCTTGGTTTTTATTGTTATAGCTACTTAGTGGGTGATGAACTATGGGTAGTCATGGAATACTTGGCTGGTGGCTCGTTGACTGATGTGGTCACGGAGACCTGTATGGATGAAGGACAGATAGCAGCTGTCTGCAGAGAGGTAAGAAAATAGAGCATTTCTAGCTGAGAAGAACACCAGAATTGGCAGTTCCTTATTTCTGATTATTGAGAATGCTTGTAACAAAGTAACAATAGCAGAACTTTTCTACTGGAAAAAAAAAATTCGAGAGCCTAACTTTAATTTAAACCCTAACCTAATAGCATTCTTCTGCATTACCCTTGCTGACCTCTTGTTTATTTTAGTTGCTTTTTTATGGATTTTGAGTTCTGTTATGCCATTCTTGAGGTACCATATCTAAGCCCACATGCTATAGTCTCAATGAACATGGGAAAACAGTAATGTTAGCATGGAACTTCTTTCTGATTTGGGGGGACTTTTACATGATAGTTATTTTGTCTTGCATGTGCAATGTGAGCTATGTAAAATACAAACCACATTATATTCTCATCATTTTCTAGAAAGCAATTTAAATAAGGTCCTCCCTCAGACCAGAAATAAGTTTCTTTCACAATATAATTTGAACATCCCTCATAGTCCTCCAGGGGACCTCAGGGGCTGTCTGTTTTCCAATCACAGTGTCATATCCCTAGGATCAAGCTAAATTAAAGATATTTTATTACATTTACTTTTTTGATATTTATAAAACCACACATTTTTCATTGGAGTCTCATCTACTCCATTCATTGTGGTGAGGCTTTCTATAGACAAAAGTAGGAACTCCAACTCACTGAAACTCGAAAATCAATGATAGGAAAGCAAAACTATATGGTATCAGCTACTCTTTGCTTGTTTATTTATGTTAAATTGTTCACTTAAATCTACTTCTTCCTTGCTCTCCTCTCATTCCCATTTTCCGCACCCCAAACATACACACACACATCCACCAAACACATAGGTTTTCTATTCATGCAATAAATCAACTTTATAGTCATTCAAGGGAACATTCTTCCCTGAGCCTGTGGTTTCCATCTTCTAGTATTACAATACGAAGGCATTTCCAAAAAAGTACCTGTAGTTACTTCATAGCCTAGGAGCCTTCATAGATAGCCTGGCTGTCATTCAGAAATAGCTTTTATGGCATTTGTTTTAAATGCAGATTCCTGGGTCCTACTCCAGACGTTCTGAATCAGATTGTACCAGGTGCACAGAAGTTTACCATATCTGTAAAAGACCAGGCTGTATTCCTATCTTCCAGATAACTAGGCTGAAGTATAATTATATTCATCGGTTAGTTTGCCTGTATTAATGATTAGTGCTACTTATCACATCATCACGCTTCATGTCCTAGTCTGACATGGGAGCCATTATAGTTAGCATGTATAATGCTAAGTGGAATCATTGATGTAACAGGTAATGTGGTTTCAAAGTGGTGTTAAAGCATTCGGTGATATATTTCACTTGACAACATAAAATTATATCCTTGCCCAAAATTTATCTAGAAATGAAACTTAGAATCTTAAAAAATTCATTGTGATATAATTAGACCTTTTTTTCTGATTTAATAGTGCCTCCAAGCTTTGGATTTCTTGCACTCAAACCAAGTGATCCATAGAGACATAAAGAGCGACAATATTCTCCTCGGGATGGATGGCTCTGTTAAATTGAGTAGGTATTTTGTGGTTCAGATGGTGTTTTGAGGGAACTTCTCCTCTTTTATTTTCTAGCTTGAAAACATAATGGCTACTGAAATTGATTGATTTGAAAGCAGTTAGAGCCCAGTTTGAAGCAGATAATTTTTCTAACTCTGTGTTCCTTAGACTGCAACCAAATTTTTTGCATTTAAGATTTCAGAATTTCTAGTGACTTCTAAAATGGATGGATGACAAATACCTAATTAGAAAACTAAAAGATTCTGTAAGTTTGAGGGAACAATACTGGGGGGGACTAGATTGAAGTCTACTAAAAATGATATCACATTAGTCAATTATTTCAGACCCTTCTTAAAATCAGGACTAGCTGAGAAATCAGGTAACAAAAGGATATGAGCTAGGTAGTTGTGGAAGCTCAGCATGTAACAAGGGAAGGTACAGCCATATCTGAAAGTGACCTGTTTTAAAAAGAAAATAATTTGGGTTTATTTTTAACTGACTTTTTGTCTCTGCAGCTGATTTTGGGTTCTGTGCCCAGATCACACCTGAGCAAAGTAAACGAAGCACTATGGTGGGAACCCCTTATTGGATGGCACCAGAGGTGGTGACTCGAAAAGCTTATGGTCCGAAAGTTGATATCTGGTCTCTGGGGATTATGGCTATTGAAATGGTGGAAGGTGAACCCCCTTACCTTAATGAAAATCCACTCAGGGTAAGTCAAAAGAGAATTCAGGTACTTTATTCACAGGAAAGGGGAAAGACTAAATGTCATTTCTTGCTTCCACCAAAAATGACCAGAATGGGCTCGTTCCTGGGACAAGTAACATAGATGCACCAAGTTATAATTTTCAAAATTACTTTGAACTTTTTAAAGTTTATCATGTCTCAACAGTTTTATAAAGTGCATTGATATCAGTATCTCTAAAAACAAGGGTCTTTAAAATTCCCGAGTATAGCTTTCTATTGTAAAATAAATGCAGTTTTTTAAAAAAATAATAAAGTGAGACGTGGGAAGAATGAGTATTTTTATCATATGCCATGGTTAAATGGTCTATCTAGGAAACACTTGCTTTATAATTACTTTAACAAAGTAAACAAATGCATTTCCAGAGCAGCTATAATTTTTTCAATTGGATTTTCTTCATTATCAGTAATGATTTATTGAGCAACAACAGCTTGAGGGGTATTGAATGGAACACAGAGATAGACAGAGCACCAGCCTGGTGAAATCACAAATTTAATTAGACTGTCAAGTAGAAAATTAATGGAAATAGTTTGGATTGGGTAACTCAGTTTGCTACTGCAAAATCAGAGGTTTGATCCTCATGTGGTCTGGTTACCACTGCAAAGAGAAAAGCTCCATTTCATAGTCTAACCCTACCACGTTTATTCAGAGATGTGCTGTTGATCATAAGGGGAAAAGGCAAAGAAATATGAAAGAAATGCTTGCTCAGTGCATAAGTGAGCCAGTAGCTATTTTGTTGTACATAGCCTAACAGTGACCCAGAAGCTGTGTTATATATATATATATATATACACACACACACATATATGAAGGACATCACAATGTTGAAAAAGGAAATATGTACAGATTCAAATTCTACTCTCAAAACTCATCCACAGTGCCAGCATCAAGGGTATCTTGCATATTGTCTGCATCATTACCACTAAAAGTCTAAAGTTGAATTTTATCCTTGGTATACAAAAAACACTGTCCTTAGTAACAGTAAAAAAGTTTTTATATTAAGCTTATAAAATGTATATTTCAGCTAAATTTATGTAGCTTTCTATGCATGTAAAGAGACCTAGGAACTAATTGTCTAGTCATTTTTGCAGCTGAACATTTTGTAGTTGGGAGCTGCATTCCCTATGTCTGAAGAGGGGGACAGCCTCCTCCAGGCTCCCTCTTAATGCCTCTCTCGTACTCGGCCTCTTGTTCTAGTCCCTGCGCTGATTAGAAAACAACAGATATGAGTGAATGTCCTCATGAATGCTATAGGCGATTGCTCTGGTCTCATGAAACAATCTGGAAGTGAGATGTGCACATTGATTAGCTGCCTGCAGGGCTGAGTGGAAAAGAAGGGGCATTTTCCCACCGTTTGTGGGTCAGCCCTCCATGAATTTAATCAAGTCCACTCCTGACCTATGGACCAGCGCCTCAGGATAATTACATGGGCTTTTCCTTATTGTTTAACCACCTTCAACCATTAAGAAATAGCACTGAAAGAACACATCAGGCCTCTTGTTTCCATGGATTTCCTCCTCGAAGTCTTAGGAGTTTGGAGGCACTAAACGGATTATAGCTGTTTTGCTTTCTGCCTTCTAATGAGTAATTTACAACCTGCAAAATTTAAGGATTAAATAAATGGCTCTGTAAAGCAACTAGTCTCTGTAATGCGTTTATTACCTTCTTCAGTCCCCCAATTACAATTGATCACTCTTTAGCTAGGCTGCTAATTGTTAGCAAAAAGGAAACAAGTTTTAATCTTTATGGGCATCTTCTAGCCTAGGATTAGAACTCATAATTAACAGCTTGTCTCTTAGAATCCACAGCCTTATATCTAAACAAGTACTTGCCACAAGGTTCAGGAAGCCTACATTAAGGCTGTAACAAAAAGATCCATCAGAAAGACCACCCTGTTGAATTCCACTGATAAGGATTTGCTCTAACTTTGCTCATTACTCTTCGTGTGTGATCAGCCTCCAATTAGTCTATCAACAAGTCCATATTGAGTTAGTCCTATTCTGAGTCTATCTCTCCTAAGCACCAGAAGTACATTTTTTAGTTTTGATGTCAAATATGCTTTCTTCATGGTCTCTTAAATAAAACACAATGTCTCAGGCTATATGCCCTTTTTTGGAATTAGAAAACTGTAGTCACTGAAACCATGGGGAGATTAGAGAGAAAAAGATATAAACATGAGCCTGTAGGGAGCCTACATTTTCTTGGATCCTGGTGACCAGGCCATGTGTGGGGAGAAATAGAATCATCCAGAGCTTTAGAAGAGGTATAAAAGTGTGCTAGATTAGTCCTTTTGTCTTTAAAATACTTCTAACACAACTACCTGTCTGCCATTTTCAGCTTTCAGGTGGAAAGAAGTGAAAGGAAGAAAGTAAAATAAGTAGGAGGAAAACAGAGTGGTAGAGGACAGAGTAGCATGTTGATATGAAAAACATTTGGTCTAGTAGTCAGGCAGATTTGGCTGTGTCCTGGATTCACAATCTACACACTCTGTGCCCTACTGCAAGGTCACTTAAAACCTTTCTAAGCCTGTTTCTTATCTGTAAAATGAGGATAATATCTATCTTGCAGAGTTAATGTGAAAACTAAATGAATAATGTGTGTGGATCACCTAGCACAGGGTCCAGTTCTTTGTAGGAAATATATATAGAGAGAGAAATTTATATATGAGTAGAAAAGTAAGAAAGGAAAAAGAGACAGGATGCTTAGAGTGCTTTATACTCACTCATGAAGGGAAATTGGATTCACTACTCCCCTAGGAACTTCCCCTTCACCTGGGCAGCATCACCATCCCTTTAAAGAATGGAGGGTTCTGTACAGTTCGGTACAATTACCATGAACAGGTAAAACTGAACAGAAGAAGTTCAAGGTGAAGTCTGGGGCTATGCATTTGAAGGTTGTGTGTGTTTCACTGTGTGTTTTTTTGTGTGTGTGTGTGTCTTGGGTGAATCCCTTTTGAGCAGACTCTCTATGAATGTTGCCTATTAACATATTGATGATGAAAGAAATTAGCTACTTTTACTCCCTAGTTATAAAGTGGTTGGGATTTTTTAAATGTAAATTGCTCTGTACTGATTGACCTAATTTGCTCATAAAATGCCTTTTAAAGGTCAGAGAGTTATTAACCATACTGATGTTATAAGGTTGGTACCCTTCCAGAGACAGAGAGGAGACAAGCTTCTTACTGTCTCCCACTGCCTGAAGTCTTTGCCCTCAACATAATTGGCCCCGGACATGTTGTTCTGTGACCCATGGACAGTTTTAGTGTAGCCTCCAATAATATAGTGCCTTGTTTCTTCTGTTTGCCAAAGTAAATGGGGTTAAAAGTCTAACTTTCCCTATGGATATGCAAATCAAATGTTGGTGCTCAGATGATATCTTCAACTTTTTTGTTAATCAAAGACATATATTTTAAAACCTGGGATTATCATATAATAACCTGATTCTAAATAAGAAGGCACAATCATTTTTGTAAAGCAAAACTTTGGTTTGTTTTATTCCTCAGCACCAAGTGTATGCCTGCTTACTAATTTAGCACTCACACATAATGGAGCTGTTCTTATCAACAGGTTTTGGTGGGATTTGGTATTTGTGAAATGTCTCAATGACGTCCACTTGAACTCCCTACTAGGCCCTTTGAAACCCTTCTTTGTATGTAATTTTTAAAATTTTTATCAAAGTTGAAATGAACTTTAAATGTTCTCTTTCTACCCTTGCTTTAAGCATCTATGAAGCTGTATCAAAGACTGGATCACTGGAAGACAGTTATTGGTATCAATGCTAAAAACTGTATTTAGTATAGTGTGTAAACCACAGATCCTATACCAGTGGTTCTCCTCTTTGGTTATGCATGGAATCATCTATGGAGCTTTAAGAACCAATGATGTCATGGTCCCACCCCGAGAGAAAATTGGTAACCAGGATTAGGCCAAATACAAAACTATGTGGCAAGCCCTTTATAGAATACTGTCCAGGCTGAAAACAATTCTTCATCAGCCCTCCTTGAGCAAGGTTGTCCCACAAGAAAAGAACACAGTATCATTCTGCCCACGTTTCTCCATTTTGTCTAAAAAATTATGAGCAACACTGTCAAAGCCTAGTTGAAATCCTGATGTGCTTTATGTTGTTGTCTGGTTTACCAGTGTAGTAACACTATCAAAAAATAAATGGTATTAGTTCAGCATAAACCTCCATATTATGCCACTTCTTTTTCAATTTTGCTTCTCCTGAAAATAGAGTTCATCATTAAAATGTGTTAGCTGCTGTCTCAGTACCTAGCACATATTGGTACATAATAAAACCATCAGTCCAACTACTCATGATTAGGAGTGCATTACCTGTATGCCCGGGGAGAAGGGGGATGGGGCAGAAATCTAAATTCAGACCTGTTGTCTAAACTAAAGGCTTCCTACTTGCCTTTTCTCCACACTTAAAGCACTACACAAATGTTAGTTAGTCTTATTTTTTACTATAGGAACAGGGGAATTCTGGTTAGCTTGTATGTCTAGGCAAGAGAGTTAAGTAGGGTAAAAGAATCTCTAGCAACTGAAAAACAGCAACTAAGGGCCAAACTGCTTGTAGCTCCCTCCAACCACTGGAACCTGTGCTATGGATTGGAATGTCTGGGTTTGATGGCGCATGCTCATTTGGAATTAAAGTCAGACATAAACTTCCTGAGCGCCGGAGGAGCAAGCATACTTTGCTAGCACTCAGTCAATATTGTTTTGAATGTATTTCAGGAAGAGCTGGGAGCATTCCCCACTTTTTCCGTAAGCCACTATGGAACAGCAAGGTTTATTGATGGTTTGTTGACACTCCTCCTACTTTGAGGGCAAGCCTCTGCCTAAAAGGAGGGGCGAGTTGGGATAACTACAACTAAAATAATTGCAGAACAGTAACAGGGTTCTTTTTAATCAGAAAAAAATATTGCCTGTCAAAAGATAGACAGCTCTTAAGAATCATTGGTTGTGAGGAATTCAGCATAGGAAAAATGGGACTTAGCCATAGGAAAGCTGCAAGTCTCATTTAGATTGTAATTCAGAAGCAGACAGCTTAAACTGGTGAGTTACAGCCCAGAAGACAGCCAAAGGAGAAATTGATTCCATAGCAAACTAAAATCCAAGAGTCTCTGACCAGGTGAAGAAGAGGGAAAGAAAATTTTAAAATGTGGTGCCTGAGAACCCACTGTTGGCTAAGACTGATATTCCCTTATCCTACCAATATCTTTTCTCAGAGTCCTTATAGCATGGCTTGGGAATAAGCCAAAGATGCATATGCCTATTGCCCTAACTGTACCATCTTATAACTAAATAGTCCAATCCCTTGAAATAAAGTTCATTCTGAAGAAACAAATCATGGAGTATGATGATGGACATTTGCCCAATGAAATGCACACTCACATGTTTTATCCTATGGCTTTCAAATCTGTGTTTTTGCCAATGAGAAACGACTTTACTGAGAAAATCAGGGTTTTCTTGATAATTAAGATCATTTCTGACCTCTGTCATCATTTCGATTTATACCTTTTCTAACCTGGTTGCAACATCATTTTAGAAAATTCTTTGCATTCTAGTAAAAGGATACTCTGAGATGTCTTAGATAAGGCTCTCTGCAGAGGAAGTTAAATTGATTAAGGTAATCTTAGCTCTGTAGCTGGGAGAACCAGAGTTCCAACATTATCCCAAGAATCAAAGCTGACCTTTTTGCTGTAGCTTGCTTATTTCTTTTCTTTTCTTTTTTTCCTTTCTTTTGGTAAAGAATTGCCCTTATGCTCAGATGGCAAAATTCATCAGCACTGTCCATCTAGGAGGAGCCAATGAATGTGAGGGAACTAGACAAGGCGCTTTCTAGTGTTTCTACCAACTGTATACATTAATTGTGAGTTGAAGAGTGAATTGTATTCCCAGGTCTGCCATCCAGGAAATCCATGACCTTGTGTAGATTACTTTTTGCTGAGCTTTCATTTTCTTATTGTTACAAAGGAGTGGACTTTGACTAGATTATTGTTTACCAGTGGTCTTCACAAAGCCCTAAAGTTCCATGGAATTCCTTGGGGTATTGAAGAAGCCAAGGGGGAGGTCACCTGGGTAGGGCTCTTGGTTCTACCAGAATACTTCCTCTTTAATTTGTTTTCTACACTGAGCTGTCACATGAGGTTTACTTAAATAAAAGGGGAAACTCATGGATCTCTTACTCTGATTCTACATGCTTTGAGTGTAGACAGGGCACAGCCTTCCTTCACTCTGCCAAAAGAGCCATGATTTGAGTGTATGTTGTGTTTAGAGTGCATCCAGAGGAGTGATCTTCAGGAAGCACCTCTGAGACATTTCTCTCATCACCTCTGGACTAAATCTGTTTCTTGCCAAATGGAAAGATGCCCTTTTCCTACCAAGCAAAAATACTTGATCATGATGTGAAACATGCTGCATGTAGGACTCAGTATTCTCACTCTGGTAATAATCTTGGGGAGAGGCCAGTGAAGAGCACTGCAGTGATAAAGCTATTGCAAAGACACATGGTCCACATTCTGGGGTTTGATGGAAAGAATTGTATGTTGTTATGTATAGAGCTGTTCAGCTGATAAACTACATATAAAATAGAAGTTGAAATTATAATAGTTTATGTGAGCAGTACTGTATGCTTCACAGATAATATCACAGTCAGCCTGCTTTGATCCTAATACAGTAATTTGGAAAAGCCCAAAAGGATCAGAGAATTAATCCTTTCCTGCACTAATGTTCTGAAATGAGACATGAACAAATGGATAATGTTAAATGGTACCCTAAAACTAGAAATTAGGTGTAGGTTGAAGAGAAAATGGGAGGTGAGGAAGTTGATATACCAAATATAGGCAATGTTTTGAGACATTTTGTGTGAACAGGACCAGAGAAATGGAGCAGTAGCAGAATGGGACCTAGGATCCAGGTCCCCTTGACCTCCCCTTGACCTACCTTCATTTCTCTTTACTCTTCATTCCCCTAACCACCTTCTCTCTCATTGTCCTTTGGCCTACTTTCCTCTGCTCCCTCTGTTTCTCACAGCTTCTTTCTTCTACTTCCTGTGCCATTTTGCTTTTTTTCCTTTTCTATCTCTATGCCTACCCCCACCCCCATTTCCAAATCCCCTATAGTTCCAAACCTTGGGTACTGCTTGGACTGCCAGGGTTGCTTCATGAGCACCAGTAGCCTACTCCACATTTCTTAACAGGCATTATTAATACTGAGAATGAGCACATGTATTGTCAGAGTCATCTGGTACTTATTTTACAGCATCGGTCAGTGTTTTGTGCTTGAAAGGAGCAATCTAAAGCTATGCTAACACCTAATTGGTCAGCATTACCTAATTACCTTTTGCTATGAACCTATAAGGGGATAGATATATAGTAGGTTCATTTAAATAGCTTTCTAAATATTAAACAACAAAACAATAACAACTTAGCCCCTTCTGTAATTTGGTGACAGATGAGATCTTCTATGCAAGACAAGTAGGGAGATAAATGAGATCACATTGCTTATTCAGCTATCACACTAGACTGTTGTATTGAATAAGTCATAGCATAGATAGAGTGTTTGTTGTCATGTAGTGATTTCTTTGTGCAGATTTGGCCCCATTTACTGTCTTCTTAGAAAGAAAGAAATGTCAGGGCCTTTCACGAAATCCATAAACACATCAGAGGCAGTAATACACTCTGACCTTTAACCTCTGAAATCCCAGATCATGAGTAAACTAAGGCATAAGGTGCCAAATCACTCGTTGCCAAATCTCTCTCATAAAACACTCAAAGTTAGTTGAAAATTCTAAAATGAGAAAGGAACCAGGGCAGCAGTAGGTTGCAGACAACAATCAGAGTACAAGCAGCATATAAACCCTCAATAGATATATATAGTCAGGCCTCTGTATCCATGGGTACCAAATCTGTGGATTCAACCAACCACACAATCAAAAATATTTGAAAAACAAAGATAATGGTTGCATTTGTATTAAACATGTACAGACTTTTTTTATTCTCATTATTCCCTAAACAGCAGTCATGTGCCACATAACATTTCAATCAACAATGAACCAAATATACAGAGGTGGTCCCATAATATTATAATGGGAAAAATTCCTATCACCTAGTGACCTCTTAAAGTCCACATTACTGACGGGTTTGTGGTGATGCTGGTGCAAACAAATCTACTCCTCAAGAAAAGCCTCAGGCAGTTCCTTCAGGAGGTATTCTAGAAGGCATTGTTATTGTAGGAGATGACAGCTCCATGCATGTTATTGTCCCTGAAGATCTTCCAGTGGGACAAGATGTAGAGGTGGAAGACAGTGATGTTGATGATTTTGAACCTGTGTAGGCCTAGGCTAATGTATGTGTTTATTTCTTAGTTTTTAACAAAAAGGTTTAAAAAGTAAAAGAAAAAACATTTTAAATATAAAAAAGCTTATAGAATAAGGATATAGAAAGCTTATATTCTATAAGCTTATAGAAAAAGCTTATAGAATAAGGATATAAAGAAAAATATTTTTGTGTAGCTGTACAATGTATTTGTGTTTTAAGCTTTTCAAAAAGTTAAAAAAAAGTTTATAAAGTAGAAAAGTTACAGTAAGCTAAGATTAATTTATTGAAGAAATTTTTTTATAAATGTAGTGTACTTTATGTACAGTGTTGATAAAGTATATAGTAGTGTACAGTAATGTCCTAGGCCTTCATATTCAGTCACCATTCACTCATTGACTCACCCAGAGCAATTTCATTCATGGCAAGTGCCCTGTACAGGCGTACCATTTTCTAAATCTTATATACTGTATTTTTACTGTATCTTTTGTATGTTTAGATACACAAATAGTGACCAGTGTGTTACAATTGCCTACAGTATTCAGTACAGTAAAATGCTGTACAGGTTTGTACCTTGGAGCAATAGGCCATACTGTACAGCCTAGATGTATAGTAGGCTATACCATCTAGGTTTGTGTAAGTACACCTTATGACATTCCCACAATGATGAAATCATCCAACGAATCACTTCTCAGAATGTGTTTCCCATTGTTAAGCAACACATGACTGTACTTACATAGCATTTACATTGCATTAGGAATTATAGGCAATCTAGAGATGATTTAATGTATAGGGGAGGATGTGCATAGGTTATATGCAAATACTACACCATTTTATATAAGGGACTTGAGCATCTGTGGACTTTGATATCCTTGAGGGGTCCTGGAATCAATCCCCTATGGATACCAAGGGACAAGTGTGTGTGTGTGTGTGTGTAGACACTGGGCAATACCATATGATACACTTCTACCTCTCTAACTTGAGTACCTACCCGTTGTTCCCCATTTCCAAACTGTGGAAAATAATTGACCTTAGGAGGGCCCATTTCCTCTGTAGAGGTAGAGTTGAATCAAGTAAGTCAGTTGTTCATACACAGTGTACCTCATTTCTTAAAGAGCCTTTGTCTGCCTTTGTTAGGAGAACTCCCACCCCAGAGAATGGGAAACAATGAGAGGTGGTATTGTGCAGTGGTCAAGGGCATGGATTCTAGACCCATACTCTCTGGATTCAAATATTGATTCCCCCATTACTAGTTATGTGACATTGGACGAGTTATTAATTTTAACCCCACAGTCCTCAGTTTCTCTGTCTGTCAATTGGAGATCATAATAGAGTCTACTTCAGGGGGTGTTGTATGGATTACACAGGCTAATACTAATCAGTCAATTAGTGCTTCCCATGGATATAATATTTATACAGGTATGGAGATATAGATGAATAGCCCGCATGCTTTTATTGTTCAGTTTCATTATATGTTAAATAGACTTTTGTTGGCTAAGCTGGAGCCCATTCACCATGGATAATATGATTTCCACGGTAAAATGTGTTTTGTATCCCAAATCTTCAGCCCACAAAGAAATTTTTGTACCATGCTCTATCCTCTTTGTAAAGTGAGTCTTTATATTGGTTCCTCTCATGGTTCCTAACACATTTCCATGTAAGTCCCCTGGTTTGTTTTCTAATGTCTTAACCTAAACTTTATAAACTGTTATAAAGAACTGAAGTCACAGACCAAAACTTTTTAATTAAATGGTTAGTCCTGTTGTAAAACTGCCTTAATGAAAATTTATTGAGTACATATGGATTGTTTTGGGACTTCTTTGGAGAAATGTGGTAATTTCTATGATGACTGCTTTGATCTTTTTTAACTGAGGAAATTGCCAGTAAGGTAAATTGAATTATTCCTTCAACTGGGTAAACTAGCTTTCTCTTAGTACTTAGGTAAATTCATTTGTACATTAGGGTCAGTGAAAACTTCAATGTTTGCGTGTTATTGCCAAGATATTTACAATTATTATGAAAAATTCTAGAACATCAGTAACTTCTAGGTAATGTATATATCACCATGAAGAAACCACCATTTTTTTGTGTGCAAATGTTGTATTTCTAACATTGTAAATAAGGTCAGTAGGCCATGGGTCCCATAGTGCCTTACCTTAGGAAGAAAACAGACCTCGTTTAATAATCTAACAGATTAATTAGGGACACTTTCCCTGTTCAAAATCAGCCAGAGAAGATAAGTTTCTGAATTTACTATGTTTCAAGTTCCAGAGAGCATGAGTTCTCATCTCTTTCTCTGTGGTCTTGCCTGCATTAGATGTGTTGTGGTCATCTTTTTCTTTCCAGTTTTCCCTCCTTTTGATGGTATTCCCTTATGTACACTAGTCATGGAGTTCTCTTCCTTCTCCCGCACCGAGCAGTGGGTAATCAGAAGTTATCACATGGCAGTCTGTTCAACTCAGAAAAGGTGCCTTTTTTCATGTTATGTATATCTTATTTGATTTCTAATAGATCACTTTTAGATTCTGTGCTTTAATACTTTGTATGTCAATGTGTTATATCCCCAGATCAGTTAAACTTCTACATTTTTGGCTCTCATTTCATTCAGCAACAAAAACATTTATTGAGCTCCTATTTTGAGAAAATTGCCATAAAATCCAGAGTTGATTATGACACAGTTTCTACCTTCCATGGACTCAACAGTCCAGGAGGGAAGACAGACCTATAAACAAATAACAAATATTCATAATACAGTGTAAAAATAGACATGTAAACAGAGGGTTATGGGAGCTCAGAGAAGGAAATAGCTAACTCCATCTGCAGGCTGACCTACTATACTAGTTTGCTTGGGACTGAGAAATAAGACCTTCAGTGCCAAAACCGAGGGAAGTCCCTAGAAAACCAGGGTGGTTTGTCACCATTTCTACCTGAGAAAGATAGAGAAGACTGTAAAGAGGAGATACCATTTGAACTAGAGCTTGAAAAAAAAAGTAGCAATTTACGAGGCATTTAAGGGAGATGAGGATAGCATTGTAGGCAGCTATGAAAGAGTATTTCCTACCCAGAAATGATAAACAAATTGGTGTGAGTAGTATATGAGCTTTGGCCAGTATGTATATGTGTGGGGGTGGGAAAGAAGGGCCCTAAAGTGAGCAGAAAACAGATGAGAGCTGGGAAGGTGGGCAGGGACCAACCTTATATGCCATGTTAAGGAATCTTTATAATGTCCTATAGACCAGTTGTTTTCAAACAACTATAGTGATCTCCTGGTTTCAGTGAAACCTTGCTTGGAAGCATAAATAAATACAGAAAAAAGCAAAATTTCTTTTATTGGGACAGATATATGTGGGTAGAAGCTCCCAGAATCTCTATTCTCTTTCTCTCTTTTCCCTCTTAGCTGCCCTTGAGGGGAATTTTGGTAAGCACAGTTTTCAAACCACATAGGTGGACCGTGGAGAGCCACCCCAAATTTGAAAGCAGAGGAGTGAATGACATGATGAGATCTGTGATAAGATTTTTAAGGAGGATGGACCAAAGAATAAAAAGGCTTGAGTAAGGAAAACCAATTAGGAGGCTATAATAACCTTGTAACTACTGAGAAAAGCCTGACCTTAAGCAAAGACAATGGAGATAGACTGAAGTGGGTGGGTATGAAAGATATCTCTAAGAATGGCATTAACAGAACCTGGTAGACCATTATAGTAAGGGTCGGGGAAGGGAACTCAAAGATGATTCTGTGGTTTCTTATGGTAGAAGCAACCAACTACTGTATGGGGAATCTCTAGTCTAATTTCTTTTTTTTTCTTTTTATTTTTTTATTTTATTTCATTATATTATGGGGGTACAGATATTGTTAGGGTTAATATATTGCCCCTGTCACCCCTCCCCCCCTGCCCTGCCAGAGCTTCAAGCATGTGGTGCCCAGGTGGTGCACACCACAACCATTATATAAGTATACACCCTTCCCTTCCTCCCCCCTCACCTGCCCACCACCCGATAAAAGTTTTTTTTTTTTCTTTTTTCTTTTATTGGCATTTTTGTTACCTTGTATATCTTTGCCTCTCCCTAAGAAGGGTTAGGGGCATTCCCTTCCCCTCCCCACAATGCTGGCCACATCCCTAGGATGTGGGTCTCCTCCCCCACCGAATCCCTGGTGAGTACTACCACCATTTGAGCACCATAGTCTTAATCAGTCAGTACCAATTTGATGGCGAGTAGATGTGGAGCCCATTTTCCTGGTCTTGTGTCACCTCACTTTGGATAACAGGCTTAAGCTTAATCCAGGGTAGCATAAATGGTGCTAGCTCACTGTCGTTTCTTAGAATTGAGTAATATTCCATTGTGAGCATATACCAAATTTTAATTATCCACTCCTGAATTGACGGGCACGTGGGTTGTTTCCATGACCTTTCAATAGTGAATTGTGCTGCAATAAACATTCAGGTACAGATGTCTTTATAATAGAATGTCTTATGCTCTTTTGGGTAGATGCCCAACAATGTTATTGCAGGGTTGAATGGTATTTCTATATCCTAGCTCTTTGAGGTATCTCCAAATTCTTTTCCACAAAGGTTGCACTAATTTGCAGTCCCACCAGCAGTTTAAGAGTGTTCCTGTCTCTCCTCATCCTCGCCAGCATTTGTTTTGGGATGTTTTGATACAGGCCATTCTTGTTGGGGGTAGGTGGTATATCATTGTGGTTTTGATTTGCATTTCTCTGATGATTAGTGATGTTGAGCTTTTTTTATATGTTTGCAGGCCATTATTCTGTCTTCTTTGGAGAATTTTCTTTTCATTTCCATTGCCCATTTCTTGATGGGGTTGTTTGATTTTTTTTCTTGTTAATTCTTTTAAGTTCTAGATAGATTCTTGTTATTAGACCTTTGTCAGACGTGTAGAGAGCAAATATTTTATCCCATTCTGTGGGTTTTCTGTTTGCTCTAATGATAGTTTCCTTGGCTGTGCAGAAGCTTTTTAATTTGATCAGATCCCATTTGGTTTTTTTTGGGGGGGGTTGTTTTTTTTGTTTGTTTGTTTGTTTGTGTTTGCTACTGCAGCGATTGCCTTGGGGGTCTTCCTCAAAAATTATTTGCCTAGACCAATGTCTGATAGGGTTTTCCCAACATCTTCTTCTAGGATTTTTAGTCTAGTTTCTAATAGCCAGCTTATTTTCTTTGAGTTTTCACTAACTCACATAAAACCAACCTGTGATCACTTATGCCTAGATCTCTTTCCTCAGCCTTTCTTCATCTAAGACTTGACTTTGCTAATAAAATCCTTTCTTTGTTGTCATCATATTGGCTACAACTGTATTTGCCTCTCATTAGCAGTGCAGTAGATAGCAATTTTCTTTTTTACTAAGATGGTCCCAAGCTTATACGCAGGATGTATCCAAAAGTTCATTTTTAAGTTAATTATTTGAAAACTCGGAGTGCATTTTCTCATAAAAGAGGCTTTCTACACATAGTGATTAGGTTCCCAGGCCAGCCCGCAAAGGCCAGTTTAGCCCATAATATAATGGAAAGTATGGATTTTTGCAATGGAAATTAGTTGGCAATAATACTGTTGCAATTAAAAAGAAAACAATAGTTGCAAAAGAAATAGTCTGGGTTTTTGTTTCCCTCAAAGCAGCAGTCCCCAACCTTTTTGGCACCAGGGTCTGGTTTCATGGAAGACAATTTTTCCACAGACTGGGGTGGGGGTGGGGTGATGATTTCAGGATGATTTAAGCGCATTACATTTATTGTGCACTTTATTTCTATTATTATTACATTGTAATATATAATGAAATAATTATACAACCCACCATAATGTAGAATCAGTGGGAGCCCTGAGCTTGTTTTCCTGCAACTAGACGGTCCCATCTGGGGGTGATGGGAGACAGTGACTGATCTGACAGGAGGCAGAGCTCAGGCAATTATTCAAGCTATGGGGAGTGGCTGAAAACACAGATGAAGCTTCTCTAGCTCTCCCACCGTTCACCTCCTGCTGTGCGGCCTGGTTCCTAACAGGCCAAGGATCAGTACCAGTCTACAGCCTGAGGGTTGGGAACTGCAGCCCCAAAGGATAGGGCTTGATGAAAAGCAGGTTTAATTCTATGAAGACAAAGAGAAATTTTCTTTTAGTCAGGATTTTAGTGAGGATCCTTTAAGATGAGAATATTTATGTAAATTGGACACCGTGGCTTTTTAAATTTATTTTTAAAATAATGTTTTGGAGGGTTTTTAAAATAATAAAAGCAACTGTGTTCATGGTAGAACATTTGGAAAATTGAAAAATATTTTTTTAAAAATTAAGTCACCAATAATCCCACCACCCAGGCAGAACCACTATTAACATATTGGTGTGTTTCAACCTTTTACTGAGTGCATGTATTTTTTAAAATCTGTCCAACAATAGTAATTATGGTGCATCTTACATGATGAACTATTATGCAGCCCTTAAAATGATATTCATGAAGAATTTTTTAAACATCAAAAAATATTTTTTATACAGTATTGCATAAAAGGCAACCTTGCATTTGATACCTAGTTTGGGGATGACAAAGTGTAAACAGATCAATACTAATCAAAAAAAGGCAGGAGTAGGCTGTTAGGCTACCAACCAAGAACCCCTATCATCAATCCCACCCCCTACCAAAAACCAGTCTTTTGTAGTAGTTCTGAAGCAGACATATGTGTTCTTTGAAGTACTGTAGAGGTTCGTAGCACTGGCTCCTTGTGACTTTTAGTTTTCTTTCAAATTACAGGGCTTTCTTCTCTGTTGATGCACTGTATCAGTAGCACTACTCAGGCTTAACAACCATGATTAAGGTCATTTCTTTGATTCATAAATGGAGTGGAAAAAGGGGTATGCATTTCCTGATGTAATCAGGAATGGATTGAAGAGAGATGAGAAAGACCTGGGTAGAGAAGATGTGTGTGCATTTGTAACGAAGAACATTATATGCAGTAGAATATATTGAGCTAAGAATAGTGAAAGAAAAGTGAGATAAGGAAACAGCATAGCATGCATACAGATCTAGGGAGAGTGGAAAAGACTTGGGGAAAGGCAGAAAAGAGGTGTGTTTGTTTAGGACTGGGCTTAGCTACAGAGCAGGAAAAAGCCAGCAAAGGACGGTGAGCCTGGGGGAGTTATAGCCAGCTGAAATAAGACAGTTCTTAGGCAAGGCAGCAAATGTAATTTGCAGCAACTGATTTTCTTTTATTAAGGGAACAGAGATGGTTTGTGAGGACAGGTGTTTCAAGCACTTATCATCCAGGAACCAAAACACTCTGTTTGAACTTAATTTAATGTATCTGCTATGATTGTGCACTATTTGATTTTAGCCCAGTGATTTCCTAAAAGCAGTTTTTGTGTCCCTTTTCCATCCTATTTTATTTGCCTCTGACATATTTTGGCATGGAAGTCCTAATAGCTGCCACCTGCATTTGCTGTTCGTTGAGGAAGGAATTGAAAATTACAAAGTAATGAGAGGTGGGGGGGAGAGGAAGGTGTCCATTTGGAGGGGAGGTGTATTAAATTTTACATCTTGGTTTTTAAATGTACATCGCTAGGGGAAAGAACCCAAAGTTTCATTACACTCTACAGAAGCATATGGCATTGCAATTCTCACACATCTCTGTGCAAGAGAATCTCCTCCTATGGAATTCTGTGTCTCTTACATTTGGTGTACAAGTGATGCAGAGATTCTGAGTTATTAAGTACGGGGTGGGCTGCAGGTCCTGAGCCAGTGGTTCTCAATGTTGGTTGTAAATTGGAATCACCTGGAGAGCTTAAAAATACTGGTGCCTGGGTTCTGTTCCTAGAGGTTTTTACTTAATTGCTCTGGGAGTGAGAACCAGGCATGGGGATTTAAAAAATCTCCCCAGGTGATTCTGATATGCACGCAAGTCTGGGAACCTCTAGTTTAGCCCATTGCTTAATTACCTAAGTAGATTAAACCAATTGTTCTCAAAATGTGGTCCAACATCAACAGAGCACTTAGAAAGCAAATGATTGAGCCTCTGCCCAGATTTATTGAATCAGAAACCCTGGGGAAAGCTCAGGAAGGAATCTGTATTTTAACAAACCCTCTAGGTGATTCTGGTGCATGCTATCAGTTGACAGCTACTAGATTAAAGAGACTTTCGTGATCCTTTCCAAAGTACACCTGTGGGGGGTTGCTGGCAAGGAGAAGGGATGTTCTTACCAGCTGATAAAAATTGACCTGGGAAAGGACTTTGATAGAAATACTTGTAATAATGATATTAAAAACTATGATAAGGAAAGGAAAAAGGGCATGATGATTTGCTGCAAAGCCCAAGCAAGTACAGGAGGGAGCATGTCTTCATAAGAGTTAAGGGATTGGTTACATGGGCAGACATAACGCTAGTGGCAGAACCTGTAGGCAAACTTCTACTAATTCATTAAGACCCTTTTCAAACGCCAAACTCCTCTGTGAAGCTTCCTCTGAGCTCTGGTGTAAATTGCTTCATCCTTGTATTTACTTAGAACTTTCTACATTCCTCTATTAGCTCTTAACTCACTGTAAGTCTTTCTCCCTCACTAAATTGTGTGATCTTTAAAAGCAAGGTCACTCACTGTCTTATTCATCCTTAAATTTCTAATACAATACCTGATACGTAGTATAACAAGTGCTCTAGAATTATTTGCTTAGGGAAGGTATCAGGAATGGCCAGCTTTATTGGCTATCAGGAGCCTTCAAAAGATGGGTTTACCTTTGTAAATTAATCATGGTCCTGGGTCCTACTCTCTGACTTGAAGGCTAGGGACCTTGACTCTGTCAGCATACCATGAGTTGATATTTCTTAGTGGTGACCATACACACCACAAAGATCTCAGAGATGTACTAATATATATAATTATTAACAACTTAGTATTTTACCATAGTAATTGTCAAGTGCCAGGACTACTACTGTCAACTTTTCTCATATTTCCTCTCCTTGTAGGTAGACCTTCATGGGAAATCTAATTAAATGCAATAGGGATACAGCTGGCACAGGACAAAAGTATTTGATTCTTTGGGCCCCACAGGTTGCCTCTCATCCAGGCACTGTCATCTTCTAGTTCTTTGTACTCTCTAATTCCATAATCTACTGTCTTCATCCTACGTCTTCTCACAAATATTCTTCAAACAAGATAAGCACTTAGTAAATTACAATCACCTTCCCATTGTGCCTTTCCGGGGTTATACTCAGGTCAACATGATTGGATGTATGTGTGTCCCTCAATTCTTTAGAGTGACAGATTTGCAGGAAATCCTTAGGTTTAATTCCCTAGGTGCTTAATTACACTTTCATTATATATGGATTTTTACTGGCTTAACTCTCAGAGGACAACCTTATAACCTTATTTCAAAGTCTTTTGGATGTGGGACACCTTACTGTCACCTCAGTTACTGCCAAGATGAATCATTTATAACTGTTATAGAAACTTTGAACTACATGTGAATGTCATTCTCTAAAATGGAATTTTAAGACCCAGAATGTAAACCAGAAGAAACTGAATTTGTGCCTTTTGTGTACATGCTGAATAGATTTTTCTGATTTTTTTATAGGCATTATATCTGATAGCCACTAATGGAACCCCAGAGCTCCAGAATCCTGAGAGACTGTCGGCTGTATTCCGTGACTTTTTAAATCGCTGTCTCGAGATGGATGTGGATAGGCGAGGATCTGCCAAGGAGCTTTTGCAGGTGAAAATAAAATAGGACAATTACAAAGAGAGTCATTATATTGAACTTTTCCATCTCAGTGTGACAGTAAGAGAACTCTGTCAAGAAATGTCTAGTTAAAGGCTAGACATTGATAGGCTATTACCATTTGATTTTAGATCACAGGGACATAACTGTAGGCACACATCTAATACATTATTGATTGACATGTTGCCTTTCTTCTGAGAAGTTGACAGTTAAATCTATAAATCTCTTTTGTTCTTCTGGAGTCTTATTTTTCAAGGAAAAACAACTAATGTGACCCTCTGGTGTTGCTGTTTTGTTCTAAACTTTACTTGTGCCTCTGGATGTTGTATGCAGGTGCTCTTGGCCAGAGGTAATTCTCTACATAACTATGCAGTTATTTCCATGGCATTTGCTACTCTTATGCTTTACGGTTCAAAGCCCCCTTGCTTGTGATGCCAAATGGTAGACACTTGCCTGGGTGAGTACCACCCAGTGGTGAATGCCTCTGTAACCATTTGTCCTTTTCATGGCTCTCAGGGATTAGTATATATGGTGAGAAATAGTACTTATTATGTACCACATTCATTGCATAAATTATCTCATTTAATTCTTACAACAACCCTATAGGGTAGGTGTTATTATCCCATTTTACAGATGTGGAAATTGAGGCTCACACAGCTCTTGAGTGGCAGAGCTAGGATTTGAGCCCTGGAACGTCTGACTTTCCACCACACATCACACACAAATCAATTTAGATAAAAAGATCTATTGATTTGATAAAACAGCACATGCCCAGGATTAATAGGTTCATAGCTGGGACTGTTCCTCAGGGACATATATCAAGACTGGTAATATCTAAGAACAATGACTGCTTGTTCTCTCTGTGACTTTGAACACATAAGCCAATAAAACGAAAGGTGCAACACATGGTTCTGCAGAGTATTAGCCACAAATTCAATCTGTTCTAACCCATCCCCCTCAACAACAAATCTGTTCCTGTTGCATCTGAACTCCCTCCAGAGACAGAGAGCCACACCCAGGCAAAAAAAATCCCATCTCAACTCATATCACACCTGGGATAAACTTATTTGTAGGAATTAAGAGACTACACCTTCTCTTCTCTGCTACCTGTGAGCATTTCACAGGTTGTCATAGGGCCCTGAAGTGTCAAATCTGGAATGGCCCTTTGTTAATCCTCTAGTTATCTAGCCTCAAATTACAGATGAAAGACCTGAACTTTTGAGTCCTTTATTTCCACATCTTTTCACTCCCCAACCACCCCACATACATGTCCTGATACATTCCTGATATGCTTTCTTCTAAGCATGAGTGAAGATATAGGTTCTGTTAATGTACCTATACAGGTAAGCAGATCATTGAATCAATTACCTAATTAATTCATTCCCCAGCAATACTTTTATATTAACCAGTCAGATAACTGATGCAAAACTGTATTTTAAATCTAAATTGAATAGTTTGTTGCATCTTTTCATTTTATATATGTAAACAATAACCTGAATATCTCCCTAAGCACATATAACTCCATTCTCTGACTCTAGCCTATCATTGCCATCTTAGAGGTTAGAAGGGAGAGAGATGCACAGCATCCATGTCACTGGAAGGCTGGAGAAAAGACACAGGTCTTGTATATTTGTGTGCCTTCCTATATGACCTAAGTCAGTTCTCTGTCCATCAGTTGATATGTATTGAGCATCTTCAATTTGCAAAGCATAAGTGCAGTAGGTGATACAAACCTCTTAGGTGCATGATTCCTACTCTTAAGAAGTTCACAATCTCCTTGGAGATAATGCAAGGCTGTTTAGAGACTCATTCAAACCAAGTGGCTGTTCAAATTGTAAATGATATGGTTGATTAGAGAAATATCTCTCCAGCATACGGTGATCAGAAAATGTCTATGAACAGGAAAGAGGTCTACTGGGCCTTGAAGGACAGATCAGTTTAGATAGATTGAAGAAAAGAGGGGAAGGGATTTTCAGATGGAAGTGTTATGGTATAACCAAAGGCATATAGACAAAGTTTAAGAGAATAGAACCTAGAAAGTGTAGCTGAAGTTACAGGAGATCAGACTATGGAGGGCCTAGAACACCAGGCTAAAGAGTTGGGGCTGTAGGTAGTGGGGAAATGCTGCAGATATCTGAGGGACAAGCATGATGAAAGCTTTGTTTAGGAAGATTCATCTGCTAGTATGCAATAAGGATTAGCAACAGGAAAAAATGGAAGCAGGGAGAGCAAGGGGGAGTTATCATTTGGAAGTAAATTAATTAGGCCTGAATCAGGAAAAGTAAGAGATGATTATAAGAGACATTGAAAAGAAAGAACTTGGTAGCTGATTGCATGTAGAACATAAGGGAAAAGAAGACAAAAGTGACTTTAGTGTATCAAACCAATGGTAGCATTCAGTAAAAGGACAAGTGATAGAAGATAATACAATGGCTAACATTTCTTCACCCTGTGTAGCTAACAGGGGACTGTCACTTACCTCATTTAACCATTATAATAAACGGAGGCAAGGATCAAACTTAAGTGCTCTGACCCCAGAGCCCTTAAGTTTACATCACACAAGAGTCCTCTTTCTGGGGAACTTTAACATAACTTTTTAAATGTTGAAATGAAGGTGCCAGAAGAACATTCCAGAGGAAATGTCCAGCAGGCAATTGGAGAACTAGGACCAGAGCTCAGGAAAGGGATCAGGTCATACACTATTGCTCCCCATAGAGCTGATGGTAGTTGAAACGTGAAAGGAAATGAGATCTTTAAGAAATTAAATGAGAAAAGGAAGATGATGATAGCCAAGTTATGGTATGTAGGAGGTAGGAGGAGGAAGTGAAATGAGGGAAGAAGATGGAACAGGAGTAATCACATGTGTGTGGAAGAGACCCAAGACAGTAGAATGTCACAGGCCCCGAAAGAGGAGAACATTTCAAAGAAGGAAGGGATATTTACTTGAGTTAAGTACTGCAAAGAAGTCAAAAGAGAGATGGCATAGGCACAGCTATTGGGTCTAGCAGGTAGAAAGCCACTGGTTTCAGGATAAAATTCTTTAGGGGTCAACTGAAGACACTTTTCCAAGCATGAGGGCTGCTCCAGATAAATTCATCAGTTTCAGAGAATCAGAAAATCAGACCCTTGCAAACACAGTGAGATTTTACGAGGTCCCCACTCAGTTTCTACATTTGCCAGTCAGCCCAGAGGATTTCATGACACTGAATGAAAGACAAAAACATATGAAGGACAAAAGCTCGCACCATTGTTTAATTGGGTGTTCAAAATATATTTTAATAAAAAAAAGGGCTGCTTGAAAATGTAAACTAATATACTTGGAGAAAAGAATTCCAGTGATTTCTCTTTTTTTTTCTTCCTCTTGCAGCATCCATTTTTAAAATTAGCCAAGCCTCTCTCCAGCCTGACTCCTCTGATTATCGCTGCGAAGGAAGCGATTAAGAACAGCAGCCGCTAGGACTGCAAGCCTTACCCCTCACCATCTCCCTCATGAGTAAGACTGAAATAAAACTGTGCTGCAAGAAAGATGAACGAAAAGACAGACAAAAGGGGTGGGGGTTCTTTAACTTTCCAATGAATAGAAACTTCTTATAAGCCTTTTTCCTACACCCTCAGATTATGTAATTTATTTGTAAGCCTGAATCGCAGCCCAAATAGGGCAGCAATGTTGAAGTGGCCATAAAGTGGTCACTTCCCACCGTGAAGCGAAAGAGCCAGTAGTGAATCCCCTCATTTTGTGCATTCACTTTGAAGAAGAAAAGTTTCTCAAAGATGCACACTCCCTCTTCATAGTGTTGTGTTTGTTTTTAAGTTAGAGAGTAGTCCCTCTTGCATTCGAACCTCTTTCAAAACTCCTTACCCAATGTGATGTTTTTCACTTGCATTGTCATTAGATGTCCAGAAAAAAGATGTCAAAATGTTTTTTTAAAAAAAGAAAGCAAAAAAGCAAAGCAAAAAAACAAAAAACAAAAAAAAACACAAACAAACAAACAAAAAAAAACAGAGCAAGTACTGTGTGAACATGTGGAAGTCCATGCCCTAATAGAGTTGCAATCTTTTATTCTTCTTCTATAGTGGTGGCTTGGTTTGTGTACCTATTTTTCTGCATTTGTATTGGAAAAGGTTTCTTTTAGGACATTTTCCAAAAGCAGAGAGGAGTATGTGTGTTCAGGAAGGGCTTTTAAAAACTGTGTATCTAAATAAAGCTCAAATGGTGAAATCCTGCCACATTTTCACCATGATGCTTTGGAGGTGGTTGATTTGTCATTTATGGAAACTAGTTTGTTAATCTTCATGATACCTGAAAGAGGGCAGACACACTGAAACTGTGGCAATCCTACGTGGTCCAGGTCCTGGACCTAGGAAATCCTGATAGGAGAAACCATATTTAAACAAAGAAGGAACTTTTCTCTAAGAGCCAAAAGGGAAGATAAGATATGTGAATAATACTGAAATCCTTGTTGGACATTAAACAAAGATAAGAATACTTAATTTAATCCTCTCTTGTGCTTGTGGAACATAAGCACTGTAAAATAGGCACATCAGGAGAAAACAGATCCATTAACTGACATTTCCTTATGATAAAAATTATTTGTTTTGACAATTTATAACATTTTTAAAAGATTTAGGGAACCGAGATATAATAAACATTCAACTCTGTAAGAAATGGGAGGTCGGTGAAAGCTACATCCCAATCAACATTTGGCTCTAAATGCTTGTTCCCATTTTCCCTATGTATCACCAATTTCTGTTTTAGGATATGGTATGTTCATACTTAGCTCCTTGGGCTCTTAAATATCAAAAGAGTGTTTGTAAAGATCTTGAAATTCTCCAGTGAAAATAATTTTGGCTTGCAATCATATCCCAAGAAATGTCAGCCCAACTGAATTCCTTTTGTGGCTTGGGGAAAATACCAAAATTTGACTATTATTTTACCATATATCTATTTATTAAAAATTCAACAGTTGGCACTTCCTGAATTTTCTGAGAGTGGAAAAATATCTGGAGGCTGTCTGTGTAGAAAAGGATATGCTTCTCTTTTGAGTGTATTGTCAATTTTGCAAATTCTGGAAAGTTGTTTCTCTAAGCCTTTGAAAAGCTATCAATTTGTGTATAGAAGGCTTCTTGATTTGTAGTATATAAAGAATCTGAATAGAACCTATCTACATTCAGCAAGAAGGGAAAAGATATCAATGACATGGGACTCTTTCCTTCTCTGCCAAGGGACATCCATCCATCTAACCATTCATCCATTCCTTAAAATGAAAGCACTTTCTTTAGAGTTTCAGCTAACCATATAGTGCACATGTTTAGGAGATGATGCCACTGGTGGATTATCTATTTTCCTACTGTTTTCTTTGACTATAAAATTTGGGAGGGGCTTGACCCCCATGAAAATACTCGCAGTGGGATAAAACAACAAACGTGAAAGGAAAATCAAATGGTAATATTAATTTGAAGCATGCTATGTTAAACTTTGCAAAAAAGTGTCTGGGCCTGAAATTTATAATGCCACACCACTCTAATGAGAGAGAGAGGCCTTAATTTTAATTTCATTGAACATTAAGGTTTTTTTTATTCTTACTCATAGTGCCAGGGAATTCAATACCTGGGATGCCAATAAAATTCAGTACACTGGTAACTATACCCTTCCAGTGGAGAGAGCCCAAAATCTATTTGGGAAGCCCTATTCATCGATTAGCATCCCTTATGTCATAAAGGCCTATTTTTGTTGTTGTTATTTTGGAGACCCTGGAGCAGTGATCCTTCAGATCACTGTAGGCAGAGAAATGGCTTCTCTTTTATGCTTTCAGTTCAGCATATTAGCAATGAGGAGCCTGGTACTTCTTTATCACCAATTTGTACCAAGATTTGATGATAATATATCCCAGTAGGCATTACTCTTACAAATTTTTATCTATGTAAATTTTCAAATGAGAACAGCTTCTGCAGCCCCTTCCCTGTGTTGGAGAGTTATGTATATTTCTAATAAGTATTAGAGAGAAACCGTTTCTCGTGCCAAAATGATGCTGAAGGATTCACATTTGGTACACTTGAACAACTTGGACTCCAGATGGTTAATAGTTTATTCCCTTTCCCTGGATTTTTTTTAGCTCATCTTGACACAGGTGAGTCTATCCAGATCTTTAATGTTGCCAGTGTGCCCTGAGATAAGGAGGGCACATCATCGAATGTTGATTCCAAAATGTCCTGAGATAGGAATAGGGCAGTAGGAAAGTCAGGGAAGGGTGAGAAGCACAGTAGAGATTATTTATTTAAAAAAGAAAAGAACACTAATGTTGTAGCAAGGATCCGGTGCGTTGTCATAATCCCATGAGGATTTTTGGATGACACAATCTCCTCAAATCAGTCACCATGTTGGGTAATGACTTCGTTCTTGCTGATCTCGTCTATGTGTCATTGTAAATATTTGTGCGTCCATGTTCCATTTTGGCTACTGGATGGCCAAGTCATGTAAGAAGATTTAACTCGAGTATTTATTCTTCAACTGTGTTATTCAGATTTCTTTCAGGCTTGTGAACTGCACCCAATGTTTGCGTTTAACCACCTGATCCTTACATCTATCCCTCCCCTGTGAAGCACATTCCATTGCTAAAAGAAAAAGAAATATGAAATTGCTTCCTGTTGTCTGTATAACTGTTTTGATAGTTTCAGATGTTTGTCTATAAAGGATATTTCTCAGCTCAAAGATCGTGTAAATAATTATATTCCTTTGCTCAATGGGTTGTTTATTTCGAATGAGGCTGCCAGTTCTCAGAGAGATTCTATAAAATCACTTTTAAATAACATAAACAGGGATTACAACTATGTAAAAATAAGTGTGTATATGGACAAAGACTGGGAACACAAATAATTGAAATCAGTTGTGGTAGGGTGGCGGGATTACGTGAAAATTTTTTTCTTTTAAAATTTTCTTTGATGTTGTTACAATATTGCTTTATGATAAATAAACATCAGAAAGGGAACTATAGAAACATAGAAAAGATGCCAGAAGCAGATGCCTTCTGGCCAGAGCCCAGAGCATGCAGGGCACAGATATTTGCTAGTTACAATTATTCCATAGGCTTTATACTTGCCTGGGTGCTGAGGTTGGCACACACTCGGGTATGGCACGTGCTTTCTTAGGAGACTATTATCTATAAGTTAAAGCTAGGGAGATGTCACTATTAGAACTCCAAACATACTCTTCTGCTTTAAAACAAGCTGCCCTCTGCTTTGGTATGGCATTCAGGTGTCCGTTTTGTGGTAACTTTAGATTGGAAGGGTGACCATTTGACTAGCCCCTTTGATAACATCTGTTGCAGATGTCACCTTTCTGCGTCATTCTAGCAGATTTTCAGGTTGACTTTTGAAGGAACAGAAGGATAAAAATCTCCAGCTCCCATGATTTCGTTGTCCAACAGGATATTACTGTATATCATTCAGGTAGGATTCTTCTTTTAATGATCAATAGGCAAGTCCCACAGATTTCAATAGAATTTGACTTGCAATTAAAAGCTGACTCTGAAATCCTTAAGAGAGATATCTAGGACTGTTTCTGCCTGTTGGCATTCATTTACAGTCCTGTTAGTTTGGGCTTAAGATGGTCTCCATGTGCTTTTGTTCTGCCTAATTATAGGTTGTATGAAGTAGCTGTGATTTTTAAAGAGCAGGGGAGACCATCTAACCTAAAGAGTGGAATTTCCTTCTAACTCACCGAAGAAACTTTAGGTGAGGACTTTAATGATGAGGTAGTAGCCTCAGGTATGTTACTTAGTTTCACCAAAAGCAGACCTGATACCTAGAGAACTCGCAGGCTTTGCATTGGCCATTCTCAATGTACAAATACTTATTGGAGTCTTAACCCTGCCATCCCGGTTGAATTTCACGGTCCTTTTCTGAGCTACTTGTAGTTAATATTCAGTTAAACAAAGGCATGGCAGTGATGCAAGCATCTCCCAGTCTCTGAGCTCTGAGCAAGAGGACTGAAATTCAGCATTTGTAAAATGGCAGTCTAATGGGCCTGGGATTTTGAGTGAACTTAACACACAATTCTGAACATATATTTGCATGTGGACTGGGAAGGAAATAAATGGGACCTTGGAATTAATGGAAATATTTTTCCTATGAAAGAATGTTTCATAGATTTGTTTTCTGTTGGTTAGCTTTTATTTCTTTCACTCCTTTTCTGATCCATACTCCTTTAGTGACCAAATGAATATCCCCCAACTTCTCATACATTGGGAATGTCTGTTTAATATTAAACAATGTCTAACTGAATCTGCAAATGCGGGAACTGAGATATCACTTCCATGTGCACTCCTCTGTGCACAAGTATACTTTACAACTTGTAGCATTTACTGCCACTTAATTTATGGCTGAACTGGCAAGATAAACTTATAGAAGCTGGTTAGTGCCATCAGAGTCTCCTTTGGAAGCTGCCATCAGGTGAATACTATCCCATAATACCAGCAGTAAGGCAGGTACCATGTTCGCCTGATTTAGTATTTATGAGAAAATCAACAGCAATTACAGAGAATCCGATGTAGTGGAAAGAATACTAGCCTAGGAAGAAGGAGGACTAGATTCTAATATAGGCTTTATTACTAACTTGCTGTGTGACCTTGGGCAAGTTGCTTAACCTTTCCATGACTGACGATTTCCCCATCTGTAAAATAAGGGCATCAGACTAGATGATCTCCAAGGTCTTTCCAAAAGCTCTAACATTCCATAATATTATAGGTTGCCTTGCAAATTCAACCTGCTATAGTAATGGAAAACATCACATGCTTAAGCCTGGGTCTCTTATGTTGCAGTTAAACAATAGAGTTGTGTAAGATGATGAAAAAACTCAAGTAAATGAAGTTAATAATACTAGGGTATGTTGATAAAATTGTGGCAGCCTTCCAATTCATTCATAGTCGTTTGTTTTTGTTTTAATGTCCATTTTCTGTTGAGTGTTCCCAGTTTTCATTTTCCATACACTCTGTATGTAAAGTCTGGTTTTGATTAAGCTGTGGCCAGTATTTGCTACTAGAACACAAATACACAGTCACACTTGCTAGAATAGAACTGTACTCAGGCCTCTCCTTTCCTATGAAGCAGTGCTGGGCTTTATAGAGGTTAATTTGCAAATGGCACAAGATGACAGAACCCATGCATTTTAATGGCTGAGACATTAAGAGTTGACCTAGCATTTGCAAATTGCAGAGAGAGAAATGAAAATGTAATTAAATGCTATTAGCATTAAGGAGTATTGACAAATTCACTTGTTGGGAACCAAAGATAGCATTTCTGATGACAACTCCCACAGTGATTGGCCAGTTATATGAGTGCACTGCTGGAAATAGGGTTAACTAGAAGTTAATTAGTGGATGGTCACAATGCCCTGCCTACAGCAGAGTGCCAACCAGCCCTGAGTGCAAAATTCAAGTTCAATGTGTGTGCTTGTGTGTAGTGTGCTTTATGGACCCGCATATACTATATTCATTAGTGATGATGAGATCTTTCACAGAATCCTGTAACTATTAATGGGTTGAGTTCTAAATCTCAGTACATCAGCCAAGAAGAGCCAGATCATAAGGGTACTGATGTCTACTGGGATTATACTCATAATATCCAGAAAAAAACAAGTTGAGGAGGATCTACATTTTCATTGTTTATCAGAATTGTATCTCATTTGGCTGTGCATTACTTTTGTCAAAATGTGTTATCTGTAAACCATGTGTAGTGAAATTCTTCTGTAACTTTGGATTAAAGGTATTTATGGTCTTTTTGTTTGTTTGATTTTTTAGTAAGTTATTTCTTTGTAGACATGCTGATGGTATGGTTCCATCATTCTGACCTCAGCATCTGATCTTTTTAAGAATTTTTGTTTCTAATATTGTTATTTTAATTGTGGTTGAAGCAATAGAAAATTGAAATATGGATTGTGCATGACTGTGTCTTGAGTGTAAAAATATTGCAGTTTGAAACTTGGACCTAAAGTATTGCAAATAAAAATGACAAACATCAATGAGCTGGTGCTTTTCTCTTCTGTCACCTTCCCATCCACCCTCTCAATACTGGATATTTTACCTACTTCACAGGTTGGAGAGTAGCACTGTTTCACAGGTATGGAGGCAAGGAAATACTCAGCCTTGTGAGCAGTACAGGAAATGCCCTGCAGATTCTGCTCCTAAATAACTCAGACCCAGAGTCTCCATTTGGTTTTTACATGAAATAGCTCAGAGAGGCAAATGCAGATACTCAATGCAGGGCGAAAGCCTGGTAGATCCCAAAGATAGATGAAAGAAAACTGCCAAAAGAAATCACATGGAATAAATAATTTGTTTCTGATCATTTTTGTCCTTGGAAAATTCCGAACATGTAAAGCCATCTGCATGTTTATATGTGATATAAAGGTTCAGAGGTCACAGGAGAGAATTCAAACCCACATTATTGAGAACCTTCATTCACTCATTTGCTCATACATTTCAAAATCATTTATTGAACTCCTGCTATATGTCAGACACTTGGACATTTCTACTAAAGATAACTTTTCTCCTCAAAAATCACCTCTAAATGTGACTAAATTACAGTAAAGTTCATCGAAAGCTGCTAGATGCACCTGTTCAAGTCAGATTTGTCAAAGACTCTGGAGACCTCAAAACTCAAGACAAAAACACCAGAGATTTGGTAAACTGGAGTATTGTTCCACCAGTAGTACTTGTACAGTGGGCATAGTGCTCCTTCTGGATCATGCATACATAATTATATACCTTTGTGTAAGTGGATGCACACTGGTACTATATTCCTCACAAATGGATTGTATATCTTACCAAATGTGTTTTGATTATTTTCTAGTTCACTGTACTTACATTCAAGCTTTATTTTCTCACTAAATCTCTCCATGTTGAAAGCCAGAAAGACATTTTCTATAAACATGAGTGAGCAAGTGAATGAGGATCCCAAGAGCTAGCCTTTAACCAAGTTCCCTATTGCCCATGTGCACAAATAACCACATTGCCACACCCACTATTACCCTCGCATTCGTCCAACCTTTGTTACCAGACTTCCTCCAACTTTTTTCTATACCTATTAAATGAAGTAGAAATACGTTTATATGTTAGCAAATTATCAGTGCTTTCTATCAAAAAAAAATTAAAGACATTTCCCTTTGCCACAGTCACTTGAAGGAATGGAGTCCAAACGATGACACATATATTATTCCACAGCTCACCCCTACAAGTGCAATTGCTGGAACTCTAGCCTCATCCAAGTCTCTCACTTCCTACTGAAGTGGGGAGGGGCTAATACCTGAAGGGTCCCCCAAATTATGGTTGTTCTTCACATCCCATGAGGCCTTGGCCCCCAGGTACTTGGGTGGAAGACAATAATTGTCCCAGTTTCTATTAAATAATTTAGAGTCTTCTAACTCCTTTGGATAAACACTATCTGGATTCCATCTTTTATAATCAGTCTCACCAACACCAACACATGTAGCATCAAAATGATATAAATACTTCATTGTGGGAAGGTCCATATTACCAAATCCCAAACAATAAAGGTTTTATTCCCCACATTGACCACATTGGGAAACAATACCAAAAGGTTCATGCAAGAAGCAACCTCGATGAATTTTTTTTTTTTTCATTTCTTTCTTTCTTTTTTTTTTTTGAGACAGAGTCTCACTTTGTTGCCCAGGCTAGAGTGAGTGCCATGGCGTCAGCCTAGCTCACAGCAACCTCAAACTCCTGGGCTCAAGTGATCCTCCTGCCTCTGCCTCCCAAGTAGCTGGGACTACAGGCATGCGCCACCATGCCTGGCTAATTTTTTGTATATATATTTTTAGTGGGTCAATTAATTTCTTTCTATTTTTTAGTAGAGACGGGATCTCGCTCAGGGTGGTTTCGAACTCCTGACCTCGAGCAATCCGCCCACCTCAGCCTCCCAGAGTGCTAGGATTACAGGCGTGAGCCACCACACCCGGCTTCTTTCTTTTTTTTTTTTTAATTTCGGCATATGATGGGGGTACAGATTTTAAGGTTTCAATAAATGCCCTTTTGCCCCTCCCCCCACAAGTCTGAGTCTCCAGCATGACCATCCCCCAGACGGTGCACATCTCACTCATTATGTATGTATATACCCACCCCCCGCCCCCCTGCCCAATACCCTATTACTGTAGTACCTATGTGTCCACTTAGGTGCTGCTCATTTAATACCAGTTTGCTGGTGAGTATATGTGGTTCCTTGATGAATTTTTTGATTCCGTGCAAGTTGCCTCTCCCATGGCAAAGTTGCATGAATGCCACTTGGACTGATCTATTACCCAATGTGTTAGATGAATGTATTAATATCAGAGTAGCCTATGGTACCAGGACAAGTATCTGTAATCCAGAACATTTCCTTTCATTAGTGCTCATATAAGGAACAAAGGCATCAATTCCAGAATTGATGAAACTCCCCTTTTTAGTTAGCTCCATGGCAAACCCTTGTGATCTTTTCTAACTCATTGTCTGTATAATTTTGAACATTACTAACACCAACCTTCCTTCAAATGGTATATCAACTGTCTCACTTTAAGGGTTATTAAAGAAGCTAAAGCCTGATGTCATTTGCACTAACATCTATACTGTAAAGGATGCGGTGTTAATTGTGCTAGGCCTGTGCAATCTATATGATCTTCCAGGAGGTCCACTGATGGGAAACAGTGGCTCCTGGAACATTGCAGGCTTAATGATTCATAAGATGCTATGTACCCAATTGAGTTCACGTCAATTTCTCAGATCTTTAGATTTTCCACCAGCTTTTCTCCCACCATCTTGGCATCACAGTTGAAGAAGTCCCACCCCCAATTCTGTAATGTATAATTTCCAAGCACATTGTCCTTCATTATTGTCATGGTTCCTGGCTACAGCTGAAGTGGCACCTGCTGCTACAGGAACAGGGTCAAATACAAGTTTGTCTCCTCAGTCTCTAAGGGAGAGATAAAGGAATGAACTCTGTCTGGAGGAACACTTACTTTGCTGGCCAATATATGGATTGTGGCCCAGTGACATTTCTTTAATTTCCTATTGACTGGAGTATACACTATGGCCCACTGTGAGAGGGCCACCCATTTTTCTTCCTGTCAGTAGGCAAGGCAACCATTTTGGGCTCCCCAGAGAGATAACCAATTTCTCAACAGAACTCAGTGCCCCTTCATGCAGCTTCTGTAATCATGCTCTAACCATATACACAGTGTTTGTTCCATTCAAAGTTGTCACAAAATGCCTTGGAGGCCAACCTGTACGCTTCCAGTAGTCTTCAGTTTAGTGTAGCTACATATTATGTCAGCTTCTTGAATCTCCACACCTCACACTTTCTCCCCCATGGAGAAAGTCTCTGGGCAATGAGGTTTCCTACCGAAAATGAAATTATGAGGGTAAAATCATTATTTGCAGTAGGGTGGTAGCCCAGTACCAAAAAGCTCCATCCTGGCTTCCCCTGCCTCTTTTGCTCTTGCCTCAATTTGACTCGATCACATGCTATCATGTCAATTGAATCTCTGAAATTATGGATCCCCCTTAGGCTAATATGGGATTAAGAGTTCAGATTTCAGAGCTAAAACTGCATTTTGTTTCTCTCTAAGCATTATTTTGCTGTTTTAAAAAAGAGGATAAAATATATCAGACGTTGTAAAGAATGAAAAAAAAGACAACATATCCAAATGCTTATTCTGCCACGTAGTGGGTACTTAATAAATGATAGCTATCATTATTATTAGCTTTAAAAAAATCCTGGTCAACTGGAACACCTTCAATAGCAGTCACTTTTCTGGGTGAATTTTGGCCAGCAATCCAAATACAGAGAAGTGTTTCTTCCATAATACTGTAGCCATTTTTAGAGACTTTTGGTCCTGAGTAGGACAAGCCTGGGTGGGCCCTAGCAGGTGAAATGTGCAGACAGTGTTAGTATGCACACCAACTTTCCCATCTATAACCAAGGGCAAGAAATCTTTGCTTACAAACACCAGTATCTTGCTTGTGAGGGTAGCATCCCGGTACATTCTCTGTATGGGCCGGGCCTTTTCCTGTGCAAAGTAAGCCCATGCTTCACATCTGTGTGTCAAGCCCTCATCCATGTTAGACAGAAATAATAAGCTCTTTAACAGTCCTCAAGTCTTTTCCTTTCTTATATTGCCAAAGTCATTGTGTAATACTCTTAAAACCATAAGACAGTACTCTTGGAGGGAAATCCATCTATTTCCATTTATTTTAGCAGTGGGCATTACGACATCCATACAAACCCTGGTCGACCCATAATTGAACTGTACAATTAAAATCAGACAATTTTATTGTATTTATACTTCAATGAAGCTGAAACTTAAAAAGAAGCAATGTGAATGTGTGTGTCTGTGTGCGAATGTATGTATGTATAATTTGATCACTTCTCACCCACAACCTTCACTGCAATCAATCTGATCTAAGCCATCTCCATCTCTGCTTGCATTGTTATCACAATAGCCTCTCAACTGTTCTCCTTGCCTCTACATTTGCACACCTAACTGTAGTCTCAAGGCAGCATTCGACATAAATCAAAACTTTCCAATGGTTCCATATTCCTCTCGGAGTAAAGATAAAGTCCTTATGGTGACATCATGCAATGCCCTCCACCGTGGGTACCACCTCTTGCCTTCTCACCTCACTTCCTTCTATTCTCGCTCTCACTCATTCTTCTCTAGGCCCACTGGTTCTTTACTATACCACAAGCATTTTAGACATGCGTTTACATCAGTGCCCCTGTGGGGCCTGGAACACTTCTCTCAGATATCCACGTCCTTCTCTCTCATTTCAAGTCTTTGTTCAAGTTTTTCTTTTTTTATGAGGCCTACCCTGATCACCTCATTTAGATCGCACTTCCCTGGCCAGACTCCCCATCTGCTTTCCCTGATCCTCTTTCTCATAACCTTTATCAACTTCTTTCACACTCTACTGTTTATTTGTTTATTGTGTCTCCTGACTCCGCCCATTTGAAGTAAACCCCACCAAGACAGGTATCCTCCTTTTTAATTCCCTGAAGGCATCCTCAGGCATGTAATAGTCACTCAACAAACCTTAATTGAGTGAGTGAATGTTGATTGTTCCTTTCTTCTTCAAACTCTGTCTTCTTTATGTTCTGTGACCAATATCTCTTGATCATTCTACCTTTCTGGTTGCCATTTCTCCAGTTTGTTTTTCATATTCCTGTTTCTAGCTATCTCCTACATGTGGGTGTCCCCCAAGGTTCTTTCATAGTCTGCTTTGTCACACCCATGTCTCTCGCTCCCACCTATATCATAACTCCCAAATAATACCTCTAGCCTATGTGTCTCCGCCAAGCTCTAGACACATTATAAATCCACCTACCTACCCAAAATCTCCACTAATGTGTCCCAAAGGCACTTGATACTCAACTTGTCCAAAAATGAATGCATTATCTCATATTTGTTGCATCAGAGCCTGTCCCTGTGTTCTCTCTCTCAGCACCACCCAAGTCAGAAATCTAGGCATCATCCTTGAATTTCCCCTCATCTTATTTACCCCTAATATTTCCTCGGTTACCAAGTTCTTTTGATGATTGATTATTCCCATTAAATATCTCTTAAACTATCCCTTGCTTTTTATCCCCACTACTACTGGGAAATATTTCAGTAATCCAGGAAAATAAATAATGAAGGCCTGAAGGAACTGGGCTCTTAGCTTTCGCTTTTGGCACCCTTCTATTTCACATCGCTGCTGGAATGTTTTTTTCTAAAAATCATAACCGACTAGGTCATGCCCCTTCTTAAATCCCTTCCATGGACTCTGGATATATCAGAATGAACATCTGGATTTTCAGTGCAACTCCTCATGTGGATCCTCTGCTCAAGTTCAAGAGCTTGTCTAATACTTTCTGAACATAAAACAGGACCCTTGCTTATAAATCCATAGAGAGATTTGGAAGCCATATACGAAAGTCACACCAAGAAATTAAATTGATGATCTCAAAGTCAATGTGGAGTGAAAAAATATAGTAAAGAACACTGGCTGTAGTTTCTGACAGCAAACTCTTCCTGTATGATAATCCTGTAGAAATCATATAAGCCCAATGACGTAGTTAGTTCTGAGGCCAAGAACTTGCAGACAGATGAGCAGGAGGAGGAAGAATCTTTGCACTGGCCATCATACAGAAGAATCACATAATACTCCCACTCCGTGGGGTTTGTATTTGTCCTTTCAGTTGTTGCAGGTCAAGCTCCATCCTGGAAAGTAAACTAATTCTCCTCTCAACTTGATGTTTAGGAAGGCATGGTCCTTGCCCAACAATCCAAATGGATTTAATATATATTACATTCTTGGAAATGATTCTATAGTGGTCTAGAGCTAGACACACAGAAATATTTTATTTTACAGTAAAATGGTTTCTTACACAATTGTCATTTAGAGCTTCATCCCAACTGGTTTACCAGGAAAGAAGATCTACACTGAAGTAAAAGGTAGGAGTTATGTTGGTCTAGTTATAAGTCCAGCCCTGGGATAAAAGGCAATGCCCTTCTCTGGGCAGACCTCCTCTGGAGAGATGGGCTGTGCCAGGGTCCAAGTCAGCTTGGATAATCACTCTGGCACAAACTATGGACTTTTTTTGTGACCCTCATCATTTGGAAGGAGCATCTGGGAACAACGCAACAGCCTTATGGAGTCCAAAGAAAGGAGATGAGACCCCTCTGTCAGATCTGAGCAGCAGAGTAAGGAATAGGTTTGAACGGATGTTTTTATATTCTCAGTGGTCTCACAGCATAGAAGCAGTGGTAGTATCAGGAGCTCTGGAGTTAGACCAACCTTAATTCAAATCCTGCCTCTGCCACCTACGAGCCCTGTGAATTTAATCTAACTCCTTAAATACCACAAGTTTTACTTCCTCATCTATTGAACTGAAATAGTTATATTCATGTAAAACGTTGTTGTAAAGATAGAGCGAGACCATGCTGTCAGTTAATGCAAGGCACAGGGCTTGGCAAACAATATTCTCTTGGTAAATGATAGTTTTCTTCTTCCCTTACCCAGCCATAGACTATATGAAAGGTGAGCCTGCAAAACCAAGGATCCTCAGGATCAGAGCTACCCCTTTTTGAACTGGCCTAGTTCTTACAGCAAAGTCTTTGTTCCTGTCTCTAAAAGACCAATTAGAAACAACACAATAGAGAGATGGAACACTTGTTAAGAAGGGGGCCTTAAAAAGGGACTAGTGTACCATTTTTAAAGTAAATATTTGTTTTACTTTTATCTAAAAAGTGTCCCATATTCATTTTAATATTGATAAGTTAAATGTCATCTAATATTAACAATATTCTCCAAATTGCTCTACAGATTCAATGTAATCTCTATCAAAATTTTAGCTGGCTTCTTTGCAGAAATTGACAAAAATTGACAAGTTGATCCAGAAAAACAACAATAAAATCTTGAAAGAGAAGAACAAAGTTGGAGGTCTCACACTTCCTGATTTCAAAACTTACTACAAAACTACATCAATCAAAACAACATGGTATTGGCATAAGGATAGACCTAAGTCTATCAATGGAATAAAATTGAGAATCCAGAAATAAACCCATACATTTGTGGTCCATTGATTTTCAACAAGAGTGCCAACACTATTCAATGGGAAAAGACTATTTTCTACAAATGATGTTGGGACAACATCCGTTGCACATGGATATTCACATGCAAAAGGATTAATTTGAATTCAGGCTACATACCATATACAAAAATTAACTCAAAATGGATCACAGACCTAAAACCAAAAGTATAAACTATAAAATTCTTAGAAGAATGCATAGGCATATATCTTTGTGACATTGGATTCAGCAATGGTTTCTAAGCTATCACACCAAAACCACAATCAGCAAAAGAAAAAATAGTTAAATTGGACATCATCAAAATTAAAAACTTTTATGCTTCACAGGACACCATCGAAAAATAGAAAAGAGAACAACACAGAAAACAGGAATAAATAATTGCAAATCACGTATCTGTTAAATGACTTGGATCCAGAATATATAAATAACACCTACAACTCAATAATAAATGACATATAACCCAAATTTTAAAAGTTAGCAAAGGATCTGAATACATATTTTTTTCTGAAAAAGATGTATAAATTCTCAGTAGGCACATAAAAAGATGCTTAATATCATTAGCCATCAAGGAAATGCAAAACAAAAACACAATGATATATATTCATCCTTCCTAACTGTAACTTTGTACCTATTAACCAATATCTCCCCATTTCTCTCACCTCCTCAGCCCTGGTAACCACCATTCTACTTTGTTTTTATGTATTTGACTTTTTTTAGATTCCACATATGAGATCATGCACTAATTTTCTTTCTGTGTCCAGTTTATTTCACTTAACATAATGAATAAGACTAGAGAACAAATGCATAATTCAATGATTATAGTTAATAATACTCTATTATATATTGGAAATTTGCTAAGAGAGTAGATTTCATGTGCTTGAACCAAAAAGAAGTAATAATAACCATGAGAGGAGATGGATATGTTAATTTTCTTGTCTATAGCAATCATTTCACCATGTATGTGTATAGGAAAACATCATGTTATAAAATATCGTGTATAAATACATACAATTTTTTATTTTAAGAAACAAAAGCACAATGAGACACCACTTAATACTCACTAGGATGGAATAATCAGAAAGACAGATAAACAAGTGTCGACAAGGATGTGGAGAAATTTGAGCCCTCATAAACTGCAGGTAGGAATGAAAAAATGTGCAACTGCTTTGGAAAATAATCTTCCAGTTACTTAAACAGTTAAACACAGAGTTACCCTGTGATATGTCAACTCCACCCCTAGGTATGTACCCAAGATAACTGAAAGCACCTGTATGAATAAAAACTTTACCTGTGTACAAGTAAAAACTTGTACACAAATATTCACAGAACCATTATTCATAGCAACCCCAAAGTGGAAACAACCCACATTTGTATCAACTGGTGAATGAATAAATAAATTGTGGTATATCCATACAATGGAATATTATCCAGCAAAAAAGAAAGTCATTATAAAGCAAAATATGACAGTTCCAGTTAACTCTGTATGCTCACCAACACTTGATATTGTCTTTTTTTTTTAATTTGGGCCATTGCATAGTGATACTATATTGTGGTTTTAATTTGCATTTTCCTGATGAGTAAGAATGTGGAGCACCTTTTCATATACTTACCCATTTCATATACTTAGCCATTATATTTTTGTGAAATGCCTCATCAAACATTTTGCCCATTTTCCCAGCATATTGTTTGTCCTTTTCTTATCAATTTATGAGAGTGAATTACATATCTTAGATATGAGGCTTCTATCACACAAGTATAAGGCAAATCTTTTCCCTCACTTTGTTCTTACTTTTTTATTACACTTTCTTAAAGTTTTCTTTTGATGAAGAGGAGATCTTAATTTTAGTAAGATACAATTTATCATTTTTGCTATTATAGTTAATGTACATTGTGTCTAATCTGAGAAATCTTTTCCTGTCCTAAGGTCATGAAAATATTCTATGTTATCTACTAGAAAAATATTTCTTAACTTTCAAATTTAGATTTAAATTCCACCTGGAGTTTATTTTTGTTGATAGTGTTGGGTAGGAATCAAGATTCATTTCTTTCCCACACTGATAATCACTTGGCCCCATGCCATTTACTGAGATGAGTTTTTTCTCCCTACTGCTCTTCTGTGCCTCCTTTGTCACGTACAAAATTTCCACGTGTGGGTCTGAATTGGTCTATTCTATTTCTTGTGCCTTGCACTACTAAACCACACAACCTTGATTACTATATCTATAATCCAATCAGGAAAAGACAGATGCTATATGATTCCACGTATATAAGGTACCTAAACAGAGACAAACAGTAGGATGGTGGTTGCCAGCAGTTGGAGGGAAGGGGAAATAGGGAGTTCTTGTTTAATGGATACAGAGATTCAGTTTGAAATGACAAAAAAGTTCTGGACATGAATTGGGGTGATGGCCATGCAACAGTGTGAATGTATTTCATAACACTGAACTGTACACTTAAAAAAAGTTAAAAGTTTATGTTATGTATATTTTCCCACAATGAAAAAATAATCTAAGTCTTCATAAAATAAAAAAATGAAGCACTGATTCATGCTACAATATGGATGAGCTTTAAAACACTGTGCTAAACGAAAGAAGCTAGACACCAGAGGCCACATATTGTATGATTCCATTTATAAGAAATGTCCAGAATAAAGAAAAAAGTAGATTAATTAGTGTTTTCCTAGAACGAGGGAAGGAGACTTGGAAGGAAGTAGAGAGTGACTGCCAAAGGGTACAGGATTTCTTTTTGAAGTGATGAAATTGTCTAAAATTGATTGTGGTGTTGGTTGCACAACTATTAATACACTAAAAACCATTGAATTTTACACTTTAAATTTGTGAATTATATTGTATGTAAATTATATTTTAATAAAGCAGTTATAATAAAAAATGATACATGTCCATTATAGAACCATAACAAAATTTAGAAAAGCAACAAGAACAAAAAGAAACTCCATTCACATTTAAAATTTTTCCCATGTTACCCAATTATCTTCCAGATTGATTAAGTCAAAAATCCTTATCCTGAAATAAAAGGCCTCTCATGATTCATCCCATTTACTTCTCCAACGTCATTTTTCATCACTTCCACATTGACAGCATATGTTTCAACAATAACAAAATGTTTTTAACAAACATTCCGTGCTCTCTTGCAAATCTATGCACTTGCAAACATTATTCTCACTGCTTGTAACTGTTGGTCCCTCCCTTCCTCATTTGATTAACTCATCCATCAGGATTCAGCTTAGGTATCACCTCCTACAGAAAGCTTTCCCTGATCACTGGGACACCTCTTTGGTGTCCAACAGTTCCCCATGCATATTTATAAAATCATTCACTGTACATAAATTTTAAAAATTAAAATTTAGAATTAAAAATATATGTCAACTTTAAAAATGAAAAATATTTGCACAGGGCCTCAAAGATCTCTGGGACAATATCATAAGGTTTAACATTATGTTCTTAAAGTCCCAGAAGAAGCAGAAATATAGATTGGTGCAGAAATAATTTTTGAATCAATAATTGTTGAAAACATAACAAAATTTGATCAAAGGCATACATTTACAGATTCAAGAACTCAGTGAATAGGCCGGGCATGGTGGCTCAAGCCTGTATCTTAGCACTCTGGGAGGCCGAGGCAGGCGGATTGTTTGAGCTCAGGGGTTCAAGATCAGCCTCAACAAGAAGGAGATCCCATCTCTACTAAAAATAGAAAGAAATTAGCTGGACAACCAAAAATATATATAGAAAAATATTAGCCAGGCATGGTGGCACATGCCTGTAGTCCCAGCTACTCAGGAGGCTGACGCAGAAAGATTGCTTGAGCCCAAGAGTTGGAGGTTGCTGTGAGCTAGGCTGACGCCACGGCACTCTAGCTGGGGCAACAAAGTGAGACTCTCTGTCAAAAAAAAAAAGAACTCAGTGAACACCAAACAGGGTAAACTTAAAGAAAATTACTTCCGGACAAATAATAAAACTGCTGAACACCAAAGATAAAGAAAAATCTTGAAAGTGCCTAGATAAAAATGATACAATATATGTGGTAACAATAATTTGGAGCACTGTGGATTTCTCATCAGAAACCATGGAGACCAGAAGACAGTGGAACACTGTCTTTACTTTTTTTGAAGCTCTTTTGTTCTTATTTTTACATTTTCAAAAAATAACTAAGGACATTATGAAAGTCAACAAGGAGCAGAGGAAATGATTCTGGTGAGATATGGAGTCTCTGCTATCTGAATATATTTCACAAAAGGTTCAGAATAACATTTTATATACTTTATTAAAAGTTCTAAGGTTAATGTATCATTTTAGCAGAAAGTTCAATTTTATTAATAGTTATATTAATTTTATTAATAGTTTTTCTTTTCTTTTAATTATTATTTTTATAGATTTGTGGGGAACATGTGCAGGTTTGTTGTGTAGATATTCTGCATAGCAGTGAAGTCTGGGCTTTTTGCATAACCCTCACCCAATTAATGTACACAGTACCCATTAGGTAATTTGTCATCCCACTTCCCTCTCCCACTCTCCCAACACTTCTGAGTCTCCAACTTCTATTATTCCACTCTGTATGTCCATGTTTAGCCCTATTATTTAGCCCCCACTTATAAGTGATAACAAAACAATGTCTTTAAATTGCTGAAAGAAAAAAAAATTGCTAAACCAGAATTCCATATCCAGCAAAAATATCTTTCAGGAAGGAAGGCAAAATAAAAAAGCTTTAAAAGAAATATTACAAGAAGTTTTTCAGGCTGAACAAAAGTGACACCAGAGAGAATCTTGTAACTTCAGGAATGAAGGAAGAGAAGCAGAAATAGTAAATATCTGAGTAAATATAAAAGACTTGTTTCCTCCTCTTAAGTTCTTTAAAATATGTATGACTGTTGAAAGCACAAATTATAACGTTTTCTGATGGAATTTTAAATATGTATTTAGATATACTGATGCAAATTTTAAAAGAGGGTAAAGTGGTCATAAGGCTTCACAATAAAGGTCAGTTGAATTTTGAAAAATCCAGCCCTGTAACCAACACAACAGTCAAGATACCAAGCAGCTCCAAGATAATGAACATAATCATCACCTCCAAAAGTTTCCTTGAGCCCCTTTGTATTCTTTTCCTCCCTTCCTTTGCTACCTCTCCAGGCAACCAATGATATGTTTTCTGTCACTATAGAGTAGTTTGCATTTTCTAGATTTTATATGAATGGAATCCAGCAGTATGTGCCCTTTTTGGTCTGGCTTGTCTCACTCAGTGTAATTATTTTGAGATTCATTAATGTTGTGTGTATCGAAATATGCTGGTATATATTAGTGAATTGATTCCTTTAGGGAAGACCAAGTCTACCTACACATAATATACATGCATGAAGTGTAAGTTAGAGGTAAAGATTCTGTGAGAAAACATTTGGAATGCTATCTGCACAGTTCTTGGTACTACATTGTGCATACACAGATGTAGGTGAGATAGCACCGCTTTTGGGGGGGACAGTGTATTTTCATGGAAAAAGCCCAGGTTCTGGGGTCAAATGCACATGATTATACTAAATCCATCATTTATTGGCTGAACAACCATGAGCAAGTTATTTTTTGTCTCTCTAGTACTTAACTTCCTCATCTTTTAAAAATAGTGATAATGACAGCACAACATACAGTTGTTGTGGGCATTAAAATGAGACCACATATATAAAGCATTGAGCATGGAGTCTGACACACAGCAGATAATTAAAAGTGTTAGCTCCTTTTCTGGTCCACCCATTTTTATTTGAGGAAAAATTCTTATTCTTTAAAAAAAAAGAATAAGAATGAGCTTAATTGTAATATCATAGTGCCATCTGGTGACCATATGGAACGATTACATTATATGTATGGGATACTTCATTTCTAACACAATTCTACAATATGTAAATCTCTCGTGTGTTCTGGCTAGTATGGCAAGGACAGAGAGTGAGGGCTGTACTTGAGGACTGTCCTGCTGAGCTACTGGAGACCCCTCCCTTGGCGAGGCATCCTCTCACGTCAGGAGGAAAAATGAGAGGAACTTCCCCCTCTTAACCTACCCTAGGATGAGCAGATGGCAGATTGAGTGTGTAAGCAAATGAGTGCAGTCCTCACATCCATTTGACGCTAAGGGAGACACTGGGAGAGGGGAGTTGATATTTTCTCTTGTTTGGCAGTGTCTGCCCTTGAAAGATCTGGCTACTTACTGTAACATTGGCCTTGAGTCCAATCCCAGTTGAGGGGTTTTGAAATCAAGTAACCCCAATAGCATGCAACTGTCCCTAAATATGAAATAAAAGAAGGCCCCTTTCCATTCTCCCAACTACTTCACCACCCGGACAAAGAACTGCACCATCAGCGTGCAGCCCAGGCCTCTGAATCCATCAGACTTATACCTGGACTCGGGTTTCATGAAATACCTCCACCTCCCACCTCCCACCTCCCACCTCCCACCTCCCACCTCCCACCTCCCACCTCCCACCTCCCACCTCCCACCTCCAGTGGCTTCGAAACAAGTCTCACCAGATAGCCACTCTTGCCATCTCTCCCGTGCTATCAATTCAAATACAGACTGGTCAATTTATTGAATATGAACTTTATTGCAATTTGGTGTATGTAAGGCAGTGTGGTGAAGGCACTGCAGAAGTTACACAGACTGGAAAATGTGGTAGGAAATGAGCGAGCTAAAATAAGACTACAAAATATATATTTTTTTAATGAATGCGTGCTGGACTATACTAAGTACTACAACTATGTTTCTTTTTCATCATTGCAGAAGCATTGAAATATTGTTGAAGGTGGGGGTTTGGGGTGGAATTAGGGAAGGCTTCATGGAGGAGGTGGCATTTATGCTGGGCCTTGAGGGAGGGGTAGAATATCAATAGATGAAGATGGAGGGAAGAACATCTCATAATGACTGAGTCTAGAGAAAATTCTGCAGAAGTACTGAAAAACAAGAGGGCGAACAAACACCCTTGGGGAGTGAAGCTTCCCAACTGAGGGAAAAGCCTGAGAAGCCTGGGCTGGGACCAAGTCTCAAGCCCCCAGATGGGCTCTTTAGTACCAATGATATTAGGAGGCACAGGACAACAGGCTTATTTGTAAACCTAGCAGCAGCAAGAGGTTTCACATTGCAGTCAGGGGCCCCAAACTGGCTGTACTATGACTGGATGGATTCTCTCATCTTTTCGGTGTATGTGGCACTTTATCATCCTTCCTCTTGCCCACTGACTGCCTGAACGGTAGGTCGTGCGCGCCCATGTGCGCGTGTGTGAGTGTAGGTGTGTGTGGATGGGTGGGGGACCGAGGTTTTGTCTCCCACTGCAGCTTCTTCCACTTTTCCCTCTTGTGGCACACAGCTGGCTTCCCCTGAACTGAAGCTCAGGCCCTTCTCACTGTCTAGGCCTCATTGAACTCCAGCTCTAGATTGAGCACCTAGGAAGCTTCCTCAACATGAAGGCAAAACTTACTGTGGGGGGTGACTTGGGTCAGGGCAGGACTACACTTTCCGGAGGTGATGATGGTGGTGGTGGTGGTGGTTGGTGGTGGTGGTGGCAGTGGTAGCAGTAAGGGTTAGGGACTTAAAGCCAGCTCTGGCTACTCGGTGAGATGCTGCTGGGAAGTCTGTAGTGTTCAGTCAGGAGCTAGGATGTCAGGCTAGACCAGCTTGGCCTTGATCATCCCTTTTCCTTCCTCAACAATGCCCTACAGGTGAAATATATTGAACTGAAAATATCAAAGACATCTGCAGGGTGTCCAGGCTCTTGGTATTGTCCTGCTTGAAACTCACCCCCGGAAGCCCCAGAGATCTTTTCTTAGTAAACATATATGATCTCCAGATAGGACTGTCACCTCCCCCTGTCCAGCTGCTGGAGGTATATAGGTTATGTAGCTACTGATGCTACTTGGATCGGGAGGTATGGGGAACTTATCAGAAGAAAGGAAAAGTTAATTATTGTGAATTTCTTTCAAAAGATTGTGAATCTTAGGTAAGACCTGGCACCTGACAGAAAATAATATGATGGAAAGCTCTGTCAGGATTCTCTGAGTTGGGAGATTTAGAGCTCAGTGAGATCATCGCTGGAAATAACCTTGAAACTGATGTGACCTTGCTTGACTTTGGCAGTTGGACCACCCTTCTTACGCAGGTACAGAGACTTCAGATCACGGCAGTCACTCGGATCAGCATCCAGAGTAACCTGCCCCAAGAACTGATCACAGAATTTTCGACTGTTCCAGACCTGGAGAGACAAATCAAAGGCATGAAGATGAGCAAACCCTCTTTGAGAGTAGCCTTTTCACAGTGACATCTAGAACCTTACACTGAGCTTGGAACGATCTGTTTTAAAACCAAGAGGCTATTCTGTCCTTTCCAGATAGCCCTTTGGCTGAGGTGATGATTAAAGAATAAAGATGGAAAGATCTGAAAGTGGAGCTCAGGATTATGATTGACCTGTGAAATGGTTACCTAAAGGCAGCTGGTCAGACATATTAAGTCAGAAAAGCTGCCTGACTGTAGTGGTTCACCTTGACTTAGCAATATAAGGGTCATCTGAACTGGCATATGCTTTCTCTCATGGGATTTTATGGTACCTGTGTTAACATGCGTACTTACAAGCATGTGGGCTTTTTTTCCACAATGAAATAAATGGAGGAGTAGAGATTAGTAAGAAAGTCAGTGTCCATGCTTGGTGGGAGGTGTTTCTGAGTATAAAACAAACCAAAAAATCCCAACATGATAACTTTTGTTCTGCATCCTAAACATATGTGAAGTACTTAGGATAATCTAGTAACTGATGCAGAATATGAGCCACCTTGGGGAGCCCTGTACACGTTCTTACCTGTACTATAATAGGAATGTCAGTGGTCCTTCTGTAGAAAATGGCCTGGGTATCAAAAATGGCATGAACAGTATTCTTCTGAACTGGAGAACGGACTTCCTCCTTTCCACACTTGATGATCAAATATGGGTTTACAGCTGGAATGAAGTGACATTGTTATATATATAAACAGATTATGAATTACACATCTAAGATACAATGTCATTAAATAACATTTGTTTTTAACACAGTGATTAAAGTTCCCTTTCTAGATAGGCAAGCTATCTTACTAAGTCAATTCTAGGATTTTCAGCATAACACTCGAGCACGAGAATGATCTATAACTCAACACTTTTGTTCCTACTACCTTGTCTGTTTCCATATTTTATATAAGAATATAAAAATTAATCTTATGTAGGCCTGGCCCAAAGAAGTTGACATCCCATTCTCCGCCATGTTTGCCTTCCATTCTGACTTTTCTAGACTGAAAATACCACTGGATAAAATAATTTGTGGCCATCTTTTCCATCTTTTCTAATGGTATGTGTCATAAATGCAACTGAATTTATCTTTTCCAGACAATCCGGGATTTCTTACTTTCATTGGCATACTTCTTCTCCAGGCCCTCAGCACTGTGAACGGTGATCTGGGTAACTACCTTTGGGTAGCCACGAGCCAGGTTCCAACAAGACATCTTGGGCATATCCAGAGTCAGTTCCCTAGAACATCAAAAAGAAGACATGTCATCGAGTGATGAATATCTTTCGATGAGATAAGCCTGCTCCTATAATTTGAATGTCTGTCCCCGAAACCTCATGTTGAAATTTAATCCCCAATGTTGGAGGTGGGGTCTAATGGGAGGTGTTTTGGTCATCGGGGCAGATCTCTCATATGGCTTAGGGTCATCCTTGCAATATGAGTGAATTCACACTCTTTTAGTCCCTAGAGAGCTGGTTGTTAAAAAGAACCTGGCACCTCCCCACTCTCTCTGCTTGCTCTCTCACCATGTGATCTCTGCACATGCCAGCTTTTCTTCATCTTCTGCCCTGAGTGGAAGCAGCCTGAGGCTCTTACCAGAAGCAGATGCTGGCACCATGCTTCTTGTACAGCTTGCAGAACCATGAGCCAAATAGATCTCTTTTCTTTATAAATTACCTAGCCTCGGGTATTTTTTTATAGTAACACAAACTAAGACATCTGTCAAAGCAGACATTGTTGCTCAAAAGCATGAGACACTGGGTGACCTAGTCCATTCCTTCTCTGATATGGCTTATATTTTGAGTATGTTTTCTTTTCCCCTTGCTTTAGGGACCAGCAGATAAAGATCAGAGTAGGCAGGGCTGGGTAAAAAGGTAGCTTTGATGACCCAGCATCCAGAATATAATAGAGGAGCAGTGAGGAGTGGCAGCTGCTTAAGAAAAGAGGGAGTCAGCCAGAGAACAGAAGATAAAATATAAGTTAGGCTATAGGCCTATTCCCGTTAACTGATAGCTCAGAGCTCTGAAGCCAGACAGTCTTCACTGGGGAATTTCTCATAAGCCCACTTTGAGAAATAATTCTGCCACCATGATTTCAGTTAGTTAAGTCTGATTTGAAAAAGTTGTCCCATTGAGTGTCTGCATAGAGGAGATGAGTCAAGGGGTTTATGACTGGAGGCAGAGCAGAGAATAGGAGTTTACAGGTCTTTCCAAGGAAACTGAACCTGAGCTGGACAGGCACTTCAGAGAAGATTCTCAGGAGAAACTCGCTGGTGCGGCCATGCTGGAACATGGTTGGCACAAGCACATAGTTGCCCTTCTTCAGGTACTTGCTCAGAAACACGGTGCGGGTGTCAATATAGGTAGAAGTCCCAGCACGCTCCTGGATGTAGAGGTGGTGGAGGCGGAACTTGCGGTTCATCTCCACCTGGAAATGAAATAAGATAAAATATCCCATTCTGTTCAAATCACCGTTTTTGTCTTAGAAGATCATAGGTCCTCTGGTCTTGTTTATCCTTGGGATTTTCATAATGCCCCAACACTAAACCATGCTAATTCTGACTCTGTTTGTGTTCATTCTCTCTGTTCCAAATGCCCATTCATACCTTGAAAAGCTCAAAGCCAATGATGTAATTGTCAGGTCTTCCCATTCGGCGGTAAGTGCGCAGGTCCTTCTGCTGCAGTGACATGATGACCTTGTGCCCATCCTCAGGCACGGTGAAGATGTACTAAGGGAAAGAGTCCACCAAAGAGCTGAGTTAGCACTCTTATTTCAAGTGAGCCAGCTCAAATTTCAGAGATGAAAACTCTGCATTGGGAAGCAAAACCTTGGGTTATTTCCTGGCCTTTGCTGTTGATCAGACAATGAGACCTTGGATAACTCATTTACTTTCTGTGTGTAGATCATAACACTTGCTTCTCCCTATGGCATTCAGCATATGTTGAGAGACAGCTTCATTCTTATGCCCTTGATGCCAAAGAGGGTATGCTTTGCTTTAATAAGTTCCTGGTAAGTTATTTTATTATTATTATTATTATCACCTTGTTTTTAAATTATGTATACAGCAAAAGTTCAGAAACTATAAAGACAGAAAGCATTCTTATTTGACTCATCCTGACACTACAGCATCACCCTGGGCTAGTCTCCTATTGCTAGCCCAGATATGTGGCCTGTGGAAGGGCTAGATCCACTTCCATGGAGAATGGATGCTTTGCTACCATAACGTTAGGGAAGCTACAGGCCTGTGCCCGAGACTTTCCAAACATTATCTGGGGAATCATGGTGCTGTTGGGAGATAAAACTAAAAGTCACAGATTTTTCTCTGTGTCTCTGTCTCTCTCTCCTTCCCTTTATAAAGAAGCAGAAAACTGATGCAGAACCAAGTCCCCCAAAGATCAATTCTATGCATACACATACAGTGAAGCTATTTCCCCAGCTCAGTGTATGTGCCTGATACTTGAAATATTTCCAGGGTCGTAAATGGAGGAGAGGTTTGGGGTCAGGGGGTGGTAATAGGAGCTTTCTTTTCTTTAACAATAACTAAGATGGAAGGAATGGAAGAGAAATACGAGTTAGGTAAATCAGCCCATCAGCCTTGGTGTCCTCCAAAATGCGTGGCAATGAGGTCCATGGAAAGAAAAGACAGACCCATGGGCAGAGAGGCAGCAAAACAGTCAGAATTCTTGTCTCCTATAGGTTAGCTCATCAACACATTTGGGGATAAAACCACCCACGTTATTGTAGATTGAGGCTTTAGCTATTTGGGTTTTTTACTTTAGGGTATTCCTGGGGATTTTCTACTTTTTAACTTGACACCGATGTGTCCCTTGGAATAGCACAGTAATAAGAGATACAGCAGATGGAGTCATTGACAGGGCAGTGATTGAAATCCTGGGGAAAATGATCTGGTTCTAGATGAGAAAAGGGAGGCACAAGAACAGGGTTCAGAAGAGTCACTTGCATGAGAAAGAGGATGAATATAGTAAATGTGCACTCAAGAGAACAGTTGGGCAGTAAAGAAAAATGAGGAAAAATTGAGACAGCATCTGGGATCAGATCCTTTCTTTCCAATGTGGGACCATCACAAGAAAAAAAGGGGCTGTCAAAGAGTCATACCAAGCAATAGGGCCAGGAGAGAGGCAGCCAGAGGAGGTGACTCAGATTTGATAATGTTGCCAGGGTACGTCTCTGCAAAGAGACACAGTCTGCTGTGTTTTACAAGCATCCAAGCCAATCCTTAGGGATCCCACTTGATGAATATTACACAACAGCTGCAAATGGAAGACTTGATGCTAAAGAATTAATCCAGAGACGACCAAAGTAAGACCTGGGTTCCTATCGACTGTGTAACTTAGAGGCAAAGAAAAATAATTGACTCGAACCTGCGGATTCTGCAGGAAGGTATCACGGTTGTTATAACAGCCTCCTGAGCGGTTCATCAGGGGATCATCATCCACAGTCCAGCATCCCAGCACCGACTCAAGCTCCTTTCGGCCAAAAATAGGGTTGTTCACATTGCGGCAGACATTCAGTTTGTGAAAGTTACGGCAAAAGTCCTCCAGGCTCATCCTGAATGAAGGGAGTGCAGGAAAGAAATGATGATGATACTGAATACTTAACCCCTATATTTCCACGTAGAAGCCCCAATTCATTTAGTGCAGAAAACCTCTCCTCACCAAAACTCTCCATCATCAGACATAATAAGCCCCAGGGTCTTGCGATCTGCTGCTGTGAGTTGCTGCCACTCTTCAGAACTAAAGGCAAATAGAGAATAAAACATAAGCTATTATGTTTGCCCTTGACTTCCTATAGTAAGCAGGGTGTCAAAGGAAGAGAATGCATGAGGATTGGGCTTGTTTATCTCACTTCTGGCTAGGTCACTGACCTTATGCCTGCTACGAGCCCACAGTAGCCCCTGAGCATTCATGGCCCACTGGCAGTCTGCAGGGATGGGCTTGGGAGAACTACAGGGCTTTTGATGTAGTGGTGAAAGTGGAATGCCACTCACATTTCACTCCAGGGGCCACTCCATTCCTGTCTTCCCAAGGGGTTCCTCAGGCGAACCATATAGAGCTTCTCAGCACTGAAAACTTCCACAAGTCTTTCTCCAAGACGGATCTTGCGAATATCAGTCATGGTATAGGTATGGCCCTTCAGTAGACCCCAGTCAGTTTCAACTTCTTGTTCCTCCTGATTGGGAGACTGAGAGCAAAATAAGATACTTAGGGGCACAAGAATTGGGAGACCCAAGTTCTGGCTCTCCTTCTTCCTTGATTGGTTTACCCCAGTATGGTTGAAGCTACTTTCCCCATGCAGGTGGAAATTTGATCCTGACACCTAACGTGACACAAAAGAAGTAAAGGAAAAGAAATAAAGAATGTAATATAACAACTCAAACAATTCAGATTCAAACTAGCCACTGTAGTACATTGATAGGAACTGCGATAAAATTTGGTGGGGCAGGTTCACTCTTTGAGCAAGCAGCTATAACCTCAAGATTCGGGAGCAGAGACAGGAGGAATAATTTAACAGAGGCTATTGACACCAGCTTGGATGCTGCATTGGTCTCTGGTGAAATGATTTTTATGAAAGGATAAAAAATTCAAGCTCCTAGCCTCCACACCAGGGTTCAGCTTTGCAAGTTCCATTAATGGCTTTTCGTGGATAACTAGGTTAAGGGTGATATTCCCTGCTAAATTTTGTAGTCTCTTCTGCCAGAAGTGAGTATACAGTGGTTGTTTTTGGCAAATACAAACCTCAATGGAGCAGCAAATCAGACCTCCTTTGGTGAATGTTTTGTACAGTTCTCCGAACAGCTTGTACTTTTCCTCAACAAGCTCAGTGTATCTTCCTTTCTGCATGTCGACAGTTTCAGCCAATGTGCCCGTGAAGTCCACGATGATATCAGTGATGGTCAAACCATCCAGGGCCTCATAACAGCCTAGCAGCCTGGGGGCAAATATACAAGGTTAATCTTTGTAAAATTATTTTTCCAGGTCAAGGACCTCATGTTCCCAAGAATTAGAACAGTCCCTCCCTACCCTTTACCAGCTGGCTTTTCTCTAGGTATGAAATGAGACAAAATTTGAGATTATAGTCAGAAATTTCTAGGCTTAGGCTCTGTTGATCAAGGACAATCCACGAAGAAACTTCTTCCCACAGGTGGAAAAAATGAGGGCATAATGCCACGTGATCTGCTGATGAGCAACAGGAACGGGTACCTAGAAGCAAGTAAAGGTTCAAATGGAAACCAGAACAGCTGATATCTCTCTCATCTGGGATTTCTAAGAGCCAGGCCCAGGTCCAAAGCAATACTGTGGATGGAACTGGATGCTACACAATTTAAGCTCCAGGGCTGGGCTTGGAGAGAATGAGCTCCCAACATGCCTTTCCTTTCCTCAGGTACCCTGACCGCAGACTACTCAACCACCTCCTTACTTTGCGTAAGCTTTCTCCAGCAGAGCATTCCAAAACTCATTCATGGAGGTGGAGAAGGAGAAGACCAGATCTCCATTGATGGTGGGCAGCAAGTCATCAATCACCACCTCGGTCCATTCTCCAAAATGCCAGAAACGAAAGCGAAATATCCCGGCATATTTATCTGGTTTTCGAGGGTCCCATTCCTGTTCCTTATGGTTGGGAATTGTCTAGAAAGGTAAGAACATTTAACCAAGTGTTATTGACCAGATATTGAGATTGCAGTTAACTCCTGGTAAATCCATATGGTGATAGGAAGCAAAATACACTTAGTTTGGGTCTGGATAGGAAAGTCCTAGGTATGGCATTTCCCCACAACTTCTGCTTTCCCAGTTCAGTTCTGCTGAGAATAATAATCACCATGCCTCCCTAAATACACACAGCAGTACACAGGGTGGCTAGGTTAGCCGGTCAGGGGTTAAATATTTCCTACAGATTATCTATAAACTAGATGTTGATAAATGGACTATGGAAACACATTCGTGATTGCATGTTTGAACATATAAACAAGGCATTTTAAAAAGGAAAACCAATCAAAATATAAGGCCCACTGTGGTTTGTTTTTAAGTGTCCATTCTAGAGATTTCATGTAGATTCTATGGAATATAGATTTTTATTTATATGTTGAAAAAAATCATGTTTAGAAAATTCTCTTTTTTGTGTAACATTAATATTTTAAAATTATTTTTCTGAGGAGAGTGCTCCAACTTTGTCCCAAATCAAGTTAGTACTTCGTTACCTTGAGCTCCACATGAATGCTAAAGGAATTTTTGTACTATTGATAATTTATTAGAAACTTTTCAGAGATCTATTTCCATCTTTCTCATCTTTTCTGTTATGCATATATGTGTTAGTGACTTCCTTACCCTTACTGGCTTTATACCTCAGTAAGTACAGACAATACAGGTATGCAAAGATGCTAAATCAAAGCAAGGCAAATGACAATTAAAAAAATAAACTAGTATATGTAACAAAGCAAGTAGAGTAAAATGCTAGTTGTAAAATTTAGGTGGGTAGATGTGTGTTCACTGTAAGATTCTTTCAACCATTCTGTGTTTGTGAAAATTCTTATAATGAAATGGAGGGAAGTCACCTAGTTAATACGGCTGCCTTCAGGAAATATAAGAAAGTTATAAGCTGATTTTTCCTAAAGTTATTAAAGAAGACAAGGAGGTAGAAACTGAATGAGGTCCCACGGGAGGTTGAATACCTTTGTCCAGTGAGACTCCTGAACAGCCAAACAGGAAAATGCGGAGACGATCGGCTTGTGCCCCAGTCTCCCCTGGATCAGCTGGTGGTTACTGATGTTGCCCACAATCAGACGGGGGTCATCACAGATGTCCTGTGGATACAATAATTGCTTATATAAGGGTCTTAGAAGAGTTTCCCAAGAGTCACTGTGAGCCGAGCTAGGCGGGACCGTTTTCATAGAGGAGATAGGGTTAGGGTTGAAAGATGACTAGGGTTTTTATAGATGGGATAGAGGGAAGGTTGAGGGGATTGAGAGAAAAACCACAAAGCAGTAGATCATCTAACCACATGTGGGAAAATGGCAGGAAATAAGAAAGGAGGGGATGCAATAAGATAGGATGACATGTGCTGGTAAAGGGCTCTTGGACAAAGCTATCATTGGGGTTTGGAAGAATTTTAACCACAGCAATGAACTTTGAAAGAGGAGAACCAGGGATTAGCACATTAGATTGTGATCCTATTTTGTCAGGATGAGATTTTCTGAAGCATCTGTGTTTGGAAGGGAGATTGCATTCAGGAGACTGAACATTAACGCATCTCCCTCTCTAGGAAAATGAGTTAGGAAACCTTATAGGAAGCCCTTTTCTAACATAAAGCAAAGGCAACGGTGGTCTCCATGGCAACCAGATTTTTCTACATAATTGGATTAATGCAGATGGCAGCAGCATTAATAGCAAGTGGTAATAGACCATTCACAGGAGCACTTCAACAGACACTCGCCCCAGTGGATGTTCTGAGGGCATCTGGGCAAGGAGCAGGGGCAGTACTGGTTTGGGGGGTGTGTCTTCCCCTAACATATCATTAGCTATACCATTCCCACTGTGAGTGGGAAAATGACACCCAAATAATACCATTACAACACAATGTGATGATGGCACAGTAGAGCCATTTTCAAAGCATAATCAGTGCCTAGAGGAAGGATCCCCATGGTTCTCCTGATCATAGAATAAGTTGCACAGTGGTGGTGGTAACACTTGAGTTGACTAGAGTTAGGCAGTTGGACAAGGAAGGGATATGGAGGCATAATAGGTTGAGAGTCAGGCATGGGCAAAGACATAGCAGCATACATGGCACCATAGAGTTGAAGACATAATTGTGTGACTTAGAGTATCAGCACTTGCAGAGTTCAAAGGCAGGAAACACCAGTGATGTATTGAGTAGATGGAGAAAGATTCATGAAGGACGCTGTTGGCCAGTACCTTGACATTCTGCTTACCCAGCAGAAATAAATCCTTGTCTCAAATGGAAAGAAAATCTAGACATATATTCTTTTAAAGAGTATTAGAGACAGCTATATTTTTCTGGTCCTCAAACTTCTTTTTTCTTTTTCATGGACATAATTCTCCTTGATGAAGGGTCTGGTCTATGGAATGAAACATTCCATATATTCTTTAAAAGCCAAAATAACTCTGGAAAAAATAAGCATTCTGGGCAGGGACAAGTCCAAACTGAAGATTAATTAGTCATCCCTCTGCCAAAAGGAGATGGTTAGATGGGTTGTCAGCTTTGGATTTTCTGGTCTTCTTTTTTAGATGCATGTCTGGTGTCTCACCACTACTTTTTGTCTTAGGAGAAGTCTTCTATCTTAATAAATATTTTTATGGGTTGTGAGCTGCCTGTTTTTTTTTTTCTTATTGAACATAGAGCAGGTATGTTGAGTGAATTAGATCTTGGTGTTCTTTCTCTTCTCATTATTTCTTTGCCTTTTCTAAGATAAAACTAAGCATCTCAGTTTTTCTTCCCTATGTCAGGTGTTATCATTTTATTTGGAGCAAAATGTAAAGTTATAAAATTATCTCTTGGACCTAGATGATACATAGTATAGTTTCCTAGTATGGAAAAACAATCAAGTGAGCACCAATATGTGAAAAAGTGTGCTTTTTAATTTCTAAGGAAAAATATTTCCTAGTTTTATGTAGAGTTATTAGTGGTTGCAGTTGCATTATACTGTCTTGAATTTCCATAAGACTTTCATTTTACAGCAGGGATATAGGCCTAGCCAACATTTTTGTCATGTCAATGCCTGTTGAAGACATAAAGGTCACATATATGAGCAAAAAGACATATAAACAAAATTCAAATTGAGGAAAGGGTAATTATTCTCCTGCAGACTTAAGCTGGATGTAGTTATTATATATTGTATGTGGTTATCATATATTATATGATATATAATATGTATTATATTACATATGTTATATATTATAATATATATTATATGTTATATATATGTATGTATATATATTTATAATATATTCATAGCTGTGTGAAATCATGGGAGAATATAAATTTGGGCAAAAAAACCTCTCATCTTCCATTTCCTCTTATAAACTGGCCCATTCCTCAGTTTTACTTCACCACTCTCCATACATGATGGCTATGTAACAATGGATTGAAAACATAAGTACAGTCATAGAATGTCCAAATGGGAAGGAATTTTAGAAACCACTTAGTCAAGCTCTTTACTTTGCAAATGAGGACACGGGCTCAGAGAGGGGAAGTGACTTGCCCTCTAATCATCTAGCTAGTTAGTAGGAGACCTAGGCCAAAAATGTTGATTCTTCAGAACCACATGTAATTAGAGAAGGAACCTCAAGACCTCAGCTGTTCATCCCTGTGCCTTTAGGTTTATCAATGTCCACCACATAAAGGATAATATTATGCAGGTCCCCAAGGACAGAGATGCTAACTCTCTCAATCAACCATTCCAGTGTTTTATGCCTCTGCTTGACACTCACCTAAAAACTCTTCATTCTTTTGGAATACTTGCTTAAGTTATCTCTTATCTTTTGGTTCCAGACTAAATATATCACCCATAGGCATTAATGTCCTCAGTTGAATCCCCTAAATATAGATGAATCTCTTACTATTTGTAAGCACCATGATGTGAAACATGGGAAACCAATCTTTACTAAGTCATATCTTTTACCTCTTTAAGGAAATAAGGCATTAAAAGACTGGAAAGCATCATGAAGTTAGAAAGGGGAAAGGGTAATGAACCACTCAAAAAAGAAAACTCTAACAGCCAAATAGACATTTTGGTGACAAATTTGAATACAATGAAATGGCTGTTTATTGACTTTCCCCCTGGTTTGGGGCATACTTCCTGATAGGGTCAAGGAAGTACAACTGGAGAAATTTTTCTGTAACTCAAAGCTGAGATGCAGAGTGCAGATGGGACATTTCAGCCTGAGCTGTGCTGTAGTGGTAGGAATGAGGTTGGAGGAAAGGTCACATATTCACAATGTTTGGGTGGCTTGGGAGCAGGGGGAAGATGTTGAGCCCCTAATGGCTCCCAGCTGTGTTGGCACAGTTGAAGAGATCCTTGAACTGGGCTGTTTGTCACAGCAAAATAATTTTTTAGGGGGAAATGCACACAACTAGGAAGTCGAGCACCAAGACTAAAGCTGGAATGGTTCCCACATGACCCTACACCGAGCCAAAACCTTCTGTAAGCAAAGCAACTTAGGCTCCTCTAGGAAGTATGTTCTCTTAGGGGCCTAAGGGGCCTCTCTTTGTCCTTATCTCATCCCCCCTCCCCAGAGACCTCTGACAGGGGAGGGTGCACACAATTATAAAGCCTGTAGCCCTGCACAAGTCATTCTATGTGGCTCCCTTTACACCTACCACATCCAAATCTTTAGCAATTTTTTTACACAGGTGAAATTTGCTGACAATAAACATTGAGGTCCAGGCTAAATCTCAAGAACCACAGTAAAATGAAAGGCTACCCAGAAAACCAATAACCAGAAGAGTGGAAGCACTTTCAAAAGTGCTATGCGCAATCTAGCAGTACTGAGGGGGGTAGGGGTGTGGACTCCTACATGTGAGACCAGCCCTGCACTAGGTACATTATGACTAAGTCCAGTGTCTAAGTAGCCCCAGAAGGCTCAGGGGCTAATTTGCACAGAACCGCCATTCAGAACTGAGGGCTTTGTGAGCTGGTCCAAGTAGCCATTATTTTATTCTTAGAAAGTTGAGAACTATATCCAGAAGGAGCATTTATAGGTAGACCTAGGCTCAGGGGTCAATGTTATTCCAGCCTCTCAAGGAGTCCACTTTACCTGCTGGGAAGTTTTATCTCTGCATGAAGATCTAGTCATCAGTAAAACATTCTCTTCCTTCCTAACCCCTCTAAGGAAAACTCAATATGAAGCCTGAGAATACAATCTTAAACTCAACTTCCACTTTCAACTTAGACAACTAAGTCACTACATAATCATTTTCTTATTTTAACTTTCTGAATTCTGCAAGGAGACTCAAAATATAGACCCCAAACTGCTTTCTTGGGAAGAATTTACATATCTATGCAATAGAATACTGTTCAACAATAAGAAAGAACAAACTGATATTGGACGCTACAACATGGATGACTTTTGAAAACGTTATGCTAAGCAAAAGAAGCCAGTGACTCTTATGATTCTATTTTAAATGAAATGTACAGAATAGGCAAATCTGAATAGAAACCAAAAGCATATTTGTGGTTGCCTATGGCAGGTGGGGTGGAGGGATTACTTGCTGCAAATGTGCCCAAGGGATCTTATTGGCAGAATGCAACTATTCTAAAACTGGGTTGTTTGCAAGACTTTAAATTTACTAAAAATCATTGCTTTGTACACTTCAAACAGATGAACTTCATGGTATATAAATTTTACTTCAATGAAGCTGTCAAAGTTTTTTAAACACAGAACTTAAAATGAATAGGACAGTTGCAGAAAAAAAAGTGTGGGCCTATGCAACTTTCTTCAATTGTGTAAACAGGTCACATGGAAGGCATGATCTCTGGGAGGAAAAAGAAATTCATTAATAGTCTGGACCAAAATTACTATACAGAGGTGTCACATTCAGCTGGTAGTTGGAAATTTCTTTTAACACAAAGAGAAAATTGTTTCTTCCTTTACTGTCCCCTCACATGCTGTCACCCAAACCTGTATATTCTGTTTCTGGTATCTCCCCTCATCAGCCTTTCCCTTCCATTCCTACTCCCATAGTTTTAATCCAGAACCTCATCACCCCTCCTTCCCACCCAGACAATGGAGTAAAATGGCCCCAGCAGGGGGTATTCCCCAGAGAAAGACTAAAGGGCAATCATAGTAGAGGCAGAACTTAAATCTCAACCAGGAGAGCTGACAGAAGATCTTGTGCAGGTGCCCTTTCTTCCCCCGCAGCTGGCTGTGCAAATTCCCATGAGGCCTTGCTTCATTTTAGGGATTAGACGTGTCTGACTTGAAGACTATATTGTAGGTGGATATGAGTCAGTAAGGAAAAAAGCCAGAGTAGGGCATGAGGGGAGAGTAGCTGGGGGGAGTTGGAGGGAGCTGGAGAAGAGATTTTTCTGTGGGAATTTGGCAGCCAAATTTCAGCCTAAAAATCCTACCTGCAGTCTTATGATCACACTGTAACTCAGTATAAACCAGCTTTATTATGTACTAAGACTTTATATGCTGAGCCCCAGGAAGACAGAAAAGTCCAGGAGCATACGGTCTCAGGCAATATACCTATGTACTCAGAAAGCTAGGACAATAGCTGGGGCCATTGCACTACTGGGGGAGTTAAGGAGGAGAACTTTCCTCAGGAAGGTATGGGTAGACAATCTGGCATTGTCTGCTAATGACCCATCTGGTCTTCCTGAGCTGATTCAGAGAGGCCCAGCACTGTCTCTCAGCTTTCCTGATGGGAGGCCAGAGAACTTTGACGTGGTTCTTGACCACAGGCTTTGTCTATCTAAAAAGGCTTTTTAAAACACAGCAAGGAAGTGGCAAGTAGAAAGGAGGGAAACTCAATCCTGCCCCTGGATGGTGGGAGGGCTTGATTGGAGTCAATGTATTCAACTATCAGTGGTGTTTACAGGCATGGAGGCTTATGAAGGCAGAAGCTTTCAACTCAGGAGAGGGAAAAGACAGAAAATACCAGGTTAAAAATGCTCCTTCCATTTTGGAGACTTCACAAAATAGCCCTGGTTGTGTGTGAGGCTACGTGGCACGCCAAGGGACAAGATGTCTGCGAACTTCCCTGCAAACCAGGATCTCAACCCTGCCAATGAGGCGGAGGAGGCCAACGACCCATCTGGTCTTCCTGAATCAATTCAGAGAGGCCCAGCACTGTCTCTCAGCTTTCCTGATGGGAGGCCAGAGAACTTTGACGTGGTTCTTGACCACAGGCTTGGCCTCCACTCTGGTTGGAAAGGAATCCACAGTTTTTTGAGGAGGCTCGGATGGTGGTCCAGAACCTTGTTTTTTCTCCTACTCCCCACAGGCGGCCCCTTTTCCAGCCATTCCAATCTATAGTTATCTCCCTTTCTTCAAATCCTACACGATTTACTGCCTATATGCTTGAAAATACCATTTAATATATCTAACATTAATTTCTTATTTAACTCGTTGATAGCTCAATATTTGTCTCCCCAACTAGAATGGAAGTGCTCGCCACAGACGATGTCTGTATCTTGTACAGAGGCTGGCATAGAGTAGGTCTCAGTAAATGTTTCTCCAGTGACTCTATCTTTGGGTTTAAGAAAACTAAGCTCATACTATGCTCTCAAAAGGGGAGAAGTATGGATCAATGGATGCAAGTATGGCATCAACACAGTGAGGAGGAGTGTTAGAACTGACTGAAGAGAAGCTACTTACTTTGGTAAAAAGAGGAGACACAAAACAACTCTATCTCCCTGATGTGATAGCACAGTAGAGTGAAAACTTATATGGGCTTTGGAGTGAAACCTGGATTCAAATCCCAGCTTGCTAGCAGTTTGACCCTGTGCAAATCCTTATCTTCTCTCAGAGATCCAGTTTCTTCATCAATAGAATGGGCATAATATCTACCATTATTTTTTAAACTAGGAAAAAGGAATTATACCAAATAATTTTTAACATACCTACCTGGCTATGGTAAATAAGGGTGAAATGAAATAATATATAGAAAACTCTAAACACAGTATCTGGCCCGAAGTAAGTATACCTCAAATGTTGACTCTTTTTTCTACTCATCCCCATTGTTCACCCTTTCTCTCTGACATTCCCTTACCCTAGCAGAGTTATTGCTTGCCTCGGAGGCAAAATGAACTATTGCCATGGTCATTAAGTTTTTTCCTTCCCTGTTAATCCATCTAGGATTCAATCCACAGAATTTGGACCATGAAGGCAAAGGACGAAGGGCTGAGCCAAGATAGAGGGGGAAGGATGTGTCTAAAGCCAGGCCAGTACAGGAAACACTGTCTGCTTGGTGCACATCTGGGGAATGGCTTCATGTTGGCTTGCAATTTTGCCGCCCACCAGATCTCCTCCCTCCTCCTCCTAGACCTCACCCCCATCAATCAGTCCTTTTCTCTCCTTCATTTTCAACCTGTCCTTAACTGTCTGCTCCTTAGCCTATAAATATGTTCAAGTCTGTCTTATTTTAAAAAGACATGCACCCAATAAACCTCTCTCAATATCCTGTTTCCTTTTCAGCTACTTCTGCCCTGTTGACATCCCTTCCTTCATAGCCGAACATCAGAAAAGAGTGGTCTCTCATTATCGCCATCCCTTCTTAAGAGTGGCTCCCAGACAGCATGTTTCTATTTTCCTCTGTGTATTTTTGAAAAAAAAAAAAAGTCTTACCTGTCTGCATATCCAATTAGTGGTTAGTGGATTCTGTTTGTTTCTCAGATTTTTATTGCAGGTCAGCAAAGTAATCTGCAGGGATGTCAACAACTGGAAGCACAGACAGGCAGGAGCAGTGCAATCTTCCTCTAAACAGGGAGAACTTCTCCCAGTCTCTTACTTTCAATGGCTATCATTCTTTATAGGCAAAACCCAAAATATGTCCTTTGAGTTGCATAGAAAACAAGTCTTGATGTAACCAATATATCTTGGCACCACCTGGTGGCAGCCTGCATAAACTGAAGTAGCTCTTGCTGGAACTCCATTTAGAAGTTTCAAATGCGGAAATGGCAACTAAAAAGTGATAGTTTGCTCATTGAAGAAGGCAAACATCAAGGCAGTGACTATAATAGGGTACAGAAAGGTACCTCATTAAATAGGATCAGAATGTCTTGAGGATATTATGAAGGCCCAAGAACCTGCACTTGACAGCAGCCCCCTGTTGCCTACACACCTAATAACCCACCTTGGGAAGAAGCCCAGGTACAATATCCTTCTATCCAGTCATATCCTTTAGATATAGCAAAGTTGCTATTTATTCTCTAGACTCCATCATTTTATACATTGAGTTCCTGCTCATGTAGGACTTGTGAAGGGGTTCTGAGCCTTGCTTGAGAGAAACAACATACAGATGTTTTACAGAGAACCGTAACAACTATTAATAGCTACCACTAATAGGTGGTAAAAGAAAAAAAAAGCTGCAATTCTATGTGGATCCCACTTGGCCAATTATGGGATGATACAGGTGATGGTATCCAAAGAGAAGCAAAGAAGCTTCCCTCCCCTAATGCAAAAATCCAACTTTTCCCTGTAGAATTCATGTCATTTATGCTCACTGTATAAGTAGTTTTTCTCCTCCCTGGTCTGGTCTCCTCCTGGGTTAAGTTGCTATGATGAGTAACTCAGTGAGAAGAGAAAAGTATAGTTGCTTTTTGAATTACTGTATTTACTCAAATGAACTTTCAAAAGAAATTAAGTATGACATATCTTCTCCCTTTTTTGCTGTCTTTTTAAAAATTACTAAATCTGGCAAAATTTGACTAAAATTCAGGACTCCTGAAGCTAGAGCCAGGAGCATGGATCCATGAAACTTCCCATTTTAAAGTTGTCTCTATGTGAGATGATGAATATGCTAATAAGCTTGACTGTGGTAATCATTTCACAATGTATACATGTCAAAACATTACTCTGTACACTGTAAATATATGCAATTTTATTTGTCAATTACATGTTAATAAAACTGGATAGGCCGGGCGCAGTGGCTCACGCCTGTAATCCTAGCACTCTGGGAGGCTAAGGTGGGAGGATCGCTCAAGGTCAGGAGTTCAAAAACAGCCTGAGCAAAACTGAGAACCTGTCTCTACTAAAAAAATAGAAAGAAATTAGCTGGACAACTAAAAATATATAAAAAATTAGCCGGGCATGGTGGCGCATGCCTGTAGTCCCAGCTACTTGATAGGCTGAGACAGAAGGATCACTTGAGCCCAGGAGTTTGAGGTTGCTGTGAGCTAGGCTGATGCCAAGGCACTCTAGCCCGGGCAACAGAGTGAGACTCTGTCTCCAAAAACAAACAAACAAACAAACAAACAAGCAAACAAACAAATAAATAAAATAAAATAAGACTGGATAAAGAAACAAAGAGAGAAAGTTGACTCCTAAGCTGGCCATGTAAGTGAGATTGTGGATCAAGAAGAGTTATGATGAAGGAGGTCAAGAAGGAGACAGAAAGTAGGGGGAGGAGCGTTACCTGGGGACGTTTCCACACCACCTTGCCAGGAAGCAGTCGGTTGTAGAAAAGAGAATCGTTCTCAGGCAGAAAAGTTGGGTCACAGAAAAGTCTACTGTCTTTGATGCATTCCTGCTTCAGTTCCTGGTACTTCTGGTTTTTGAAGAGCTTCAGAGGAGGACCCATAGTGTCAAATTATGCCTAGAATGAGGAGAATTGTTGTCTTTGGAGGTAGAACTTTTCAGGTCTTTCAAGGATTACCTGAGATTAAACAAATGACAGTCATCCCGATGACTTCTTCCCAGAGCTAGGCACTTCAAATTTGGCTTTGAAGGAAGTCAGCATTTTTTTAAGGAAAGAAGAGTCCAGGCTCTGCAACTAATTAGTATGGGGTTTTGGGTAAAGAACCTAATCATTTTGGGGACTCGGTTTTATTATCTGCCAAATGGGGCAAATGGGGTCTCCCCATTCATTGGGAAAAATAGAAAATAAATGTGAAGATTGCTAGTTAAATGTGAATTGTAACAATTTAAAGGGCAATCTTCCATTTACACTGGCAGGGAGTAGTTCAAGGTAAAGTACAATTCGAAATTTGAAAATAGAGGGAAAAAAATCACTTTACTGTATTCAGAATAAATTGGTGCCCTGGACAGCCACCCACTTTGTGCACGAAGAAGCAGCAGCCGTTTTCCATCCTAACAAGTCCTTTTACACAGTTCCTTCCCTTTCATCATTTCAAGAGCTTTGTATTTTTTATTACTGACCAGGAAGGCTACTGCAAAAAACAGATCTCAGCAGATGGCCTCCAAAGACAAGGAAAGATAGAAAGATTGCATGGTCTTTCTTCTTCAAAGTCTAATATACAATCATTTTGCCTGTGATAAAAGGCAGACTCTGAAATTCAATTACACTAATTTGGTGGACTATAGATTCTTATCCCGTGGCAATACACTGTTGCTTTCTTTTCTTTAAAAAAAAAAAAAAAAGAAAAGAAAAGAAAAGAAAAAAGGAAAAAAAAAAAACCTCACATGGCTAAACAGAGTACAGATATAGTGGCTCTTCAGGCAATGTCTATCAGTGTGCCCCACACTCAAATACCCCTAACAACTGGTTTTTATGAAGATAATTTGAAAGGCAAATTTGATTTTAAATAGCTTTGGGGGTGATAATAGGGTTTTCAGTGCCTTTTCTTGATTCACAAAGATAGATTTGTAATGATTTTAATGATCCTCTGCTGACATTCAATAGTAAGAACAGGGTTGTGAAATTTACATGGCATCAACTATTTCAAAAATATATATTAGGAATAACTGTCTATATTCTATGATCACAGGAGGGTTGAAATAAATAAACCTGACTAAGGTCCAAAGTGTCTGCTAAAAAAAGTGGGTGAAATTTGAAAAAAAAAAACCCAAAAACTGAAAGGATACATTGCCACTTTAAAGAGTATCTGTCTGGTATATCTGTGAGGCTGTCGCTATTTTATATAAAAATGTAATATTAATCAGACCTCTCTACTAGCTCATTTCATGTCCTTTTAGTATCACATTGAAATGCCTCACTGGTAAAGAAGCTTTCCCATTCAAAAACCATAACATTTTTTAATTTAACTTTTTGCAATGTTATTTGCAATATACGTACAACAAACTTACCCTTTTTCTGAATCCAAGGAATAGGAACCTGAAAATAACCACAATTTTTTTTATCAACTTATTTATTGACAATTGCTTTTCAAATTGAGGGCTGTGGGGACACTGCAAAGCACCAACTTGCCTTCCATCATCAGATTTAAGTCTGCTCTCATGTTTTAAATATTAAAGTGTATTTCATTGTATATGAAAGCATGGATGGTATCAGTCATAATTTCTAGTTATGCAGCATCAGAGCCAACCTGAATGTTTGCCCAGGCTCCTTTCTGGAGCCCACTACAAATGAACCCCAATTTCTGTGTGTGCCCAAACTTATAAAAAAAAAAAAAACATTACTGTGCCTCTTGCTTTCCCTAGAAGGTTTGGTGGATTGCCAGAGGCTAGGGACTGTAAATGTAGGATATTCTGGGGTAATTGGAATATTTAGTTTGCCAGAACCTCCTAGTCCCTGAACAGTCTGGATAAATGGGTATTTCCTGCTCTGCCCCCATAAGTCTCCCTTACTACTCAGATGGTGAAGCAGGCAAGAGCTTGCAAAGGGAATCCCTGTTATAAAGAAGGCCTGTCTACAGGAGCAGCATCAATTGAAACAAAAATCAGATTTGATTTTAAAAACCAATATGATCCCAGGAGACTCAGAGGCAAAAAGTACAGCTGGTATGGGTAGGTTAAAGCTCCATAGAATGCCCTTTTGAGTGGGGGTGCCTGCAATTTGGGGTCACACAGTAAATAAGGAATAGCAGGCTATGAGCCTAAACTCTCACTGGAGTACAATTGCACCCTCAAGTCCTGTCGGACTTGCAGAGTACAAGTGACCCCCATTCCTGACTAGGTAACAGGAGAACTGTGTTACATTTGCTCTGTGACTTTGTTCTCTTTGTGCCTCAATTTTCTCATCAGGAGAGTGAGCTTATCAACCCTGCCTCCCCCGATCTTACACCACGGCTGTATCTAATGAGATGGTTAGTGTAAAAGTAATTTTGAATAAGTCAAAAATGCTCTGTAAATGCAAGATATAAGCTGAAGCCCTTTCATTGCCTGGCACAGAGCTGGGCACACAACCATTGTTCAGAAAATATTTGTTGAACAGATAAATGTCTTGTGTAGAGAATGAACGTTTGTATGGCAATTTATTGTTTGAAATGTGCATTATGCATTTTAGTTCCCGTTCTCGTCATAGCAGCCATGTTTGCTAGAGATATCTGTGTCCTTCATTTTATATGCAGAAATGGCAGCTCAGAGAAGCAGCAGCTAGAAACTGGCAGAGCCGACTCAAACCCAGGTTCTGTGTAATGCTAGATTTTGGTGTGTGGCTTTCCATCGCACCACGCTGCTTCTTTTGGTCACTGCCTTCTAAGAGAAAGGATTTTTTAGTCCAGATGAGGAAACTCTCCAAAGCAAACACAATACCCAACTCTGAGGCGTTCTGCCTAGAATGTATTGCCATGGTGGATATTGAAAAGGTTCTTTATTTTCATGGTTTGATGATCATGGGAGAATCCGCACACTTTACATCTAAGGGTTCATCATTAACCCTCAGAAATCTTTTGAAAACCCAGAAATTTGCAAGTTGGGTTTGTCATAAACAGCTTGCCTTGTCGAAATGGAGGGGTGTGGAGAAGGGAATGTTCCTTCCTTGCTGCCCTCCTGGTGTTGGGGAGGGGAGAGCCCTTAAAGATTACATATTAGGAAAATCAGTAGACAAAATAAAAGATAAGGCTTTGGGTATAAATCTAAGACTTTGAGTATAACCCAAGGAAAGCCTCACTAACAAAGGAAATGTAGGCATTTAAGAAGAGGGACCTTATAACCCAAGGGTTAGTGGAATGAGTGGTTGGGTGAGGCAGAGTGTGGTTTAGCACTGAGGTAATGGTCTTAGGCAATATTATTTTAACTTTCACTACCTAGAGAAAGAATATGAGGAAGATCGAGTCCACCAAGGCGAGGAATAGTTGTGGTCCCAGAGTGTGGAAAGTTGGGAATTATCGTGGGAAGTTGAGGGAGCCTGCTATATAGAATACAAGGGAGCTTTTGCTACTCATTGGACTGGAAAGGTTGAGGGAACTAGGCACACTCTAAGGGCCAAATCTCTTGCTTCTTTACCTGTGGGTCAGCCTTAGAGTAGAAACCAGATTTTGCTCTAAATGTCTGATAAAGGAAATCCAGTCTGTAGTTCGCAAACAACTTCAGATTTAAGTGAATGGGAGAGAAAGTGAGAGCCCTTAAGGGAGAGAGCATGGCTCCAGGGGCATTGTCCCTGGCTAGTTTCTCCTTTTCCACAGTTTCTCACTTGTTCTGTACATGGGGCAAAAATTGAGAGTGAAAACAAAAGTTTGCAGACAAATTGAATACAGAAGACCCAACTCCGCCCTGGCACGAAATGGGTGCCACTTTAGCCACAATGGGCACCCCTTATCCCCACATCTGAGGGTGGTGTGGTGAGAGAAACAAGGCTTGGATAGGAAGATGTAATAAAACTTCAGCATCCACATGTTACACAGAGAATAGAACTTTCCATATCTACACAGGCGGAGTCACAGCTTACATCTACCAGAGAACTTATATATGGCTGTTCAGATGCAAACTGTTGGCCAGATATTCTGGGGTCTGGAAGGGACCATAAAGATCCTCTGATTTCAACTCACTTGCTTATACAGGACGCACCGACTGTGCCCAGAGAGAATATTATTCAAAAAATTCAAAGAAATAAAAAAGGCACACAGTTGTTTTGGTTTTTTTTTAATTCCATTGTTGAAGAACTCTATCAAAATAGAGAAAAAGCAATTCAAAATCATCAAAACAGCACACGTAGTTAGAAGAACCAGGATAAAATATCAAATATCAAATGCTACCATTTAGTGTAGACGTCTCTGTCCCTCAGTTTTCCTGTGAGCACAGTGGGAACATGATGGCTGCCCTCTTTACCTCAGGATGTTCTTGGGAGGATCTAATGAAATTAAGTATGTGAACATACTTTTTAATTGTTAAGGGTAAGGCTAATGTAGGGCAGTAATATTAGGAAGCATTTGTTTGTAGCAAATTAAATCTCATTTCTGTCCTTAGTGGAAACTGAGGAAATTCAATCACAGGCTTTAAATAAGACATGCACTAACATTTAAAAGACAAATACAAAATGGCCCCTCTGCCATTCTCTATTTCACCTCTTGTTTTTGGCTGATTTCCCCTCTTGGCTGAATAAGCCCATCCTATAAGTCTGCTTTTACAGCCTTTCAAAAATTTAATTCTGATTTGTATAGAATGTTATACTGGAAGGGCTCTTACAAAGTACTTAGTACAATTTCTTTCTTTTACTGTAAGGTAAAGGGACTTGCCCAAGGTTACATAGTTAGTGACAGGGCCAGCACTAAAACTAGGACCTCCTGACTTTTTTTTACCACAAGTTTTTTAAAGGTTGGGGGGGGGTGAACACAAAAACACAAAACCTCAAGCAAGACATTGCTTTTGAAAATTCTCATTGTCCTCTTTTAAGAATGCACTTAGGAGTTTTGTTTTTGAATTGCAAGCTGTCAGAAGGTGCGATGATTTCAAATCAAGGCTAATCAAAGAAACACTGTTTGGGGGTCACAAAAGGGCTTTTTCTGCTTTTAATTTAGGAACTGAAAACTCCCAAGGATATGGAAAGTCTGCTTTTTAACCTATTCCTGACCACATAAGTATTTCGGCTTTTCCCTAGACTGCTAGAAACTCTAAGGACAAATAAAGAATTCTATTCAAATCCAAAGTATTCACACACACTCGGGCACACACGTGCACATGAGCACACTTACACACACACAAACTGCCAGAGGAATGAAAGAGTTAATTAGCAGTCCCCAGAGACCTTTTTTCCCCTTTATTCCTTCAGACTATAAATTGTCCTTAACTTCACAATAAAAATTAGCAAATGAAGCATTAGCTGAATTTCAACAAAACATCAATACAAACCACGATGCTTTATCCTGAAGCTGGAAGTGACTGTCAGGACAGCAGACTTTGTTGAATTTTCCTATGTGCTTTTCACCAAACTTAGAGTTCCAAATCTTCAGAACCAGTTATTTAATTGCAATGTTTCTTTCTACTGTTCCCTAGCCGCAGCCCACTCTGGTCAAGTGGCCCAGTGAAGCCCCTAGCCCTAGAGCAGTGTAGTCAGGCATGAAGGTGGGAGTCAGAGCCCCAGCTGCAAACCGAAATTTAAACCAAAGCTAGAATCAGACGGGAACAAAACCAAGCCTGGGGCTGAAAATGGAATAGCCAAGATGAACCTGTCACCAGGACAGGCGGGCCCCTTCACTGTGCAGACAGGGAGTTAAGACAGCCTCAGCTGCCACTCTGTCCTGTGCAACAGTGCACAGCCCGTGCACCCCACTGCCAGGGCCTTTTGCGCACAGTGTGGCTCCAGGATCTTGCCTGCATTTCAATAATTTGCCCACAGCTGTGGGTCAGCAGAAACTGGAATGAAGCCCTGCCGGCGGCCAGACTTCTGCCCCTTACACCCCCAACCCAGGTATTTCAGGTAGCAGAAGGCAAACACACAGGCGCGCGCACACACACACACACACAGACACACACACTCACACACACACACACACACAACTGATCAGATAGCTCCAGAAAAATCTCTTTGCCAGACAACCACAATCACCCCCGACACCCCAAAATAACCGACCAAAAATGTTGTTATATTTGAAGTTTCCAAACTTCTATTAATGTGCACATATTCCATCCAGACGAACTGTAAAATTATAGCTGTGGAGTTTGATGAAATATAAAGATGAAGTTTCTTCACTTCTCTGACATGCTAAGTTACCCAGCAAATAAAACTCTAAGATCCCGTCTCTACTCACCTGAGTTATCCCAGGAGCTGTGCTGCTGCCGCTGCTGCTCTTAGCCAGGTAACCCCACTAAGTCTGTTCAGTCAGTGCGGCTGAACAAAGATTCTGGCTTTCTTAACCTGAAAACTATTTGGGCTGTACCAAGCTCTGCTCACAGGGGGAGGTGCCTCGCAGCAACTTCAGGAGGCTTTGCCCCGCCTAGCAGTCAGAAACTGATCCTGAGTCATGAGGAAAATCTGGAAGGCGCCCCTGCCAGATGTGCAGACGGGATGCCCACTCCAGATCCACTCGCCAGCAAATTGGAAAACCCAGGAAGCCACGTGTGAAAGCTGTTTCGGTTCCAAGGAGAAATAGGACTTTCGGAAAGGGGTCTGATAGATTTCTGACTTTTCTGTCCCAGGGTTAATAGTACAGACGTGAACATTACTCGAAAGAGGACATGCAGAGAAAAATGTTGAAGTATTGGCAAAGTTCTTGTGCCCTGGTACCTGGATCTATGATAATGATGAGGACTTCAGCAAGTGAGTGGGTGTGAAAGAGCAGCTAATGGGGTACAGGGGGAAAAATCACTCTGTGAAACAACAGGTAATATTTGGCCAAGGGCAGAGAGAAAGCAGTGTGAGGAGGAAAGTGAACAGAGTTTGATTCCATGGCAGCTATAAGAAACCTAATTTCTAGCAATGGTGCTATGGAAATTCTGCCAAGCAGCGCAAGAAGAAAAGCAGAGCAAATAACTGTTTGCTCTGAAAGGCCAACCAAGAGCCTTCAGTGGGGTGCTGGGATCCCTATAAATACTATGCTGCATCCCAGTCAACATCCTGCTCCTTTTGTCCTGAGACACTCATTAGAACACACTTCCAGGGACACGATTTTCAAGTTTGTTTCATTTTCACAAACGATCAAGGCTCCCATCATCTCATTCTCCAGCTTTCCTGACCAGTGTATTGTTAACCCTTGAACCTGAAATTATTACACTCTGCCCCTACCCCTCACCAGCCCTCCTTCTGCCTAGTTGAAGATCTAAGAGATTGGGCAGGGAGCAGAGAGAGAACAAGTGAGCAAGATAGAGCTCAATAAGGAAAAGAAATATGTTCTCCCCACTCACTGGGCCCATACCAATATTTTCATGAAACAGTTCTGGGCATTTCTATAACTCCAGTCTCTGGAAATCCCCCCTTGGCATTTTCCTACAACTCCCTCTGTGCCTTCTATACCAAGATGGAAATCCAGCTAGAAGCAGGGCACAATACAAAATGCCAGAGCCCTGGAGAATTAGGGCTCTAAATATTGGCACCCAATTTGGCTGGAGAGTGAGAGATTTCTCAGACATATGCCCCCCCCCCCATGTTGTGGGATTGTGGCTTTGAAACCCAAGGAGGATGTTTCATCTGGGCTCATCTTCTTCAGCCACCTTTTCCACCTCCATAATTGGGATTCATAGATAGGATCTGAGAATTAGAAGGAAACTTAGATGTTATATCTGCCCTTCCACTCGATGCAGAAATATCTTCCTGGAAAACTGGAAAACTCACCCCTCTGTAAAGTAGCTTATTTGACATTTGGGCATTTCCTAATTGTTGAAAGCATCTTCCTTAGGTTGGGCAAAAATTAGCTTCACATAAACGATTTCACATTGAAGCCGTTCAAAATATCTATCATGTCCCTCCAAGTCATCTGTCCTCTGGGATAAATATCCTCAGTTCTTTTAAACTATGTCTCATAGGACATGGTTTCCAGATCTTTTACTATTGTGGTTGTCTTTTGAGCATAAACCTGCTTACTGAATAGCTTGTAGCTTAATTAAAACCCTGTGTTGTTTCTTACATGAACTACTTCTATGTGTTTGATTCTATGTTTATACGATTGACTTTTAATTTCACCTAGATGCTGGGCTTTGAATTCATCCTCAAAAACAATTGCCTTGTTTATTTCAACTATTGCTCATGATCTTTCTGGATCTTGAGTCTGATATACAATATCATATTCTCTATACCCTTGTTTCTTGACCTCTTTCCCATTATCACTCCTAAAGAGCCTTTTTAGACATTTTTCTTTAATCTCTCTCCATGAAATTTTAATACTGTAGATATACCATGTATATGTTTATGTATATGTGTATATCTGTATTCTATAAAAAAGAAAGATTTTTTAACTCTTCAAGAATCAATTTTTGCCCTCTTGGGAGGCAATATCACCCCCATTGAGAGTGTATGCTCTGTATCAGGGGTCCTCAAACTTTTTAAATAGGGGGCCAGTTCACTGTCCCTCAGACCATTAGAGGGCCAGACTGTAGTTTAAAAACAAAACTATGAACAAATTCCTATGCACACTGCACATATCTTAATTTGAAGTAAAAAAACGAATGGGCAAAAACACCCGCATGTGGCCCGCAGGCCACAGTTTGAGGATGCCTGCTCTATATACCACGTTTTTTATCTGCATGTCTGATCCATCAGACTAATAAAAGTATCGAATGAGATAAGGTCCAAGGCAGAATACTTCAGTGAAACCATAGAGTCCTCCCCTTATTAATGCTCACTTTTAATAAGGTTGTTCAAACTTGAAGCAATCCATATAACTTTTGCTACCACCCACCTCCTATTTTTCCATCTTCTCCCTGAGGATATCATAAGACTTTTTCAAATGTCTTGCTGAAACCCCGATACATTATGCTACAGTATTCCTGTCATCTACCCTTTCAGATACCCTTTCCAAAAAGGAAATGGGCTTAGTTAGGCATGACTTGCTTTAGTGAGCTCATGCTTACCCCTAGTGATTTCCGCTCTCTTTCTAAAGTCTCACAAATGACCTGCTTAATAGTGCATTCTATAGTTTTGTCAAGGATCAATGCCATGCTCATGGGTATTCAGTTTCCAGGATCTACATTTTGCACCGCACACCACCACCACCAACTTTCACTAAATCTTGGGGCATTTGCCTGCCTCTTGGCACCTCTCAAGTCTTCCCTTTGCCGTAAATTCCCAAAGGTTACCAAGACTGGCTCTGTGATCACGTCTGCATATTCTCTCAGTAGCCTCAAATGCAATTTGTCTGGACCTGAAAACTTGAACTCATTGAAGGCAGCTAAGCATTCCCTTATTATCTCCTCATCTATCTTGGGCTTTAATTCTCTTTCCAGTTCAAAGATCATGCTCCTTGTTGGAGAGGTTAAGTAACTTGCTCACAGTCACACACCTAATAAATTGGCAGAGCTGGGATTTAAATCCTGCCCTGTTTGACTCTAAAGTCTGGCTTTTAACCAGAATGCTATGTAGCTTTCAAATACCAACTGAGTGTGATGGCCTATGGTTGTTATGTCAGTTCCAAAGTGAGAGAGAGTTCATCTAGCAAGACTAGCCAAAGCAGGCTTTGTAAAAGAGGTAAAATTTGAACTGGATCTTGAAGAATGAGTAGAATCCCAATAGGAAGAAAGAAGTGATGTGTGCATATGTTGGTAGATGTGAGGAAGGAGAAAGAGGATGGCATCCCAGGCAGGGAAAATAATAAACTATAAGAATTTCCCACTTGTTCTGCCTCATAGTCTATTTGGTTGATCATTATGAACACTGAGACCACAGATGATCCAGAGATAGCCAGGGTGTTCCTGCCTTCCTTTAATAACTATTCATTCAATCTCTGTTGCTTACTATTTGTATACCCTATGGCAAGGCACAGTCCTTCTGATCCTTGGTTTCCTGCTCTATGAAATGGAAATAAAAGTAGGCCTACTTTAGAGGGTTGTTGTGAGAATTAAATGAGCTAGTTAATACATATAAAGTACTCAGAACAGTATGTGGCATATAAGTAAGGCTCAACAAATGTTACTTGCTGTCATTGTTATTATTAGTGTGATTCATTTATTCATTCAACAAGCATATACTGAGCTCCTACTATGTTCCAGATACCATGCTAGGTGCTAGGGATACAATGGTGAGCAATAAGAAATATGATCTCAGCCCTCAATGAGTTAAAGACCAGCTATGCATTTACTTTGTGGAAGTTTTCAGTCCGTACTACTATTTTGTTCCATTATGTGGATAAAGTGGTATGTTTTACTTATCTTAAACTGACCTCCTTTAAAAGTTTGTGGGGATAGTGGTAAAGAGCCTTTTGATTCAATAGCCCAGGATTTGTGGTGGCTGCTTTCTCCAAGATGCTATAGATTCTGGTTAATTTCATCTCAGCCTTCACTCAAGCCTTGGGTTCTGTTCTTTTGCTTCCTCTAGCTTCATTCACAGCCCAGTCATTTTCCCTGTCTTGGGCACTTTCCATCCTAGATTGTAAAATTGAACTCCCTATGGGGGAGTAAAAAGCCAACTGCACCCAGTGTGCCAGTGGTGGGGGGGGGAGGGGAAGACTTGTACATTGGTCTAGTATGGCTCAGTAGTATGGGGCAGTGCCATTTGGTTTTGGCTGGCTAACTACAGTCCTTGCCTCTTTTGAGTTTACAATCCCCCAAGGACAGTGAAAGTGTGAACAGAAGCCACGGAAGAGGGTGGACTGTTGGCTTCCAAACCAAATAGCCTTGGGCCAGTATGGGTGGAGTTCAACCTAGACTTTGGGAGGGGGTACATTGGATATCTTCCCTGTTGGCCTGGCTAACACAAAAATATGCTTCACTGGGCCATTAGCAGAACTTTTTTTTTAATCAAGAGAAGCAACTCGTTTGCCTTGTCAACAAAAAGGCTCTAGTTTCTCAATATTAGTCAAAGAAAACCTCTGTCCCTAGTAATTGAAACAAATGGTTATGGTGGTTGCTGATCTCTGACTATATCAAATCCATACTCCTCTGCTTGGTCACCAAGTCCCTTCTTCTGCCAAGGGATTGGATTCAACCCTATTTGGCCCTGGTCTAGCTGGCTTTTGTGTTCTGTATCTCAGGATCGGACAAAATTTTCAGGAACACAACCACGACTGGGCTGGTCCTCCGGTAGGAAACTCAGAGCTGGGAAAGGTTGGGTGGGGTGATGCTTTGGATACAGATGTCATCCAAGTCTTAGACATAAATTGTAGCTGAGAAAGGGTCCACCTCAGAGAACTTAGCAGTGGGTACCAGTGAGAGTGGGCAAGGCCATAGACAGAAGACAAGGCAAGAAGTCAGAAATGGAGGTGATCCAGAACTCACAGGTCAGGAAACATTGTGCAAGGTGGAATGGAGAAAAATTATGCAAGGCAACAGTTAAAAACAAAGCCACAGATCAGGCAATCATTCTAAAAGGATGTTGGTTGCTTGGCATGATTCAACACTACCCCTGCATTTTTACTCATGGTGTTTCCCACCACACCCCACACCACCGTGACTGTCCTTTCTCACCCTTCCATCTATCCAGGTCTTGCTTAGCCTTTGATTCTCCAACCTTACTTTCTCAATGAAATCTTCTTCCTCCCTCACTTATCTCCACTCTCTCTGAATAATCATCTCACTTTGAGTCAATATCATATGACAGAGGGTTCTAGTTACTCATTCTCCAATGTTTCGTGTATATCCTTGGATTTCCTAAGACTGCAAACTGCTTGAGGACAGCAGCTCTAGCTTCTGTACTTCTGTACTTTTTATAGTGTGAAGCACAGGGCTGGGCACCAAGTAAGTATACAGTAAATACTTGGCAATGAATTCTAGAGACATTCAGAATGGAATTCAGCAGCAACTTAGCAAGACACTGGAAATGGGCCCATCACACACACACACACACCCACACACACACATGCACACACATACACACACACACAAGTGCTTAGAAAAATCAAGCAGAACCATCTTAAATGGAGAGGTGGGGGGTTATAGTGTCTCTTTGTCAGAGCTACACATCCATAAATAGCCCTTTGAGAGCTGGGAAAGCTTATAGAATTAGAACAAAATGGGAGGAGGCAGCTAATGAGTTGCCATTAAGCCTGAGGGTGAAGCAAAGATGAGGAGGGGGTTAGAAACAAACAGAATTATGAAAAATTTCCAACATGGGGGGGAAGGGACACTTTTTCAGGCCCAGTAAAATGTCATTCATCTGGCCTTCACTAATTTGGGATTTTTGAAAAACTGGACTAAGGGACTAAGGGAGGCTGTAGCTTGTTATAACCGGATCTTGAAAGAAAAGAGTTGCTAAACTAATTAAGCCTCCTCCATGTTGGGAGACTGGAGTGGAGGATGGGGGAAGGTCTTGTTTAACTTAGTTAAAATAAATTTTCCCAGTTCCCTCCTAGAGCTCTTTAGAAACCTCATTAAGCTAATTATAAGTCCTGGTTGTATAGTCATTCTTGTCCTATTTTCCCCTTATTGTAAATACTTAGGAGTATTAAAAGTGCATTTAAAAAAATCTACAATTCTAGATTTTCACTATCTTGGGCTCCTTCTTCCTCCGCAGTTGGTACCAAGAAAAAAGAGACTAAATAGGTATGGAAAGTGCTGGAGTACTAGAAGCTTTCCTGTGCTATCTCATTTAATCTTCACAAAACAACTGTGTGGCGGAGATATTGTTTTTCCAGGTTAATAAGAGAGTGGGGACCTGCTGGGGGTTGTGTGTTAAGTAACCAGCCTCAGGCCACACAGGAAGGAAATAGTGAAGCCCGTTTCTAAAAAAACAATTCTTCTCACTCCAAAGCCCCCTTTCATTCTCCTGGACCATGTTGCTTCTAAATGGAAAATAACCATTGACTAATAGGGGATCAAAGACTTTTCTTGACAAATCTTGCTTTGCTAAACATTTAAGTGGCTGTGAATTCATGAGAAGAACATATGTTCAAAAACAGAGGTTAGGCCGCATGCGGTGGCTCACTCCTATAATCCTAGCACTCTGGGAGGCTGAGGCGGGCGGATTGCTCGAGGTCAGGAGTTTGAAACCAGCCTGAGCAAGAGCGAGACTCCACCTTTACTAAAAATAGAAAGAAATTAGCTGGACAACTAAAAATATAAATACAAATTAGCCAGGCATGCTGGTGCTTGCCTGTAGTCCCAGCTACTCGGGAGGCTGAGGCAGGAGGATCACTCGAGCCCAGGAGTTTGAGGTTGTTGTGAGCTAGGCTGACGTGCTACAGCACTCTAGCACAGGTGACAGAGTGAGACTCTGTCTCAAAAAACAAAAAAAGAAAGAGAGAAAGGAAGGAAGGAAGGAAGGAAGGAAGGAAGGAAGGAAGGAAGGAAGGAAGGAAGGAAGGAAGGAAGGAAGGAAGGAAGGAAGGAAGGAAGGGAGAAAGAAAGAAAGAAAGAAAGAAAGAAAGAAAGAAAGAAAGAAAGAAAGAAAGAAAGAAAGAAAGAAAGAAAGAAAGAAAGAAAGAAAGAAAGAAAGAGAAAGAATGAAAGAGAGAGAGAGAGAGAAAGACAAAAACAAAAAACAGAGGCTCAATTCATAATAAACAAAAAACTGGAAAGGGCCCAGATGTCCTAGTTACAGAAATGGAGAACAGATTAGTGTTTCCCAGGGATTAGAAGGGTGCTGTGATTCAGCGAAGAGGTGGGTGTGATAATAAAAGGACAATACCATGAAAGATCCTTGAGGTGATGGCACTGTTTAGTATCCTGACTCTGGGGGGTGGATACATGAACCTAATGTGTTAAAAATTATATAGAGCTAAACACATACACACAGATGAGTACAAAATGGGAAATATGAATAAGATTGGTGAATTGTATTAATGTCAATATCTTGGTTGTGATATTACACTAGAGTTTTGCGAATTGTTACCATTGAGGAAAGCTGAGAAAAGGGTGAACAGGATCGCTCTGTACTAGTATATTTCTCATAAGTGCATGTGGATATACAATTGTCTCAAACATTTCAATAACAAAGGAGATGATGTGAGGTGGGAAGGTCTATTTTAAATAAATCAAATGTATTCTCTCTAATCTGACAAAAGTCCTTTGAAAGATGAAGTAACAACGGTCTGATAGGTTTGAGTAGTCCAGCCAAGTCTTGGAGACAAGGTGATGGGATTCCCGGTTCAAGGAGACTGTTCCCCAGGGAATAATACAGGTCGCTGAGCCTGACTGAGTGCAAGGGAATAGGAGTGTGGTGTGAAATTCGAAGGAGCAGATTTCACGCTTGGGGGCCCTTCATTCAAGGCCATAACTTTGCAGGTCCCTCTGCTCTTTGCTGGGAGAATGAACTCTGTTCCCAGAGGCCTTGCTACAATAGGCTCCAGCCAGCACCAGCTACATAATTTGCCGGACCAAGTGCAAAATGAAAATGTGGAACCTCTTGTTCAAAATTTATTAGGAATTTCAGGATGGCCACTGCAGAACATTAAACCAGGCACAGAGCCCCTCTAAGCACAGAATACTGTGTGACTATACAGGTCTTGGCCCCAGTTAACATTTCTGCTAAATCCCCACAGCTGCAACCTCTACAGAACACAAACCATCACTCCCTTCCCAGCCCCTCCCTGCTGGGCTTGGATTGAATGAGATGACTGAGGTCCAAGTGACCCTTTGGGACCCATTCACTGTGCAGTCACGGTGCTGGGCATTGGAAAATCCCTGCTGACTGATTGACTGGACTGCTGCTGCATAGACCAGATATAGAGCAAGAGAGGGTGGATCCCAGAGGCAGAAGGCAGGCTGGAAAACTCCAGTGCCCACCGTCAAAAGGAAGGCTGGCAATAAGTAAATCAGGCTGGTGGCCATTCTGAAAATGTTTGATGTAAATGTTTGATAGAGCATTAAACTACAGCCTGGAAGCCTGGGCTCAAATGCCAGTTCTGCCACTCTCAGGCTAATTAATCTCTGGGTGTATCAATTTCCTCATTTATAAAATGGAGATGATAACAATAGTACTTTTGTCACTGGGTTGTCATGAGGATCAAATGAAATCACGGATATGAAAGCACTGTGAAAACTCTCATGGTAGGTAGAAATGTAAGACATATCAGAATGGCCACCAGCCTGATTATTACACACACACATCCCTAAGCCTCTTCTAACAGGTGGGGACTAGCCTGATCTGATAGCTGAAAGAAGAAGGTTAAAATACATGGCCCAGACTTCCAGTTCTGACCAAGATAGAGTAGTCCCATTCCCCACCCTCACCCCCACTCTTCCCTCTCATAACTAAAAAATGCTGAATACGAACGACACAACCAACAAGTATAGGAAGACTGAAAGGTGGGAAGAAGAAGACAGATAATCCGAGCACCTCAGGACTTAAACAAACAGCATAGCCTTGAATTCTCTAGGTTTTCTTTTTCCCTCTGGTATATCTCAGGCAGGATATTGTATTAAGCATCCAACCTGGAACTTCTAATAGGTACAGACAAAAACAAACAGACAAACAAAATGTTCCAAGAAAAGCCTTTTCACTGTAGTCATAGGACTGGGATAAAAGTAACTTAACAAAAAGAAAACCATTTTTGGTAATACCCACTCTATTCCAACTAGATATCTAAATATCGGTAGAACAACTGCATACCACTTGTCAAGGGTTTCAGTGGGGCAGTGTGGGATATTCTATCCCCTGCCTGGCAGAAACACTCAGTGTTCCAGTTCCCCCATCAGAGTAGTGTCAGGTAGTCCAGCAGTGAGCCGAGTCTCCACTCCCACCTAGCAGCAAACGGACTGAACAAGACACCAGGACTAGCTGGCTTCAACAAGTAATTACTAATTCTCTTGAAACAATTGAAAAACTGGAAAATCTCAGCAAGGAAATAGAAAATGTAAATAATAACCAAAGGAAAAAATGTAGAATTGAAAGATAAAATAACTGAAATAAAAATACTGACTGGGTGGGCTCCATAGTAGAGATAACAGAGGATAAAGTCAGTGAACTTGAAGCTAGATTGATAGAATTTACCCAATATGAAAAACAGAGAAAATAGACTGAAAAAAAAAATGTGAACAGAGACTCGGGGAGCTGCGGGACAATAACAAAAGTGTTAACATTTGTGTGATTGGAGTTCTGGAAGGAGGGAGTAGAGTGTGAGGCAGAACTTATATTTGAAGAAATACTGGTTGTGAATTTTCCAAATTTATCAAGACATAAATCTACAAATTCAAGAAGCTTAGTGACTCAAACAGAATAAAACCAAAGAAATCCATGTGCCAAGACACACCCTAATTAAACTTCTGAAAACTAAAAGTCATGGTCCAAGAGAGACAGTGGGTTTTGGGGAATTCAGTCTGGAAGATCTTCAGGGCTATCAATCTCCCCTTTCTGCATCTTAACAAGAAAGAAGGGGGAGTCCCATCTCTTGTTCAAACTCTGGCTTCTCCTGTCCTCTATCCCCAGGCCCAACCATCAAGCCTACTGCTTGCTCTTTCAATAAACATTTATGAGCACCTAATATTTGCCAGTCATTCACCTAGCTGCTGGGGAGACAACAGTAAACAAGCTAGAGGCCCTGCCCTCATGGAGTTACATTCTAATAGATGGAGACAAACATACAGGGAATGTGTTGAGAAAGAGAGTAACTAAATAGAGCGGTATCTATTTAAACACATACTTTTCCCACAAAAGGATCAAATAGTGTTCTTGTAGGGATATGGTTTCTTAGCCACTTCAGGACCACGCTCACCGGCCGCGAAACCTTGCCCACAGCCGGCACTCACAGTCCGCAGGATAGTGTGTGCTGTGCATTGATGACGAATCCGTTTTGCTCTTGTGTGATGAGGAAAGCTTTAAAGCACTGAAAGCTTGTTTTACTTTACAGGCAGCTTTACTTGTAATGTAAATCAGAATAGGTAACATATACATATATGTTTTCATTGCATTATTTTTAAATGTTCACAATTTTATTTTGATAAATGAAAAATTAGAAAAGTCATATCACAGCTGTCGGCGAAAGTCACTGTGCACGTTCATCTGTGGCTGTCGACTATAGTTGACGCTCGTACTGAAGTGGTTAACCTTAGCACTACTGACGTTGGGGCTGCATAATTCTTTGTTGCAGGGGGCTGCTCTGTACATTGTGTAATGCTTAGCAACATCCGTGGCTTCTACCCACTAGAAGGCAGTAGCATTCTCCAAGTGTGACAATCAAAAATGTCTACACATATGGATGGCTCTTGTCTCCTGGAGGGCAAAAAGACCCCAGTTGAGAACCACTGTTGCAGGGTAAACTGAAAAGTAGACAAATATTTGATATAAAATGTAACAACTGTTTCGATAGAGAAACCTCTCTTGCCTCCCCATTGCTTCCAGGCCCTTCAGAGGTGGCCTCACTTCACGTCCAGCCTTATTTCTTGCTGTGTGACCAAAGCCCCCACTATATTGCACTCGAACCATCCCCAGAACATGGTATGCCTTTTCCTTTCCCCAGACCTTTCCACATGCCCTTTTTTCTACCTTGAATACCCTTCCCTGGCTAGCAACCTCAAATGGCGTAGCCCTCGTTCAACACTTTATTTGACCTGTTTGCCTCATTTTGAGGGCAGGGACTCTGACAAGTTCATTTCTGTATCCTCAATGCCCTAGCAGAGTGCTTGCTTCTTGAAGGAATGCAAGGATATGGAAAACAGAAAAGATGCGACGTCCTTATCTCTCCGATTGCTTCCATTCTGACAGGGGGAGGCCAGACAAACAGAAATAAAATATTCCCATTTTGTACAACCCAGCTTGTAGTAGAATTAAGTGTGAATACATGCAGGATCTATTATAAATGATAGAGCATTGGGCGGAGGATTCATGACATGAGAAAATTGAGTTGGGCCTTGAAGGATAAGGCCAGCTTTGATAATATGAATGGTAGGAAGGACTAGCTAAGGATGAGGAAAGGTAGAGGAGCACAATATACTTACCAGACAAGGAGAAAACCAAAGCCTAGAGAGTACAGGCTTGACACCTGCTTTATGATACACAGGAAATTCTGTTCCCACCCTGAGGTCTAGCTAACTCTTGGCTCCTTTAAGTCAGTAACGTAAGGAAGAGTTACAAGAGTGATGGGAGTTCTGGACTGCTGGAAAGCACTGGGAGTCACAGGTTCAGAGACTGAACACAGGTACACTGCCCCCAAATAAACTGATATTCTAAGCACAGAAAGCAAACTCTTACTTAAGCACTCCTGATTCAGCTAACTTTGAGCACCTTATCATGTGCAATGTGCTTCTTGTATATCGTTCTGCTTAGTTTTCAGAATCGTAAGATGGGGTCTCAGTGGCAGAACTGAGATTCAAACTTTCTTTCTTTCTTTCTTTCTTTCTTTCTTTCTTTCTTTCTTTCTTTCTTTCTTTCTTTCTTTCTTTCTTTCATTCATTTTTTTTGACAGGGTCTCTCTCTGTCATCCAGGCTACAATGCAATGGTGTCATCGTGACTCACAGCAACCTCCAACTTCAGGGCTCAAGTGATCCTCCTGCCTCAGCCTCCCGAGTAGCTGGAACTACAAGTGCACACCACCATGCCCAGCTTATTTCTTTCTATTTTTTGAAGAGACAGGAATCTTACTCGTGCTCAGGCTGATCTCGAACTCCTGGCCTCAAGCAATCCTCCTGCCTCCTCCTCCCAAAGTGCTAGGATTACAGGCATGAGCCACTGTATCTGGCCTTAAACCCAAGTTTTCTGATGACAGGCCTGGCTATTTCCATTGTGCCATGCTGCCATGGTTAACTGGGCCAAGTTTGGGGCGCAGAGGTATTCTTAGTGAACTGCTTCCTTCCTTCCTTCGTTACTTTTCTCTCTCTCTGGAGGCTTCTAATCCTGAGACACCCCATCCAGAAGAGCATGGACACTCTCCAGAATAGGGCATCCACGAACACTTCTAAGATTAGTGTTATGATTTTATCCAGATAGTAATACAAAGCCTCCTCTGGAGGTTTGCCAGGGGAACTTCTTTGTGGAATAGGTGAGACTCGAGCTTTTCCTGCAAGGATAAAGTGCTTGGAGAGAAAGCAGATATTTGGGGTATAGGGTAGAGAGGTTTGTAGAGTTTAAGGTCTTGTGTCAGGTGGAAATGTGGTGTGCGTTGAGGATGGCCTTCTGAGAAGAACTGTGAGGAGAACTGGTGGGGCTGAGCTCCAGAGTTCATATTGGCAAATAATAGGAGATCAGACTGGGTAGAGCCTAAATGTGGAGGAGTGAGGAGTTTGCGTGAGTTCTGCAAGCTGGTATGTGTATACCCAGGAGCCTGCCTAGCCAAATATAGCTGTAGAGACAGTCATGGATTAGTTGACTGGGGCAGCTGGGAAGGCTGCCACTGGGGGTGGGTAATATAATTGAAACTTCTTTCATGTCAAACTCTCTGGAAAGGAGATAATGACAAAGGCCCACCTATGGTAAAATCATGTGCCTTGGGTCCCTTCACCTCTATTTTCCACCCTCCCTTTTCCTTGGATTTCGATAGCTCCATCTTGCCCTTCTGCACACAGAGCCCTCATCTTCTGTCACTGGCAGAGTCTCACTCAGGACCAGGTTCCCTAGGAAGCATCTTTTTCTCTCACCACTATTCCCTTTCCTTCCTCCATCCAAACCATATCACTTTTTTTCTCGGGGCTCTGTCATGTTACTAGCACAAACCCGATGGACAATTTGGCAGTAAATGTTAATGGTTGATAATGTCTTAATAATGTTTAAATTTAAATGGGAGCCTGTCATGCCTTTGCTAGAAGCAAGGGTTGCCAGGGGGCTTCAGGCTTAGAGAAAGGGGTGAGGGGTGAGAATGTGGTAAAGATGGAGGTAGGGGAGGGAATTTGAGAATGGGGCCTGTTGGTGACCTTTGCATAGATAGTCTTGCTTATTTCTTAAATATTTCAAAGGAGTTTTCTCCCATTCCCCTCACTGCCCACTCCATGTTCTGCCCACCTTGCTCCTGCATTCCAGGATCCTACCAGAAATAACTGTATTAATTAAACAGCACTTAGATGCAGAGAAAATGCCCAATTTGGTTTGGGGATAGAAACTCTTCCTGAGTTGTCAAGGACCCCACAGAACTGAAGCTGCTGCGATTGGAGCTCATGTTCACAGCTCCCTTGGACACTAAAATTAACAGATGGGACACTTCAATCCAGGGCACAGTTGTCAAAAACCACAGTTTAAATCAGTCACAGACAACTGTTTCATTCCCTACACTTGCCCGGGTGTAACAACTGCAGGAATGCCTCTCCTTAAATTACACCCAGTGACACCACAGGGAGAGACATGTCTAGGCTGCATTCATTCTCAGTCCTTTCTGGGCTTCTTTTAGAGCATGGGTCAGCAACCTTTCCAAAATGGGGTGTCAGGGTTCTGACCCATGTTCTTTTATCAGACCAGTGCGTGTGGGTTTATGTATGCAAACAATGGCAAGGTGGGAGGGTGGTGAGGTAGGGGGAAAGAAGTGGGTTACACTGAGCCTTGGAGAAGGGCACTGGGTTATCAGCTATTAGCCAGAGACAGAGCAGCCCTGGGTGATGGCTTACAAAAATAAATGACGAGGAAGGGATTCTACCTGTGGTCTGTGACCTGTGTGCTTGTAATAGTCTATGGATCACCAGTGGGTGTCCAGCCTCAGGGTACCAGCTCTTTGATAATGGAATTCACCCATTCATCCATTCACTCAGGCATTTATTGAGTGACCCCACTGTTCCAGGCACTGGAAACACAGACGTGAATAAGACATAGTGTCTTCCCTCGAAAAGCTCACAGTCTAGTTTCCATTCCCAGTAATTCAGCTGTTCATCCAGCCTAGAACTCGCTGTCATTCATTCCACTAGCACTTGCTGAGTGCCAGGCACTGTATTGCACTGATTGGTGGTATGCAGAGATACAGAGAAAAATCAGACAAAGTCCTTGACCTCAAGGGGTTTACAGTATAGCAGCACAGAAAGACATGTAGACATGTTCATTTGCATTCAGTGTAGTGAGGGACATGTGGTTTAGATGAGCCTCTAAGACACCTTCTGAACTAAGAGCCCTCGATCTAGAGCAGAGGTCCTCGAACTTTTTAAACAGGGGGCCAGTTCACTGTCCCTCAGACCGTTGGAGGGCCGTTGGAGAGTGCGGCGCACATTCCACACATGCGCACTGTGGGCCCTGGACAAGTCGGCTACTAAGCAGGACAGGCAGCGGCAGCAAAGACACCCAGCAGGCCGGATAAATGTCCTAGGCGGGTCGCATGTGGCCCGTGGCCGTAGTTTGAGGACGCCTGATCTAGAGGGAGTATACCCTAGATCTGGGGAGGGTCAGGTCTTGGGGGGGGGGGCAGATCCTTGTGTCTGAGACTTGTCCTGTCACAGTACTAGGCACTTAGGTAGGTGCTTGGTAACCATTGGTTATTTTTTTTGTTTTGGAAAAATCTCTTTCACCATTCCTTTTACATAGGAAAAATAAAATGAAGTTAGTGAAGTGTTAATAAAATGAAGTGGGGAGACCTCCTGATGAACAGATTTTGTTCTACTTGTGGTTTATGGGCTTTGGAGCTTCTTAAACTGATAGTCATCCCGTCCGTGCCTCACTACCTTGTACTGGCAGGTTTCAATCTGTGGATCTGTATGGTAGTAACTGGTGCCCTTAAGCTATTTTCCAATATTAAAAAAAAATTTCATAGAAATTGTACATTCAGCCAAGACAAAGCCACAGAGAGCTAAGTACAATATCATGTTTCTTTGCTTTTGACTGAAATTATATTAGCTTTGGTGTGGTTATCTCAGGCGGATCAGAAGCTTCAAGGGAGTAAAAAATTGGGAAAATGAATTATTCATTAATAAATGTAGCTTTACTAGATTTAAAAAATTTTCCAAATGTGGGGGCCATAGGGGAAAAATAATAAAAGGGATCCTTGGTGGTGAAAAGGTTGGAAATCACTGGCCTTCACGTCTGGATGCCAAAGTTTGGCTGCAGATTCAAAGCCTATGACCACAGAATCCTGGGATTATTGGCATCTGACACCCCTGATGTGGTTCCTGTTGGAAAAGCAAACATGCTCCCTGCCCAACCTTCTAAAGTGTTATCCATTAACCGGCTTAAAAAGCGCCATTCACGGGTGGACTGGTTTTTTTTGGATCGCGGTTTAGTGTGTTTTTGTACCTGCAGTGAAAGAACGTTTCAGAGGAAGCACAGGCTTGCCTGAAATCTCCAAAGCTATGCTATTGCTGGACAAGCACAGAGCTCCTTATAACTTACAGAGCTGGAACAAGCTGTCCACACCTCTCTCCTTCTCATTGACAGCCTTCATCCACTACCTCTGAGAACGCACATTCCATGAACGCAGGCAAAATAGACTAAGAATATCCATTGGGTATAAGCAAAGAAGGAGGGGCTCTGCAGGCTGAAGAGTTTGCAGAAGAAGGAGGTTTGAAGGAGCCTGGTTAGAGAATCCTTCTCACTTTTCCCATTGCCCGAAAAAGTTTTCTGGAGGAGGCTTAGGAGGAAAGTTCAGGAAAACTAAAGGGAGAGGGAACTAAAGTGTTTGGAGAGAAAAAGGACTCCCAGAAACGCTGATCCCAGCTCAAATTAAAAATATTTTTTTAAGTTTAATTGTGATAAAATACACATAATATAAAACTTACTGTCTTAACTATATTTAAGTGTACAGTTCAGTAGTTTTAAGTGTATTCACATTGTTGTGAAACATCTCCCGAACTTTTTCATTTTGCAAAACTGAAACTCTAGATTCATTAAACAACAGCTCCACATTTGCCCCTCCCATCCATCCCAAGTAACCACCATTCTACTTTCTGTTTCTATGAATTTCACTACCTCATATTTGTGGAATCATATAGTATTTGTCATTTTGTGACTAGCTTATTTCACTCTGCATAATATCCTCAAGGTTCATCCATTTTGTAGCATGCATCAGAATTTCCTTCCTTTTTAAGACTGAATAATATTCTATTATATGTATATATCACATTTTGTTTATCCATTCACTGGTTGATGTGATGGACACTTGGGTTGCTTCCACCTTTGGGCTATGATGAATAATGCTGCAGTAAACATGGGTATACAAATGTATTTTTTTTATTTCAGGATATTATGGGGGTACAAACATTTTGGTTACATGTTATGACTTTGCCACACCCCAACCATGATTTGAGGTGTGCCTTTTCCCCCCTACAATGCTCATAGTATCCATAAGACCCTGTCTTCAATTTGGGGGGGGGGAGAGGCATATCTCTAGTGTGGGATTTCTGAATCATATGGTAATTCTATTTGAGGAACTGCCATAGTGTTTTCCATAGCAGCTGCACCATTTTCCATTCCTGTCAATAGTGCACAAGGGCTCCAATTTCTCTATATGCCTGCCAATACTTGTTATTTTCTGTATTTATGATAGTAGTCTTCCCAATGGGTGTGGGATGATATCTTATTGTGGTTTTGATTTGCATTTCCCTGATGATTAGTGATGTTGAGCATCTTTTCATGTGCTTCTTGGCCATTTGTATATCTTCTTTGGAGAAATGTCTATTGAAGTTGATTGCCCATTTTTTAATCATGTTATTTGTTTTTTGTTGTTGCGTTGCAGGAGTTCTTTATATATTATGGGTATTAATCCCTTATCAGATATGTGGTGTGTAAATATTTGTTCCCATTCTGTAAGGTGCCTGCTCAGTGTGTTGATAGAGTTCCTTGATGCTACAGTCCATATTTTAAATTTTTCATTGACAAATAAAAATTGCATATATTTATGAGGTACAATAGGTTTTGAAATATGTATACATCATTGAATGGCTAAATCAAACTAATTAACATATGCATTACCTCTCATACTTACCATTTGTGTGTGTGTGTGATGACAACACCAGCCCACATTTTTAAAGATAAGGAAAATGTGGAGAAAGAACCCAGCAAGAATAATGCCCAAGGGCCAGACTAGGTGATTTCTCCAAGCTTTTTGAGATCCATGTTCTTGAATTCCAGCCCTCCTGGTGATATTCCTCCAGAGCCCCTCCCAAGCTTTGGGGGCACCGCTTTGTCTTTACACTATTTTACAGAGCATGCCTTATTCTAAGTATCATCTGCCTTTAACACCTACAAGTTTCTTGCTTCTTTCTTCATGCCGTATGATCTGTCTTTTCAGATGTCAGCATCTTCAGATGGCAGCCTCAAATCTACTTGTAACCTCTTCACAATTTCAGCTAGAGAAGAGGCTAATCTCTGCTTTTATGAGAGCCATGATGGCAGGAGTTAATGCAGAAGCCATTTGATGCATCAAAATTTTGCAGAAAGGCAAGTTGTTCTAATGCAAAGACCATCAGACCACCACTTTCTGGCTCTTTGACTGTTGACAGATCACTTCACCTCTCTTAGCCCCAGTTTTCTGTCTACAAACATGACAATAACCCCAGCTCGACAATTGGTAGTTCCTCCCACTGGGCCTGGACATTTTAGCGGGGACAAGGCATGCCCAGCCAAGGGCCCATTCCACTCAGAGGCAGCACAGCACTGAGGGGCAGGAACAGAAGTCTCTTGTTATGGTTTGAATGTCCTCTCCAAAACCTCATATTGGAACTTAATTACCAATCTGGCAGTATGGAGACATGGGGCCTTTAAGAGGTAATTGGATCATGAAGGATTTGCCCTCATCAGTGGATTAATGCTGTGGTCCCTAACCCTGGGGCCACAAACCAGTACCAGTCCATGGCCTTTTAGGAACCGGGCTGTGTCACTGGCCTGAGCTCTGCCTCACCCCATCCCACCCCACCCCATGGAAGATAATGGAAAAATTATCTTCCATGAAAATTAGAAACTGGTCCCTGGACCGCACAGCAGGAGGTGAGCAGTAGGTGAGCAAGCGAAGCTCCATTTTTATTTACAGCCACTCCCCATCACTCACATCACTGCCTGAGCTCTGCCTTCCCCCGACCCCCATCCATGGAAAAATTGTCTTTCATAAAACCAATCCCTGGTGCCAAAAAGGTTAGGAACTGCTGGATTAATCCTCTCATGGGTTAATGGATTAATGGGTTATCATGGGAAAGGAACTGGTGGCTTTATAAGAAAAGGAAGAGAGACCTGAGGTAGCATGTTAGCATGCTCAGTCCCCTCACCATGTGATGCCCACCTGCACCTCCTCAGGACACTTCAGAGAGCACTCAGCAAGAAGGCCCTCACCAGGTACTTACTCCTCCTCGATCTGGGACTTCTCAGCCTCCATAACCTAAGATGTAAATTCCTTTTCTTTATAAATTACCCAGTTTCGGGTATTCTGTTATAAGCAACAGAAAACAGACTAAGACATCCCTCATCAGCCCCTCACTTCTGGTAGCCCTGTGCTCACAATCCGGGTTCTGTGCTAGCCTGCCACTGCCCAGCAGGAGACCTCCAAATGTCTATGCCTTGGTGACATCTTTCAGTAACCCTCAGCTCTTCCTGGCCTGGAGTTCTTCCCATCCTCTGACTCACTTCCCTCCAGCCAGAACTTAACATTTTTCTCCCTTACCCTCCCACAGATTTGAGCCTTCACCAAACCCTGTTGATTCTACCTCCTGAAAGTCTCTCCAACGTGTCCACTCCTTCCTGGCTACACTGCCACTACCCTTGACCAAGCTGCCATCAGTTTTCACCTGGATCATGATGTCAGCCACCAATGCACTATCTCCTGCTCTTGTGTCCTTCCGATCCGGTCTCCACACAGCAGCAGCAAGAGCGATCTATTTACAACTTTTATCTGCTCATCTCACTCTCCTGCTTAAAACTCTTTAATGACTCTCTGGATGCTCCTCAGGAAGAAATTCAAACTCCTTAATATGGCTTACAGGCCCCATGTGGTCTGGCCTGTCTGCCTCTCTGGTGTCATCTCTCACCACCTCTCCTCCATCACACTCCACACTACGGCCATATTGGACTCTTTTCAGTTGCTCCAACAAATGGTGCTTTTTCTCAGGGAACATTCTTCCTCCCCCCAGCTAACTTTTATTTGCTTTTAAGTCCCAGCTAAGATGTCACTTCTTCTGGGAAGGCTCTCCTAACTTCTCTCAGGTTGAATTAGGTGCCCCATTTGATTCCACTGGCATTCCATGCTTCCTCATGTCACTGTAATGGACACGCTGTGTTATAATTACTGCCTACCTTAGCTAGACTTACAGCTCTGGAAAGTGAGGGGTTTTGTCTACTTATCCCTTAGAGCCTAGTGTAGCACCTAGCACATAGCATGTTGCATGTCTGTCAAAAGAATAGATCTTAGTTTACCTTTCTAGCATCATCTTCATCCACTCACTCCCCTGCACTCCACACCTTATTCTCCTCTAAGTCACTGGAGGCTTTTCTGATCTCCAGACACATTGGATGTGGATCATACCTCTTTGTCTTTGTTTCTATGGTGTTTCTGGCTGGAATGTCCTTGTAGTGCCCTCTTGCCCTCCTCCCCCCCTTCATCTAACAAACTCCAACTTGTTGTTTAAGCCTCAGCTCAAGTTTCACCTCCTCAGTGAAGCCCGTGCTTGAAGGAGACCATTAAAATAAAGATTTATTCTATGCAAGGTAATTCTTAGCTCATTCTTCATCATTAATGCGTTATTATACTAACTCCAATATCTAGCAGCCTTCATCACCCCACCCCAGCAGTTTGACGGCCCCTCCTCTGGGCTCTCTCAGCACCTTACAGCACCTCCATCACAGCACTTCCTCAAGGCTTTGAGGGACGGTTTTTCATTTGTTTAGTTTAGGCTGGGTTTTTTTTTTCCTAGATGAGGTAGGAGGACATTGCATGCATGACCTTAACACCCACCCCAGGCGCCCCCCACTCCTGCTCTTTGTAAGGGGACCTCAGGCTCATTTCTTCAATTAAAATGAGACATAAATTCTGTCCCCTCCCCCACCCTTTGTCTTTTCCCTGCCAGTGTGCCCACTCATTACTGAGACAAGCCAGGGCTGCTTCCCTCTCAGGAAGCATCATTTTTCCAATTAGCCTTTGAGTGGAAACAGTACTGTTGCAGCTGGATTGCTTTTATTAATAGTGCCTGCTAGTGATGGGCAGCCTGGTCATATGGAAAGAGCACTGGCCTAGGTGTCCAGAGTCCCCAGGGCAAGTCCATCTCTGCCTCTAGTACAAATGCGGGTGACCTCCTTTCCTTCCCTGGGTCTCAGTTTCCTCCGTTTCTGAACAATGAAGGGCTTGAACTTAGTGTTTTGCTATTTAAAGTGTGGCCCACAGACCAGAAGCATGGAGCATCAGCAGGTGGCTTGTTAGAAATACAGAGTCCAAAATCAGATTCTGCACTTTAACGAGATCCCCAGGTGATTCTATCCACAACAAAATTTCGGAAGCTCTGTGAACTTCCCAGATGGAAGAATCACTGAAGGTATTGTTAAACGTACAGCTTCCCAGGCCACTGTCCTGGACACACTAATGAAGTAGGCCTGGAATGGAGTCCCAGAACCTGTATTTGTAACAAGTACCCCAAGTGACTCACATCCCTGGAGAAGTTTGGGAAACATGGGACACATGGTTTATAAAGGTTCTTCCCCCTTTTTCATTCTGCAATTCTATATGCAGTGGTTCATGACTGGGGATAGCAAATAGCAGTACCTAATTCAGAACTCCAGGACATATCCCTCTCTTAGTTGGGAGAAGTATTTTTAGAATCACTGAGGGTTGGGGCAGGCAGGGGGAAAAGGAAGAGGGCTCAAGCCAAGTCTTCTTAATTGGAGAAAATCAGCAGCCTCCGGGGTTCAAAGGAAAATCACCTGCTTACTCAAGTCTGTCTCCTTGAAGCAATCAGGCTTGGTATAATCAGATGATTTGAAAGACCCTCTTAGAGTATTGAAAAGGGAGGATTAGAAATGGAGAGTATAGCACCTCTCCCACGCTGGCACAGTTATCCAGGAGAGGGGTCCAGACAAGTTGACAAGGTAAACCTAGGGAAAGCCTGTCCCAGAAAGAAATCCTATTTTCCAAGCCCTCGGTGCGGATGTGTGGCCTGACAAGGGATGTTTTCCAATTTGTGAGTGTATTTATATAAATTCTTTTTTAGAAAGGCATAAAAACTAAATCACATATAGTTATATGCTTAACAAATCACCTTTATTTGGAAAAGGAAAAAAAATTACATAAGCTACATAAGATCAGGACTGCCCTGGAAAGTTCAGGGTACAAAGTTGCCAGTTTTTCTCCATGTTTGGGTTTGTTTTTCTTATAAATATGCCTTAAGTTCCGTTGCTGGTAGGTTTTGGCTACGTCTGAGATTTAGACAGGTGGAGAGAATGTGGAAGGGCATTCAGAGGGTATTTTTCTAGGCAGGGAAAGAAGGGTAGGCTCTGTCAGCAAGAGTGAAGTGTGAATGAGCATTGCATAGCCAGAGCTGAAGTCAGGGGAGGAGGTGTATCAGAGGCTACCAAGCTGTCCAGAACAGAGGACCAGGTCTGGGAACAGGGGAAGCTCAGGCTGAATCACTCAAGCTTTCCCTATTTTCCATTTCCTCCCTATATCCAATCTGTCCACCAAATCCTGAAACCTCTAGATCGACAGCTTCTTACCCCCATGCCTCATCTCCACCACCATTGCTCTGGCCTTAATTCAGAATCTCCTTGCGTTCCCATCTGGACTCTTCTAACAGCTGTGCAGACACATTCCAGCATGTCTTTATCTATCCAAGTTTTTTCTCAAGCTTGAAAAGGCCGTCTTTCTCTCAGGCAATGAAATATATAGAGATCTTACTAGAATTAACAGTCTCTCAAATCTTTGTCCTTCTGGAAGAGATGCAAACTTGCAAACCTCTAACCTGAATGGCCCACAAGATCATATATGTTGCTTAAGTTCTCACTGAGTAGTGGGAAAAAGGAAGTGTAATTCAAAAGATGCGTGGGGTTCTCAAACTAGAGAGGGCCTCAGAATCTCTTGGAGGGCTTGTTAACACAGGAATCGCTGCCCACCCTTGCCCCTGCCAGAGTTTCTGATCCAGTGTATGTGGGGGTGAGCCTGAAGATATGCATTTCTGACAAGTTCCTAGGTGGTGCTGACACACTGTTCACACAGTATGGAGGAGGGGAAGACAGGAAGTGAGGCTGAGGAAGGAAGGGGGAGAAGCTGAGGGGAGAGAAGAGAGGGAGAAGGGAAGAGAATTGAATGCTCTTAGCAAGAACTTTCTTCAAATACCACTTTCTTTCTTGCAACTCAACCCATACTGGTTTCTCCATTTCCCCATTTCTTTTAGTCTAAACCAGTGGTTACTAAACTTCTAGAGTTCACAGATCATTAGAATTTAAAAAGAAAAGGAGCCCACAGCCCAGTGGCTCATGCCTGTAGTCCCAGCACTTTGGGAGGCTGAGACAGAAGGATCACTTGAGGCCAGGAGTTCGAGACCAGCCTGGGCAACAGCGAGACCCTATCTCTACAAAAAATTGAAAAATTAGCTGAGCGTGGTGGTGTGCATGTGTACTAGGGAGGTTGAGGCAAGAGTATCGCTTAAGCTCAGGAATTGAGGTTACAGTGAGCTATGATGATATCACTGCACTCTAGTCTGGGCAACAGAGTGTGACTCTGTCTCAAAAAAAAAAAAAAAAAAAAAAGATTTGATTTGAGCCCCCATGCTACTATTATTCACTTTTAGTTTTGCCTTGTTAGGACATTCAAAAACATACATATACCTATTAAATATCTTCTACCATGACCACATTTTCATAAAAGAAAGGACATTTTAAGTAATGAAAAGTAAAAAGGATATGATCTCAAAACTAAAGAGTTCTTTAGATGAAGTATGTTTATTTCTATTTAAAAAACACACTACATTGTCCTTAGATTTCTCTTCCCACCAGAGTCTGGTGGAAATTTTATTACAGACCACCCCTGGTTGCTGTAACAGCATTTGGGAACCACCTAAACTATAATTTCCAGGCTACTGCACTTGTATCACTTGTATTTTTCTCCCAGAACCTTGTGTGCTGGGTCTATAACCTTGCCACCTCGGGCAATTATCAGTTCCCAGAGAGAGTCTTGCTTTTTCTGCCATTTCCCATGCTATTCCCTCTGTTTAGAATGCTCCCTGCCCACCTGGAAAGCTCTCTATCTGTTTTCAAATACTGCCAGTTCCATGAAGTTTTCCTGACTTTCATCATCCTGGATCATTAATTGTCCCATCACTGGTGTTCCCACAGGTCTTGTTCCGTTGCACTTGACTCATTTATTTACAAATCTGTCTTCACTAGGCTGGAACTTCTAGACGTCTAGGTCCAAGGCTTAGCAATTGGCAGGGTACCCAAAATGTAGTTATTGCTCCAGAGATGTCTTAATGAAAACCATGAAAAGGAATTGGACTTGATCTAATGGGCAATATATGACTATCATAAGTTGTTGGTCAGAGAAATAAGACAATCAAAATGATTTTATATTGTGGTTAAAAAACCCACATATGGCTAGGCACAGTAGCTCACGCCTGTAATCCTAGCACTCTGGGAGGCCAAGGTGGGTGGGTCCTTTCAGCTCAGGAGTTCGAGACCAGCCTAAGCAAAAGTGTGACCCTGTCTCTTACTAAAAAAAAAAAAATAGAAAGAAATTAGCTGGGCAACTAAAAATATATAGAAAAAAATTAGCTGGGCATGGTGGCATGTGCCTGTAGTCCCAGCTACTCGGGAGGCTGAGGCAGGAGGCTCACTTGAGCCCAGGAGTTTGAGGTTGCTGTGAGCTAGGCTGGCACCATGGCACTGTATCCCAGGTAACAAAGTAAGACTATTGTCTCAAAAGAAATAAAACCCCACATAACATTAAATTTACTTCCTTAATCATTTTTAACTGTATAGTTCAGTTGTGCAACAGATCTTTAAAATTTTTCATCCCGTAACATTGAAACTGTACATCCACTAAATGCTAATTTCTCCCACTCCCCTTCCTAAGCCCTTGGTAACCACCATCCTGATTTGTGTTTCTATGCGTTGACTACTTTAGATACTTCGTGTGAGTGGAACCATACAGTATTTGTCCTGTTGTGACCAAAATGATCTTTTAGAAAGATTTTTACTTGCAGGGTAGACCAGGATAGACCAAGGTGGATGAAAGTGACATCATGAGAAATCAGGGAAAAGGAGGACCTGATGGTAGTAGGGATGAAGACTGTCAGCCAGAAGCCTAGCCAGTCTAATTGTGGTATCCAACTTCTCTTTGGATTAGAAACACCAAAAAGTCCCATTTCCATTTTCTTTCTTTGTCCCACCAGAGTGATGGTCACAGGGCCAGTTGATAAAATACTGTATAGAAGAAGAATTCCTAATCATCTCAGTCCTTGGGAGTGCCATGGGATGCTGGCATCTTTGCTTCTCCAAACACAGGTCAGATGGGAGCTGCAGGGTTGGCCCTCATATAATTGTGAGGTTGGTCAAACCATTTCCTGAGATCTCAGCCTCCTCTTTCTGTGTCCTTTCCTCCCTCTCTTTCCATCAACCTCTTCTCAAGCCCAGTGTTGTATGTTTTCAATCCCATTGGAACCTGATCTGAGAAAAATATTTAATTAGTCATTTATGCCTGAGGGTGAATAAGTTATTTACGTACTGCCTCTCCCAGAGAGTAACTGCACCATCAGCCTATTGAGGAAGAACAGCCACACTGTTAAAGGAATTTCAGGCAGCAGGTAGAGATATTTTTGAGGAACATGGAGTCTTTCTTTGGCCTCTGAAAACACAGTACTAGAAGTGACCACTTGTTCTGATGACACAGGCTGACCTTGGCCAAAGCATCTTATACACAAAAAGAGGTCATTTTATTCCTGTTCAACTCTGGAGGGAGATCCAAGATCTTACATGTTGCAAATGTGCTGTGCTGTTAATTATGGTGTTTCCATTATACATTGATCCTCAGCTTCCTCATCTACAAAATGAAGGGGTTGGACAAAATAATGTAGTTTCCTGCCAGCGTGGACATTTTGTGGTTATATGATTATTGGTTCAGTGGGGTTTTTTTATAAAAAGAATGTCAGCCAGAAATATTGAAATCAAATTTTATTTTTGGAAAATGACATTACACACATCTTGCAAATGTACACAGAAATGAGAATGCAATGAAGAACAGAGCTTGAGAGCCAAAATGATTGCAAGAGCAGCTCTTTGGCTGCCCAGTATTGAATGCTGAGAATCTGCAGCATTCACAGTTCACAACACCTTACACACACGGGGAACTTCTCTAGACAACCTTGAAGTCCTCTGACCCAAGAAAGCCCTCATCGAATTGTGGAGGGATGGGGAGAGGGATGTTAACAGGCACAGGAGAAGAAAAGGGTCTGCTCCATCTGGTTTACATGGGCCTCACCAAACCTGCCAGTTCAAGTGGGAACTGAGTGGGCTAGGCATTGCCTGGGATGCTGACATCAATGCATATAAATACATGTCCTTTTTATTTTTATTTTGGCTATAACTATTCTAAAAGGGTGGCTAAACACCCTAAGTATCTGTTGTATTCCTCTGTTTTCTTTTCTTTTTTTTTTTTTTTCAAATAATTATTGATCATTGGTCAAGCAGAGCCTTCTGAAGTCTCTAAATACCTCAAAACTGCTGCAGGAACAAGGGACATCATTGTCTACTTTCTTTGGGTTATGTATGATTCTAAGAACTATTCAATTGTGTAATGTAACCAAATGGCCAAAGATACTCCCAATTTGCCACTGATTTTCATGCAAAGAGGAGTTGAGTCTGCGATCACAATGCCATTTCTTGAGAAATGGTCCAGAACTGTTGAGACACTGTTGAGAAATGCCTTTTTCCCACTTTTTGGTTTGTTTGCTCTTTGCTGACTTTACTTGGCAAGAATTACTGGCCCCCAAATCAGTTATTTACAACTATAAGACACCTGGGAGCAGGGAAAGGAGAAGTCGAGGGGGGTGGGAAAAGGGAGCACAACGAAGAATATATTCTTTTCAGAGGTTAAAATGAGTTATTTAAGAAATGTGATGTACAATACCATGCATTTACTCTCCAAAGCTAGTCACTAGCAAGCTAACGCCTCTAACACTACGACCACCAATTAACAGCTGTTTTGCTACAGTTACTCAATTCTAACTACAGCTATAGGGCAGAAAGGGTGGGCTGTTTCCATTTTAAACTTTCTCCCTTTGAAAATGGCCATAAAAGCATTTTCTGTACAAGTTTCATGGCACAAAAAAGTGACCCAAAACATTTTAAAGAACTTACCACACATGGGAAATGCAAAATTCAATCAAAACATGCATTAGTTGTGTACAAGTCTTAAGGAATCATTGGCTTCAAGCTGCAATATATTACAAGACCATATATTGGAGACATTTTGGCATAATCTCTTACTTGCTCAAACCCCTTTAAGAGAACTTAAAAAGGAAAGTCATTGGAAATTTTGGCATTCCATGTGGTACTGCCAAACAGTGACATTCCCAAGGGCTCTGCACTCTGTTGAATAAATTAGCACGTATAAGCTGGCTTCTTTAGGTTCACTAATTACTCTTATATGGACTGGTTATTCAGGATCATGAACAGTTGGTGTCAAAAGTAAATGTTTAGGTGAATTAAGTAACAGAAGGAAAAATACATTTCAATTAACTAAATGTTTCTTTTCATAGTATGGATTTGTAAAATATCCTTTTCATTTAAATCAACCCCAATTGCCTACCAGTTTAGCTAAAACAACTCAACAGTTAGCAAGCCCCAAACAAAGTTATTACAGAGAGCTTAATGTTTGATGGTAAAACTTTAAACAATTACTGCCCCACCCCCACCCAGACAAACCAAATGACAGGAGAAATTACCTGTGGTCTCTCATTATATTATATTGCAGCTTTTAAAACTATGAGCAAATTAAACTAAATCAATTATTAGTATTTAGCTGATATGAATCCATGGGTGGATTTTTTTTTGTTCAGCTGATTATTTCTCTGAGCACGCCTCACCGCTCCACAAAATGGCAGACTAAAAAAAGGAACCACAAAGTATTTTATACAGTGCTTGGAAGGCAAAGACCTAAAGATACATGAGCTATAAGGAAACTTCTTGTGGGGATATGCTGAGGGAAATTAAGACTGAAAATGGAAAAGAAGAAAGGGCCAGGATCAGGTTGAGTCCCACCAACACACTTCCTACTGGATGGGAGTAGGACCAGGTCTGGTTGAATCGGGAAATAATTTCTCATCAGTCCTAAGGCAAAATCACAGGCTAAGAAGAGGCATATGCCCAACACCTAGACAAGAGGCAGGAAAAAATAAAAAGAGAATGAGAGAGAGAGAAAATTACACAGGACAAAGAATGGATGTTTGTACTGTGGAAAGAGAGAGTGATAACACAGAGTATAAACTAAGAATCTAGGAAACTAGAGAGAGAAAGAAAAAAGATACACAGGAGGTAGAGTGGCCAAAAGCCATTGATTCCCTCAGGTCATTAACCCAGAAATGAGAAATTCCAATTTCTTCAAGACTTTGCCTTAGTTCACAAGGTGACTTCTGTTGTGCCATCTGACCTCTCCCAACTAATCTGCCCTTCTAATCAGGAGCAGGAAGATGCCTTAATTCCCAACAGGAATTCTATACTCCCCTAATCTCAGGCATCCAAGGTAAAAAAAAAAAAAAAAAAAAAAAAAAACCTCTGATTTCAGAGGATGTTGAAGCCAACAAACTAAGGGATAAAAAGTTAGAGTTGTCAAGTGGTAACCAACATCACACTAGCTAGGCCAAAGTGGGAGGGCTGCATAGATCCTTAATGAGGAAACAAGCAGGAAGAAACACCAAGAGGCTGGGTGTAAAGATCACACTAGACTTTTGGGGATGGAAGCAAACTCTGGGGACCAGGGTTTAGGAGACAGAGAAGGAAGGCACCTTTTCCTGAAGGGATTGGGGGACAGTATTCTTCAGCCAGGCATACTGAAAGCCAGGCTGATGAAGAAGGAGCTTTCCAGTCTCAAGAAGAGAACATGGAAGAAGCTAGGAGAACTGCTAACAGTCCCAGCCCACAGTAGGTCACCTTCTGGAGTCAGTGCTCTGTAGGGTTAGAAATGTATTTTCCTCCTTGCATATGTGTTTTGGCTGCTATTTAACAAGAACCTCCAGCCTTTTGTCTCCTAGAGAAGTGAGGTCTGCTAGCCAGAGGAAGAATAAAATTGGGAATTCATTTTTAAGAAATGGCTTGTGTTGTCTTGGTCCATAATCACAGTCTTCAGGGGCTGACTAAGGATAATCTACTGAGTGTTAATAGCACTAGACTGGAACTGGGCCACCAACAGCCAGAAAACCTGTTGGAGATGCACTATCCTTGCTTCTGGTAGTCACGCCTGCAAGGAAGAGGAAAACCTTCATGGACTCATAGAACAGTGGATGGCACTACATATGAGGTCCTCTTCTTAGTCCAGAGGCAGAAGTGACAGCTTCTAAATTCCATACGAGTAGACCCAGGAAGCTTAACATTTGCAAAGCTTTATTGCTATAAAAGAGGTCCCAGATCACTCCTGATTATCAATGGCTGGGCCAGGCCTCAGCCTTTGCCCTCTCTGGGTTCCATTTCCGAAAACACAGGCCTCCAGCCCCTCCCCAACCCAGATGAGCTCCAAAACACCAGTCTGAGCCTAAAAGCCAAATCCCTTAATTCAGTGACAGCAATATATGAGCAAGGCCTAGCCATGGATCCAAGTGGCCCCATGTGGTCAAGGACAGGTTCCAATCGCCTTTTCAAAAAAATAAGGAAGAAAGGAAAGAAAAATCCAGTGCCTTTTATTTCCATAGCAAACTGGACCACCATGAAGGAGGTCATTCAAACCACACTGTCCCAGTACTTTTGTCTCGGCACAGATGTTTCTGAGGTGGGCTGATCTTTGGGAACATTCCCACCAGTGTGCTAGAGCACATTTTGGGGACATGGGCATGACTGTTCTCCTGTCCTAGAGATATGTATTTTCTAAAAAATAAGAGCCATTTGAATTAAATTTGAAGGGAGGGACTAGGAACACACAGACACAATATTATCAGAGGCAAGGACTGGATTGCTGGTGTAAGACTTCAGCTAGGTTATTCTAAAAAGAATCTAAGAGCTCAGACCCTCTTCTCGCCATCTTCAGATAGCTACACATCCACTTAATGTTTCTTTCATTACTTCTGATTGGAGAGGGGAAACAGAAAGGAGAGAGAAGTACCTGAGGAATGGGGTAAGCCCAAAAGGAGGTCTCTTAAAACTGAATTAATAAATACCCTTTAGTTCCCAGAAAGAGCCTTGTTGCAAGGAAAACTATGTGTTCAGAACTTATTTCCCTGGTTTCTGCCATGGAAGGCCACAGAAGCAGTGTGCACAAGAAGATGAGTATGGTGTATAGAGCACACAGCTTGCCATTTTGGTGCAAGCACAAGGATCTAATGTTTAACATCAGCCAGGGTACATTTTAGTCTCAAAGCCCCTTGCTTAGACCTGGAGATTTTCCCCATCAGGGTAGGATGGCTTTGGGGACATTGTGGATGAGGGAAACCACAGCAAGACCAGGTTGTTTCCTCTAGTTTGTCTCACTCCCATATTTTAAAAGAAATCATTACCAATGCACAGTAGCCACATTCATTTTTCAAAAATGCTAAAAAGCCACCTCAGAAAGTCAGGCTGAACAAAGCTATTGTTTCACTCTTCCTTTATTCTTTTCCCTGCTCTAGAAAGAAGAAACATTTCCCTCAGCCTGGAAAGATCAGCCAGGTTGACATGGAGATGACATGAGGTGAGCTTCCTCCATTCCATTTGGCAGGAGTTTGACGGTCTATTCAGAAAGCTCCTCAAGATGGGGCAATGATCCCCTGAGTCAGATGGATGGACAGGGCTAAGGACCCAATTGTTCCTATTGGTCTTCAATGCCTCCCTCTCTTCAGGGACATCTGCGACCCATGCAGATGGGAACCATGTGAATGCAGGGAAAGAGGCCTGTATTAGGTTGCTGGTAGATTTCCCGCTGAGATCAGGGCAACAGCATATGGCTCCAAGATGCAACATGACCCTGGGAAAGAATTCTCAGGAGCCTAGTGGAAGGCAATACTATTTAGTGGGAAAAAGCCCTGGAATAAGAGCCAGGAGATGTGGGTTCTAATCCCAGCCCTGCCCCTAGCCAGCTGTGTGACCTCGGGGGAAATTACTTTACCTCTGTATCTTCGTTTCCTGGCCTTAAAAATGAGGAGTGTGCAGTAGATGATGTGATCTTAAGGTTCCTTCCAGCTAGAAAACTCTATGATTCAATCTAAGCTAATACTAAAGTCCATAAGGACACAAAGCAGTCATGCCAATGGCTATCCTTTCCAAAACAGTGAAGAGAAAAGGAGCTTTTCTCTCAATTTACCCCTAGTTAACACTACTTATGAAGTTAGTTGTTCAGCCCAGCCCCCATATATACATTTTCCCCTTCTTTGTCCCTATTTCTATTTCCGTAGGGAAGAAAAATCAGGAGGTAGGAACAAGCAACAGATGGAGTGTGCATGTGTGTGTGTGTGTGTGTGTGTGTTTAAGAGGGAGGAAAAAGCGTAGGGAGTGGTGGCCAATGCTTGCTGACTTGATGTTTGCTGACTGTGCAGAAGTTAACACAATGGGACTTGAGTGGTAGAACTGGATTGGGTAAAATTGGAAATGAATGACAGGGCGAAGGAGCTCAGTTATACACAAAATATTTTTTGCCTTGAAAATGGGCCGATTTAAAATGTGATTATTGGAGACTTGAATTTTGAACTATACCAAACCCCCGTGAAGTGGCAGTATAGAAACAGTCCCTTATAATTGATTACAAGAACTATGGAAAGGGTACTATTGTTATAGAAGATTGTTGGTTCAAAGTTCATTCTAAAAAAATATGTCCATTTAGTATTTTCTAGTGGTACATATGCCACAATCAAGGAAATGCTCAGAGAGCTAATATGGGGCCTTGGCATGAGGAAATCCAGATTCTTCCTCTGGTCATACATTTTACCAGCCTTTGTTTCCTCATCTTAAAATGAAGGTATTGGACAAAATGAGATCTAGAGAGAATTTATGGTTGGAGTCTTTGGGGGTCTGGCCTAGAGTTTAAAAACAGGTGTCTCACCAATCTCTAGCCCCACCCCTTAATCCCAAGTACCACCTTTTCCCTCTAAACTAAAATCTGTTCTGAGAGGCACTGAGAAAACCCTGAGCTTCCAGAAAGAAATAGGGGCTGAGTAAAATGGGCTTCTTAATAGTTTCGAATGGGCCTACCAATAAAGGAGGAGGGTAGAGAGAGATTCTCATGATTTGGGTTATTCAATGACCAATTTAACCAGAAACCAGTGCTACTATCATCTCACTTCTCCTGAACCAAAAATGTTTCTGGTAACTGAGGACATCTTAAACTTTTCTAGGGGCATCTAAGCTACCCCTTTCACCATTGGGTTCCCCCCTACACAGTGCACATCAGCAATGCCCTCAAGTTGCCACCAATCCATGTTGGGGTGTCCTGTAGTATTTTCTAGTTATGAAGCAACTGCAAATGCATATACACACACAGCAAGCTCATTCCATTGTGGAGGAACAACTGCAAGTCATTCAGTAGCCAAACGGCAGGTTGGCTTTGAATGCTGCACCTTTCAAAATATCTGAACAATTACAAGGAAATGAAGAAATTCTCATATCTGCTAAAAGCAAACACAGAATTGGCATGCATGGCTTTCACTTAAATTTAGTTGTCTCTACCATTATGGGCTATGATTACAGACAAAAAGCTGTGTTATGAACCTGTATCTCAAAGACTGAGAACTATTTCAAATGATCAGTCCTTAGTAAAGAGAACAACTTTCAAATGTTAAAAACAAGTGAAAGGTTTTTGTGTCTTCAGTATGAAATATTAGGATTGTAGATAAAAAAGAGTTGCTTAAAATATGCCATAACATTTCATTTAAAATATAATTAGAATGTCTGGTCCACATTGAAATTATTAATGCAAGTATAACTGTTAAAAAGCTATCAAAAACTGATTCTATTGAATTGGCCTCTGCTATTCATTTTGTTTTCTCCTGGAGGTTTCTGTTTGGCAGTGACAGCATGTTTTCTAAACTACATTAGTCTTCTGCATTTTTTTGGTAAGTTTTCTGCATGTGTTTTTTAGACAAAAGAAAAATCACCAGTTTATAAAAAAGGAGCCTGAAGAGTTTGCTCCTGAAATACAGACACAAGTTTTTATAAAAAGGATATTGGTTTCTTGCTATAAAAAGCGACTGAAAGGTGTCAGACCTGAAAACAAATTCTCACAGTGTTTTCAGTGTTGGCTGTTTACAAGGCATTCAATAGAACAGAGATAGATGGATACCATACAGTTCATGTAATAACTTGGTATGTTAGACAGCCTCCTTCAGGAATCAGGCATATGAAGTCTCTTACTCCAAACTTTTATCGATTGCTTCTTGATTCCAAATTGCCCCAGTGGAGAGGTTGACCAGGAATCTGTGCTTTATAAACTCTACTGAAATGTCTGCTATAATTACCAATTCTGCCTAGTCTGTTTTAGCTAGCCCCGCACCGGAGTCCTAAACATCTGGTGTCGCAGTTATAAGTTGCTGGTGATTCTCCCCCTTGACAGCCAGACTTAGTGCTGGACAACAAACCAGGGCTCAATCAGGAGGGAAAAGCAAAGCTGGGGAGCTGCCTTGCTGTCCTCCTGGGATCCTCCAGCATCCTTGAGATCGAGAGATGTGGGGTACTTGTGTTGGTCATTCTTGGATCTGCCAATGAATGAGCTTTTTTCCCCACATAAACATTGTTAAGTGCTATGTATGTAAACAGCACTCTACAGAAGAAAGACTATAGCATATGAGCAAAGTGAGACGGGGCAAATATAATGCAGGTGCCTAAGCTTTCCATAGAAAGGTCACGGACTAGCACATTTTGCATCCCTGGAAGGTTACCCCCAAAGGATGGTTATCAATCTATCTCTCAGAATTGGTAACTGTGGATCAGTGGCCCAGAGGAGAAATCACAGGAAAAATAAACCCAACATATTACAGTGTGTTTTTAAAACAATAACAACAACAAAATAAAAATTTGAAAGCACCAATAGCCCTGTTGGACACTTGAGCAGAAGTACCCTACTGTAATGGTAAGCTTGGATTTGTACTCTGGACTCTGAACACTCTCCTCTTTCACATGGAATCGCCAAGTGAGTCTGAGTCATCCAAGGACAGAGGCAGGTACAGGTCCTGTGAGAAGAGAAGAGACAAAGTTAACTTTCCTTTTCTTGACATCTTGAGCTCTGGAATGGCTGTTTTAGTTTTTTTAATTAATGTTTTCTCTAATTTTATTTTAAAATAATTATAGATTCACAGAAAGTTGGAAAAATGCATAGGGAAATACCCTTGTACCAAGGTATCCTTCACTCAATTTCCCCTAATGATAACATCTTGTAGTTTTACATGCACTCATTTGTGTGTGTGCATATGTGTGTGTAGTTATGCAATTTTATCATGTGTATATTTGTGTGACCATCACCACGGTCAAGATACAGAACTGTACCCCTCACCGCAGGGCCCCCTGTGCTACCCCTTCATAGCTACATCCACCCCTCCCATGACTAAGCCCTGACAACCCATAATCTGATTCCCATCTCTAATTTTGGCATTTCGATAATGTTCTATGAATGAAATCATATAGTATGTAACCTTTTGGGAGTGCTCTTTTTCATTCAGCATAATTCCCTGGAGATTCATTCAAGTAGTTGTATGTATCATTAGTTTGGTCCTTTATATTGCTAAGCAGTATTTTATGGCATAGACGTACCACAGCTTGTTTAATCATTCACTTGGTGAAACACATGTGAGATGATTCTAGTTTGGGGCTATTGCAAATAAAGCTGCTGTAAACATTCATGTACAAGTTTTCATGTGATCAGATATTTTCTTTTTTATTTCAGAATATTACAGGGGTACAAACATTTAGATTACATATATTGCCTTCGCCCCGCCAGAGTCAGAGCTTCAAGCGTGTCCATCCCCCAGACGGTGCACACCGCACCCATTAGGTGTGAATATACCCATCCCCAACTCTCCCCTCCCACCTGCCCAACATCCAATGAATGTTATTACAATATGTGCCCATAAGTGTTGATCAGTTAATACCAATTTGATGGTGAGTACATGCGGTGCTTGTTTTTCCATTCTTGTGATACTTCACTTAGGAGAAACGAGCTCCAGCTCTATGTTTCCATTTCTCTGAGATAGATACTCAAGAGTATAATTGTTGAGTCATATGGTAATTGCATGTTTAGTTTGGTAAGGACTGCCATATTGTTTTCTAGAGCAGCTATACCATTTACATTTCACCTCTCACCAGTAAAGTATTAGTGATTCAGTTTCTCCACATCCTCACCAGTATTTGGGGTTTTCACTGCTTTTTATTTTAGCCATTCTTGTGGATATGTAGTAATATCTCCCTGTGGTTTTGATTTGTATTTCCCTAATGGCTAATGATGTTAAACATCTTTTCATGTGCTTAGTTGACATCTGTATTCCCTCCTCAGTGAAATGTTTCTTCATATCTTTTGTTCATTTCCTAATTGAATTTTTTCTTACTGTTGACTTTAAGAGCTATTTTTATATTCTCTAAATAAGCCTTTAGTTAGATACGTGGGTTGCAAATATTTTCCCAGTATACAGCTTGTCTTTTCATTCCTTTTGCGTGGTCTTTGGTTTTGATGAGGTTCAATGTATCCAGTTTATCAGTTTTTCATTTTTTCTTTTATGGATTTTACTTTTATTGTCAAATCTAAGAATTCTTTGCCTATAATCCATTTTTAGTTCATTTTTGCATAATATGAGAGGTTTAGGTTGAGCCTCATTGCTTTCTTTTTTTTTTTTTTTTTTTTTTTGGTCTATGGAAATCCAATTGCTCCAGAACCGTTTATTGAAGAGGCTATCTTTCCTCCATTGATTCACATTTGTACCTTTGCCAAAATCAGCTGTGGATACATACGTGGGTTCATTTCAGGCTCCCAGAGAACTGCCAGGCCCAAACAAATGGTAACTGAAAAAATGTACAATATCTACCTACTTCTAACCTATTTTCTGATGCTTCTGTTTCCCACCAGAAATTGGGATTACTGGCTCCAATACTGCCCCAAGCCTTGTCTCTGTCTTGAGAAAATGAGGGAAATGATATGGCACTGATTTTTCCTATTGCTCCCAGAACTTTATTGGGAGATCCTTGTGATTCCTCTTGGACTTCATTCATGGCCATCTCAATTAGTGGGATTCAAATTAATCTCTCTCTCTCTCTCTCTCTCTCTCTCTCTCTCTCTCTCTCTCTCTCTTTCTCCCTCCCTCTCTCATCTTTTAAATCCTCTATTCCAATGAAATCTTGCATTGGAAGCCCAATATATGAAACAGATAAAAGTGTACTTGTTTTGGTTGAACTGGAGGAGGGGAAAGCAGAGTCTTACCCAGTTCCAACCTTCTCCCCTTCCCCAGATGGAGCACAATTTTTAAAACCACTGTTTTCATAATGTTAATGTTATTAGTAAGATACCAAAGAGAACTGGAAATTATAGGATCAGTTCTGTGACTATTTAAGAGATCCACCCCCAACTTTCGTATAATGGAAACAACTTCAATAGTGGATTGTCCAAAGAAAATGTGGAACACAGCATCTCCTCGAAGAAGAGGAAAATGTAGAACTGAGAAAAAAGGAGAACAGGAAGGAGAAGCACTTATTTACCTAATATTGAGAATGGTCTTGCTGAGAAAGAAAGGGCAGGAACACTTTCAACCAGCTTTGTATGGAAAGAGAAGTAAAGCATATTCAGAAACCTGATGTTTTAGTCCTGGCTAATTAGTACTATGACATTGAACAAGTTTTTAAGTCTTGGTTTCTTCATCAATAAAATGCAGCCTTTGGAATGGACAAATCTGTAAAGTCTCTTCCAGCTCTGAGACTATAATTTGGCACTGTCAAAGGAATATTGAATGATTAAGAAACACAACAAAGGCAATTACAGCAAATAGGCTCAGTTCTCACCAACCTACCATCTCTTCACTATAAATCAGGGTTTGGCAACCTTTTTCTGTGAAAGGCCAGATAATATTTTAGGCTGTTTTGCTGGTCACATACAGTTCTCTGTCACATACTCTTCTTTGTTTGAGTTTTGTTTCTTTTATAACCCTTTAAAGATGTAAAAACCATTTTTTTTAAGTCAGGGGACAATCCATACAAAAATAACCAAGACACAAGGCAGGATTTGGCGTCCCTGTTCTAAACTACCAAACAGAAGTTTCTTAGAAAACTGATAAACAGGTAGCAAGTACAATGCTGAGGAAATAATAGAAGTGCAACAAATACTTGTAAAATTGAATTGAGGCAAAGTGGTATATGATGGAGATGCATCTCTGAAGATATTTAGTTCTCTGAAAATTGAACGTAATCAAAGGTATCCTTCAGCTCTGGACTTCCAGAAAGGTGCAATAAGATCCTCTAAAAATCTGTTCCTACATAAATGCAGTAACACTGGCAAAATTATCAAAATCAACTTTTCAGAACTCTGGAAGTTAACCAAAAGCTTGCAACAATCCAATAAGTGTTTATGTTTATTCAAGAAAAATGGCTGAATCTTGTAAGAATACTACCATCCCTGAAAGCCAACAGCCTCACAACTACAGTATCCGTGACAAATAGCAACCTAGTAGCCACTGGAGAATGCAGTTGGTAGTTTGGAGTGACCCAAAATGCTCCATTCCCAGAGAATTGTCACCCTCTGACCTGTGAGGTAGCTCCCTAGAAACTCCCGCTTACAGGGTCCTTCTTTCTTTGACCTGACTCAGAGTGCACTCACTGTGAACTGCCTTTTCAGGGGGACATTAATCAGTTGCAATTGTTTAAAAATCACAGCTGCCTAAGGTAAGGATAAGAGTTGGGGCAAATGAAGCTGCTCAAAACCTTAAAAGGAAAAGCTGTAGAATTAGTTGTCTGTAGGGAGCTTTGAAAAGCTCTAACATATTCCTGGGAATTTTTAGGCCAGGCACAAGTTCAGGATTGGGTGTATTCTCAGAAAAGATCTAAAAAAGCCATAATCTCTCTCCTCTGGCTGATCTTGAGGCCCTACACAAGCATCAAGTGAAAGCTAAGGTAGAGTTGTAAACTGCCTGGCAGAGCATTGAAATAATGTCTCTCAACACAGGAACAGAGCTCCCCTCCAAAGGCTGGGAGACTTACTGGATTGAGGCATTTAAGGAAATCAAACAAAATTACATTTTCCATATAATATTATCATTGTCAAAAATGAAGGAGGAATTAGGACATTCCCAGATAAACAAAGACACAGAATTCATTGCTAGCAGACCTGTCCTACAAAAAATACTAAAGAAATTTCTCGTGGAGGAATAAAAGGACAATAGACAGTAATTCAAATCCACATAAAAATTAAAAAAACACCGTAAAGGTAAATGCATAAGTAAATATGAAAGACAGTAAAAATTTTAGTAACTCCTTTCTTCTTTTTTAAAATAAATATTAGTGTGTATATTTGAGGTTTGCAACATGATAGTTATGGGATATATATAGATAGATAGTAAAATGGTTACTAAAGTCAAGTAAATTAACATATCTACCATCTCACATAGTTACTTTTTTGTGACAAGAGCAGCTAAAATCTATTTAACAAAAATCCCTAATACAATACAATTTTATTAACTATAGTCCTCATGTTATATTAGTTCTCTAGACTTGTTCATCCTTCATATCTGCTACTTTGTATCCTTTGATCTACATGTCCCCATTTCCTACCTCCACACCCCAGTCCCTGATGACCACTGTTTTATTCTCCTTCTCTTTCTGTTTGACCTTTTCTTTTTCAGATTCCACATATAAGTGAGATCATGCAATATTTTTCTTTCTGTGTCTGGCTTATTTCAAAAGACAACTGCATGAACTAATAATTATAAAAATGTGTTGATAGACTTACTATGTATAAAGATGTAATTTGTATGTCAATAAGAGCCCAAAGGAGGTGGGGAGGAACAGAGCTATATTACAGCAAAATTTTTATATACGATTTAAACCAAGTTGGCATTAACCTAAAGTACATTGTGTTAAAATGTTATTTGTAATCTTCAAGGCAACTTCTAGAAAAAAAACCAAAATAAAATTAGTTAGAAAAAGGAATTAATGTTGTATACTAGAAAATATATACTTAACACAAAAAAGGCAAGAACTGAGTAACAAAAGAATTAAAAAATGACATAAGACATATAGAAAACAGCAAAATGGTAGATGTAATTCCTACTTTAGCAGTAATTACATTATATATAAGTAAATTAAGTGCTCAAAGGTAGAGATTGGCAGAATGGATTTCAAAAAACTATGATCCAGCTCTATGGTGTCTAAAAGATAACAATTTAGATTCAAAGACACAACTATGTTGAAAGTAAAATGATAGGAAAAGATTTACCATGCAGTCACTAAGAGAGAGAATGGCTAAAGAGAGTCACTAAAGAGAGCTAGAATGGCTATAGTAATATTAGAAAAAAATAGACTTTAAGACAAGAATTGTTACTAGAGACAAAGAACGACATTTTATAATGATAAAAGGGTCAATATATCCAGAAAACATAATTATAAATAGATATATACACCTTAACAACAGAGTACCAAAATACATGAATCAAACACTAATGAAACTAAAAGGAGAAATAGACAATTCAACTATGTTAATTGAAGACACAAATACCCCACCTTCAATAATGGATAGAACTAGGCAGAATACAAACAAATAAACAGAGGACTTGAACAACACCATAGATAAATACATGTGTATGGAATACTCTACCCAATAACAGCAGAATACACATTATTTTCTAGCACCCATAGAACATTATCCAGGATAGATCATATACTAGGCCATAAAACAATTCTCAATAAATTTAAAAGGACTGAAGTCACATAAACTATATTCTTTGAATATAGTGGAATTACATTAGAAAGCAATAATAGAAAGACATTTGGGATATTCACATATTTGTGAAAATTAAACAACACAGTTCTGACTAGCCAATGAATCAAAGATGAAATCGCAAGAGAGATTACAAAATGCTTCAAGATAAAGGGAAATGAAACCCCAATATACCAAAACTTGTGGGATGCAGCTAAAGCAGTTCTCATAGGGAAACGTGTATGAAATGTTTCAAATATGGCAACCCATAGGAACAGAGTGTATTAGTGGTTGCCAGGGGTTGGGTGTAAGAGGAAGGGGTTGTGACTGCTAATGGGTATGGGGTTTCTTTTGATGGAGGGGAATATGTTCTAATATTCGATAGTGGTATATGTTGTACAAGTTTGCGATTACACTAAAAAGCACTTTAAAAGGGTGAATTTTATAGTATGCGAATTATATGTCAATAATCTGTTATTTTTAAGAAGTACCTTTGAAAATCCCTTATATTGACAATTAATCACTGTTGATGCGATTCTTGACAATGCAACCATATATAGCAATATGCATGTATAGATGTATAATGTATATAGTAATATATACATTACATGTATAAATAAATATGTGTACAAATGTAAGAGAAAATTTTGTGGTTGTTTTGTTCTATTATATATTGTGACTACTGATGAATTCCATTAAGTTAAACTTGCATATAATAAAACGCCACTGTACTAGGAAAAGCTAAGGCTTAAGAGCCAGGAGACCTAGATCCCAGGCCTACCTTTGCCATTGAACTTCCCCCTTCAGGGCCTTTGCTTCTACATCTTAAAATTGACAAAGATGTGGGCCATAAGATATTTAAAGTACTTTCTAGCTTTAAAATTCTATAAAATATAACTCCAATCATTGCATGTTTTTCTTTAGTTACACCAAAGTAAGAGAAATGAGAGAGACACTGCCAATTTAGTGAACTCCTGAGTATTTTTCAGGCAGTACAACAAGGGCTTTTAATAATATGGGGGCCACTTTAAGTCCCATTACACTGAACTACTGGCTTCAGCATTTACCCCTGCTCTTAGCTGTTGATGCAACAGACACTTCAGTGGAGTTGGTTGGTTGGTGGGAATAATTATCTGAGAAGATTGTTCCAGACTTTCATAATAGAGGAAGGGGAGATATGCCTAAGGGTAGAATTGTGAGGAGACTCTGTTTGCAACTCCTGTGACTCAGAATGAATAGGGTGAGAAGCAGGATATGGGGAGAATTCATAGCACTAGGCCTACTTATGAACTTCTGAACTTGTGTACTTCCAGCAGTTTATTTCATATTCAAAATGTATTTTTTGTATGGTTACAACAATGTTCGGGAAAAGGAATTATCTCAACACTTTGTTTTTGTTGATTGATGTGTAGAAATACAGAAATACACATATTGCTTAACAATACAAATAATTTGCACCTGAAATTCATTTGCTTAGTCCCTTGGAGCCCTACAGAACAAAATGTTTGTAACAAATACAGCTGTGCTGGCGATACTGTTGTGTTAGAGCAAACAAAAAGTTGGTCTCTGGTCCAAGGAGCTTATAGTCCAAAAGAAGTCAAGGAGGAGTTTTGAGAAACCTAGTTTGGGTTTGCTATTTCCTTAATGTGCCCTGCACGTTTATGATGGTCTGGTTTTATTCTTGCTGATTTTTTTTAAAGCTGGAATGCCTGTTCTCTTCACCAGCCATCAAAAGCCCACCCAACTTTCAAGGCCCTACTCAAATGTCACCTCTGTGAAAAGCTTTCCCCAAGTCCCATGGCCCCCCTCCCCAGTCAGATGTGTTTCCCACCTTCCTTTGTGCTCAGTAGTCTTTTCATTAGCTCTTTATTATACTACCCAAATCCACTTATATTAGACTTAGTTGCATCTGTGATTTAAGGGTCTGGACCCTGCTTTATTCATCAAACTATCTCTCCAAGCACTTACTGGAGGAAAGGAGAAGTCTGAAACATAGAGAAAATGTATATTTAAATAATATTAGTTATAATTTCAAATAATAATATGTCAAATATATTTTCTTTCAATCTCCAGACATCCCTGTGTGTAAAATGTCTCCAAATTTCCAGGCATGTGTATAATCACTAATCTGGAAAAAAATATATATAAATGAAAGAGTTTCCCTATGTTGCTAGATTCTTTGAACATCTTTAACACAATACTTTCTCTAAAGGGATCCTCAATAAATTTTTGTTCAATCACACTGGGGCTGTCTTTAACCTCTTTTCTCTCATTTGTAAAATGGAAATGCCCTCTGCCCTATCTCGTTCATAGGGATATCACCTGAATAAAGGAGAAAATGGCTGTGCAATAGGATAAAGCAGTATGGAAATGCAAAATGTTCTCATTAACTATCCAAGGATACTTTGTGTCCATATTGTAGCACTTGAGTATGCGGACTTTGGCTAACCCCATTGCAGCTGCATTAAAGAGGATTCTCCATGAGCTGCTTAAGAGGGGAAGCCAAGAAGCTGATTACAGCTTAGGGCCCCCGCCACAGCCATCAAAAGTTACCAAAGGGATACTGGGACTTCAAGTTTGTTTCCAATTGCGCAGGAGGAAAGTCATGGCCTCAGCCACCTGCTTCCTGTCTCCACTATGACTCACACCTTTCAGGTCCACTTGGATAGAAGTTCAGATGAGATCTGCTCAGGCCCACTGCCCAGGGACTCCATGGTGTTAAGGCTCAGGTAGCTGTGTGAAAGAAGGAGTACGAAGGTGGGACCTGACACCCAGGAGGACCGAGCCAAGGTCATAAGACACTTTTTAGCTTATTCGGAAAAAACAGTTCAATCTCCATTACTGGTGATGTAAGCATGAGGGTATTGGCTTCTGATAGGATGCCCTGAGAGGGATGCAACATCACTCCTTTTGTATCCCACCCCAAATGCATAATCTGAGTCTAATCACAAGGAAACACCAGACAAACCCAAATTGAAGAGCATTCTACCAAATAACTGGCCTGTACTCTTTATTTCTATAATATACTGTACTGAAAGATAAAGAAAGTCTCAGGAACTTTTGCATATTAAAGAAGACTAAAGGGACATGATAATAATGCAATGTGTGATCCTACATTGGATCTTGGACCAGGAAAAGAATATTATTGAGGCAATTGATAAAATTTGAATATGAACTAAATAAGATATAATATTGTGCCAGTGTTAAATTTACTGATTTTGATAATTGTACTATGGTTATGAAAGAAAATGTCTTTGTTTTTAGGAAATACACACTGAAGTATTTAGGCGCAAAGGTGGCATAATCTTTGCTCTTAATCTCAAATCATTTCGGAAAAAATAATCTGTGTGTGTGTGAGTGTGTGTGTTTGTGTGGAGAGAGAGAGAGAGAGAGAGAGAGGGAAAGGGAGAGAGAGAACACCAAAAAATAAAGTAAATGTAAACAACTGGTGAATCTGTGTAAAGAGATACAGAAGTTCTTTATATTCTTGCAACTCTTCTGTAAGTTTGAAATGATATAAAAATAAAAAGTTTTAAAAATAGTGAGAATTGTACCAAAATCTAAATGTTTATTTAAAAGTTTGCTCTAGAAAATGATATAATTTATTACTTGATGTTTGTTTGCTTAACTGTCTTAAAAGGAGTAATTTTAAAAATATAATGATACACCAAAAAGCTCTGACAATGCTACCACCTGTGAGCTGATTCTAGTCCTTCAATGGTTAAAATAGTTTTTAGAATTGAGTCAAAAAACAAACAAGCCACAAGTGCTTGCAAGCCCAACCAGGAGAAATAGTTTAACAATGCCAACAGTCATCTCAATGGCTTTATGGATGACAGTTCCTTAGCCTAAATGAACCGGACATGTCAGTTGAAAAGTTGAATGTCTCGAGTGTGCAACCGAATGCCTAACCTGCCTTCAGCATTTTGGGGAAGGTACTGATGGAAGGGGTTAGGATAGCTCACACTTCCCAGAAGGAAAGTAAGGGCAGAAAGGCATAGGGCAAAGATATAGTAAGAAGCAGTATAGTATATAGGAGGTGCTCTGAGGATAGTGGAAAAACAGAAGTAGGCTCCTCTTATCTTGAATGACCATATTAACTAACTTTGCTGCTCAGCAAAGAATAACTAAAGTTCAAGTGTAAAAGCAATTTTAATCTACTTCACAATCTCTGGGTGAGACTGGCTACACGCACAGTTTTGTGAATCTCTCTTTGGGGAAATGAAACAGCTCAGCAGGACAATCAGAAGGTCCTGGTCAGAAGTTAAAGGGGTCATTAAAGGAATGCAACGGGGATTAGAAATGATGGGGCAGGCAATGGCCAGATTAGCCAGGAAATTAAAAGCCTGATGTAGAGAAAAAGGATGTAAGGTAGTGACATGCTGTTAAATTTAATAACTGACTTTCTGTGAGAAAAAAAAAAAAAACCCATCCACCTTGATTTATAATATGTGCCAATTTCCATGGTGTAAACATTCCCACCATGGCCAAGTTCAAGTTACCAACATAATGTCACTGAACAGAGTTGGAAAGCAATGTACACCATCAGCTCCCACAAGCTAGTATGAACTGTCTGTAGTGTATCAATGGCAGTGACTTGCATACCAGCCCTATAGCTAGTTATGTTATTGTAGTAAGTAATTTAAACTTTCTGGGTCTCAAATTCCTCATCTTTAAAATGTCAGCCTCATAAGATTATTGAAAGAATCAAATGAAACTAATTTATCTTCATCTAAAATGTCTTCCAGCTCTGATCATCTATAGTTCTATAATGGTGTTAGCCATTGGTGGCTTCTTGCCTTTGTCCATCACACATCAAGGCTTGTGAGCCTGGAGAAAGCAAGAGAGTCAGAAAGGAAGCTGCTCCACAGTGTGGTAATCAGAGAAGAAACCACATCAACACTGCCTCTGCTATAAGAGGTTCAAGGTGGTGACCACTCGAGATTTTCTATACAGGAGAGATTTCTGGGTGGGAATCTGTTTAGATAGTGGGGCCAGAGAATTTACACACTTCTATTATTTTAATGATATATTTATTTGGAATAGCTGAAGAGGTATAAATGTTGCCAATGCAATGTGTAAGCGGCCTTCTCTTTCTACATGAACCAGAATCTGCCTGGTAATGAGGAGTACATGAGGCTGGGCACAGTGGCTCACACCTGTAATCCTATCACTCTCGGTGGCCAAGGCGGGAGGATCACTTGAGGTCAGGAGTTCGAGACCAGCCTTAGTAAGAGCAAGACCCTGTCTCTACTAAAAATAGAAAGAAATTAATTGGCCAACTAAAAATATATGGAAAAAATTAGCTGGGCATGGTGGTGCATGCCTGTAGTCCCAGCTACTCGGGAGGCTGAGGCAGGAAGATCGCTTGATCCCAGGAGTTTGAAGTTGCTGTGAGCTAGGCTAAAGCCACAGGACTCTAGTCCAGGCAACAGAGAGAGACTCTGTCTCAAAAAAAAAAAAAAAAAAAAAAAAAAAGAGTACATGGTAAAATTGGGGTCTATTCATTTGTTGATATCCAGGAAATCTAAAGGGAGTAACTTGGTGCAACTATTTTTGACTGCTATCTTTGTCATTTATATTGACTGGTGACTTGTGACATAGGTTGCCCTCAACACCTCCTTTGCTATGTCTCTGAATTGGGGAGAGAATTGCTTAACCTACCCCCAAGACACGGTTTGGTTCCTCATTATCTCAGAATAGGTACTTGGGACAGAATGTAACTGGAAATAAATAAACCAGGGGTCAGAGGAATAAATAGAAATGACTAAAAGCTTGGCCCCTGCTGGGATTCCCAGAATTTCAAGCTAATGGAACCAGATGAAAAGGAAGTCTGGCCTTAATGTGCTGTTGAAGTAGAATGGAAGGGTAAACCTTCACCCAGCCATTCAAGAAACTCTGAGTGCAAAGGAGTTTAGTAAGGTATAAGAGACATAATACCTTGTGCTTCCGGAGGCTGCCAGGACTGGTAGGCGTAGAGATGGGAGACTGCTTAGACTTGGGGGTAGAGAGCTGGCTGCTGGAGGTTCCATTTGCTAGCCCAAGGCAAGAGAAAAGGAAGGGATAAAAATCAACAGCATAAAAAGGAGCAAGTTTTCCTTCCCCTCCGAAGACAGTAAGAACATTCAAACAAAGTACAGAGACAACCAAGTGATTGGGTGAGTAGAATAAAGGTAAAAAGAAACACATTCCTCAAAAGGGTAAGAACTGCAATCCTCAGTTAATTAGGTCCCTGCACAGTGCAAAGCAGTCATCCTCCCACCCTTTCCCCCCAGTGCTTTCCAATCACAGGGGTCTGTTTCTTTTCAAACCTTTCTCATATTCATTCCGGTTTGACACTAACATCTCTGGGAGGTAGTCTGGGAAGGTATTATTTCGCTTTAATTTTATAGAGGAGAGAAGTGAGGCACAGAGACAGGGAGAGATTGACAATGGGGATGTCCTCACTTATCTCAGCATCTGCCACCAAAGGGGATGTGCCCTGGCCTGAATCACCCAGATTTCTTCCCTGTCTCTTTTCCTACTCATCTCCCCCGCTTCCCTACCTCATCCTGGGTGATAAGAATGGGAGGAAAGAAAGAGAAAATGGGCTAGTCAGGAAGAAAGATGAAAGAGAAAGTAGAGGGGAATCAGGGAAATGTAAAGAAAGGCTCAAATAGCAAAATGGGCAGAGGAGAGAGTAAAAAAAGAGGGAAAGAGATCTGGAATGGAAGGGAGGGGAGACAAGAAAGATGGGATAAGAGATTAGAAGAAAAGATTTAAGGAAGTTGAAACAGGGAGAAAAACAGAGACAGTCAGGGCACACCCCATTTGTCTCTAGTCAAGAAAATGCTGAAAATGAGATAGTTTTGTTCTTAGCATCTTTATATTCCATCAAGTTTTCAAATTGTTTATATTCCCTTGCTAATGAGCTTTTTAATGTCCCGTCATGAAAAAAGAAATGTGGTGCATTGAAATGGAACAATTGAACAGCGTTCAAAGTAGATTCATGTTCAGACGTCTCATGCTAAAGTATTTTTTAAAAATCTTAAGACCTACATTGTTAAACAGAGATATTCTAAAATGTGCTTTAAAAATAAGGGTGAATATCCTAAGGGTGTTTGGAGAGTGGGAGGGGGGGAGAGAGGGAAAGAGAGAGAGAGAGAATAAATAGAAAATGAAAAAGTTAGGCAGAAAGATGGCCTAAGAGTCTTGCTGTTAGTCCCTCTGGTAAAGCTTAAACTGCTGTTATCATGAATATTTCCTGAGGATATATTCCTTCTGCACCACTTATGGTAACGTTTCCCTAGGTTCTGGAGCCTCTGCATCAACTGTTGAGATGAAAGAGATATCAGTGTGGTGGTTGCTGAGTTCACTCAAGTGCTAGTGAGCTGAAAAATGGACACTTTAGCATTCACCGTCTGGCTTTAGCTATATATTCATTCATCTCTCACCCACGCATGGAGAGGCCTTCCTCCCTATCATTCATTGGTTTAGCAGTGGCTATGGAACACTAACTATGTGCCAGGCAAAGTATTAGACATCGGGGTTTCAGAGCTGAGAAAATCATTTCCTCTGGGAAGGCAGGCGAGAATCCAATGGAACAAGTGCTAAGACAGAGCTGTGCATAGGGTATTATTGGAGCCCAGAGGATAGACTTTGAAATCAGGGGACTGGGAGGCAAACAAGAAGAGGCAACACCTGAGAAATCTTGAAAGATAGATGAATCTGGAATAGGAAAATCTATGGAGACAGAAAGTAAATTAATGACTGCCAGGGGGAGGAGTTGGGGAGAAATGGAAAGTGTCTGCTGATGGGTACAGGGTTTCTTTTGGGGGAGACAAACATATTCTGGCATTAAATAGTGGTGATTGTTGCCAACTCTGTGGCTAAACTAAACTCACTGAATTGTACACTTTAAATTAATGAATTATATGTTATGTGAATTGAATCTCAATTAAAGCCCTTTAAGAAAAAGATGAATCAGAGCTGGTCAGGCAGAGAGGAGAGAAAGGGCATTTTAGGCATAGAATTGCACCAGCAGGGGCAAAGACAAGAAGGTGTGAAAGAACACAGTATGTTTACAGAAGTGTAAGTATCTTACAATGGCTCAAGCACAGGGTGTCAGCGGGGAATTCAAGGAGACGAAGCTGCAGACCGTAGGGGCCTTTTGTGTGGCCTATTAAGAAGTTTGGGTTTAGTTTCAGAAGGAAAATCACAGAAGGACTTTAAGCTGGAAGTGATCCGATCAAATTTGCATTTTAAAATGATTACTTCAGCAGCTGAGGAAAGACTGGGATGGGGTGGGGGGTGGATAGAAGCAAGGAGGTTGGTTAAAAGATACTACTTTAGTCCAAGGGAGGGGTGATAATGGCTTGAAATAAGGCAAGGGGTGCGGGGGAGGCAGGAAATTGACACAGTAGGGCCAGGTAAGCTTAGAGTGTTATGTTTACATACCACGTAAGCCACTGAAAGAATAACATGACCTGTGCCAAAGAGCACTGAGAATGTGAGAGCTAGACTTTGTCAAGCCACTAGGCTTACTGATGAATAAAGAATGTACTTTAGGAAAGGCCAGAGTCAGTGGGGCCACAATGGGGCAAAGCAGTCAATTACTCTTTGAAGGAAATGAAGGAGTTAATAGTTGAAAGAGTTAATGGGCCACCTACAATGCCTGAGGGCTTTCCCAGCAGGACCTGTCCCCTAGCATTCCAGACAAGAAGCAATCTTGGAGACTTGTGTGAGCTGACACAATGGAAGTCTTCCAAAATAGCCCTGACCTCAGCCATGAGGGCTAACAGATGTGGGCATCCCCAGGTGCGTCTCCTCTAGCATTTTGTTTTACATGATTGCTGTATACTTCACAGATTCTAGTTTCCCAACATCTGTTAGCCATGCTATAAAGGAGTGGCTACTATGCCCCCAGAATTAAAACTGTCTTTTTTTTTAACCTACACACTTATCTAGCTGAGAATGAGCCTACTGGCCTTGCCAAAATGTGGAAATTTATTAACCACAAGCATCTCTGCATGTGAGTCAGTTTTTACCTACTGGCTACATATCTGAATATGTAGGCTCTTCTTCAACTGCCAGTTCTTTTCTCAATATCCTCTGAAACTTTTTCACCCAATAAATTTAGGGGTAGTATATAAATACATATTCCATATATGCCTCTCTATACATCCTCTGTATATGGGGATGCTTATATAGATGTGCCCCATTCCTCTCCTCCTAAGAATTAATCTTAAACTATCTGTAAAGAAAGGACTTTATTTTGTCACCAACATTCAATAAGCATCTTGGAAATCAGTTCTTAATAATTTCACTGCCATTCACTGCATTGCTGAAAAAATGCAGATACTTTCCCAGACTTTTCCAGAGTTCCCTGATGAAATGAAATCCAAAGATGGACACAGAAACATGAGGAAATGTAGACATGCACAGGCAAATGTAGATTCAGTACAATCTGAAGGAGCCGCTACATTTATAGACTAGATAAAAATGTATTCATATACACATTTTGTCTGTAGATTCTTTGGGAAAAAAAAAATCTGGGAAGGTGCCATTTAATATGGATTCTGGAGCCAATTCACATAAATGTCAAGTAAAAGCCACAGCAGGAAATAATGCAAATAGGGTCTGATGAACTGTGTGTGCTCAGATTGGTAAATCCATGTGGAAAGGCTGTCACATTTCATTTGGAGAGTGGCTGGAAATGGCACCACTGTTTTATATCCCTCATTTTCCCTTTATTCTTCTTGACTAAACCTCCTTAGCTCTTGTCTCCGAGCTTCCATTGCTCAGTGGCAATTTAGGAATGCTTTGGGGGGAGGGTCTTCTCTCTCCATGACTTCTCTGTCTTGCTCATTTCTCTCCTCAGAACCACAGCCTTGCCTCACTGCTCTCACCTTTTAGGTATACATGGTCCAAACCCTCTCATTTCTTTCTTTTCTTTGTATAGTCCATTTTCCCCTTTCTAGCAGGGTGCATCAAAAACTTATCAACAAAAATCTTATCAATAAAAATAGGCCAATAATTACTGTTTATTGAGTGTCTATAATAGACCAGGTGCTTTGCTCCTCTCTCTCTCTCTCTCTCTCTCTCTCTCTCTCTCTCTCTCTCTGTCTCTCTCACACACACACACAGACACACACACACACATACACATTCCAGTTAGGGGTAGCAAAGTCAGGATTTGAACACAGGTCTCTTTGATTCCAAAATTCTTGTGATTTTTGTTTTGAGTTCTTGCTACATAGAATTTCCTTTCTAAAAGTATTAATAATTGCTTAGGAAATTCCTTTCTATGATAATTTTCTGATCGGGGCTAGGGAAGAGGGGGAAAAGTTGCGATAGAGAATAGAGAAAAGAATAGGAAGAAGGTAGAAGCGGACACCAGAGCTGACACCCATCTTTGGGGCTTCTACCCTGTTTGATCTGGTTTAAATTAGAAAGGGGTTAGCAAGAGCTTGCTTTTATTCAGCGAACCAGCTGGGTATCATACACAGTGTCATGAAACAATAGCAAACAGAGCAGCCAGCATGGCATGTAACTATCCTCATGGCACAGAGCTCTCTGGGAAGATGGTATCTGTGCCCTGTCTGTCACCCCCCTCAGTTGGTGCCCTTTAGCTATGCAGCACAATTGCCAAGCTTGATCCTGCACAGTCTTGGCTCTCACTGGCTTCTCTGAATGATTATGCCTGTCCTTGCCCTCTTGCTCATCATTAGCTCCTTGGCTTTGTTGGCCTTTCCTGTCAGAATGGACTAGGACAAGCCCAAACAGGATGGCTGGTAAGACAACTAGGCTGCCTTACCTATCTATTTACAGGGATTTAAATATATGAGAAAAAAAGGGTTCCCAGAAGTGGTGAATAAGGTGTGTATGTGTGTGTGAGAAGGGGAGCATTAGTTATCAAAGGTCAATAAGAGACTTCAGTTTCTGGTATGGGTAGTCAAGGATAGAGTGGGGTTACAGGGAGGCAGTGTTGATGCTGAGATCCCAGACTGTGGATTCCCTTGTCTGGAGGCTGGACTGATACCTGGAAACTAGGATGCAGCTGAGTATAAGTTGGGCATCAGTAGCCCCAGGTGTAGCAATTATAGACCTGTCTGAATGGCCAGTTAAAGGAGTCATTATACCTTCTGGGTTCAAGTTCATATGACCAAAATGGCACAGAAAAAGAAGAGCCATCTTAGCATCTGTTTTTCTCCCAACCTTTGACTGAAGACCAAACTGATTAAACACTCATTCACTTAGCCCTGGTTGTCCCTCCCATTCTAATCCCAATACTTGAGCCCAACTCAAAATCAAGCCTATTGGTTTTGATTTGGTGTCCATATTAAAATACTGCTTACTGAAAATAATCCCAGTCTACCATAAAAGTCATGAAAATAATTTCAGAGCCCTTTTAATAATCATGGTTGTATTTCTACAGTTATTTCCGAAGCATTTTACCATACGTGAACTCGCATGATTCTCCTGAATACTCTAAGAGATGGTGGCCAGATATTCCTATTTTCCTTCTAATAGACAAGAATATAGAGGTTCAGAGAGGGTATAACTTGCATAAAAGGGTAGTGGCTTCTGGGACTTACAGAATCCATTTCAAAATTCCCTAAAGTTAACACATCACATACCTCCCACTGTGACCTTTTAGTGATTCATTGTCTGTCTTGTGCTCTCTAACTCCCTAATGCCTTGCAGAGGGAGAACTCACACATAACTCAGCCACTTCTTCATTTTTCTCATATTGAGATGCTCTAAGCTTTTCTTCATTTCAGTCCAAAGATACTCCATTTTCTCCTTACATATAACAGGGAGTTTTTCTGGAAGGCCATCCAAGTGGAACCAAGGTGGTTTCAACTTACTTGAGAACAGGGCCAAGAGACAGATCCTGTGGTTTTCACACATCTATTCCAAAAAGCCCTTGGGCTGGGTGTCTGGATTGCTTTGGCTAATTGTTTCTGCTCAGTGGAAAAGCTTTTGTCTCTTTCCCCAGACCCATCTATTAGGAAAGCCGAGAACTAAGAGCCCAGAAACAGTTCTTCAATGATTTGATCATAGGGTTGGTACTCAAGCCAAATTCAATCACAGATTATGAGATACTGTCAGTTCAGAAGATAAAATTTGAATTTTAAATCTATTTCCTACGTGTCTTGGAGAGCATGCAGTTGTGAATCCTTTAAATAAGAGAGAAGAAAGAGTCTTCCCTGTTGCAAAACAAATACATGTACCCAATCCTGCAATATTTTGACACAGATGAATTTCCCTCAAGAAGAGGACATCTGTAAGGGAGTTGATGGAAGTGCCAGGATTGTTTTCTCAGGCTTGACAATGCTGTCAACATTTATTTCCTGTTCTGTTCAGAACATGTTTCTGGTGGAGCAAGCCTGTTGTCAATGCTCACTACTGGTTTTTCTGTGGCAGGAACTAAGACAAACTGTGCTTCTCTTAATCTGTAGAAAGAACATAGGCTTTGTAATCAGTCAAACTTTTAAATCCTGGTTTAGCCATTTCCTAGATTTGTGACCTTAGGCCTAACCTAACCTCTCTGAGTCTCAGTTTCCCCGCCTGTAATATTTGAATAATAATATCTCCATTGTTGTTTTGATAATTATATGACAGACTACACATAAAGTGCTTAGCCCTGTGCCTGGCACAAAGGAATTGTATCTGCTATTGATATGACTACCACCACTATTAGAAATGGAAAGAATCAAGTAACTACAAATTATATAGGCACCGAGTTAGGGAATCCCATTCTACAAGAAATGAGATACCAATCTATACAGTCTGAGGACTAATTCTTTGGCTAGCTGGTAAGGCATCAGATGATTGATGTTTTCCAGAGTTAAAATCCATTATTTCTGGTTTCTGCATTTTATTGTTGTGCTTTGCAAAACACAACCATTGGCCCTCTCCTGTTCTCTCTTTTTACCCACTCAGCATTACCATGGGGGTTGGTCAATAAACAACATGGAGTCATTGAAAGTTTTGGAACAGAGGAGTAACACAATGCAAATGGTGTTTTAGGATGAAAAACGTGGTGGCACCACACCACATGGGTAAGTGGACAAAGATTTGAAGCAGAAATGTTACTAAGGAGTCTGTGGAATAATCCAGGCATCAGGTGGTCAGAGAAATAAAGGGATTACTGTGTGACTCATGTGGAAATGGTTCACATGTTCAACAACAACAATAGCATATGGTGGACACAAAGGATTAAAGAGTGGGAAGAGCCAAAAATAGCATCAAACTATTGAACCTGGGGAGGAGTTGGGAGGGGAAAATGCTTTTGATTTTTAGATATATTGTATTTGGCACATATAAGTGGGATTGTTTAATAGGCATTCATGGGTCTGACATCCAGAAGAAAGGTTGGGACTGGAGATGTAGATTTAAGAGCCTTCTTCCTGCACTCTGCTATGCCATATTCATTGTTCCCTCTGCATGCTTTCCCCTTGCCAGAAATAGCCATTTCCTTATCAATTGATATATAACCCTCCTTCAATACCATTTCTTCTATGAAGCCTTCCCTTAGCACCCTAGCTCCTGATGAGCTCTCTCCCATGAACTACAATAGGTCCAATAACACTTACTGCCTGTATCGCTCATTTATTTGGCATTTAAACAAATAATTACCATTAATGCTACATTAATGGTGCAGTGGTTACAATTGTGGACTGTGGAGCCAGAATGCCTAGGTTTAAATCCCAGTTCTAGCACTTACTGTTAATAGCTGTGTGATCTTGGGCAGTAAGTCAAATTTTCTATGCCTCAGTTTCTTCATCTGCAAAATGGGGACAATAGTACCTACCTCACAAGGTTGTTGTAAAAATTAAATTAGTACATGTAAAGTTGTTAGAATAGCTGCCCAACATATAATATGAACTATATAAGTATTTGTAAATATTTTTTTAAAATTTACATTTATACTGGCTCCTCAAAGAAGTCATAAACTTCTTCTTCTTCTTCTTCTTTTTTTTTTTTTTTTTTTTTTCTGAGACAGAATCTCACTCTGTTGCCCGGGCTAGAGTTTCATGGCGTTAGCCTAGCTCACAGCAACCTGAACCTCCTGGGCTCAAGTGATCCTTCTGCCTCAGCCTCCTGAGTAGCTGGGACTACAGGCATGTGCCACCATGCCTGGCTAATTTTTTCTATATATTTTTAGTTGGCCAATTAATTTCTTTCTATTTTTAGTAGAAACGGGATCTCGCTCTTGCTCAGGCTGGTTTCGAACTCCTGACCCTAAGCAATCCACCCACCTCTGCCTCCCAGTGTGCTAGGATTACAGGTGTGAGCCACTGTGCCCAGCCTATAAACTTCTTAGTGACAGGGAATCCCTATAATTTCTTTTCCTCATATCACCTAGCACTACCAAGTACTTCATCAAAGATTTGGAGATTTAATTATATTTAAACACAAGTCTCAGCCCAAAGCAAGCTAAGACTCCTGTTGCAGGGCGATGCCACCATATCCCATGCAATATGGGGTGTTCAGTGCCCCCCACTATATTGCTTGTTCCAAACATCTTCTAAGCAGATTTTAGAAAGAATCAGATTGGGGGATGGGCCAGGGAAGTTTTTCTCTTCCCACAGCTCTGCCAAGGACACTGCCTCCCTTTGGAGTGGAGCTGATGGGATGTCTAAGACTGAGCACTGGAAACAAAGGCACCTAATTACTTGTGGCTCTGTGCTCAATGCAGCACAAAGAGAATGACACAGACACCGCCCCACCCCCTGCCTTCCCAAGTCCCTAGTCTGGAGGTGGGGGAAGGGCAAAAGAAGCCAAGAAACAAGGACCATCCAACAGAAATCTTTTCAATCACCAGACTAGACATCCCGCATCCTACTTCACATCAGTGGGACACTGCAGGGAATGCCTGCTGGGAAGTCAAGAGAGCTGGGTTCTGGCTGTTAGGTGCTAAATAGTTTTGTGACATTGGGAAGACCCCAAGATCCTAAACTTTGTATCTTAGTTCTCTAGTCTAAAAAAAAAACATGAGTAATTATCCTTTTCCAACCTAATTCCCAATGCTTTTATGAGGGACAACAGAGGTTATGGATTTGGAAATACTTTGCAAAATGCACAGCATTTAATTAATGTAAAAAATTGTTATCTTAATCCTCTCTTAGCTAGAGAAGAAAAGTATTTTTGTGCTGTTTAATCCAGTAGCCACTAGTCACATGTGGCTAGTGAACATTTGAAATATGGCTAGTCAGAATTGAGATGTGCTATAAGTACAAAATACAATGCAATTTCAAAGAATGTAAAACATTTCAATTATTTCTTATATTGATTACATATTGAAACAATATTTTGAATGTATTAGGAAATATATCAAAATTAATTTTGCCCATTTCTTTTAACTTTTTAGAATGTGACTAGTAAAAAATATAAAATTACACATGGCTTCCATTTGTGGCTCATGTCATATTTCTATTGGACAGAGCAGGCTAGACAGTCACCTTTAGGAAGATCAGAACAACCATGTCCCTCTATCTTAGGCAAATCAAAGCAGGCTGCTTGGTTTAGAAAAAAGGACCCTGAGATACACTTCCCTCCAGAAACCCCTGCTGTTTTGTGTCCCTTGAACTTCTCTTCTAAAGGTTGCAGAGAAGTCATACTTTCTCAGCATTTGGTCTTGAACTCCTGAGCTCAGGGGATCTGCCCACCTGGGCCGCCCAGAGTGCTCAGATGACAGGCATGAGCCACCGCGCCTGGCTGATTTTTTCTCAGCGTTAGGAAATGGGAAGATTGGACTTTCAGGAATAGGTAAATGTGAGTTGGGGGAAGGGAGATAGAGAACATTAGATTGCTACAACAATGACTTACTGTTGAAGAATAGCAAACTAATTATCACATTACAATTCTCTCAGCCTACCATGGTGGGTAATTAGCTTCCTTGGGGGCTCCTTAAAAAAAAAAAAAAAAAAGAAAGAACAGAAAAGATTCTTTCTCAGCAACTAGCTATTTGGTCCTTTTAATTCAATTCAATTCAATTGGGTGCAAAGTTACATAAAGAGAAAATTAACACATTAATGCCTGAAATGTAAACAAAGAGAGATACACTAGAAATGTCTTTCTTTAGTTCTGAAGCCAGGCTTACCTTTGCCCATCAAAATAGTAAGTTCTGAGTTAATCAAAATGTGGCACTGCATAAGCTTGCCTTCATTTTTCACACAGGAGCTTCCTGGGCTTAGATTTAGTCCTTTACCATGGTTTGTGACTTACTTTACAGACAGACATGACTAATGTAACTTGGAGTCTAAGAGTCCATCAGCTCTGGCCAGTGAGAATGAGCTCCTTACACCTTGCAGGAATATTATATGGACAACCAAAGCCTTCCTTAACTTGAGTTTAGGGCTTAGCAATAGACATTCTATTGGGGAATAAACTCAATATTGGCAGGAGTGGGCATTGAACTTGAGGGGAATAAAGTAGAATCATTTTGATTTATTCATGGGCAGAACAAGAAAGAGACAACTTACGGACCAAGGATTAAAAGGATTCAAATTATGGTGCAAATTACAGACCAAATAGCATCAATTTATGAAACCTTAAATCGAATTTAACCCAGTTGTTAATTGAACCATGAATTGGACCAAATATATATATTTTAAAATCTAGCAAGCTTATTCAAACCAGAATCAAACTTATATATTTTCTAATGAGTTAGAACATTAAAACATTCCTTAAACTGAACCTGAACTGAGTCAATGTTTCATTTGGTTTGAGTCCCTGCTGAAGAGAAATATTTGGGGCTTTCTTTTGCCTTCAAAGGAAATTAAAATTCCCTAGAAATGGCCTATCTTCTAGAGCCTTTAGTTACTCAGGTTGAATGAAGGTATATGAATCCATCCACAAGTTCCAGATCTAAGACAGACTAACAGGATGGAAACAGGGTTGTTCTAGTATGTCTTAGAAAAGAATAAAGAATTTCTGCCCCAACCAATGCCATCATTCTTTGGTTAAATATATATTAGCCTGTATCTGTCCTTTGCTAACAGCTCAGAAAAATCTTGACATTTTATGAAATAATTCTTTCTTCTTAAATCTCGAATGTCTATGAGGAGAAATTTATGCCAAATGAAAACTATGCATTGCCTATAGCTCATCATTCTAGTTATCTGATTCTGATTCTGTGGGAGCTATGTCACAACTTTGTAAATTGTGAATAACTGATAACAATGGAAAATTACTCTCATGTATAGACAAGCAAATTCTGAATAATCTAAAATAATCTACCAAATCTTAGAGAAGGCAAGAAACTTGCCCCAAATCACAAAGCTAGGATATGGTGTGGCTGGGCCTTCTTAAAGGGTCATCTCCCTCTCCTCTTCCATATACTATCCCCCTCCACTTTCCAGCTTCGAATGGTGCTGAGTGAGGTGAGGGTGGAGAAGAGAAAATGGGTATATCAAAATTGAACCTTACCTAAGGTACCATTTTGCCCAAGATCAGCTTTACCCCTATGGAATGTTCACTGAGTTGATACATTGGACTTGGCTCTAAACAAACTGCCATGGAACAGACTTAGTAACCTAACATGGATCATCCTGCTTTTGGGGGCTAGAGTCATGTGGAGGCTCTAAACACATCATCTGAGATGTGCCCAAACATTCTGGAAATTGCCATGAAGGTTGTATAGACTAGGGTTTGGCTTTATTTATGTTCATGAACATAATGAACATAAATGAAGATTCCAATTCTCTCTACTGAGAACACCACTTCAGATTGGTGGTAGGAACAGAAGTTGTTTGTAATGCTGATACCTGCCAAGTAAATTCTCCTCCCCCCCCCCCATTAAATTGGTTACTCTGTTTATCTTGTGAGTTTGAATAAATCCTTTTTCTTTTTATTAGCCAGGGAGTTCTGAATAAGCAAAAGGAGATCTTGCCTGCTTAAGCCTGGGTTGGGATCTATTATAACTCCTTTCAATTTGACAAATATTCATTGAGTCTTAATCTATTCCTGTCCTGTCTCTAATACCTTAGAGTCAGAGAGGTGCATATTTTGTAGAAGGGAAATTCTGTAAGTAGCATGTTGGAGATCAGTGATTCGATATATGTTTAAACTGTGTTTAATTATGGGTAGTTGTATTCATGTGTGCTGGGTAACCAATTTGATACAGTCTGCAAAGAGAATCTATTTACTTTAAGCTGATACCACCTGGGAATTTCTAACTAATGGGTTGTATGGTGGTTTAAAAATAGGTCTGCAAATTCTTTGATAACTTCTCCCTAGAAGAGGTAGAATCTAATTCTTCTCCCCTTGAATGTAGTCTGGACTTAATATTTCTAATGAATAGAATAAAGGAGAAGTGACAGTGTTGGCTTTGGAGACTAAATCATAAAAGGTACTGCCATCTTAGAAGTAGATCCTGCAGCCCCAGTTGAGCCTTCAGATGACCATAGCCCCTACCAATACCCTAATTGCAATCACATGAGAGACCGTGAGACAGCAAAGCCACTCCAGAATTCCTTGCCCACAGAAACTCTGCGATAACAAATGCTTGTTTTAAGCGACTACATCTTAGAGTAAATTCTTTCACAGCAAGATATAAATAATGCAGGTTAGAAATTCCAGAAATAGCCAGTGCTGTTTCTGAAAAATAATTAGCTAATCAATTATTGCCAAACTATGAATCTTGACCAAGTGTTTTGAAAGTGTGTTTTTTGCAAGTCTCTTCTTAAGAACTGTCCAAACAATTTTTTCTCAGTCTCAGTGTCAAAACCTGGGTCTTTATAGTTTCAGCAATACAAATTTGCTTAGATAGATTCATGGGCTCTTCTGTACATTTGAACAAGATAGCACCAAAGCACATGCATTTTTATTCCTTCAACAAACGTTATTAAATGCTTACTGGGTCTCTAGCACCATGCTGGGTAAAATAGATGCTTCTGTGCATCTATTCATTCACAAAAATTACTTGAGCATACTAGGGGCCAGGCACTGTGCTCTACACTGAAGATACAAAAATGAACATGATACCTTGAGTGGCTCAATATTTAGTTGGGGAAGTAGACAGGTAAATACATACTTTACAACACAATGTGGTGAATATTACCCCAGAGGTATGAATGACATGCTATAGTATTGCAGAGAACAGAACAAGTATCTCTATGTGAGGCCTTGAAGGATAAATAGGAGTTTGTGAGGCCTTGAAGGATAAATAGGAGTTTGTGAGACCTTGAAGGATGAATAGGAGTTTTCAAGCAAAGAAGACTGGTGTATTAGAGGGGTGGTATTCCAGGTATGGGGGAACAGGTTGTGCAAAGACATGGAAGTAGTAAAAGCCTGGGCTGCCTTTTCATATTTTAGTTTCCTCTATCTGAGAATAAAGAAATGGCTGTGATATACATGTTCCTGGCAGTGTGAGATAGTCAGGACATGCTGTTTTACTAGGCATAAGTATTTTAAAGGCTGCTCAAGCTGCCCCAATAGGCTGCTCAAGCTGCCCCAAACTGAAGGGGTCTTGTGCTTCCCCAAGGCTTTCAGGCTAGAAAAATTATCATGAACCCTGAGCCTTGGGAAGACAAATGTGTAAGTCTTCTGGACCGTATAATTTCCTTAGTGTGAAGACCTCAGATTGTCTATGCATGAGTCTACTAAGCTTCTGAACTTGGACTTCTAGGGCCTTTTGTTTTTAACATTTGTGATAAAAGAATGGAACACATTGCCTTTTAGATCAGTACCACTCAAACTGCTGGTCTAAGACAAGATAGAGATTGCATCTGAACATAAATCAACATATTGCTGCCCTCATCAATAAAACCATGATCTGAAAAAAAAAAGTCAGCGGAACTAAATGGTTTGCTTAGTTGTATAGTTGATTTACATTTGGCACAAGCTTCTAATCTTCCCACAGACTGGCTGATAACAAATAGTTCGTGGCTTGGCAGTGATCCATAGACTACATCTTTTAGATAACTCACTATCCACTAAGTAAAATCTTATATGACGAATCTCCTTGTTTCCTTTCAGAACCTGGTCTGAACTAATTAGAAGCCAAAACAAAAAGGGAGACAAGTATACCATAAACATATACAGTTTAAAAAAAGGGAGACAAGATAAATCTAAAGCTCAAGTGCATCAATTTTGTTGACACTTTTGCTTATCATTTTTTTTACATTCTTGTTCTTGATTCTAATTTTCAATTTCAAATTCATGTTTGACTTGATTATTTCACTGAATATGATTTTGCCAGATGATGTTGAAGATGATGACAATGATGACAACCATGACAATAAGCATTACAGCAAGCATGGCAAATGGGCCAGATTTCTGATCTGCATCCATTTGAGTAGAATAAGGGTTATGGCTGTGCCTCCATGACTCCAAACAAGTTAAACTGTTTTAATCTCTGAATTGATAGAATTGGTTTTCATGGAGACACAGCGGTGTTCATGAGGAACTCATTCCTCTGCATGCAGAGGGCATCAGCCTCCTTAAATGAAGTCAGCGTGCACAGTTAGCAGAAAAGCACTCACCGTCTTGGTCGTTACCTGAGTCAGCTGGAGACTTGCTTCGGCGCATAGGGCCAGGGCTCTTGGCTGAACTCTTCTGAGGCGTCGGGGACGCCTTTGGGCCAGCTGTGGCTGAGGGGTTTCCCTTCATGACTCGGCATTCTGGGGCAAAAGGACACAGACAGCTTAGTAGAGGGTAAAACTGAGGCTCAGCATGTTACCAGTCTCAGCAAACTGAAATAAACACCACAGGCCAAAACATATAAGTGGCTTAGGACTACAAGGTGGTTCTCATTGTTTGTAGGAACCATGGCTCTGGGAAAGGAGGTATGGGGGAAACTTCCAGAAGTCACCTGAGTAAAGTTAAGTATTTAAGTTCCCTGGATTATGGAAACAAGGGCAGAAGTCCAAAAGCAGATCAAGTAGGTAATTAAATAGTCAACTCAATCATTTGTGCAAAACTTAGGCATGTCCCGGAATAGTAGCTATTGATATAATGTTTAATTAATTTCCTTGGAGTAGAGATTGACAGCTCAGAGGCTATAGACACACAGATGAAACATCCATGAGTAATTTAAAGAAGAGGGAGGAAGTTACCATTATTTTCTATTACATACCACACATTGTAATATGCACATGATGGATGTCATGTCATTTTGTATAAATAAGCACTATTACCACCACCACTATCTTGCATTTCTAGAGTACTTTTTTTTATTTTCAGTGTACATTATCATAATCCTTTATGCTGCTTTAATAAATTAATGACTCTGCCACTCGGAACTCAAGAAAAGTTGCGGGTGTGTAGGAGAGTCTGCCAAATGCTCCTGCATTTGCCCTAGCCCCAGTCTGACACATCTGGCTACCCTTTCTATGCAGGTTACTCAACATACCCTAATATGGTAATTTTGAGCACTGAAAGTGCTAATTTTTAGGGGGATTATTATATTCATTTTGCTGCTGAGAGTACAAAAAGCCTAAGCCTCTTGCTTAGGGCTACAAAGCAAGAAAGCAGCAGAACAAAGACTAAAAGTCAAGTCTCCTGAGTCCCAATTTAGTGTTCTTCCCACTACAGATTTTCCAACCTCGTGCTGTGGTGTGCAAAGTGGGATCAAACAACTGGGTACAGGGTGGTCTTTCCTCTTTAGACACTTGTTGTCTCCCACTTAAAAAAAATACATCGAGGCCGGGCGCGGTGGCTCACGCCTGTAATCCTAGCACTCTGGGAGGCCGAGGCGGGCGGATTGCTCAAGGTCAGGAGTTCAAAACCAGCCTGAGCAAGAGCGAGACCCCGTCTCTACTATAAATAGAAAGAAATTAATTGGCCAACTAATATATATATATAAAAAATTAGCCGGGCATGGTGGCGCATGCCTGTAGTCCCAGCAACTCGGGAGGCTGAGGCAGGAGGATCGCTTGAGCCCAGGAGATTGAGGTTGCTGTGAGCTAGGCTGACGCCACGGCACTCACTCTAGCCTAGGCAAGAAAGCGAGACTCTGTCTCAAAAAAAAAAAAATACATCGAAATATAAATTAACTAGAAAGATTAGGGGAGCTATTCTGGTAAATTGAGTTTTTTAGGAAACTGACTTAAGCAGAATGCCCATTTTTGTTTCATTTCTTCTTTTGGTTGATGAACTTTAGTGATCATGGTCCAGAGCTGGAGATGTAGAAGGTATAGGAAATTGGACATTACCTGAATTTTGCTTAGCTATTCTATGGTCATTTGCCTCTTCCAAAAGAGAACACAGCAGAAATGCCACCTGTTTCAGGGTCCTTGTCATTTGAGTTGTTTGTAAAGTCTATATTAGTAAAACTCCTTCTGTTTTTCTCACTCTTTACTCATCCTAAGTAGCAAATATGTTTTGAATGTGTCTTTTCATCAGGGTCCTATTCTAACCTTGTTGCTTTGTGAGCTAATTAATCTTTAACTTATACCTGGAGCTTGGACTCAAGCAAAGGGAGATGGAAAGATGTTGAGCTCCTTCCTGAGATTAACAACCCCTCTGGAATCCTGAATCACTAAACAGGGCAATGGGGCAGCAAAGAGTTTGACACTAAGAATACAGTAGAAAAGTCTTTCTAAAATGGAACCATCATTATGAGCCAAATAGCTAGAGGATGTTGACTTAAAAAAAAGTATATGTACAATATCCAAGTTCTGACTCTAAACATTCCTCCCTATGGTCTGATTGTACCTGTCAGCCCATGTGACACAATATGTGGTTCAAAAAATATGGTCACTATTGCTCTAGGTGGTGAGTTTTATTGAGTTTGGAGGCTGGGACTCTGGGACACCCAGTCATCCTTTCATTTAGTGACCCATATATCCAAATATACAGGAGAAAAACTAATAATATCTGCCCCTAAGGGACCATGTATGGATGTTCTCCAGACCATACAATCCCATGGAAATCCTAAGGGACAGAAGCAGGGAGAACCATGGAACAATAAAACCCAGTGGTTATGCTTACCATTTTCATCCAAGGAAAAGTCATCCTGAGCATAGCGAAATTTTTCAGGACCACAAGCAATAAACACATCATCATCACCAAAGAAATCGTGGAGACAGGTTACCTGTGGAGAAAGTAGAAATACTGGATTGGTATCTGATGGTCCTGTGACAACGAGCCTCACGCCATGTTGGCAGGGGAAAAAAACCTCATATATAAGCCATTATCTCTAGCACTCAGGGATCTCCTTTTGCTCAAAACACCTACCATGCTCATAAATCTGCATCATGACCCCTAGTGAGTGATGATACACTGAGTGCCATTATCTTTCCACGTTCCATGTGTGGTAGTCTTGTTTCTATTGCATCAAGAGTAAATTAAGACTATATCCAAATGGAATGCCCCCCTCTGAAAAAAGGTCAACCAGCAGATGGCCCTACAAATGTTACCTTTTTTCAGAGCCTCAAAGACAGAGTGCTCCTGGCCCAACTCTGGGGCCAGGGATCTAGGCCAAGGCATATGAGAAAAATTATCTGCAGTCTGTAGTGGATAGACCCTGTAGCTGACCCAGAAGTGGAAATTCCTCTCTTTATCTGCATGTGTTCTAAACATCATTTCTTAACTGCTTCAGACACACAAAATTTGGACTTTCGCTAAAAATGGGCCAAGAACCTGGTAGTGGCCCAGAATATCATTCTCCCTGAGAAACCAGGAAAAGAAAACTCTGTTGACCACTTAAAACTTCATCAAGGGCAATGGGTCTCAATAGGCTTGAGTTTTTGCTGGTGGAGCCATGTTCCCAGACCCTTCCAGCCCTCTGGCACCCTAAGGATTGCTGCTTCTCCACAATAGAGAGACAATCTCCCCAACCCTCTTTCTACACAAAGAAATGAGGGTCCCTGGGACAGTATGCTGCTCCCTGCAGTCTCCCCACTTCTCAGCTTTCCTAATTACATCTGCTAATTAGTCCAGCACACCAGGAAAACCCCAGGAGAAACCACAGAGTCAAAACATGCTTATTCCACTTCTTAGTTTGAAAGTGTTCAAAGCCTCTAATTGTTCTAAGCTTCCCATTCAAGCTGCCAGCAATGGCTTTCCAAAGGCAAAGTGCTCACAAACTAACAACAACTCACTGGGTACATACGTTACATTAGAAAAATATTTATATTAGAAACATCATCCCCCACCCAAGGTCAATTTGATCCCTGTTCCCCTAGCCAAAATGATTGCAAGCTTTACACAAAGGGAGAGATACTGAAAGATTATCCCCATTGTCTCAGCCTCCCAATCATCCAAGAGATGCCAAGAGAAGGGAAGGAGACTCAGAGGACTACCAGGCTCACTCTTATTAAACCTTTTCTCAGTCTTGGGTCATGACCTCATCAAATAGCCCAAAACCCTTCTTCAGCCCACTGGTCCCTCACCCATTCATCGCACAATCAGCAATGACAGTCAGAGCTACCACTGATTGAATGCTTACTCTGTGACAGGTACTCTGCTAAGCACTTCCAAATCTGTCACCTCATTTTACCCTCACAACAAACCCTAGAAGTCAGTATTATTATCAGTGCTATTTTAAAAATGAGAAAACTGAAACCCAGGGACAATAAGTAAATTATGCAAGTGGAAAGCAATGAAGCAAAATGAAGACAGATCTATCTGACTTCAAAGTCTGTCCTTTTAACCACTCAGCAATACAAAGCACTAACATACAGTCCAGGCACTGGGGAGACAAAGATAAATAAGACTCAGGCCATGGCTTCATGGAGCTCACAGTATGATGAGGTGAGATACATTGAAATAGATCATTTCAATTTAGTGTCATGAGCAATCGATTACCACATCCAAGTGACACCAGTCACTGGCTGGCACTGTTAGTTCAATAGGCCTCCTGCAGATTGTCCTGGTAGCAGATCCAGTGACAGACGCCACATGACTTTGAGCCCTGCTACCAACCTCCCACCAATATCTTGGACTTTGACTCAATAAAATCTGGAGCCCCTAACTTTGATACATCAAGTATCTCTGAATTGTTCATCCCCTGCCAACTCCTTGACCTTGAAGATCTCTGCCATGTCTTCTTGTTTAAGGCTGCCTTGACCCTGACTAGCTGCATTTTTTGTTGTTGTTGCTCACTAGTAGGGAAAGCATCACCCTTGGGTGTCCCTCTCCTAGTGGTCTCTAGGATTTAGCACTTTGTTTCAAGACCTGCCTGTATTTTATAGGTGCTAACCTAGTCCTCCCCATTGGGTCACAGGTTTCTGAATATAAAGACCAAGTTTATACCTCCTTCTATACCTTTCCATGGTTCCTGGTATAGAGCTTATCATATAGTGACAATTTAGTTAGGGCTGTTTCTGCCTAAACTGCCTGCAAAGGAGACAAGAAAGAGGGACATTCAGAGGCTTTGTGAGAAAATGCAAAGACAGAAAAGCAGGAATAAGAAAGATGAAATCAACTGTGTCAGATAACAGAGATTAGTATTCAGAGGCTTTGAAAGGTAACAAAAACACACAAATTTAGGAACAAGAAAGTAGAAATGACTGTGAATTCAGAAGTTATTCTTCACATAACTATGCTAATTAGCTTGACAACTTAGATGAAATAGATTTTCAAAAGAAAGTCTAAATAATCAAATCAGCTCAAAAAGAAATAGAAAATCTAAACCAACTAATAGCTGTACAAAGAATTCAGTAAATACTTCACACAGAAACCTTCCCCCAGAAGTCACCAGAGCATTCATTTTAGAGGTATTTGTGGAAATTGCTTCCCAAGAAGAAAACCTAAAAGCTTGAAAGCTGCCATCTCAGACATATGCCATGATAGCCTATTGTGGGACAATGAAGACTCACAGATTGCTCTGGGGGTTGCTGTTACAATGACCCACCCTCCTCCAACCCCAAGCCTCTCCATTCCCACTCAGGCTTTGGGAAAAGCCTTTGGATAACCCCTCCTTTGGGAAGCTTCTAAGAAAGGCAAAGTCCCCTATGCTTCTGACAAACTCATAATAGTGTGGCCGGCTTCAAACACATTCATGTTGCAATCCAGCTGTTTAGCATCAGGTTTCTTGTATGATCCCTTTCCACATTTTGCTGGCTCTCAAATGCAGACAAATTCACATTGTGCATGTGTATACCCAGCTTTCCCAAATGCCTTGGGTATTGAAACACAGCAGCCCCCCATCTTTATTATGGGGTTGGAAGAATAGAATGTTCTTCATCTTAAATATGAGGAACCCAAGCCACCGAGAGTCAAAGTGGCCCAAAGATACACAGCTGGCTCGTGGCAGAGTTGGGACTAGCATTCAGGGTTCTGCTTCAATTCAGGACAAAACAATTCAATTGCCTGAGAGAACTTATCTTCCTAAAGCCCTGATTTCAAAAGCTTATATATAGCCTAGACAGGAAGAGTTCCCACTTTTCCTAAGCAACACCTGATATGCATTAAAACATCTTACTGGATTGAAAAAAGAAGCTTCTTTATGGATCACATATTAAATCTATGTACAAAAAAATTCCTATTCATTACTGTCACTGGCAACTGAATATGTGATGGAGAAGGACAAGGAGAAGGAAGGGAGAAGGAGGAGGAGAATAGAGTATAAGAAATAATTCCCAAATAAAACTCACTCTCAGTTAACACCTGCTTTTTAAAATTCCTTGGAGGGGCCTGGCATGGTGGCTCACGCCTATAATCCTACCACTCTGGAAGGCCGAGGCAGGAGGATCGCTCGAGGTCAGGAGTTCAAGACCAGCCTGAGCAAGAGAAAGATCCCATGTTTATTAAAAATAGAAAGAAATTAATTGGCCAACTAAAAATATACAGAAAAAATTAGCCGGGCATGGTAGCGCATGCCTGTAGTCCCAGCTACTTCTGCCTCGGGAAGCTGAGGCAGCAGGATCGCTTGAGCCCGGAAGTTTGAGGTTGCTGTGAGCTAGGTTGACGCCACGGCACTCTAGCCCGGGCAACAGAGTGAGACTCTGTCTCAAAAAAAAAAAAATAATAGAAAATTCCATGGAGGTAATGCAACACAAGACACAGGTCTACCTTTGCTTACACTACAAATGTGTGATTTTCCAAATCTGTTTTTTGAGATGGAATTTCCATTATGAGGTGGCAACAGAAGTAGTCAATATAATAATCACTATGATACCACTTACAGCATCCTCAGGGATCAAAGGTTTTGCTGACATCAGCTTCAGTATGAGTCATACTTGCATATTTAATTCAGAGAAAAGAACACAAAGGCATGACACCTATCTTTATAATTAATCAACTGCCAGCACAAAATCGATAAAATCTACTTACATTAACATTGAACCATTAACTCAATGCTCTTCTTTAAGAAAAAAAAAAAAAAAAACAGCAGGTGTTGGGGGAAGGGAGCCCAGCTTGACTGTGCATTAGCGTGAACAATAGATTATATGGATGGTTCAGTGGCTTAAATGTTGAAGTACAAATGGGCAAATGGAGACAACAGATTACTGTGTGGGAGCAGTTTGAGTCTATCAGCTGCAAATGGAAAATTCACTGTGTGACATGATTTAAGCTTGATTGTATTCTCCAGCCACATATTACAGATGCTGGCAGTTCTTGTACATGCCTGCTGCTAGTACATTCTACATTTCACTTATCTACTCAGAAAGAAATATTATCTCGGGACATAAAGTCTTACTTGTATATCTATGAGACTCACTTTTAACATGCAAAACGTTTTCGTTAAAAGTTCAATTCCACTAATATTGATACATTAAGCACTTACTAGGGCAAAGGAACTCTGTGAAAGATATGGAAATGTACAATAAAGGGCCCCTGTCTCCAGAGAGCTGACAGCATAATAAGCAAGTGGGAACTATACAAATAATTGGAATACAAGGCAGGCTGTTGTTAGGACTATTTTAGAAGCACAAAGAGCAAGGGAAGCTCAGAAGACAGAGAGAACAATTCTAATCATGAACTGGGGAAGGCTTCTCAAAGAAGATGACACAAAAACTGAGTCTTGAGGGATGAGTGTGAGATAGGTTGATGGAGACAGGATACGGTATTCCAGACAGAGGAAACCGCAGGAACAAAGGTAGAGAAGCAGGAATGTGGCATTTTCTTAACAGACTTTGGTGGGAAAGAAGAATTGCATCTTGTCGACTATAATAACAGAAATTCTGACCTTCCAAAGCTATGCACAGCACAATTGCTCAGACCTATCTGCTAACCTTCTGCACAAACAGAACATACAGTTGCCTACTGGTGGAATTCAGGGTGAAGAGGAGGGCAGAGAACGCCTATGGGGAGAGGTGGCCCCAGTGGTGAAGAAGAGGGAACCCCTGTGGCAAGGAAGAAAAACCACACTGCTTTTTCAGTCTTGCCAACAATGTGCACTGCCCGTGGAGAGTGGCTGGCAAGCTTTGCAAAATGAGTTAATGAAAGATTTAGTAAACATTACAGATGAGGCTTTTTCTAAAAGTTACTGCTACTCACATTCTGGAACAATTCCTGCCTGCCAGCCTTGTACTGGCTGCAGTCAGAGGTTGACACAGAGTTGGTTTGGTGAGCTGTGGCAATGTTTCTAAGACAATTCTGGCTTTTTTATTAAAATTGTTTTCCTGGGGTTATCTTGAAGTCTTACTTGTGGGTTTTTCATGCGAACATTTTTGCCTGGATAAGCAGCTCCTTGGTTCCACAATGTGTCTTTTGGCAGAGATTTTTTTTTTATTCAATGCCCTGAAGTTCCTTAAAATCTCTGCTGAAAAATAACAATACCACTTGCACTTATACCATATTTTTACTGTTTTCAAAACAATTCCACATTTATAACATCTTATGTTGTCTTCCATACTTCCAATTCTTCTCTCAACCCAATCCAATCAGACCTCCATCCCCATTGCTCTACCAACACATGTCTTGTTAAGGTCAACAATGACTTACATGGTGTCAAATACAATGGTTACTTCTCTGGCCTTATCTTATTCAACCCCTCAGCAACACTGGACATAAGTTGAGCAAGTCCTTTTCCCTAAATACGTCCCCTTCTTAGCTTCTGGGAGACAATAGTCTTCTGAATTTACTCCTACCTCAATATCCTTTACTAGATTCTCTTCCTGTTCCAGACCTCTCAATATTTGAAAGCCCCAGTGCTTAGTTCTCAGAGCTCTTTTCTTCTTTATTTATATATATTTAGCAGGTGATCATATGTATTTCCAAGGCTTCACACACTGCTGTGATTTGAATATTTGTCCCCTTCCAAACTCGTGTAGAAGCTTAGTCCCCAGTGTTGCCGTGTTGAGAGGTGGGTCCTTTAAGAAGTGATTGGGTCATCAGGGCTCTGCTCTCAAGAATGGATTAATCCATTCATGGATTAATGGATTAATGGGTTAATGGATTAGTGGGTTATCATGTGAATGGGATGGGTGGCTTTATAAGAAAGGAAGAGACATCTGAGCTAGCACACTCAGTCTCCTTGCCATGTGATACTCGGTGCTGCCGGGGACTCCGCAGAGAGTCCCCTCCAGTAAAAAGGCCTTCACCCAATTCAGCCCCTCGACCTTGGACTTCTCAGCCTCCAGAACTGTATGGAGTAAATCCATTTTCTTTATAAATTACCCAGTCTCAGATAGTCTGTTGTAAGCAACAGAAAACAGACTAAGACACACACTATCTATTAAGATATGTTGATAACTCATACATCAATATCTTCAGATCCTTCTTACCCTTGGACTTCAGACACATATATCCAACTGCCTGCTTAATATCTCCACTTGGTTATCTGACAGGCATCCCACATTTAATACGCCCAAGATTAAACTCTTATTCCCCGCCATTCTATTTCCATCCAGCTTTCCTTATCTCAAAAATGGTACCATAATTCCCCCAGTTGCCCAAGCTAGAAACCTGAGAGTCATTTTAAAGTAGGATCTACTTTTCTCCCTCTCTGTGGTCACTTTCCTAGTCTGAGATAAACTACAATAGTCTCATAACCGGTCTCCATACATCCACTTTACGCAGCATGCCCTTCCCCCACCCCCCACATATGCCCACTCTGGTTTTCATACAGCAGTCAGAGCTGTATTTTACAATTTTAATCAGTCCTATCACCCACCAAAGCCTGCCTACCATGGATAGAATAAAATCCAAACTTTTTATTTTGGCTCTATATTACTTTAGTCTACATATGCTAGCTTGTTCCAGCTGCACTTATTTGTCTTCTTTCTATTCCTCAAACCCATCAAGACCTTTTCCACTTCACTCTTGCAGTTCCCTCCACCTAGAAGGCTATCTTCCCAGATATTCACAGGACTATGTTATACATATTTTGCCAAATTAAAAATATTAATAATATAACATACCAAACCATTGAATTGTACACTTTAAATGGGTGGATTGTATGGTATGTGAAATGATACATCAACAAAACTGTTAAAAAAGAGAAATATAAAAAATATTTATTAAAATTTATTCATGATTTACTTGTATTATAGCAGGAAATCATTTTAGAATACTTAATCTGTTATATTGCAGAAGCAGAAGTCAAATTTTACTGTTAAAAGAGGTCTTCCCTACTGCCCAATCTAAACTAGAACCACTGCTACCACCATGAGAATCTCCCTGAGAATAGAGCTCTCATCTATTTTGTTCACCATTGTATCCCCACTAAGTTAAAGTGTAAAAACCCTTATATTTTAAAAATATTATTATCATTAGTAATAGTAAGGGTAAGAAGAACCTAAAAACAATAATTAAGTCTTAGTTTCATAATTAAGGACACTGCAGTATGTAAGGATATCTCTAGGCCATTAGTGATCACTGTCCTCTGCAGCATATGGAAGAGAAAGTTATAAGAGATGAAATTGACTTAATTACTAAATGCTGAATCTATTTGTTTTCTAATTATTTGCATAAAAACAACACAGTGTAAACTCTTTCCACAACTAAAAACCATTTCTTTTTGTTTTTAATCTGGTAATTATTTAATATAGGTTTCAATATAATCAGACAGTAACAATGTTAAGCTCTATCTAAATTTAGCAATGACTTACCTATAAGCATGTTCTTTAAAAACACATCTAAGCACAAAAGAATAAAGATATCTTTTTAAAAATATTTCACAACTTATGTATTTTAGAACAACAGTTCTTTATGTGCTTCAGTCGCTGTATGGGTTTTATTCGTTCTCCCTCTTTCACCCATTTCTTAAGGACACTGACTATGTGTCTAATTTGTTTTGTCTTGCGCCATGGGGCTTAGAGACTCTAGGAATAGATTGTGTTTGGTCAACTGACTCTTCCACTGGTTTTCTTAGCCTCATAGCCAATGGTGACTCTCCTCACCCCGTTCTAGAATGTTCCCCAGACAACCCAGTTAGACCAAAATCTGGACAGTCATATCTCAGCTGAGATATTGGCCCTCAAATTTACTCTTTTCAACCTTTACAATAATTTATATTTGAATGGTGAAATGCCATAATGACCCTTTTTACTGTTATACATTTGTCAGGTGCTTTCACCTCCATTACCTAATTTGATTTATTAGCCCCATTTTTAATAAATGAAGCATGAAGGCCCATGAAGGTTAGATGACTTGTACAAGGTCACATTGGCATTTAGTGACAGGATTCATACTAGAACTCAAGATAGCTTATTTCACTCTGACACACACTGAGTACCTAAAGCACTTATTTCCTAGATAGGGGAGCCCTGGGTAAGGAAACACAGTAGGGGACTCTGGGTAGCATGGAAATATTAATACCAATGGTATAGAAAAGAGGAGCACAGAGGGAAGATGGGAAGGAATAAGACTTTCTGCCCTATTTTACCAGGAGTTGGTTGTGATTTAATAACCTGACCTAGGCAATATCAGCCCCCTTGGAAGCCTGGCAACCACTCAATGCTTAAGGGTGTTTTTTTCCTTAGATTTTCTTTGCCATTTTTCCAAGAGTCTGTGTCACCTCCCACTGGGGGCCTCTCAGGGATGAGAACAGCTGCAGAGGCGCTGGAGTTGGGCTGCTGAGTACATGCCCAGGACTGACACCTGCCCTTCCACAGGGCCCTGGGGACAAGTTGGCTCAGAGAAGCAGGGACAAGACAGGACTCCATTCATCAGAGAGAACTGGGGTGGAAAAACCCTGCTTGATCCCTTGGTACTATTAAGCTCTAAGGTTGGCTCTGGGCCCCACACAACTCCAGGTTCTGTTTAGTAAGGTCAATTAAAATGAGAGAGTGTGCTTATAGGACCCATTGAAGTTATCTGTTGCATTTAACAGTTACCCGGTATCTGCTACACACAGAGCATAGTGGGGGCATGGCTTTGGAACTCTGTAAGCGAAGGAACTGTTTGTTAAATAAAGTTAATGTCTACCTACATTCTAGGTTACAACTTGCCACTGACTCACTGCTTTCTCTCTAGGTCTCAGTTTCCTCTGCTGTAAAGTGAGGGTGTTGATCTAGAGCCTTTTGAGATCTATGTCTTTTTTGTGTGACAAGCCCTTTTGAGAATTTGATGAAGGCTATGGCTCTTCTCCCTAGAAAAATGCATATGTGTCCATAGATAGCTATATTTTCCATATAATTTAGAGGGGTTAAGCATTTTCCCGAAGCCCATCTATAGACCTCAAGCTAAGAGCCTCTGGACTAGTGGATTTCTGAGGTCTCTTCTAGCTCTGACAGTCTATGAAACATTCCAGGTTGGACACAGTTAATGAACAGAGACACCAGGGCCAGAATGCTGGCAGCTGTCGTGGAATCCCAGAGGCTTAACTGTACCCCCCTTCCCAAGCTTCCTGAGAGTCCAGTCCAAGGGAAGCAAAAGGATATAAGCTCATTCTCTGCAAACTGAGTCCAAGGGAAGCAAAGGAGTGCAAACTGATTTACAGCAAACCAGAGCCTGAAGTGTGCATCAGACCGTTGCCTCCCAGGTTGCTGGAATTTAGCAAGGATGCTAACTTTGCAGGATAGAGTAGGCACAAGAGTCATGACCTCTAAATGTTCCTCAAATGTTGGTTAAGGATAGGACAAAAAGCATGACTACTCAATTGGTAAGAGACACAGCTTAATTATAGATGTTCTGAGACAGTAACTTAGGAGCTAATTCCCAACATGGCTGGACAGAATACTAATGTTCATAAACTTAGTACATTTCCTTATATAATATCCCTTCCTTTGTAAATATATATTTTACTACCAAAAAAAGTCAGGGTAGAAGAAAAGAAAGAGTTTTGATGGGACCATCCATTAGGGTCCCAGTAGGAAACACAAGACACTCTTAAAGTAGATAAATAAATTGAGTAGAGTTTAATAAAGGGGATTAGTTACAAAAGTACTGGTAGGATATAGACAAACCACAGAGGATACTATAGTATTTGGGGAATAGTAATAACGGGGTTCATTACCACCCTTAGGCCTGAAGGAGAGTGGAGAGATAGCAGTTACCAGAACTCAGAGGGAAGGAGAGAAAATGACAATTATATAAAGAGGACCCTCTGATAACAGCTGTGACCTTCAGTCAAGGGATGCCCAGCAACCTCTCAGTCAGTGTGCCAGGGAACGGATAGCCCAATCTCACTCTTCTCCTCCCAGCTGGTACTCCCCATTGGCCAGTCACAGCTGGAATCCATAAGACAAAGGAGCCTGTTGATACAAGTCAGCTTCCCAGGGTGCAGGGCAGGGTGGAATAGAGTAGAGAGTAGAGAGGAGGCCTGGAGAGGAAGGCATGGAGAGTAGATCTGCCACTGTAGGCAAGAGGAAAGAACTGATATTATAGCCCAGAATATGAGAGATGTGACTAGCAACTAGGCAATACTAGTATCGTTTTGCATTTGTAAAAGCCTTTACACATTTTGTACTGCTTTCAGCCCATTGTCTCATCTAAACCACATAGGCAAACAGGTAGTTTTATTTTAGGAATAAGGAAACTGAAGTTCAGCCAATGTCAGGTAATTTGCAAGATCAAATGTCTACAAGAAGAACAGAGACTAGAACCTGGGTTTGGTCTCCTGGTCTAGGACCAGTTCCACTATATTTTATTATCTCTTCTGTATCATGTTTCAGTCCACAAAGCTGTTTGGACAGGCCTTCAGAGAACTCCTGTTTCTTCTGGTAGATGTGAAAATCCACCAGAAGGGCAACAATGAGGAGGAAAAGTATATGCACTTCTTCCTCACATTTATAGGAACGGGTCAGTATGTGGGGCCATGAGGGAACGGGCTGAGTTGGAAGATACGTAAATGAATACAATGTTCTTTGTACTACTTTCCAGAGCAGAGGTTCTTAGACCCATTTGTTGCCAAATTGCCTTAGTCAAAGTTCCCTATCCTCTCTCTCTCTCATCTCTCATCCTCAGCCTCTCTCTCTCAGCCTCTTCTCTCTTCTCTCACGCTCTAGGTATGCCATCTCATCAGCTATATACTTCCAGTGTAAAGAATATGGTCAATTGAAAGTAAGGAAAGAAATGGAAATGAAGATGACAAGTTCAGGCCAGGTGCAGTGTCTCACGCCTATAATCCTAGCACTCTGGGAGGCCGAGACGGGAGTTCAAGACCAGCCTGAGCAACAGTGAAACCAAGTCTCTACTAAAAATAGAAAGACATTCATTGGCCAACTAAAAATATATAGAAAAAATTAGCTGGGCATGGTGGTGCATGCCTGTAGTCCCAGCTACTTGGGAGGCTAAGGCAGAAGGATTGCTGGAGCCCAGGACTTTGAAGTCGCTGTGAGGTAGGCTGATGCCACGGCACTCTAGACCAGGCAATGGATTGAGACTCTGTCTCAGAAAAAAAAGAAAGAAAGAAAAAAAGAAAAGAAATGACAAGTTCAAGGTAAACATTAAGAAAACAGGAACAATATATCTTTTAGAATTCAATTGCATAAAATAAAAAGTATGTTCACATTTGTTCCAAGTTGCTATCTATCTATCTAAAGATAGTTGCTAAACTATCTATTAAGTGTTCAAAAATGATAACCATGGGCTGATCTACCACTGAGTTTGCAATTAAGTGGGATTTGGGGGAAATTCTTTGTGTTCAATGTTCTTAGGAATTGCAACAGTGTTTGCCTGATGGAAGTGATAAGCCAGACATTGGATGTGAAAAAATGTTTAGGAAAGATGAGATTGTCAATACCTATACCTGCTACCTTAGGCTCCCTGCTTGGAAGATAATGTAAAAGTTAGTGAATGCTAGAAGGTTCAAGACCAATAAGCTTTCACAATTCACAGCTTCTAGAGCAGTGGTACTCAATCAGGGGCCTTTTGCCTCCCTCCAACACCCTCCTCCAATGGGACATTGGACAATATCTGGAGATATTTGGGGTTGTAACAACTTGGAGGTGGGGGGGCTACTGACATCTAATGGATAGAGGCCAGGAATGCTACTAAATGTCCTACAATGCATAGGACAGCTTCCTACAACAAAGAACTATCTGGACCAAAATGTGAATAATGCCAGGGTTGAGAAGTCCTGCTCCAGGGCATTTGGTGACTATCAAGATATGACCTTAGCCCTGGCCACCATACTTTCCACTCTCCACCTCTAAAGATGGATTCCTTGCTCCCAGCTATGGATGCCAGGTTGGCCACTACTAGAATCAGCTCCATCTCAGCAAGCTTCTGGGCTAAGACAGAATTTATCTCATTTTCCAGGGTGCTGTTGCTGTTACTATTGTCTTTTGCTATTTAGTGTTTGACCCTTGGCCTTGCTTTAACCCTAATATAAGCTTATTTCCTAGTTGCTAACTGCTTGTATGGTTAATGACTCACAGCCTGCCTAGACCTCTGGGTTTTGCAAGCTCTTCTAGTCCTGGCATCTTTCCCAGGCTCTGAGGTCCAACTTCATCCATGGTTTCAGTATAACACTGCCTTACTCATTCCATTCTGGGACACCAAATAGAGTTTGGGCTGGTAATTACACTAGACCTGCTGCCTCTTAAGTCTCTGTGAGAAACATGCCAGCCCCAGGAAAGAAACGACTCAATGCACTATCAACTAATATAAGAGGGTCTTCCTGCTGTGACTGTCAAAGAAAGCTGAGAAAGAGAGAGAGAGAGAGAGAGAGAGAGAGAGAGAGAGAGAGAGAGAATATGAATGCATTCTGGGGCAGCAAAGTTTAGAAGACTTCTGTGTCAAGGTAGCCTAAGCAGAGACAGAAATATGTCCTACACAATGGTGTTTTAGGGCCAGTTGAGCATCAATTTCATATTTGAAGAAGAAAAAGGCTTAGAATACATTGAAACTCCACTGTTGAGATAATGTCTGGTTTGACCATTTCTCAGGTGTCAGCTTCATGTGCCTAGAGAGGAGTAAAAAGAAGGAATTTGAAACAAGAAAAAATATGACCATAAGGTGGCAGAACTAACGGCTGTTTTTCTAACAAACCTCCATGCCTGAATTTTGAGGCTCAGGCAGTATTATGGAAAGGGACTGGTTTCCAACTTTTGTTCAGTCACACATTGCTGTGTGATCATAGATTTTAATGGTCTATGCCTCAGGAGGTTCCTCATCTGAAAAATGGAGCAAATACTACTTTGACCGTCTTATAGTGTTTTTATTTTCAATTTCAAACAAAAAGAGATAGTGCATATGAAAATGCCTTGAAAATCTTTAGTGCTATATAAGTACAAATTATATCACAAAAGACATATGACCCAAGGGAAAATGAAGTTAGATAAAGTGAGACCAAGAAAAGCCGGTAAAGTGAATCCTATGTTGGCAAAAAGAAAGAGAGAGAGAGAAATCCATTGTCTTTTTTTCTGTCCATATGGAGCACTTGACTTCCACATTCCGGGCATAGTAGTGCCTATCTTTATTATTATTATTGTATAAAATCTCTATGATAAAGGACTCACCAACATTTTGAATACACTCTAGAATCAATCCTGTAGTCAAGAAATTCTTCTCAATTCGTTCACTTATTAAATAATATTTATTTAGTGCCTGTGATAATTCTGCCGCCATGGTCATTGTTAGGGATACAGAAAAAAAGAAGACATGGCTGCTGTCTTCAAGGACCTGTTAGTTGGTGGAAATTTCTCATTTGAGTAGTTTCTATCACAATGTAATTGTCTTCTTCCATCTGACCTACATTTAATAGTCCAAAAAATTGACTTCTGGACCTTGTTTATACAATCATCTAAACTGCTTGGCTATTCCAAGTTTTGACTCATACAAATTTCTTTTTGAGCCTGTTAAGGGTTGTATACTTACACAATTAAATTTGTTTCCCTTAAAAATGGGGAGAAAAGTCCAAGTCTGATATATTGGCAACAAACCGCAACGAGTTGCTGGGAAAGAATGTGTTGACTACAAATTCTTGATAAATTAATTCATGCTAGAATGTTCAGTTATGGGCCTCTCTAGACAGTCCCCCAACCTTAAGCAGGATGCGGATGCCTAAAGAGGACCATAACCAAATCTGAAGAAATAAAGCTCTAATAGCAGATATGCTCTTATCTCTTAAAATCTGATAAAAGATACTGAGGGGCTTCAATGGCCCCTTCAAATCACCCTCTGCAGGTAAACCATCTTTAGAGTTCTGTTTCCACCTCTCTTTAGTTCATCTTCCCATTATGCTGCTCACCATTTTTTTAATGAGCTGAATTGGTTCAAGCTCAGTCAAAAGTCAAATACATAAAGAACTCAGGCTGATGTCTGTGCTAAAAGAGAGTTTCTGTAACAGCCCTCAATGAGGCCAGGAGACAAAATGCTTCTCTAAAGACATCTAGGAGGAACAGCTACTAAAAGTCCTGTATTCTCCCCCCTCACAAAAAGGCCTTTCTTTTTATCCTCCAAATCCATTCCACCTCCCACACAGAGAGGCAGGACTAGTGGCAAGTTTCAGCAGGAATGCAAATTGAGGGATGTGTGCAGGAAGACAGAAATAGACTGTGTAAAATGGCAGCCAGTGTGATCGTCTGGAAGGAGCTCAACTCAAACCTTTCCACTTTGAGCAAAGCAGCCCCTGTTTACACTCGCCCCTTACATGAGCTGCTGGGACCAGAAGTCCAGCTTTCATGGCTTCTAGCAGCAGGACAACCTATTAGAGGGCCAAAGGTCCCCTTTTCACTGTACCTTTTACCTAAATAAATGGTAGGATGCACGCTGGAGGGACAGGAACCTTAGCTGGGCGGAACTTGCACAATGAGATTTCCCAGTCCCAGTAAGGACTGGGCCTGTTGCAGCTTCTACAGAGCAACCTGCAGCACTGGGTGGGGAGACAAGCTGCAGTTTTTTCAATCTCATTTTCTTCACATTTACAGTAGGTCAAAGGTCATTTAACTAACACATTGTTGGAACAGAGAATCTGGATGAATTTCATTTTCCGGTCATTGGAGGCTAGCCTTTTAAAAAATTCACTTATATTTTGGTTCCAAATCTCATTAAAGATAAAACTTTAAAAAAAACTGAACCCCTGTTTGTCGTTCTCTTATTAGGATAGAAAAAAATTTTGAATTATTGCAGCAGCTCTAGGATCACATCTTTTCATCCTCCCAGTGTCTAGCATAAGACTAGGAGCATAGTGGGTTCACAAAAAAATCTGTTGCTTTTAGAATTACAATGAGTCATCATTAAATGATATTTTTTGTGTGTCTATATAGCTGATGTCCTCTCTTTTTCAAACATATACAGCCTGAAGTGCATCTGTTATTAACCTAATATCTTCAATTTCTTGAAATTGTTTCCTGTTTTGCTTATTATCTCTGTCACTAACAGTTACTGACCTAGGACCTAATTGGGAACTCAAGGACAGATGCACATTCTTCTGGTCATTTTTGTGCTGAGGCTACACTTTAGCCATCCAAATTCAGCTCAGAGGAGACAAAGTACAGCAAAGAGGAGAACTTGGAGCCAAGAGAAGAGGAAAGGAAGAGAGACAGGGAGGGCCATTCGAAATTCTTGTTGGGCCATGGTTCAGAGAAAACTGCCTCCCTAGACTTGGCTCTTTTTCTAGGCCAGGCCTCTGTCAATAACACATTTATTGGCCATCCTGACTTCAGCCTCTGATTTGCCCAATTCAAATATACTTTTTCCAAGAAACAGCTCTCCTAGTCATGGCCCCTGACCATTACAAACAATGCTGTTGAAAGGTCCAAGTGAAAGAGGCCATTTTCTCCAAATGAGTCACCGCCACCTGGAAAGTTCTTGGAAAATGGAAGAGGCGCCAGAAGGCTAAAGACAAGGAAATGTTGTCCTAATTTTTGCAAAAGGGAAGAAGTATATCTCAGAAAATATAAACAAATAATTAACTTGATGCTGATACCCAGAAAAACATCTAAAAAGGATTATTCAAATATCATTTTTGAGCACTCAAGAGAAGTTATGATCAGTACATACAAATAAGGGTTGACAGAAGCCATGCCCAGCTAACTTTTCTTTTGATAAAGTTACTAGACATCTAGGGGTAGGCAAAAGTCCATTACAATATGTTTTTTGTACTGACTATGCCCTGGGTCAGGGTTGGCAAAATACTGCCCTCCTGAGTCCATGGCAAAAACTGTTAACTCCTTACAGTAGTCGTTGCCATTGAGTTCCTACCCAACCTCACATTCTTTCTCAGTAGGCAGTCACAGCAGTCCACCTCCTGTCCCAGGCTCAGGGCCTGGAGATGAACAGAGTACCTAAGAGCCTTAAGGAATCTATGACATAGTAGAGGAAGTATAGCTTTGTTATAGTACCAAAATGGGACCTATCAATTCTGCTTCAAAGATACGAAATGAGGGCTTAGGAACACTTCACAGAGGAGATGACATTTGAAATGGGTCTCAGTAGTTGAGTAGGAGTTCTCCAGGTAAAGGAGGAGAAATGCCATAAAATATGAGTCTGAAGTTTTTGAAGTTAGGTCTTGATTGTACAATTGTTAGCAAACTGAAGAACTGGGGGTTGAATGTCAGTACAATGACTTACAACTTTAATTGAACAAACATGCTAAAAGAATCAAAATCAACCAAAAGATTGATGTTGAATGACAGAATTAAGATTTAGAAAGTTTTTAAAAGCCAGGACTGATAGGCCAAAGCAAAAGATTTTTAATATTCCTTTGAATTCTGGGAGAGATTACATTTAATATATTTAATAAATATAAGGTTCTACATTTAGGTTTTCAATGTTCAGTTGTATAAGATGGAGCAAAATAGATATTAACAGAAGCCCTAGGATTTTAGTTAATCCCAATGTTAATATGAATCATCAAGGTGGGGGGAGGTTAATAGTGGAGGAATAGCATAACATAGTGAAAAAATCTCTCAAATGGAAATTAGAAAAACCAAGTCTAGCCCCATCTATTCTACTAAATAATTGTGTGACCTTGGTAGGTCATTTCTCCTCTCTGGTCCACACTGTCCTCTGAAGAAGTTGGACTCAGTAGTTTCAAACTATGTTCCTCAGATACTTATGATTCCTCTTGGGCTACCTTGGGGACAAGAAGGAAGTTGAAATGATGAAGATTCTATAACCTCTCACCCTCTTTTCATCTCATTGAAAAAAATTCTATTCTTAACTGTTTTAAGAATCGGAGTTCTGGCTGGGCACAGTGGCTCACGCCTCTAATCCTAGCACTCTGGGAGGCCGGGGCGGGCGGATCGTTTGAGCTCAGGAGTTCGAGACCAGCCTGAGCAAGAGTGAGACCTTGTCTCTACTAAAAAAAAAATAGAAAGAAATTATCTGAACAACTTAAAATATACAGAAAAAAAATTAGCCAGGTATGGTGGTGCATGCCTGTAGTCCCAGCTGCTTGGGAGGCTGAGGCAGGAGGATCGCCTGAGCCCAGGAGTTTGAGGTTGCTGTGAGCTAGGCTGATGCCATGGCACTCTATCTGGGCAACAGAGAGAGACTCTGTCTCAAAAAAAAAAAAAAAGAATTAGAGTTCTGGCTGAGATTTCATTTATAAAACAATTCCATTGCTAAAAAATAATATTTTTAAACCATTTAGCTCTAACATTGCAATCTTAGACTACATTGATAGGACCATTGTATAAAATTAGTGAAGTTATTTTCTCTATACTCTGCAGTGTCAGACAATATTTGAACTCTTTCACTCTGAACACCATGTTTTGAGAGGGACATTGATCAAATGGAGTTCATTTAGGGAAAGACAACCAGGGTGGAGAAGGATCTGGGAAGTCATATTATATATTTAAGGTAAAAGAGTTGCTTATCCTGGAAGACAGAAGATGTGAGTGGGGCATGTTAGCCATTATTTAAACATTTGAAGAGTTACCCCATAGAAGAAGGATTTTCCTTATTCTGTTTAGCCCTAGAAAACTGAATTAGAACTAATGGACAGAAAATTTTCACAACAGATTTAGAGCCAACATAAAAAGGAACATTTAAACATGTAGCCTTACAAAGTAATCATCTTGCAATAAGAACAAAAAATGAGGCATAAATTTTGTAAAATAGAAGAAAAAAAGCTATCACTCTTTTCATACTGTATGATTCTCTACTCAGAAAATCCCAGAAATGCACTAAAAAATATTTGCTCCAGTAAGATAGTTCAAGTAGCTGGCAGCATACAAGATGTACAAAAGTAATAGTTTCCCTATACTCTAGCAATAGTCAATTATAAAAAAGTTATGGAAAAAAATGTTATGTTTATAACAACAAACAAAATTATAAAATACCTAGGAATAAATCTACAAGAAATGTTTCAGATCTATTTGGTGAAAATTATACAATCTTTACTGAAGAAAATAAAAGATATTTTAATTTTTTAAATATTTAAAAGATGTCAGTTCTCCTTAAATTTTGATATAAAATTCAAAGCAGTTCAAATCAAAACCTCAACAGAAATTTTATGAAAACTGAAAATCTGATTCTAAAGTTCATGTGTAGGAGAAAATGTACAAGAATTGTGAATAATATTTTGAAAAAAATCATAAGTGAGGACTTATAATAGATTATACACATAGACTATAGTATTTAAAACATAGGGGGGTGTTAGGTCAGAAACAAGCAGAAATAAGTACATGGAACAGATATTGTGGATGAAAAGAGAGTCTAGAAATAGAACAATGTGTACGTGACAGTTTACTGTATGGTCAAGGTGACATCACTGGAGAAACAATTAATTATTTCATTAACTGGATTCAGAGATTGCCTATCTGTTTGGAAAAAAAGTAGACCCCCCCCCAGCTCACACCAAACACACAAAATGAGATGAACATAATGGAAAAAACAATAAGAACATTTGGAGAAAACATAGAAAGATGTTTTTTTTTATCATCTTTGGGTAAGAAAGGCCTTCTTCAGCAAGACTCAAAACACAGAAGCCATAGAAACAAAATAAATTTGATTATGCCAAAATTAAAAACCTTTGTACAAACAGATGTGGCAAATAAATTTAAAATATAAACTGTAAGATGAAAGAATATTTGCAACATATCCAACAAAGGATTGCCTTCTAAAATATGTCATATAAAATTTTTTTTAAAAGAGCAAACAATCCAATAGAAAAAATGGGTAAAATAAATAAATAGGCAATTATTTAATTTAAAATTGCTGAAAATCATTATCACTCAATCTTGATAGTATTAGGGCAATGCAAATTATAGCATCAATTATATAGTATTGTTTACCCATCAGACTTGTAAAAATTTACAAGATTGATAAGTAGTGTTGTTGAAGGTATGAGAAAACAGCACTCTTAAACACTATAGATAAAAATACACATTTATAAAGCCTTTTGGGAGGGAAATTTGGCAGAATCTATCAAAATAAAATTGATCCAATAATTCTTCTAGAGATCTATCTTATCCATGATATGTATACAAAGATGCTTATTGCAGTCTTATACATAACTGCAAAAATTGGAACCAACTTAAATATCCCCCAATACAGGACTGTTTAATGAACTACAATGTATCCATACTATGGAATATCATGAAGCTGTTAAATGGAAAGCATTGGAAATATAGGCACCTAAACCAAAAGAGCTCTAAATGGTGCAAAAGTAGATCACAGAGAGAGAATGGAGATTATGTGATCCTATTTATTTAAGAAGAAAAAATATATTCATATGTCTGTCTCTGTGTATAAATCAGGGTTTCTCAACCTTGGTGCTACTGGAGTTTGAGGCTGGGTAATTCTGTCCTGTTCATTGGAATATGTTTAGTAGCATCCCCAGCTTCTACCCACTAGGTGCCAGTAGCACCCCACCCCCAACTATGACAAACAAAAATGTCTCCGGACATTGCCAAATGTTCCCTGGGGAGAAAAATGGCTTTGGTTGAGGACTACTGATATAAAAATGTATAGAAAACGCTAGAAGGATACACATTGGACAGATAATAATGGTCATCTCAGGAGAAATAAAGGGGAGTGGGGAAAGGGAGAAGAGAGAACATTTACATATTCTCTATATACTTGTAGATTGCTCGAATCACCTAGATGTGACAATGTACTAATATGTGTGTATGTGTTTTTTTAAAAAAAATAATAAAGAGCAATGAGCTTCCTGTCTCTGGAGATGTTCAGAGTCTAAAGGATCACTCACTGGTAAGAAGAGTTTTTGCTTTGCATGGGAAGTGAGACTGGGTAACTCTATAAAGTTTATACTCTTTGGCCCTAAAAAATGTCATGCTTCTAAAAGGAGAAATTGCCAATATCTTCAAAATAAAAAGACTTCAGACTCTTACTTTCACTTCAGCACATTTTAAAGTTTGGTTTTATTAATTTCATCTAAGCTCCTAAACTGTTACTATAAATCCAATCTTCAGGTCTATTGAGAATTATCTCCCTGTAAAATGTGAAAAATAAACCAATCACAGTACTCAACTAAGCAAATAACCAAGTTATTTTCCATTAAATGGTCTTTTGTAGCTCCTTGTTTTTCATTAATGTTATTTTCCATTAAAGGGTCTTTTGTAGCAATACTTGTTTTCTCTGTAACTGGTTTTAAATCATCTGTACATTTCATTTACAGTGAAATTTACAGCTACAATGCACAATGCTAATCCAGGGTTTACCCTTATCATAGCTGACTTGTTCTTGTCCCTCAGTGAATGATGGCAAACAAAAGCATGAAAATGAAATTAGTGATACCCAAGCCAACTGCTTTATCTAGCTCCTGAGTTTATGAGATTAGCAATGGTCTCACTGGAAATCTCTGGGTTTGGTTTTATGAATAAGAGCTATTTCAATTAGTAACAACTGTGAAGCTAATGTAGTAAAAGCATTCGTGGCTGCAGCTTGCTCCTAATTTCTGCATCAGGACCCTGGGTCATATGAGAGAGTCTGGGGATTCAGTCAGAATCTTGTTTTTGCTGTTGATGGACAGAGGTATATAAGGCCTTGCAAGTATTCATGGCAAGAGAAAAGAGACCAAAAGCAGGACTGTGTAAAAAGAACAAGGTTTGAAAAGAGATAAAATGGGATGGGTAAGAGGAGGTAGAGAAAGAATCATTGTATCAGTTCATAAGAATTCTCTTGAATCAAAGCTTGAGTCAACACTATCTTTGTTCCATTTCCAGCATCTTTGCAACAACCTTCATCCTCTCCTTCTTCCATGTCAGTTCTCTCAGAGAGGCAGGGTGAGTGATACGTTGGAAGATTCCTGGAGCAATTGTGGTACAAGAAATGTACCACTATGTCTTTGTTTCAGATTTAATGAAAAGGCAGTCCCTAAGCCATTCAGTTTCCCCACCATCCACTAACCAGCTCCACAACTTGTTGGGACAATTTTCCCCCTAGGCTCCAAAGAACAAGATGAGCACTTGCCTGCTAATGAGCATCTGACTTGGAGAAGACAGTGGCTTTGAGATCATAGAAAAATAGTAAACTATCAAAGGCAGGGTTCATCCTCAGTCATTCCCAACCTTCCTAGGGTGAAGGCACTGTTGGCAGATTCAGGGGATGCCTGGGGCTGGGGACAGCCCTGTGCAAAAGTGGACTGTGGAGTCACAGGGTGAGATGTCTCTCTGTAGCTAAAGTAGAGAGATTGTGAGATGCTCTACCCCTCACAAATGCCTTTCCCCATCCTTCCTAGATACCCAGCTTTCCTCTATTCTAAGGACATTGGAGCCTCAACTGTTTATTTGGTCAACAAATGCTAATTAGCACTTTATCATGTGACAGACACTTGTGCTGGTGCTGGGAATTTACTGATGAACAAAAATAGATGTGGTTCCTGCTCCCATGTTGCTTACAGGCTGGTAGAGGAGACAGATATTGAATAAATAGTCACCCAAATAAAAGTAAAACTGCAACTGTGGTAAGGCTACCAAGGTGAAGTACTTGGTTCATATAACAAAGGAACATTATTTAGAACACTTACCTACCTATCTACCTCCCACTTGACCCCCCATGCACTTAGAAAAAACCATCACCACAGCAGTTGATGGTCAGGAAGAACCTAACCTGCCTAAACTCAGGCCAAAGTGCAGAAAGCTCTGTACTTCATCTAACACCTCTTCTGGAACTGGTGTGAACAGTTTTGAGGCTGTCTACTTCACTACAGAACACAAGCCAAGGGGAAGGTAATCAGGTAGAAGATGTCCTCTAGTTGTGAGGGAAAGTTGGCAGACAGGCAACATAATGGTAGCAGGGATTTGAAGTGTTTTAAATCCATAGTCCTTCAGCAGAGAACAAGGCCCCAAGAAAACAGAGTATGTTTTCTCTGTATGGGATGGGGCAACCAAAAGAGTTGGAAGGGCCCAGAAAGGCCAGATTAGGTATTGTTCAATTTAGCAATTCTCAATCTGGCTAAAGGCTAGTTCTGGTTGAGTCTTTACAGCTTCTTCTGATTCTAAAACTCACCCCTACTACATTAATCATCTTCTTCACCATAAAGGGGCATGGCCTATAAGCCCCCTGGTTTCAAATAATGTTGAACAGTCTTAAAGAAGCTTTCCATTTAGTTTTATTCTTTACCAACTACAGATCACATATTATACATTTTCCTTGCCACATCTTTTTCAGTTTATGCCAAGATGGGGAAAAACTAGTTAATAAAATACTTATCTGCAGTGGTCACAATTACCCAACCCTATCTTTGGCTTTCTCATGCGGGCTAGACAACAGATGTTCTTAATGAAGAATAACTGAAATTTAATGGTCCTAATTGCCATTTGCACGGGCCACAGATACCATCAGGTTCACACGCTGCCTTTCATGGGCCTTTTATGCCTTACCACATATCAGATTTGTATTTGACTGGAGCGAATCTGACTGGCAGTACCTGCTGGCTGCTCAGTGTCAAGATGCTGGCATAGCAAAGGTTCACAGACCAAAGAAACATGGAGCAGTGGTGGGAATGGGCTTGGGTAATATGTTTCCTAACATAGCTGCTTTCTTAGGTTCTTAGTAATGGCAGGAAACGGTCACTTTGGACTGGGTGGGACTCAGGATCTGTCTAGGGAGGACAGGCAAGGCACTGGGGATGCTGACTTCTGTGTTTTTATACAAACCTGATCCTGCTCTCTTTGGTTCTCAAAAATATTGAAAAGGTATTATGATACAAAAATAAGCAATGGATGTGAACACCACTGTTCCCACAAGAGAATATGTGACAGGTTCAACAAGTGCATAAAGAGGTGCTCAACCTCACCAGTCTCAAGAGAAATGCATACTAAATCAAAAACAATATACTATTTCTCAACTATCTGACCGGCAAATGTGAAAAATAAAGATACGCATCAAGTGTTGGTGAGGGTGTCAGGAAATTAAATTTGTGGGCGCATTAGAGGGCAATTGATTGTAGCTGATAAAAATTTAAATATGTGTTTTCCATAACCCAGCAATTTTACATTCCCATTCCCACTTTAGGACACCTTCACAAGCATGTTCAAGGAGACATATACAATGCATTATTTGTTGGAATAACCTCAAACTGGAAGCAACCTAAATGTTTATCAGTAGGGAAACAGATGAACTAAAGAATGCCATGAAGCTGCTAAAAAAGGATAAGATGGCCCATATTTTGTACAACTGCACATAATACATATATAAATGCGTAGTTAAGCTCTGAAAGGCCACATGTACAAAACTGGTTACTTCTGGGAAGGGGAGTGAGGTGGGAGAAGCTGGGTTAGTCAAAGAGGTCTTCAGACTTATCTGTAATACTGTAATATTTTATAAGCAGAAGTATTCATATATTACTTATGCAATTAAAAATTAATTTAAAGGCAACACAATTATATTAGAAAATAAGTGAACCAGAAGAAAGGAAACAAATATGCATAATCCTGCCACCTGGACACATCTACTAGTATAACTGTGGTGTGCATTCTTCCAATCTTTTTTAAATCTGCATATTTTATATACTTGTGATCTATAATTTGTATCTTGCTTCTTTGTTGAATACAAGTTTCTCAGCCATGGCACCATTGACATTTTGGGTCAGATAATTCTTTGCTGTGGAGGACTGTCCTATGCACTGTAGGATGTTCAGTAGCATCCCAGGTCTCTACCCACTAGGTGCCAGTAGCACCACAATAATGACAATCAAAAATGTCTCCAACTTGGGTGTTAAAAATGCAACATATGTAACCTAAACATTTGTACCTCCATAAAAATTCTGAAATTAAAAAAAGGTCTCTGGACACCATTCAGTGACCCTTGGTGGGCAAAATTGCTCCTGATTGAAAACCATTGGTTGAATACAGAATTAGTATAATGTCATTATATGAATCTTCATAACATATCCCATGCTTCCAAACTTAATGCCAGTCTTTGTTTTACACTCCGATTTTTGGTCTGTATATATCTAACCCTGGCCTTAATAATCTGACCTTGCTTTCTGACAGCTTCTTTCCTAGGTAAGTTGGTTTGGGATTCCTTAGCCCAGAACTGTAGTCTGACTCATCACCACGAAAGCAATTAAACAGTAAAAGCCAAGCCTCTTCCCCTGACATCTGTGAACTAATGCTCAGATCATGGGTCAGGGAACAGGGATAGCAATCAGGAAACCCAATAAAGCTGGAGAAAGCAATCAGTCCAGAAACACAGCTGTGGGTCAAAGCCATGGGGCCAAGGGTCAAGGCTGAGAAGAGGAAGCCAACCAGAGTCTACCCCAGGATCAGCTCTCAGAACAATCAAAAGCATGGTTGCTTAGCTAATAATGCTTCCCTCTTCCCTGTCTTTGTCTAGACATTACACTTGGTCAATCCAGAAGGCAGATATAGGCCATGGAAGGGATGGCACCTGACTGATGAAGGCAAGAGACAGAGACCTCAGTGCCCATACTCCAAAGGGATATGGAGAGATTAAGGCCAGGTGTGAACTCTACTCTTTAAAGAAACATTTATTGAGCACCATGTATCAAGCACTGTGCTAGCTGCTAGCAATGCAAAGATGACTCTGGAATGACTCTGGAATGACTAGTTTAAAATCTATTTACCACATAATCTCCAGAGAAAAACATCTCTCAGGAATCAAAATGTAGCTGGGTGTGGTGGCTCACGCCTGTAATCCTAGCACTCTCGGAGGCCAAGGCAGGTGGATCATTTGAGCTCAGGTGTTCGAGACTAGCCTGAACAAGAGCGAGATCTCATCTCTACTAAAAATAGAAAGAAATTATATGGAAAACTAAAAATATGAACAGAAAAGATTAGCCAGGCATGGTGGTATGTGCCTGTAGTCTCAGCTACTCGGAGGCTGAATGAGGATTGCTTGAGCCCAGGAAATTGAGGTTGCTGTGAGCTAGGCTGATGCTACAGCATTCTAGCCCCAGTAACAGAGTGAGACTCTGTCTCAAACAAACAAATAAAGGAATCACAAGTAAAAGCAGTGCGATCACCCTTCATTTTGAGAACTTAATTAGACCATGTACCACTATCCATGCCTATGTCCTCAGTAGTTGACTTTGCCTCCAACTCCAAGAAGGTATGGGGAGTGAGAATTGCATTGTGAGTCTCTGTGAGCCTGAGACCCCAATTCAAGGAGAGGACTGAATTCATTTTCAGAGCATAGGGAGGGTGGTATCAGATTTCATCGTGTAAGCTTATAAGATGAAAATTTGCGTTTCCTGCTCCCCAAACCCCCAAAATGTTCATCTGGCCCAGGTTTCTGCAGCTCTGAGCTAAGCTGGAGCTAGCCCCTCCTGTATCTCTGCCTGTCTGGCCCCTCACTTCTCAGTGCCATGGGGAAGCAGAGATATGTTGAACATGTCTACTCAGGGGCTGGATCATGTCCCTGCCTGCCCATCTGGCCTTTTCCTCACAAGATGTTCCTTGATTATTTGAGATCTGTAGACACAAGGAAATGGAGCCAAGTGAGACTGACCCTGGTGTGAAATCTGGAGAGATGATAAAATCTCTTCTTAGCAGGCAAAAGAGCTTTGTAGGATATCATTTCGCCTTGTCAATAACTCACTGCCCTCTGAAGAGCAAGATGAGTTCAATCAGAGGAGTTTCCACAATGCTTTTTTTGAAAATTGGGGTTTTATTGCACCCAGGTTCGGTCACTGACCAAATGCTGGACTTCCTCCAATTGGTGTCTAATACAGATAATGCTTTGCTGTGAATATATATTTAATAACTCTACTGAATGCCTGTTCTCTTTGTCTTTCCTTTGCCCTGGGTGTCTCCAGCATTAGTAGGGTCTAAGGGAGTAACAAATTATAAACAATGTACTGTGTAGTAGGAGACTCAGTGGCTGTTTGAGGCAGATGTGATAATTCTGGATTTCAGTAACAGTCCCCTCTCAATTTATATTTCCAAGTCCAGGAATTGCTGGCCACAGTCACAGGGAAAGTCTAGCACAAAATGGAGGAAAAGGCAAGTTCGCTTTGTTAGCCCCCAACCTTCTATTTGGCAGCCCCTTCCCCAGGTGGTGGGTCCTTTTTTCCCCCAGGTTAGCCAAACCATTGTGACCTAATCCTTAGAGCCTTTATTCATAATGAGATATAAACATTGATAATAAATGTGTTATTTTTTCCACTCAAGGCATTTCAAGCCACAAGTTGGAGAGTGGAAGAATTCTTTACCATGTTTAAAACTATACTACTTGTGTGTTCAACTAGCATGACCTCAGGCCTAGGAACAGGGGTTCTAGGTCCTAGGCCCACCTCTTCTGCTCCAGCTTGATTGAAGTGGCCCTGTTGTTTAGCTTCAACTGTGCCACACCAGCCTTCTGAAATTACAGTGGGTTTATGGAAAGCCACATGTGGAAAGACAGGGGTTCTCCCTCTGTGACTTTTTTAGAGCCTTTAGCCACAAGGCTATATGAGATAATTGTGGTTTTAACACCAGCTCTGCCAAAACCATAGTCTCCATTTCAAAGAGAAAAAAAAAATCTGATTTTCTCAGACCTCATGTCCTGCAGCTCTTTGTAGAAAGCAGCAGTGATCTGAGTAGCCTGATTTAATTTAAAGAGCTTCCAGAACCCTGAGGGTAGTGCCAAATCCTATGCTTCATTAATAATTGCATGATTATTTTATCTTAGGGAACCTGGCTTTCTTTGTTCACCGAATTCAAGCATTTCCTGGCTATTTTTCCAAGCAAAGAATCTAACAATGAACAACTTGATAACAGTTGGGATCATTGGCAATTGCATTGGAAAGAGAAGACGTGGGTTTGTGAAGAGCTGAAAAATTTAGGATGATCAACCCTCAAGGCCCAGCTGGGCTTGAAGGCAAGAAAGAAAGAGAAAAAAAGAAAGTAAAAAAAAATTAGGGTGAATCCCAATCCTGTCCTATATTTTTCATTTCAATATTTCCCTCTTTGTTGGTGGAACCATCCCTTCTCCCCTACAATGTGGTACTCCAGAGTTCCCTTAGTTATTCTTAAATTAGTCTGCATCCTCTCATTTAACCCACATATTCATGTATTTTCATAACACCTTTACTGAGATATAATTCATATGCTATACAATTCACTTATTTAAAATGTACAATTCCACTGGTTTTAGTATATATGTAGAGTTGTGTAACCATCACCACAATCAATTCCAGGACAATTTCATCATTCCAAAAAGAAATTCCCTTAGCAGTCACTTTTATTTCCCTCCAAGCCCCTTCACATGTCCTAGGCAACCAACCAGTTGACTTTCTCTATGCATAGTAATCCATATATTTCAACAGAGACCTTTAGAAAACCTGCATTATTCAAGGGGATGGTCCCAAAAGGAGTGCTTTCAGGTACCATGGCAGGCCCATGACAGGGAACATGTGGAGCTGTCGTGGCTCTATGGCTGGCATATGGCAAATCACATAATCTATCAGCACACATTTCCAAGAGTCAAGAGCAATGGGTTGAGGTACACTGGCAGCAGATTAAGCCAGCAATGCTGGATAAGTCCCCCCTGTGACAGGCCCAGTTCCTTCCCCCAAGGCCTGAGTCTTCAATCCTTACCACAAAGGTTCCTTTCTGATGAAGGAGAAGGAAAAGGTGAAGTGCCCCCTACTGCACACACACCTCACTCACCCTGCTCTATAGGTTTCTAACTTACAAGGGGTGGGTGAGAACACACAGCTAGTTTGTTGGTTCCTGCTGCCATCCAGGGGGTGAGAAGGAGGGTGCATGCCCGGATGATGCATCATTCAAATGGAAAGCTGCTGAAGGGCATTCTTTTCTGGCCACACAGGGTCCATGACACTGTCCTCCCTCACTAGACACCGTTGCTTTGCTGCTCTAGCTGCCATCTACAGAACTACAGGTAATTAATTTATCAATTGGTTCAACAAACATGTTTTGGGCATCTATTTTGAGCCAGCCACTGCGCTGGGTACCAGGACTATGAAAATGAATAAGACTGCTTCCGTAAACCCTGTCTGGGTATTCCTGGCTTGTGGGCAAAACTCTGTCAAAAAGATGTTGCCCTGTTCCCCAAAAGGTACCCCAGAAAAAAAAGTATCTATCTTTTTTTTTTTTTTTTTTGAGACAGAGTCTCACTCTGTTGCCCAGGCTAGAGTGAGTGCCATGGCATCAGTCTGGCTCACAGCAACCTCAAACTCCTGGGTTCAAGCGATCCTTCTGCCTCAGCCTCCAGAATAGCTGGTACTACAGGCATGCACCACCATGCCTGGCTAATTTTTTCTATATATATATATTAGTTGGCCAATTAATTTCTTTCTATTTATAGTAGAGATGGGGTCTCGCTCTTGCTCAGGTTGGTTTCCAACTCCTGAGATCAAAGGATCCACCCGCCTCAGCCTCCCAGAGAGCTAGGATTACAGGCGTGAGCCACAGCGCCTGGCCTATCTTTTTTTTTAAATTTTTTTATTTTAGCGTATAATGGGGGTACAAGTGTTAAGGTTACTTATATTGCCCATGCCCCCCACCCCCCTCCAGTAAGAGCTGCAAGCATGTCCATCCCCCAAACGTTGCACATCTTACTCATTGTGGTTATATATACCCTATCTTTTTAGCTATGCTTAGTTCCTAAAAATTTTATCCAAGTTAGTATTTGGTTTAAGACTTTAATGGCTCCACTAACTGCAAGAAACACATTAATATATTGTCAGCCATTTACTACTTAGTAGTTTCTCCGAATAGCCAATCCCAGAGCAGAGAGTTGAGAGGATGGGATGCTGAGATAGGCAAGATTAGGTAGAAAGATAAAGAGGAAAGTTACAGGTCTTCGTCATTCAGTGTGTGCTTTATCGACCAAGGAGCATGGGCATCACCTAGGGGCTGGTCAGAAATACAGAATCTCAGACCTCACCTCAGACGTCCTGAATCAGAAGCTGCATTTTAACAGGATTCCTAAGTGACTCGTATGCACTTGTAAGTTTGAGAGGCACTGTTCCACAGCAGGATTTCTCAACCTTGGCAGGACTGACATTTGGGGCTGGATAATTCTTTCTTAGGGCAGGCAGTGTGGGGAGACAGCCCTGTGCATATCACTCATTAGAGTTCCAGAAATAATTAGTCTGTCGGGACACTTTCAGTTTGGAGCTCAGAGGGCACTTATTGTGAACTCGCTTTGAGAGCCCAGTGGTTTTTGTTTTGTTTTGTTTTGTTTTTGTTCCTGTGTTGTGAGACAGGGTCTCACTCTGTCGTCCATGCTAGAATGCAGTGGCGTCATTACAGGTCACAGCAACCTCCAACTCCTGGGCTCAAGTGATCCTCCTGCCTTAGCCTCCTGAGTAGCTGGGACTACAGGCATGTGCCTCCATGCCCGGCTAATTTTTTTTCTATTTTTTATAGAGATGGGGGTCTCACTCTTGCTCAGGCTGGTTGGTCTCCAAGCTCAAGTGATCCTCCCACCTCAGCCTCCCAAAGTGCTAGGATTATAGGTGTGAGCCACCACCCAGCCCCAGTGTTTGTTTAGAAGGCCTAAAGCAGGGGTCCTCAAACTTTTTAAACAGGGGGCCAGTTCACTGTCCCTCAGACCGTTGGAGAATGCGCACTGTGGGCCCAGGACGATTCGGCTGCTAAGCAGGACAGGCAGTGGCAAAAACACCCGGAGGGCTGGATAAATGTGCTAGGTGGCCCACATGTGGCCCACGGGCCATAGTTTGAGGACGCCTGGCCTAAAGTATATTATTCATTAATAAGTCCATACACCAAATTGGGCTCACCCTAGCAGTGGATTTCAACCTTGGCTGTGTGTTAGAATCACCTGGGGAGCTTTTTCAAAAAACCTATACCTGTGCCCTACTCCAAACTAATTATTTCTGAAACTCTGAGGGGATTCCAGGCATCAGTGTCTTCGAAAAGCTTCCCAAGGTGATTCCGATTTCTTTTCCCAACATTTTAAATGAACATTTTCAAATATAAAGTCTGTGTCACCTAGATTCTACAATTAACATTTGCTATATTTGTTTTATCATATATCTATCCTTCTATCTATCCTCCTATCAATCCATCTTATTTTTGATATATTTCAAAATCGGTTGCAGGCACCAGTACACCTCACCCTTAAACACTTCTGCAGGCATAGCATTAATCAGAGTTTAATATTTGTTTAAGGCTCCTCTTATGAGATAATATTTACATGCAGTGAAATGCATAAATAAGTGTGCCATTTGATGAGTTTTGACAAATTCATACACCTACATGATGCAAACCCTTATCAAGATGGAGAAAATTTCCTCATGTATCTTCCCAATAAACATCCATCCCCATCCCTGAAAGGCAATCACTGTTCTGGCCTGATTTATTCCAGGTGATTCCAATTTATAGCCAATGAGGGAAACACCTTAAAGGGAGACAGGCAAATTCGAGCTCCCCAGCTCTTTATAATTAAGGGAGTAGAGCCTTTTGGTTAACAGCTCAGGAGTCTGAAAGCTTGAGGCCAGATCCAGCTCAACCAATGCTATCTGTGAAATTTTAGGCAAGATAGTCTGTGGAAACCTCAGTTTCTTCACCTGTAAAATAGGGATCATACTAGTACTTACCGCACATGGTTGATTGGGAGATTTAAAGAAGGTCATATCAGCAAATTAGTAATGAGGTTAATGTTTATTAAGGCTTACAATTTGTTAGGCACTAAGCTAGTTGCCTGGATTATCTGATCCAATGATCCCTACTCTTGTGATCTCCATGATAGATGGGAAAAATAGGCTTAGAAAAAGTAAGTAACTTGCCCCAAATCACACATCTAATAATTGGAAGAGCTAGAATATAACCCAAAGTGGTTTGATTCTAAAAACCACATTCCTACACTGTTAACCATCACACTTTCTTCTCCATGCATTACACATAGAGTAAGAGCTCAAAAAAATGCTATCCATTTTATTATAGGCATATTGAATTTTATATGTGTATATTTACCTATCATTTATATAATCTATTCACTTAAAGAATCCAAATGAAGGCATGGAGACTCTGACCCAAACACAGAGAAAGCTTAGAAATCTCAGCAGCCCAATGTTTTTGGTCCACACCTTGGTGTGAGCATCTGTATCTCTTGTATTCCTAGCCATGCCCTTTCCATTGTAACTTCAAGAAACACCAGAAATAAGACCAGCCACCATGCTGACCAACGCACAAAGCTCCCAGTGACAACATCTCTCTGGAAGAAAGAACTGGGGGAAGTGCTTTTTTCCCATTAACACATTCAGCTCCCTGGCGCTCTGTTCTGCAGCTGTGCTTCAGTCCCTCAGACAAAGGGTTTGCTGGAAAATCGGTTACATCATCGGCTTCAGCTCTGACAGACTTTCCAGGGGCAGCATTATTAACATCTCCACAGAACCAGAGAATGGGCAGGGCTGGGGCTCACTCAAGCTACATTATGCTACCCTTCCTTCTAATGAAAATCCTATTAAATTGGACAATTATTCACACCCCATTCGAGGTGGCTGTTAATGCACTTCAGGGTCGTCCATTTTCTTTCTACGTAAGGCAGCATCACATAGAGCCATCTTATTCCTCAGTCCCCCTTATTGGGCCACTCTATCTCACAGCCTGTCCTCACAAGCTAGATGATACTAGATGGCTGGCACAAAGAAGAGAGTGGCATGCTCTGAGCAGAGCAGCAGATGGACATTTAGTAGTAAACGCCATAGCTGAGCCTTAAGAGGAAGCATGGTGACAGCTGAAAACAGAACAGAACTTCTTTTATTGCCATCAGGAAGCCTACAAATGGCTGGTGAATCAATTTCAAAGCTTTGGAATCTGAGTTCAGCAGGCGGGCAACAAAGAGAATGGGAAGAGGATGGGGAGGGGTGCTGAGCCTTCAAGCTCAGTGGCTCCTTTGGAATTTCAGACGCCAGGCTTCTTTTAATCATGTGAAGGCTTATTAGGGACACTTCCACCAGGGAAGGGAAATAGCTGGCAACTTAGCTCAACAAGCGCCTGGGGTTATGATGAAGTCAGCAATCAAGGGATGTTTCCAATAGGGGAAAGCTGATAACACAATGCGATGAAATGAAGCCCTCTGTTAGGAAGGTCAATGTTCCATTATTGCGAAACTCATGGAGTTAATGTCGCCAGTGTAATCACTACTATGATTTGACACTTTTGGCTACTGGACTCATGGCCAGAACACAGCAAGGCTTCCCTTTCCATCATTATCCTTGTAGCACATGGGGCTGAGCACCCCATTTAGACATGGTGCTGAAGTAACAGAGGGACCAAGTTCAAGCTGCAAGAAATCCCTTCCCTGGTTCCTGATTCCACAGAAGAGGTACAGGATATAAGATATTTGTGTGAATATTGACCAGCAATGTCTGGCTCAACCCTTTAGGAAATTTTGCCTGTGTGGGCACTTTGATTCTCAACGGAGAGATACAAATGTTTTAGAAATGATTTTGGTCACAAAACGGATGTTTGGTGAGCCAAGAAATGGAAAGAATTGGTTGTATTTACTCTTTTCTCCAGAAGTAATTGTGTTTTCTGGGACAAATCTGGGACATGCTAAGAGCTAACATTAGGCAGAATCAATTACTGGCCAACAAGAGAGTCTTACCCACCATGCATGGTCAAGTAAATACTTGTCAAAAATAATATTCACAAATGTCATTGTCAGTTCCTACTATGCACTAGGTACTTTATAACAACTCTATCTATTAATAATTACACAAGAACCCTGTGAAGTAGGTCTAGTGTCTTCATATAGTAACTACTGAATATATAGTACCTATTCATTATTATTGTACCCATTTTAAAGATAATAAAACTGAGGCTCAAAGTGGCTTAGTAACTTGTTTAGGGTCATGTTCTATAATCAAATGTGACACTTTAAAGAGATTTGGAATTGGATGTATCTTGTCTTATTTTCTCCCAGACAAGCCCAAGCTCCTTAAGTAACAGCTATGCAGGGGTCCTCAAACTTTTTTAACAGAGGGCCAGTTCACTGTCCCTCAGACTATTGGAGGACCGGACTATAGTTTAAAAAAACCTATGAACAAATTCCTATGCACACTGCACATATCTTATTTTGAAGTAAAAAACAAACAGGGAAAAACACCCTCATGTGGCTCGAGGGCTGTAGTTTGAGGACGCCTGAGCTATGGGCTCCCTGGTTCTGTCATTTTCCTACTTTGATTTCCTGAGTGATTATAGAGTTCATAAAATTACACCAAATATCTGAGAGTAGGTCCCCATGTGGGGTGCAATGCCACTATGGACACACAGGAGTTTGTTCTAAAAGCTATTAAAGTAGAGCCCATGCCATAATGGGAACCCCAAAGAAAGTGAAGAAAACCAAAGCCAAGTGGGCAGGGCTGGAAGGAGTTTCAGGGTTAGGATGTTCCCTTCTAATTTTCTGAGTTCCACTATCTGCCAATTTGAACATAACCCAGAATATCTTTAAGAAGCTTTCTGTTAACATATCCATAGATGATCCAAGTATTGGAGAAAATATGGATGCATGAGATATTTTTATGTTGCTTATGGTGGTACACTTTGGTACAATCACTTAAAATTCCAGTGTAGCAGTATCTTGTAAAATTGAACACTCACATATGCTACTGTTCAGGTCCTGAACATGTTTTCCCTCAGATCCACTCCTTGCTGTCCCCTGGTGTGCTCAGTTCGGCAGCAGGATGACCACTGCAGGCTACTCATCTTAGGCAGCCATGCTATTTAGTTTCCAGTTGGGTTCAGCTAATGCAAATCAATGGAGGGAGAATGGAAGGTGGGAGAAAGGGAAAAGCCAAGGTATTTTTCAACCAGCACCTTCCTCCACCCTCCTTTCAGGTAGCATCCCCTGTGGTGGCCATAGCTCTCACATGGGTCCAGTTCCCACAGGAGGGACAACCATGATTTCAGCTTCTACTAGGTAACCCTGACCCTGAGCTCTGGTGACATTAACTCTTTGTTCTTCCAGTCCTAGGGAAGGATGGTAACAACTTGCTGCTGTTGTTAATTTATGGATGCCTCACCACCTCCTGTTAGGCTTCTTAGTTATGGGCTACCATACTATTCAGCAATAAAATGGAAGAAAACCATTGACACATGCAACAACTTAGTGGGACCTCAAGGGAATTCTGATGAATGAAAAAAGCCAATCTCAAAAGGTTACATACTGTATGATTCTATTCATTTAACCTTCTAGAAATGACCAAATAATTGAGATGGAGAACCGATTAGTGATTGTCAAGGGTTAAAGACAGAGATGGAGTGGGAGGTGGGATGAGTGTGACCATAAAGGCATAGCATGAAGTGATCTTTATGGTGGAAGAACAGTTCTGTATCTTGACTGTGGTGATAGTTCCACAAATCTACACATGACAAAATTCTATGTGGGCCCAGAACTGTACATGCACATACAAATACAAATGAATGTATGTAACACTGGTGAAATCTGAACAAGGTCTGTGAATTGTACCAAAGTCAGTGTCCTGGTTTTGATACTATAATTATGTAATATGTGACCATTGGGAGAAACTGGGGGAAAGGTACATAGTACCCTCAAGGTTACTTGCTGGTTAAGATGATATGTGAGTCCTATTCTAGGCTCTTGATTACTAACTTCATATTTTAATGTTCTCCTCATTCATTCATATTTACAGTACAGCACTTTGGGGATGATCCATTGCTCTTAACTAAAAACACACTTTACACCAAGCCTGCTTTGTCAGAATAAAATACAGTTACCCAAGCTAGGAACACCTTTCTCTGCTCCTCCACTAGAAAAGGAGCAGAGAAAGGCACTGGCCAACAAAACAACATAATTGCCCTGGTCATATTGACTAAGTGACATGATGTGATGACCAAATTCATCAGGTTACCTTTATTGGGTAATGAAACAAGAAAGAGACAGACTACTACAAACAATCCAGCTTCCCTTCCTTTGCCTACATTTCCCACAAAGATTTCCAAGTTTAGGATCAACAACCACATTCAGCACCATGGACAACAGTATTGCAGGCCAGCTATTGTGAGAAACAAGCTATGGAGCTTATTAGCTTCCTAAGTTTCTCCTTTTGATTCTGCCTCCCTCCCTTTGGTAATCAGATATTTATGAAGACAATAGGGTGGGGTTCTATACCGTTTTATAGGAAGACTCAGTAATGATGCACGGGAGGGGCTTTTGGAAACCTATCAGGTTATTAAGGAAAGATCAGAATTGAAGGCAGCTGTGGTTCAAAACAAGCATATTGAAATGTGTCCTTAGCCAGTTACTCCTGTATACCAACACTCCCCTCAGACAGAGTCCTTTGTCTAGTGGTGAGATGAAGCATGCATGCAGTAGTCAATGGCCTTGCTAATCCTTGAAGAAACCTTCACTTTGGCACTGGCCTGATGGCAAAATTGACCTTAGAAGAGAGGCTACAAAAACAAATGAGGTCCTAGCTCTTGGGAGGCCGAGGCGGGCGGATTGCTCAAGGTCAGGAGTTCAAAACCAGCCTGAGCAAGAGCGAGACCCCGTCTCTACTATAAATAGAAAGAAATTAATTGGCCAACTGATATATATATAAAAAATTAGCCGGGCATGGTGGCGCATGCCTGTAGTCCCAGCTACTTGGGAGGCTGAGGCAGAAGGATCACTCGAGCCCAGGAGTTTGAGGTTGCTGTGAGCTAGGCTGACGCCACGGCACTCACTCTAGCCTGGACAACAAAGCGAGACTCTGTCTCAAAAAAAAAAAAAAAAAAAAAAAAAAAAAAAAAAAAAACAAATGAAAGTGGAATATAAAGGAAACCTCTGTACTATGACAGAGATCCTAAAAAGAACCAATTTGGGGCCGGGCGCGGTGGCTCACGCCTGGAATCCTATCACTCTGGGAGGCCGAGGCGGGCGGATTGCTTGAGGTCAGGAGTTCGAAACCAGCCTGAGCAAGAGTGAGACCCCCATCTCTACTATAAATAAAAAGAAATTAATTGGCCAACTAATACATATAGAAAAAATTAGCTGGGCATGGTGGCACATGCCTGTAGTCCCAGCTACTCGGGAGGCTGAGGCAGGAGGATTGCTTGAGCCCAGGAGTTTGAGGTTGCTGTGAGATTGGCTGATGCCATGGCACTCACTCTAGCCTGGGCAACAAAGTGAGACTCTGTCTCAAAAGACAAAACAAAAAGACCCAATTTGGAATAAATCCCCAAGGAAGAAGGAAATGAGGAGAACATGCCATTTCAAAGAATTAGCTGATCACTGGGGTTTGCTGATAAGTAAGCAAAACCAAATAACAGTCGAAAGGACCCATAAAGATTTTCTAGCTTAGTGGTTCTCAAAGAGGAGTTTGCATCAGAATCGCCAGGAGGGCTTATTAAAACACAGATTGCAGGGCTCAATTCCCAGAGCTTCTGATTCAGAAGCTGTGAGGTAGAGCCTGATAATCTGCATTTCTAACAAATTTCCAGGTCATGCTGATGCTGCTGATGGAGAGGGGGCAAACTTTGAAAACCACTCTCCAGTCTAATTTCTTTATAGGATAGGAAAGGCAACTGAGGCCTGAAAGAACAATGACTTGTGCAAGATCACCCAATTGGTTAGTAGTCCAGCCAGCCAGCCCTACAAACCAGGCCTCCTGATTTCCAATCATATGTTTATCCCAGTGCAGCACACTCTAGTCACATCTGATGAATAACTATAAAGGGAAGGTGACAGCAATAGAAATAGATGCTACCTTTTCTTTATATGACTCTATACAAAACTCCCTCCAACTTTAGCTTTTAGCATGTTGGTGAAAGCACTGCCAGGCCAAAGCTTAACCCTCCATAACAGTGCTAGGATTGGCTCTGTTCCCACTCCTATTATTCTTTTGGTATCAATCCCATACAAAATTTAGGCAGGGCACAGTGGCTCATGTCTGTAATCCTTGCACGTTGGGAGGCCGAGCCGGGAGGATAACTTGAAGTCAGGAGTTCAAGACCAGCCTGAGCAAAAGTGAGATCCTGTCTCTACTAAAAATAGAAAAATTAGCTGGGTGGGGTGGTGCATACCTATAGTCACTGCTACTTGGGAGGCTGAGGCAGAAAGATAGCTTGAGGTTGCAGTGAGCTATGATGACGCCACTGTACTCTAGCCGGAGTGACAGAGGGAGACTCTGTCTCAAAAACAAAAACAAAAACAAAAACAAAAAATCCCATACAAAATTTATACCAAATGTACTGCATACTAGTTAGGGTTGCCAGATTTAGCAAATAAAAATACAGGATGCCCAGTTAAATTTGAATGTCTCATTGTTTACCTAAAACTCAGATTTAACTGGGTATCCTGCACTTAATCTGGTCAATTTGAAAAAAGGGAGTTAATTTCTCAGCTCGTGGCTCAGCTATGCCCTCCCTGGCCGAGGTGCTAAAGAGACTAAGGAACACCTGACCCCTCCACCTCCTGCCTCCACTTCCAGCCTGCCTGGCTTGTTGGGGCTCTATTGAGCCAGAGTAGAAAGGCTGTGATTTGAAGAGCAGAAAAAAAGCAGCAGCAGCTGAACTGGTACCCTCCAGCATTTCTCATTTCTATGAAAAGTTTGATTTTGGTTCCATGCCCTGTGATTAACCAAAACAAGAGGAGACAAATAAAAATTCTTTACAGCTGTTTCCCACTGACAGCCCTGACCTTCCCAGCTGAGGGTTCTTTGTACTGAGAAATTGTTACCTAGCAACCAGACCTTGCAGCTGCCAGACTCCAAACACTGAAAGCATGACTTACAGAAAAGAAGCCAGGAGAAGAAGGGTGGGGTGGGGACTGCATCAATCTGAGCTTTGTCTTGGGGTCTAACGCTACACTGGAGTGAGAGAAGATAAGCAGAAACCGAAGCCCATTCCTACTGAGAATCAATTGTCAAATCAAAGTGCTTGGGTTCACCTTTCTGTCACCTCCACCTGCTCTGGCAGTCACCCCTAGGTGTGAAAATGAGAGGTTTGAGGGAGGAGTGGAAATGAAGATGCTTCCCAGAAATGCCAAATACTCTGTGTGGTGCACATGGCTTTTATTCTTTGACAATGGAGCACATTTTCAATCTTCAATATACATCTTCAGTGTCTGGGCCCCTTCCTTCCTTCCTTCTTTCCCCTTCCTTCTCCTTCTCCTCCTCTCTCTCTCCACTAGGACCACTTCTCTTCATAATATAACCATGGAAACTAAGGCACAAAGAGCTTAAAGGACTTGGCTTATTTTGAACACTTCCTGGAATCTATTTTTTTCTTGGCAGTGTGGTAAGACTTGGGCAGCTGTGAGAAGTCAGTACTGGAAGACCAAAGAAAGGTTCAGGATGAAAGGTAGGGGCCAAGCATACGAGCAAGCCTGACCTGGGAGAGCCTCCAAAATCAATGGTTGAGGCCAGAGTCAGGCAGGGATTGAGGAATCAAGGAGCACAGAAGTCAAACAAAAGCACTGGACATATATACAAAAGGTTTCATTTAATTGGTCTGGGGAGGGGCCCACCATCTGCGTTTTTAAAACTTCCCAGGTGTTTAGAATATATAGACAGTGTTGAGCATCTCCCACTATTGCAGAAGGTAAAGGGTTAGCTCATTGGATTTCAAACTTTAGCACGCATGTGAATTACCCTGCCAGCTACTTAAAATGTTGAGTCCCACCCTCTAGCAAATCTGATTTAGCAGGTCTGGGATGGGGTCCAGAAAATCTGAATTTTAACAAGCTCCCCACATGGATTCTGATGTAGGCGGCTCATGCACAACACTGCAAAATACGGGTTTAGGGTGTCTTCTGATATAAAGTTTATTTTTATATAATCAAACAGTATTCATCATAACACTCCATCAACCTTTTCTGACAGATAACCAACTTCTATTTAGCTTTCTAATATGCCCAATTAGGTAGTGGCACAGTTTCTGTATCTGGGCATGGAGAGAAACCCTCTTCAGGGGCCATTAGTAGCTTGCCCCAGACAGTTGTCTGTCTAGTAAGCATCCATTTTGCGCCTGTGTCCAAGTCTACAGAACTAAAACAAAGTTTGAGTTTACTTCTGCTATGGTTTTAATGTATCTGCTCCAAAATTCAGGTGTTTCCAGTGTGATATTACTAATAGGTGAGGCCCTTAAGAGGTGATTAATGCATTAACTACCATGTGAGTTGTATTTAACTAACGCTAGTTTTGAGCCTGGGGCCTCATGAAGCACATGAAACTCACACGTCTCTTCACCTTGGAAGCCCCATGAACTATTTTTCAAGTTGCATATAACTCATGCACAGAAAACAATAAAAAATAACAAATTTTTCATTAAATTAGAGAGGATCATTTTGTTTTTGAAGTTTCTATTCTATTTTCGTAATAAAACACCATGGCCCCAAGGAAAATTTTCTTTTCTAGTGTAGCAGTCAATGTGTGAAACCATGAAAGCTCCTCCCTTGTGAATGGGATTAAGGCCCTTGAAAAGGCTTCACACAGCTTTGGTTCTCTTGCCCTTCTGCCTTCTGCCATATGAGGACAATGTTCCTCTTTCCTGGAGGATGCAGCCCTCACCAGACAACCAAAGCTGCCAGCACCTTCATCTTGGACTTCTCAGCCTCCAGAATTGTGAGAAAATAAACTTCTGTTCTTTGTAAATTACCCAGTCTCAGGTATTTTGTTATAGCAGTTCAAAATGGAAGTTTTAGTTGATAAGCACACATTTTAATTCATACATGAATTATATTACTGAATTTGAGTCTTTAAAATAGAAACATATTAATATTTTTAAAAAATAACAGCTTTATTGAGATATGATTGATATAACATACAATTCATGCATTTAAAGTATATAATTAAATGGTTTTTAGTATGTTCACAGAAATGTACAACTATCACTGAAACCAATTTTAGAACAGTCTCATCAACCCAAAAAGAAACACTATGACCACGAGCTATCAATCCCGATTTCTTTCCAAATCTCCCAATCCTAGGCAAGCACTAACCTACTTTCTGTGTCTATGTATTTGCCTAATCTGGACAACTAATATAAATGGAAAATGGAATCATATGATATATGGTCTTTTGTGTCTGGCTTCCTTCACTTAGCATAACGTTTTCACAGTTCATCCATGTTATAGCATGTGCCATCACTTGATTCCTTTTTATGGATAAATAATATTCCATTGGATGAATACAGTATATTTCCTTTATCCATTCATTCATTGATGGGCATTTGGATTGTTTCCACCTCTTTGCTATTAAGAATAATGCTACTATGAACATTTCTGTACAAGCTTTTCTGTGGACTTGTTTCCAATTCTTAGGAGTAGAATTGCTGGGTCATGTGGTAACTCTATGTTTGATCATTTAAGGAACAGCCAGACTGTTCCTAAAGTGGCTACACCATTTTATATTCCTACCATCAGTTTATGAAGTTTCTTTTTCATCACTTCCTTGCCAAAAGTTCTTTTCTTTTATTTTTGGAATATTATGGGGGCATAAATTTGTAGGTTACATATATTGCCTTTGCCAAGTCAGCACTTATTGTTAACTTTTTTTATTAGCTTTTTTTTTGAGAATTGCCATGCTAATGGGTGTGAAATGGTATCTCACTATAGTTTTGATTTGTATTTACCTGATGACTAATGATGTTGAGCTTCTTTTGATGTACATGTTCTTTGGAGAAAGGTCTATTCAAGGCTTTGTACATTTTAAAATTGGACTATTTGTCTTTTTGCTATTGTTTGGTAAGAGTTCTTTACATATATTCTAGGTACAAGTTCCTATTTAGATGTGTGATTTCCAAATATTTTCTCCCTTTCTATGAGATGTCTTTCCACTTTCTTGATGGTGTCATTTGCAGCATAAAAGTTTTTAATTCTGTTTATTTTTTCTTTGGTTTCTTGTGTTCTTGGAGTCAAAGAAATTATTGTCTAACCTAAATTCAAGATTTACACATATGTTTTCTTTAACTGTTTTATACTTTATGATCTTACACTTAGATCTTTGAGCAATTTTTAGTTAATTTTTATATATGGTGTGAGGTCAGGACTTCATTTTTTTGCATGTGGATATCTAGCACTATTTTCTGAAAAGACTATTCTTTCCTTATACAATTGTCTCGGTGCTTTAAAAAAATCAATTTGTTGTAAATGTAAGGGTTTACTTTTGGACTCACAATTCTATTCCATTAATCTATGTGTCTATCTTTATGCCAGTACCACACCGTTTTAATTACTGTAACATTGTGGTAACTTTGAAATTAGGAAGTGTAAGTCCTTCTACTTTGTTCTTCTTTATTTCAAGATTATTTTGGCCATTCTAGATTCTTTTAATTTCCAAATGAATTTTAGGATCAGCTTATCAATTTATATAAAGAAGTCAACTAGTATTTTGGTAGGGATTTCATTGAATCAATAGGTCAATTGGGGGAATATTGTTATTATAAATTATCTTTTGAATTGGTTTATAACATCTGCCTGGTTCTTTCATTGATTATGAGTTAAAGTTTTTAACACATTTTTTTTATCTATGTGAGCCATTATTTTACCCATCTTTGGAAAATTATCTTTTAGCACCTATGATTTAGTTAGAGCAAACATACTTCCCCAATTTCATAGATGTGGAAACTGAAACCCTAAGTTTAGGTGACTGGCTTAATGGTTGAATAGCAACTTAATGATAGAGCTGTTACTAAAACCCAGATTTTCTGACTCCCAAAGATGTTTTTACCAGCTAACACTTTGTTTCTTAAAAAATTTTAAATGTCATAACATGTAACCAAAATGTTTGTACCCCCATAAAATCCTGAAAATTTTTAATGGTAGAAATAATGCCCTGGAAAGGATTCTGTTACAATTCTGCTTAGAACACAATTCCTTTTTTGCTCTTTCCCATATTCCAAACTCTTTATCAACAATAAGAAATTTGTACTGTGCCAGTTTGATGTCCTAATGTTTTCACCTATACACTTATTTTAGCAGAATTTGTCAGGGTTGAATAATTTGTGTAGCATTTGTTTCCTGGATCAAAAGATATTGAAGAATCTAAAATATAGTGCAAAAGATTACACAGAACACAATGTTAAATGAAAATACCAGTGAAGTACCATCCATAACACAGGGAACCCAAAAGGAGTATGTATCTAATGAGAGAACTTTAAATAGAATTTTGGGTGGTAGAGAATTATCTGTGTGTAGTGGTCTGGGTGTAAGGTTTTTATAGAAGGGGTTGGGAGGCTGGCATGGAAAAATGGATTGCCCTCAAGACCCAAACAGGCAGCCATTTGTTCTCCCTATTCTATTAATATGAAGAAGGCAACTCTGTCCAGAACCTATGTAAAAAAAATCCTCTTTGGAAAACAAGCATATTTTATCTTTCAGTTTTGTCTGTTCAAGCAAAATGTCATTCTCCTGCATTTACTTGCAAATGGAAAATGTTTGTATTAAGACATAACTCCCAGAAACTGTGGTTGTCCAATGTATAAATTCCTCAACATCCACTTACTCTAAAAATTAGGCTATATGTCAAAAAACAAAACTCAATAAAAGAGAGAAGGCTTCCAATTTCAGCTTGTTTTAAAGGATACAGGTTCTTATTTCTAATCCATTTTAAAGGGCTCTTCATGATGCAAGAATATTACTCTGGTTTTCTAATGTAGCTATCTAATGCAAGCCTTTGATTCTTGAAATGCACATGTAATCCAACTGCCTGCCAGCAGTTGATAAGGCTTGTGATATATAAAAATTCAAAACAGAGGAGTTTAGCTATGTCTCTCTGACAGTTGCTGTATGCTTTAACTCAAGCCGATGAGTAAAAGCTGGACAGGTTTACGATTTTTAAAGAAGGCTCCAGCTTGTTTTACATCTTTGTTTGCAGTAACCTAATTAGCATGCAGTGAATCTCTGAAAGGACGTTTACTTGATGAGTCATCATGGTATGGGAGAAAAACACTGACCTAGGAGTCAAGAGATCTTGATTCTAGTTCTGCCTCTCTGACCAGCTCTGTGACCTTGGGTGAGTCCCGTTACTTCCTGGAATATCAGATTCTACATCTGTCAAATGGAGATTATCCACCCAGGCTACCTCATAGGGTTCTTGTGACAATTAAAACAGATAATAAAATTGAAAAGACTCCTAAAAGTATGAAATACAAGTGTAAAATATCTTTATTACTACTCAATTCACTTCTTTAAGCTTTTACCAGTGGAATGTCTGCTAAATCTTAAGTACACAGAGAACTACTATGAACACAAGATGTAAGAAAAAGGGGCAAGATTTGATTATTTTAATCAGAATAAAAAAAAAACATTTGCAATATACCTCATATATAGTTCACAGAGCACTTTCACATACACTATCTCATTTAAGATCCACAATAACCTTTTGAATTAGGCGAGGCAACAGTGAATTTTTCCAGGGCAGAGAATATATCTTATTCATCTTAATATATTTCCAGCACCTAATGAAATGCCTGGCAAACTGAATGTTTGTTGAATTAATATATATTATTTCTATCCCAGATTTATAGATGAAAAAACCAAGGTCCAGGGAAAGTAAGGGATCACTGAGTGACAGAGCTGAGATTTAAATTGAGGATTTTTAAATCCATAGCACCACCCCCCTGTATGTTATTTCTAATATTATTTATAGCAGCAGTTCTCATGCTTTGGTGATTGTCAGAATTACTGGCAAGGATTGTTGAAATCCAGATTGCTGGGCCCTACCCCAGTTTTGGATTCAGTAGACCTAGAGTGGGGACTGAGAATTTGCATTTCTAACAAGTTCCCAGGGGATGCTGATGTTGCTGGCTCAGAGATCACACATTGAGAACCACTACTTTCTAACCTCCTTTGGTCTTCTAGCCAGCAGTATTAACATCACCTGGGAACTTATTAGAAATGCAAAATCTTGTATATGAATTAAAGTTTGAGAAGCACTAAAGGATATCAAGGCCAGTGGTTTCCAGACCTGGCTGCTCATCAAAATTACTTGAGATTTCAAATTTATGGATTCCTAGGTCCCTCCCCTGGAGATTCTGGGTTCCCAGGTATATATTTTTATCACAACCTTTCCACCTCTTTCCACCTCCACACACAGCCACATCTTGTTCTTCTGGCAATTTCCATGAGTGGCAAATGAACCCAGCAGAGAAGTATTTTACTGGGGTTTTGAAAGGCTTAAGCAACTGGAAGTCGCTCAGACAAATGGCTCAAGGATTGATTTTATAAAAACAATATGCTAAATACTGGGATTGTGAGAGGGAGATACAATACAGTGCAAGACAGGCTCTGCTAGGGGAGGTAGACCTAACACACATGAAAATAATTGCAAAACAATGAAGTGATAAGCTCTCTGGCATTCTCAGTATGATTAATGTTGAAACAAAGTATGTGAAATGGAAAACTTCACAAAAGAGGTGTCCATGGGCATGCACAGGGAATCATCTTACATTTTTATCATTTTTCCCCTGAAAAATCATTCAACAAATGGTCTCTTAGACAAAAAATAAATATAACTCAACAACATGGAGCTAAACAGGGAAACTAGAAAATGTACTTAACACTCAGCCTCATGCTTTTGTATAGAAGGATGAATTACAAAGAGTGGATCTTATTAAATAAGGAAAGGGTGGGAAGGGGGAAATAGATTTAGAATGGAAATTACCCTTGGTTTCCAGCCTGTGCAAAGTGTGTCATCTGCAAACTCAGTATAAGCCAAAGACTCTGAAGCCAGGAGCAAGACTCTCCCAAGAAAAAATGCCTGATACCATGCTAAATTTCCAAATTTCATTCCTCTGCTTCCAGGCATGACCATACTCCAAATAGATACTGTAGGCTAGAAATACACTAGAACTAGGCTAAACAGCACCTTGCTATGCATTTGTGTCATAATACATTTATAATATGATTATGTTTCTTCTCGAACAATGCGAATTTTCAGGGCAATGTATGCCACTTTCCATTGCCAAGATTTCAATCCAATAATCCATATTCTAGCTTTTGAAATGGAATATACTCATTTGCTAACTCAGGGAGATCCAGAAAATAGAAAAGAATGAAGGCTTTATGCATTGTCCTACTAGTGTAATATATATATATTTTTTGAGACAGTTGTCTAGCTTTGTTACTCGGGCTAGAGTGCAGTGGCATCACCATAGCTCACTGCAACCTCACACTCCTGGACTCAAGGGCTCCTCCTGCCTTAACCTCCCAAGTAGCTGGGACTACAGGCATGTGCCACCACATCCAGCTAATTTTTCTATTTTTTGTGGAGATGGGGTCTCATTCTTGTTCAGGCTGGTCTTGAACTCCTGATCTCAAGTGATCCTCCCACCTCAGCCTCCCAAAGTGCTAGGATCATGGGCATGAGCCACTGTGCCCAGCCCTAATAATATAATTTAATGACAAAGGGGATACTTTGCCTGGTTGCCAATTAATATTTTCCGGTTCTCTTGACATGATCATCCCTTACAAATGAATAGTGGTTTATGTTATTTAGAGCACTTTCACAGGTATTTTGATATTTAAGGTCTCTTTTATTTCTAAAGTTTAATAATCTAATATTATCCTTTGTGGTCCTATGAGGTAGGTCTCTTAACAAGGTCTTTTTTTTTTTTTTTTTTTTTTTGAGACAGAGTCTCGCTTTGTTGCCTAGGCTAGAGTGAGTGCCGTGGCGTCAGCCTCGCTCACAGCAACCTCAAACTCCTGGGCTCAAGCGATCCTTCGGTCTCAGCCTCCCAAGTAGCTGGGACTACAGGCATGTGCCACCATGCCCGGCTAATTTTTTCTATATATATATATTAGTTGGCCAATTAGTTTCTTTCTTTTTATAGTAGAGACGGGGTCTCACTCTTGCTCAGGCTGGTTTCGAACTCCCAACTTCGAGCAATCCGCCCGCCTCGGCCTCCCAGAGAGCTAGGATTACAGGCGTGAGCCACCGCGCCCGGCCTTAACAAGGTCTTTTAACCTGCTTCGGGCCTTAGTTTGTTCATCTATAAAATGAGAGAGTTGGACTAGAACAATGGTTCTCAACCTTGGCTGAACATTGACTTGCTTGGGAAGATTATAAAAATACTAAGACTAATGGGTCCCAATACCTGAGATTCTGATGTAATTGGTCTGATATCAGGCCTGGGCATTGAACCTACTAAAAGTTCCCCAAGGGTTCTAATGGGCAGCCAGGACAGAGACTCAACTTGTCTGGATGAGGTCTAAGGTCTCTTCCAACGCTGATATTGTGAGTCCAGATGTCTTTTGCATTTTATGGATGAAGTAACTGAGGCACAGAAAGGTTAAATGACTGCTGAAGGTCAAAAACTAAGTCAATTCTAAGGTGGATGATAGAACCTAACCTGTCATTATACCTCAAAGCTTAAACCTCTATTTCAAGCTACCGTTAGTTTACCTCATGTCTAAATCTGTATGGTTCTTAACCTAGACTTTAGTCGGTATACCTATATCTATAGAAATCCACATTTCAGAAATATGGCCCTTGGACTACTGCCTTCCTCTGTTGAGCTCACTATACCCTCTCCTTCATTAGAAGGGCTTCTTAAATTAGCCTGTACTTGGCCCTGATCTAAGTATGCATGCATTTTTAGTTCTTACTGCTCATTAATCACCCTCCACTCATTCATTCATTCAACACATATATTGAGCATACACCATGTTCTAGGCACTATTCTAGGTCCTGAGGATATATCCATGAACAAGACAATGCCTCTGCCCCCAACAGTTGCTCATATGTTACTCTAAAGATCTAAGACTTTACTCTAGATATGGAGCATGTCTTCCTAACTAGATTGTAAGTACCTCACAATTAGATCCTTTGTTTTCTGCTACCTATAGAGTCCCCCAAAGTGCCTAGTGCAATATTCTACAAATAACGGATGTATCTATGTTTATAAAGGACTGTCATAGTTATCATGAATGGTATCTACTATTAAGGTCATTAACAAATTAGAAAAATTGGGCATTTTATTTTTTTTTATGTTAGAGATAATTAAAATTTACTGATATTCAGAACTCTTACCAGTGTGGAATCATTTCTAGACATTGCCAGGACGCAGCTTAAACCTGACTATTTGGGATCTTCCAAATTTGGGTTATGGAACCATGGAACTTTAAATATGTATAGGGAGGACTAAAGTGCATAGAATATTTGCATTGTGGAACTTTTTGGGAAGCTATTCTACCAAAGCAGAAACTGAGATCCAGAGAGGGGTGGTGGTTTAGTATAGATTACCCAGCTCTTTAGTGGCAGAGCAAGAGTCTCTGTGTCCCTTGTCCAAGGCTCTTTTCCACTATTCATTCCTGTGTTGCAGGGGCTGGCAAATGTTTTCTGGAAACGGCCATGCTTTTGAACTTCAAACTGATAAATCAACTATTCTCTGGGTCTCCAGCCTGCTAGCCTGCTCTGCCTATTTTGGATTTGCCAGCCCTCACTATTGCATGAGCCAATTTCATAAAATACATCTCTATAAATACATCCTACTGGTTCTGTTCCTCTGGAAAACCCTAACACAACCCATATAATAAATATGTTGAAGTTTGCGGTTCTACATGATCTCTGTCACATATTTTTCTTCCTTTTTAAAAAAACGTATAGTTCACTGATCTCTGATCTATTGTATTACAAGTAATGGAAAATCAAGTTCTCCTTTGTATTCCAATGGGAAGAGTTATAGTCTCTTCCCAGAGACTATAAACTCTGATCAGCCTTAATTCTGTCTAATTATATTTCACTCTCATTACTCTTATTTTCTAACCCTACTATCTATGCCTTTTGTATGAAGATTTCCAGGGTCTGTATCATTGCATTTACGCTGTATGCGTTACATACACAAACCTAGCTCTGCCACACCATTCTGTTCTGTTTCAGGCTGGGACTTGACAAGGGCGAGGGCAGTATGGAGCAGATGCTGTCATCCTTGAAAGCTACATTCAGCTGGGGGGATGGGAACCTATTGATTTAAATGGATTTTTTGCTCTGCAAGAAGAGAGGGAGGGTGATTGCTGTCTGACCTCAAGGTCTCGGCAAGGTCCCTGTGGAAAAGCCAAACTCCACACCACTCAGTGAACTGAACCAGAGCCAGGGCTGTTAAGCTGAGTGGGGATGTGTATCTGAAATTTTTAGCCTGATCACTAACAGCTATTGCCTCTGGAATCCAAGTCCTAGCTTCAGTCCCAGCTAAGGAACATCTATAAGCAAAGTGGCTGGGTAAAATAGAACCCCATAAGAGCATCCCCTCTAAATTCTCATCTTCTACATCTCCGATGCCAGCAACCACCAGCTTCCAAGTGGGGCTTATTGGTGAGCCTTTAGCAAACAAACTCTTCAGCAGTCAATGTAACAGCAGTGGTGACATTCAGAACCCTCCTCTAGGGTGGGGTGGCTGTTGCTAAGGAAGATTATGGTTGGGGTTGACATAAAGGTGTCTATATTAATTACCACTTAATATAGACATTAAAAATAGCCCCACCCTCTTTTCTCTGGATGAATTGCAGTAATCCATCTCATTGCTAATCAACTTTCATTCCACCTTCACTCAGCTGCCTTCTGCAGGGCTGCAGGCTAAATGACAGAAGCAGTTCCAGCTTGGAAATGAATGGTGCCATCCATCAATCCCAGAAGCCTCTCCTGAAAGATGCTGAGGAAGCAGATTTCTATTCCCAACTCAGAGTCCACCAAGCTAGAGAGAATGCCAATTATTGTCAGCTTTTTATCATACTCTGTACGCTGGGTAAAATATTTTAGAACTGAGGTATGTCCTTGGCACATCTCAATTATAAGTTGGTAGATCCAAGAAGCTACCGCACGCTTGGACTGAATCTTCAGTCATAGCATTCTTATTCACTGTTTAGCCCGTGTGAGCTCATGACACCAGCCTGGGAATCAGATAGCTCAGTATAGTATATTCAGGGCCCATTATCTATTAGGTACAGTAGGCAAAGTGCCTGGGGCCCATGGTGCTTTTATGGGCCCATGAAAAGGCTTTAATTTCTTTTTAAATCAGAAACCTAAATAAACTTTTAGGTTGATGAAAATGTGTAAATATGTAATATTAATATATTCCTCTTTATACCAACACAGAGGTATTTTTTTTGTGTGTGTATGAAGAAAGGGATCCACAAAGGCAAAAGTACCTAGGGCCCACAAAAAGCATAGTGCATTCCTAAGTATATCAACTTTTCCTGAAGATCCACACACTAAAAGGTAGGATGGCCCAGTTAGAAAACTCATACTTCTTTTAATCAGAAAAATATGAGAAAGCAAAAACAACAATTCCCTGCAGGTGACAAGTCAAACACTTGAAACTCCAAGCAAGCAAGGCTCCATCCTCTTTGCAAACAGCAAGAGGAAGTTCACCTATCAGCTGCCATATTAAATAAACTGTGGAGGCAAATACTGCCAGAGGGAAGCTTTTTATCAAGGCCATAATATCTCTAGTGAGTAAGACCAGAAATGTCCTGACATATAAATATTTATATATGACTTCATCAGATGAGACAGCCAATACTTAAAAGAAACAGGGGCACAAGCGTGTGTATGCAGACACAAAGAGACTTCGGGAGGTACTGGTCTCTGGCTCAAAACCTCTTTTAAAGGATATTATCATGCTGGGCAAGCCATTCAGACCCCTAGGGTCTGCCAAATTGTTGCCAGCTGGAGAAGTGTGGGCTTGGTGCACTAGAAAGTGTGCAGTCTATTTAAATGGTAAGCACTACTTATGGAAGTTAAGGCTAATTAGTAAACCTGACTGATTCCTCCAGTGAGACTCTGCAGCATGGTGTGTAAGGAGTGCTGGTTTGTATAGGACTAAATCTATTGTGAAGGTTCTAAACCTGGCAGTTGATATTGCTGCCTCTGTACCACTGGGGATAGAGAAGCCAAACTTTAATAACTATGACTAAAAAGATTAACCTCTTCCAACTTTGGGGGACTCTTGAAACATCGTCTAGAAAAATCTCCCCTTTTGTTCAGTTTCTCCTTTTCCTTCTAGAGTCTCTATCAGAAATAGATGCTCTCAAGCCCTGCCCTTACCATGGGTGAATACGTGTTATGGTGACTGTTGGTCTTTTATCTACAAAGGCCTTCTTACGCCAGTTTATAAGCCCTGTCAAAATGCAATGGTGTCTGTTTTCTTTCAATTTAATTATTCCTTTGGGCCTTGAAGGTTTTTCCTTTTCAAGATTCTCTAATTAAAATGCAAATAAATACCTGAGGCAGAGGCCAGTGATTCCCAAAGTGTATTCTACCATATGGTCATAGATTTTTTTTTTTTTTAAGGTTTGGTGTTCAAACAAGTTTGGGGAATACTGCTCTAAACAAAATCAAGCAGGTTTCTTTACAGAGGGCTTCTCAGAGTCTTTTTCCAAGAGGAGAATATACTATGCAATGTTACTAAATTTATTTGACCGAAGAACATTTGATCAGACTAATGTTATATATAACATAATTTGGAAAATGTGCTCTAAATTGACAGGAGCTAACATAGTGAGGATTGATTTGTTAGAGCCTTACCAACTGAATCTGTGAGTTGTGATCAAGGTTCTGAGAAAATCAGACCCAGAAAAGGTCTGATCTGGGGTTAGGGCTTTACGTGATAAGATAGGACAAGAGCACAATTGGACTAATGTCTAGCTCTGTATGTTAAGTTCATACCTGGCATCAGTTAGACAGGAAAGGCATTTTGGCAACCAACTGCATATAACACAAGAGCTAGCAAAGACACAATGGTACACTGGACAGGCAAGTTTTGATAGATCTGGAGCATGGGCAGTTGCCAAGAATCATCAGATCCCATAGCCTGACCCAGTCATGGCTCCATTTGCCTACTCACCTTTGAGGGTCTTCCTGAGCCAGGTCCTAACCTCTGGTCTACTAGAGAATTTTGCTTTCTGTGCCCACCAATAATGACCATCCAAATCACTTGGATTTGATTGATTTGCTATCCTAAATCTTTATCTGAAACAAACTCTATCTGCTATATTTGACACAACTGCCCATTCCTGCCTCTTAGCCTCTGGGAATACATCTTTATTTAGCTATCCATGGTTCACTCTAATAATTTCTGGGCTCCTACTTCTACCCATCCCTTTAATGCAAATGTCCTCAGGGTCTTTTCCTTGGGCAATTTCTAATAGTGAGCTCATCCACTTGCCTGATTTTAACTACCATTGTTTGAAAATTACACCCATATCTGTATCTCCAGCCCAGACCTCTCCTCAACTCCAGATCCATATATACCACTATCTTCTGAAGTCTCCACTTAGATGTAGCAAGTGGAGTTCAATATATCTAAACCCAACTTCTTACACCCTGGATTTTCCTACCTCAGTGAATACTGCCCTCATCCATCCACATACCTTAGCCATAAACCTCAGAATCACCTGAGTCCTACTCCTTCTCCTATGGTAGGTAGAATTTTAAGAATGACTCCCAATGATCCTTGCCTTTGAATAATCTCTTCTCCTTGAATTATGAATATAATGAAATGGTATTCCCATGATTATGTTATGTTACATGGCAAAGGGGATTTTTTAGATGTAATTAAGGTTACTAATCAGTTGAATCTGTGTTAATCAAAGAGGAGACTATCCAGCTGGGACCAATTTAATCATGTGAGCCCATTAAAAGCAGAGCATTTGTTCTGTCTGGTGACAGAAGAGGAAGTCAGACAGACTCTAAGCATGAAAAAAATCTGATGTGCCCTGTTGTTTGAAAATGGAGAGGGCTATGTGAGAAGGATGTAGGTAGTCTCCAGAAGCCAAAAACAGCTCCCAGCTGACAATCAGTAAGAACATGGGAACCTGAGAGTCACGGTCCCAAGGAATTGAAATCTGCCCAAAACCTAAATGAGCATGGAACTGGATTCCTCCCCAGAGGCTCCAGTGGGAAGCCTGTGGCCTCAGGACACATGTGCCCCTCCAGATCAACAAGTGCAGCCCCTCAACCAAATCCAAACTTCACAGAACAAATTCTTTTATTAAAAGAATTTGTTCTGTAAAATATGGATTTAGTCAAAAGGCCACTCTCAAGGACCCAGAAGGCCACAGGTTTCCCACCCTTAAATCTGATACTTTGACTTCAACCTTGTGAGACCCTAAGCAGAGAGTCCAGTTCAGCCTGCTTTAACTCTGACCTATACAACTGTGAGATAATAAATGAGTGTTTTTCTAAGCTGCTATGTTTGTGGTAATTTATTATACAGCAATAGAAAACTAATACACACTCACATTCCATTAATCACTAAGTTCTCCTGTTTCTACCTCACAAATATTTCCTGACTCTATTATCTCCCTTTTTATCTTCACTGCCACTCTTTCTATTCCCCTTCTTGTATCACCGCATACCCTCCTACCTAGACTCTCTACTATTTTTGTCTTCCTCAAATGCAACACAACATACCCAAACTGCATATCTGATCATGTTATTTCCCTGTTTAAAATTCTTCAGTGGCTTCTATTACCATAGAATATCATTCAAGCCCCTTAACATAGTTTACAATGTCATTCCTAAATCTTGCCCTTTCTTTCCTCTCAGGTTCATATTCTGCTATGTCTGCCATGCACTTTACCTATGATGTGGGGTTTCTCAACCACTATTGACATTTGGGGCTAGATAATTCTTTGTTGTGGGGGTTGTTCTGTGTATTGTAAGATGTTTAGCAGCATTCCTGGCCTATACCAACTAAATATCAGTAGCACCCTTCCCCTAGTTGTGACAACCAAAAATATCTCTAGATATTCCAACATGTCCTATGGGGGAAAATTTCCCTGGTTGGGGACCACTGGACTAATGATACAGAACTTCTGTGGCTCCCTATACCCAAGTTGTTTTTTTTTTTTTCCTGAGGAGCTAATATAACAAAACATGAAGAGAGTAGAATCTGTGTTATCAAGTATAAAAGTATTCTAAACCTAGGAAAGACGATGGACTGGAATTCTGGAAGCCCTTTTTGGTATGCTTTTTTCAAATATGGAACTTTGGTGATTTGGGGAGAGTCTGTGACTAATTGGAGTGGAGGTCCCTTCTGTCTAGGAATACTCTTTGATTCTGCAAAGTTAGAAGGGAAAAGATAGGTCTCAGATAAAAAAAAGAAAATAGCTACTTAGGATTTGTTCTAGCTTTAAAAACAGTTACTAAAAGGGACCTTCATGTTTCCTCCTATATTGTTTGGACAAGAACTCTGGATCAAATATCTATACAGAAAAAACAGTGTGAATTTGTTTGGAGCATCCTTGGGCCACATGTTTTATAAACATGAATTTGGTGGTTAGGGAATAAGAGGTAAAGAAACCTCAACACCTAGCAATTCTATTACTAAGTATATACTCAAGAAAAATTAAAATATGTCTACATATAACTCGTGCACAAATATTCACAGCCACATTTTTAATAATAGGCAACATGTAGAAACAATTCAAATATTCATCAACCAATGAAGGGATAAAATGTGGTAAATTTATAGAAAAGAATATTATTCATCCATAAAAAGGGACAAGTATGGATAGTTACATGATAGAACATGGGTAACCCTTGAAAATATTATGCTAAACAAATGAAGCCAGTCACAAAAGAGTACATATAATATGATTCATTTTTATGAAATGTTCACAAAAGGCAAATCTATAGAGAAAGTAGGTTTATGATTGCTTAGGGCTGGGGGGAGTTGTAGGATAAGGGAGGTAATAAAAATGTTATAAAATTGACTGTGGTGATGGTTACACATACTGTGAGTATACTAAAAATCACTGTACACTTTGAATGGATGAAGTATATATGATTTATATCTGAAGTTCTTACCAAAATAATAAATAACTCCAACAATTTTGGCATCTTCCTACTCTCTTGCCCCAACCTTACTTAGGGGCAGAGGATAGGACATGGGACAGGCAAGTTTGGTTGGATCTGGGTAGAAACTCCAGGAGTCTAGAGCATGGCGGGGGGGGGGCATTGCCAAGAAACAATAATCCCATTTAGCCCTCTTATCAAGCTCTTTTTTTTCCTCCTACTGAATGAAGTTTAGCCAATCCCACTGATGCAGCCTTAGAGTGAGTATTCCAGAGCATCTATGTAGAAGAAGTTCCAGTGTTATGTTAGTTCACACCCACAGTTCTTAGAAGTTCTAAAACCCTTCAGAGCATTTGACTATATGAACCACTGCTATTTCTAAGTGTCAGATTAAATTTAAATTCAAAAAGACTCCTTTAACTTTTTTTTCAACAAATGGTACTGGCAAAATCAGACATATGTGTGCCCCTGATGCAAGCACATTGACCCTTACCCCATACACAAACATTAACACAAAACATATCAGAGACCTAAATATAAGAGCCAAAAACTATAAAGCTTCTAGAAGAAAACATGGGAGAAAATTTTTAAGACATTGGGTGAGGTAAAGAGTTCTTAGGCATGACACCAAGGCATAATGTAGAAAAGAAAAATTAATAAATTTGACTTCAAAAGAATGAAAAACTTTGCCTCTTGAAAAGTTAAGTAAAACTATTAAGAAAATGAAGACATTTTACAAACTGGGAGAAAATATTTGCAAATCACATATATGACAGAGGACTTGTATCCAGGATACATAAAGAAATCAACAATAAGAAGACTAATAACCCAAAGAATGGGCAAAGACTCTGAATAGACATTTTTTCAAAGAAGATATAAAAATGTACAATAAGCATATGAGAATATGTTCAACATCATTAGTCATCAGGGAAATGCAAATCAAAACCACAATGAGATACCATTTCACACCCACTAGGATGGCTCTAATTAAAAAAGATAGACAATAACACGTGTTGGTGAAGATATGGAGAAACCAGAACTCTCATATATTTCTGATGTGGATGGAAAATGGTGCATCCACTTTAGAAAACAGTTTGACAGTTTCTTAAAATTTTAAGCATACACGTATCATACAACCCAGCATTCCTAAGTGTTTACTCAAGATAAATGAAGATGCATGTCCACATAAAAATCTGTACATAAATGTTTACAGCAGGATTATTCTCAACAGCCAAAATGTGGAAAGAACCCAAATGTCCATCAACAGATGAATGATGAAATACAATGTGGTACATCCATACAGTGAAATGTTATTCATCCATAAAAAAGAATGAAATACTGATACGTGCTACAACATTAATGAACCTTAAAACCATTATGCTAAGCGAAAGAGGCCAGACACAAAAAGCCACATATTGTATGATTCCATTTATATTAAATGTCTAATACATACAGGTAGAAAGCAGTGATTGTGCTTAAGTGATTGCCTAGGGATGAGGAGGTGGAATTGGAAGGTTGGTAGGTAATGTCTAAAGGGTGCGGTGTTTCCTTTTGGGTAATGAAAATGTTCTAAAGTTGATTGTGGTGATGGATGCAGAGCTCTATGAGTATACTAAAAGCTGTTGAGTTGTACACTTAAAATGGGTAAATCATATGGTATGAGATTATATCTCAATAAAGCTATTTAAAACAACTGTTTTTAGAGACAGTGCTTTTTCTGCCACTTTGAGGGAATGACAAAAAATGAAAAAGATGAAAATAAATAAGAACCAAAAGCTTGTTGCTTTATTAGTTTTTAATGGAACAGTCCGCATCCCTGGACAGATTGATCCCCATTTGATGAGCCTCTTCAGTCTAATTAAGAAATAGTAATGCATTTAGCTCTAATGCTAACCACCCCCATTAGCAACAATCCTTCCCCAGCACTGAAAATAGCACCATGGTGGTAGAATGCCTTAATAATGGTGCTGTCAAATACTTGTCACAATTTTAGCACGCTGGCTTTTGTCTTGCTTTGTTTTGTGAGCCCTCTGCTCTCTACCCCTCATACCATCCATAGTGGAAAGAAAAGGAGGTCAAATCAAAATTACAAGTTTGAAAATATTCTTTGCTCATGTCATTACAGGCAGCAAAAATTATCTGATTATAAGAACTGTACAAATACCATTTTAGGGACCATCCACGAAAGCAGTGTATCTGCCAAGGTGAGTACTACATCACATTGGCGATCCTAGGAGCATAAAGAGGTAGAGTAAATATGTTGAGAATAGCAGCTTGGTGAAAAAAATGCCTAGAACCAACAGTATGAGATAAGTATTCTGTTATCCTGAAACTAGAAGTGCTCTTTAAGGTCTTATACTATGGTCTCTTCAAAAATTAAGAAAAGAGACATAATTCACCCCACATCATATAGTTAGTGAAGAACAAAGTGAAGACTAGAACTCAGGTCTTTGAATTCCAGTTCTTTCCACTTGCTGAATGTTAGACAGCGACAGACTAGTCAGTATAAGAGGCTGGAATACTATGCCAAAGCTTTTGATTGAAATGGCCAAATCCCACCTCTATCACTGCTCAGAGCCAGGAGCACCTTGTCAACAATAAAACTCTAAGAGGATAAATTACTGAAGAAATAACTGATCACCAAGCTACATTTGCTTCTTCCTTTCCAGAAGAGCAATATAATTGATGTTTGGCCACCTCCATCATAAGCCCTCCTTTAAAGTGCAAAATCTACTACCACATGTGGGGAGGTAGTTTTCTGTCTCCTTTCATAGAGACCAGACTGGCTTTCTGCCTTTGTTCTTTTCCGCTTCATGCTCAAGCCAATCCTCCCAAAGCCTGTCTCCAGGAATCTCTGGAAGGTTGGGAAGTGAGAATTTTGGTAATACAAACATCACCTTTCTACCCTTGATTTTTCTCAAATGAAGATCAATGGTAAATGACCTCCCTCTTGGGGCACAGTTTATGGCCAAGTGGCCTTTTCTATTGAATCCAAAGTTGACTGACAGGATCATAACACTAGGAGGAGAGAGAGGTTGGCTCTGGGAGAGCTGTAGGCCAGGGAATACAAGTAATGTCATGTATGACTGGATAGGGCAGAGAGAACAGGAGAGAGAAAAACTGGCTACATAGGCAAAGAAAAGACACATCTACCTAGGGAAATGCACTCAAAATTTTGACGGTTAAATCCAACCTGTCTTCCTGTGTCTCCTGCAACTGCCTTTGTGCTCACAGCACCCAGTTATTTTGTATGGCAAAACAGAAGGGGCAACTCTTTCCTAGAATACTTAACAGCAATTCAAACATTCTTCTTACTCTCATGCGCCTATTATCCGTCAAACGTTTCCTTAAAACTCCTATTCTAGTTTCCAAGGCTATGGGTAATCTTGGCATCAGCTTAAACATCTCCTCTACTATTCTGAGACTTAGAATCTCTGGTCCAAGTAGTTAGTACTAAAAAGGTACAGACATAAACATAAAATAAATCCATCCAGTTGAAAATTGGCCTAACAAAGCTAACGCAAGTACTAAAGGCCATACTTACGCTGTAGGCATATATCTTGAGGCAATAGTGAATCTTTTCTTGCACAGACACTGGGTATAGACAAAACTGAAGCTAGAGATGCCAATCAATGTAGCATGAAAATGGATGGTGTGAAGACCAGCTGCACCCCCGTGTATGATGCCAAAAAACTGGAAGTCTATTATTAAAGCTCTGCAATTGATTTTAAGGCTAGATCATGTATCTATTGAACCACCTCAATCATGTCAACAAGAAATTTGCAACCCAGGTTTTATGTATCCATGACCTTTATGTATGAAGGTTAGTGTGTGGCTTTATTATGGAAATTAATAGTTGGATAATTTTGTCAACACTCTGCAACCACTCTAGCTGCCAAGGAATCAAAAAAACAATGTCACCTGCAGGTGAACTAATATGTATCTTCATCCAACCCTTTATCATGTCCTCTTTGACCTCCTAGAACTCCATTGCAGCCCCTGGGAGGAGTCAGGGCCCTACCAACTACTTATTCCATTAGCAACTTCTCACTGAGGTAGGAGATCAATTGGGACTTCTTCCTACTAGTGATGTTTAGCTTTCCTGTCTCCATAGACCACAAATATTTCAGAGGCAAGAGGTCAGGAAATCAGTCTTCCACAGCAGTAAAACATGAGCCCTAAAAAGATCAAGGACTCCAAAAGCACATCCAAACAAAATTAAAACAGAGAGAAAGAAATGAAAGCCATGTCTGCAGATTGCTTGTCAATCAGTGTAAGCCAATCAGTCAAATGGTACACATGATTACAGAAGCAACAATAAATTTGGTATAATCAACTGGGCACGTTTAGCTGATCATTATGAATTCATTCTAAATGAAGGGGGAAAACCACTTTATTTGGTCAATTTGGGGTCCACTTAGCACATACACTGAAATCAAATGAGGGCCTTGATTTCATGAATAAAACATTCCATAATAAATAGTCTTGACCATACTTTGTACTTTCAAATTTAGTGCCTGGTGCCACATGTAGCCAAAGACAGACATTAGAATCTCAGCCAAACAAGTCAAGTCATTGCAACAGATGTGCCTTCAGCCTCCAAAGAGAAAAATCATATTCCCATGTAGTAAGAATACCCACCAATAATCAAAGTGACTGATAGGCATTAACATTACAGTTGTCATCACTAGAACCAGGAAATAAGCTGAGCTGTAAATTTTTTAACTTGGCTCCAACTTTCAGTATACTCAGCACCTACTTTGTAATTTGGGGGTTTGTCCATGCACCCCCAAATTTTGTTATTTACTGTCCTTTCTGTAACAACACAACAATGTTTGATTTGTGGGTTACCCTGTGCATACCAATCTTACTATTAAACTTTGGGTGGGTAGTTCCTAATCATTCAGTATTTTCCGTAAACAGTATTTTCTAGTGTGCTCTGTGAGTGTTTGCGTGCATGTGTGTGTGTGTGTGTGTGTGTGTATCTCATAATAAAAAATGTTTGTGGCTAAATACGATTGGGAAATACTGGGTCTAATTAAATGGGTTTCCTTGCTGTAAGACTTCTCAGAACAGTCAATGTGCCAATGAGTACTATGAATCTCTAAGAAAGTCATAAAACTTGTAGCATTTACAACCTTATTTGACCACAGAACACTTCTTTGGAGAGCTTCTGGGGGTGGGCAGATGGGGACATTTCTCCTTAAAATATACTTTGGGAAATATTGCTTTAAATGTCTCCCTTCAGTAACTTCCAAGCAAAGTATCAGATAGGAACTACCTGAATGGAATATACACTCCTTTGGATGCCCCCTATCTCTTCTGATAGGCATAAAAATAGTGTCTGGGGCATTGAGACAAGAGGGCTTCTCAAAACATCTACCTGGGCCATGTGAGAATCTCTTTATGTCAGTTCATTCAATCAACAAGCATTTATAGAGCATCCACAATGAACCAGGAGCTGAGCATTAATAACAAAAAAGGGCTAAGTCTGTTTTTACTCTGCCTAGTGGAGACAGAAATCTTCAATGATAAAGTGACATCTGAACCAGGTCTTAAAAGATGACCTCCAGGGATCAGGGTGGGCAGGAGACATTTTAAAGAGAAGGAGCTGTATATACAGAGGTACAGGTGCTTGAAAGAGCATTGTTCTGCTCCATTGAGCATCACTTCATTTCTGTATATACATGCCATATCACATGCTGGTATTTTGTAACGTGTTCCCCAAAGAAACGGGAACTGATGCTTGAAGGAGTTGGAGAGAGTTTGCCACTCTGCATAGCCTGCTGTACAATAAAGATCCACTCATCACTGGACTACAGCTTGCTTACCTAGGAGATGGAGGTGTCCCTTTATATATTACTAGGAACAATGGCAGAATGCCAAGGTGTGTTATAGCTCCACAAAATGTTTGATATTTGTAATAAAAATGATGGAGGCAAAGTAGGAGAAAGAGAAGTGACATTAATTAATGTATATGTAAATTGCCATAAATCTCATTTAATGGTAAATTATATGCATATATATGCATGTTTTAATTTACAGAATGTTTTTATATCCATTATTTCATTTGATCTTCACAAGAATCCTATGAGCATGGGCAAGGCAGATGTGATCAGTCCCCTTGTACAGACGAGGAGTGTGAGGTTCAGGATTGTTAAGATTAGTACAAAATCATATAGTAAATGACAATATCAAAACTAGAAACCAAATCTTCTGAATCTCAGTCTTATGTCCTTGATTTGTAATTTTCCTGCATTATTTCAAGAGACTGAAGGTATAGGGAAGCAGACTTATGCCTAATATAAGGAAAATCTTTCTGAAAATCATAGCTGTTGAACAGTAAAATAGGTTATCTTATGAAATGGGTGTAGAGGTAACTCTCAATTCTGAGATCAAATGATTCTAAAATTCCTAGGTCCTATTTCTCTAAGAAGATGCTTTGGCAATTATCCTCTACCTAGGCAGATCCTGTTTATTATATGCTTGGTGCTCAGAAGACAGATACTCTTAGAGAAATGCTTGGGAGTTGGAACTTTTCTCAATATCACAGATAAACCCATTGTTTCAGTACAACAGACACAAATCAGGTATAACCAATGCCTCTCACATCACAAAATTCTGGGAAACAGAAGCCACAAATCTATCACAATTACTAAGTGTATAATATACAAGTGAGTTTTCCCTGAAACTTAAACCCTTAGAGCACACATTATATATTAGAAATTATGGGAGGAGTCATAGTTCTTCATTTGAACACAAATCAGTCATTTTGTTGTATAGCAAATTTGCTTTTTTGGAATCCATATAGTTGTTCAAACACCAAAGGTATTTTAAGAGGTAAAATGTATGAACTGATAATAACCCACACTTGTCTTTTCTGATGGGGGACCAGGATTCTCTTTAGAGCCAACAGAACCAGCCACTGTTCCAATTCCCCTGGAACATTTTTTTGTATATTTACAGCTCCCTATGCCCGAGAGAATGGTGCATCTGTCTTATGGAGACGCCTGGCTGCATTCTTTCCCAGATATTAATATAGGTGGCACTTTAGTAGCATAACCAATGACATGAAGAACCTGATTTGGAGGGGAACAGATGGCAGTATCTTTCTTAGGCTAATTTTAGGATCTTGAAATAGTCCCTTTCTCACACAAACCATCAGTGGAACCAAATTAAGACAGCTATGTCACATGGGAAAGAGAGAGAGAACAAATATGGTTTAGTGTGAGGCAAAGACAAGAAGCCAGAAACTTCTGTGCCTCCCCCATAGCTGACTTCTCTCATAGCATATAAAGGTCACTTCAACTTCCTTTCATCAGAATGGATATTGAATACCAATGTAGGGTATCTAAGAAGAAATGAATGGGAAAATCTCATTTTTAGCCACATGTATTGAAAAATCAAGGTTATATCCTGTAATAGATAAATTCATATTCATAAGAATTTGTAGGACCTGGGGTCTAACACATCTTTTCTTAGCAGATAAGGAAGCTGAGGCTAAGTGACCATTCTACTTGGTAAATCAGAGGCAGATTGAATTTCAGAGCCTCAGATTTCTGATCCATTGGTTTGCCTGCTGAAAAGACCTTTCCTCCAAATGAACCATGTAATATCAGGTAGGGAGGATGAAATGTGGAGAAAGAGTCCCTCAACTAGAAATGATGTCTTAGGTATAACATGGTCATTCAAGCATTTAGAAAAAATAAGAAGAGTACTTTGAAAAAGTACATACCTGTTTTCCATCCAGAGTGTAGAGTTTTTTGACAACTCCGGTCTCTAGTTTGATGGCTTCAGTGATATCAGTGAGGACTTGCTCAAATGAGTGGGCTGTCTTCTTGTTCAGAAGCACACGCACCGCCTTCCGAGGCTTCACCCCACTGCGGATGATGGTCACCAGCTTGGGGCGCACAAAGTCCTTATTCTCCCTGGCCTGGGCACTGTTGCTGCTAGCCAGAGACTGGGGAGCTTTCATATTGGCAGATGTCTTTACGTTGACAGACCAGTTGGGATTGACATTCTTGGTGTACTCCACCTTTTTAAAGAAGTTGTCTGAGGAACAGACATAGCTTTCCCCTAAGGGAAGAAATAAGTAGTTGGGTGATTAGTTTAATAGCAGATATATGGACTTTTCTAACAAAACTGACGTTAGAGTAGAACTTTTGGAGAAATGATGATAATAACCAACCTTAGGTGTAATTCCTAATTGGGCTCTCTGACAACTTGGCTCAAATTCAAGAATAAGTAATCAGCAAAACATCCTTCAATATAATGGCATACCTAGTTGACAAACCCTATAAAGTTAAGAGTTTTAAGGACAATGAACACTTCTAGATTTAACACAACAAGTGGAATTCTCAAGCTTGTTATGCTTTTATTGGAATTTAAATGTTTACATTAGTTTCTAAGATGTTTAACTCCCAGGGATATTACTGGAGCATTTTTAACCTCTCTATTTCTTAAGGTTTCTGTGCTGTTTTTGGACTCATAACTCCATCCCTCTGTTATATTATGAATCAAGGAAAATTTGCAAAGTTGAAACATTTTTTATTCCAAGTTAAGGTGAACCAAGTAACCTTGCATAATGGGCATACAGTACATACATGTAAAAAAGGCCAGATTGTGCTTTGTACAGAGTATATGGCCAAGCAGTGGAATACTAAAATGTAAAATGTGTGAATGCATGCGTTGAATGTGTATATGTGTGTATCAGTGTGTCCTCTGCTGCTCACCCTCACACTCAGGTAGAGAAATTGTCTAAATAAAAACCTGTACATACAAATGCATGCAGAACATGCATTTGTGTTTGCAACATTCCTTGTGTTTGCAAGTCTAGCTCTCGCTTGGAAAACACTCTCTCCTATTTCTATTGCCCACCTCTTATCTTTCCATCCTCCTAAATGCTGCACACCAGATCTGTTTTCAGGGCCATCTTCACCAGTGCTCACCCTTGGCTGCCACAAGTAATGAGGTGGAGATGTGAGAATACATTATGCAGCCTGATTTATGGATTGAAGGGATCTAGTATAATTTTCACATTTACCTTGGGCTAGAGGAAATGACTAATACAGCAGAAGAAATGCAGGGGTCAGAGGCAAGAGGAGGAGATTGGACACCAGGGACTAGAAGCTGGAGAAAAAAGGAAGACAGATAGGCTCAGCCTGGGGGAGAAAATATTGGAAAAGGTTGAATATGTGGAGTAAAACACATTAGCCTCAAGGTATATAGAAGTTCATCCGGAGGTTGAGCTTCAGAAACAGTGTGATTTAATCAGACTTAAGTCATCAGTAATAACCCTAAATAAAAAAATAAACCCTAGCCAGTGCAAAGAAAGCATTAAACGCAATTATAATCTGATGGCTCTCCTTTGGTCTCTGCAGGAGAACCGCACAGAGACATTCAGAAACACCAGGCTGATAATTCATTCCCTTTGCAAATATTGATTGTTTTGCTGTAGCACCAAATCCTTTAAGTCACGTTAATTAATAAATTTATCAGTCAGTGCTAAGAGAAGCTTCAGCCAGAATCTCTAGGGAGCCTTTGAGGACATTTATGTGTGTATATGGAGGGGGAATCTAAGTGGCATCCAACATATGCAAAGTGGTTTCCAAAGCTGCACTCAGTCTCAGAAGCTGCTAGTGTTCTGTCTTGACAGGGGGACCAAAGGATGGTTTATAAGCAAGCACAGGCACTTTCCCCCACTTTGTACACACATGGACACCCTTGATAGGATGGCCAAAGACCCCAGCCAAGAGAAACTCTGATTTCTCTGGCTTTCTTGCTGACTAACCCAACTGAACCCAAGTGATTAGAGGCTAGGGTCTTTAATTTCCATCTTAATAGGATAAAAGGGCCCTTTCAGCTCTTCTGTATATTTACAGTCAATATTCCCCACACTAGGAAATGGCCTTTTGTCTTAGCATTTCACTAGATTCATGGGCACCTTCCAAGAGGTCATTGCCTTGGAGTCAGATGTTTTCCATATCTTGTCATGTACTTTAAAACTCTGTCAGACAACTGGTGGTGTGGAAATGTGTGAGGCTATATATTTATGATTTCACTCACTCAATCTCCTCTAGAGAGTCAGCTGTGTAGCCCTATTAGGACTCTGGACTTTTTTTGCTCCCATCTCTTAAACCTCTTAAGCCTCTGAACTATAAGTGTGATTAACCACCCCCAGATGAAAATGAACATGATGGTGACAGCTATAGTATCATATGGCACCCAAGAACTTTGCAGAGGGCCCAGCCCTCAGCCAAAACTGCGTTGAGCACCTTCCAATGGTACCTGAATATGGAGTAATGGAAAAAGAGCAGCTGATGTGATGTCAGCCAGAATGGGGTCCCCAACACTTTTTGGTTGTGTGTCCTTCGACAAGTTTCCTAATCTCCCTTGGCTTCAGATTCTTTTCTGCAAAGTTTGAGTGATAGGAACCAATACGTACCCCACAGGGTTGTGGGGCACAAATCAAATGATGGACAAAAAGTGCTGAGCCCAGAGCCTGGAACATAGTAAGTACTTGATAGATTATTATTTTTATTATTAAGCCCCTAATCTGAAGGAATAGAGGAGAGAACAAGGAATAAAGAGCAAAGAGGAAAAAGGAAGAAAGAGCTGAGAGAAAGGAAATGCAAAGAAGAGGAGTAGAAGCTGAAGGAAAGAAAAGAGAAAGAAGCCAGGGCAGCCACCTAGGAGCTGAGCTGTGATCATGATATAACAAGAGCACTGCTAGGGGCCCGTGCTTCCAAGATAAGATTTACAGCTGCTTGGGAGAGGGCTTCCAGTTGTGGCAAATGCCAAATGTAGGCGTTTTATGGCAGGCATCCAGCAAAGCCACTGTTGATGTTCACTGTGGGCAGGCTATTTATGGTGGTTAAGAGTAGTGACTAAGGAGTTAGACAGACCTGAGTTCGAATCTCAGTCAAGCACTTAGGAGCTGTGTGAACCTCAGGCAAATCACTTAATTCTCTGAATTTCAGCTTTTCCATTGATAAATTGAAGGTATTGTACTAAGTGACATCTGAGTCCCTTATAGGCCCTAGGACTTTTAAGTCTATAAGAAGGAATTCTTTTCTCTTTTCCGCCTCACACAGGCTTTCGGAAACAAAGCTGTTATGGTAATTATGTGTTAAAGAAATAGATGCCCCACCACCAACGACTCGCCACTTCTTCTACTGGAGAGACATCAAATGTGCCACTTTGCTAGACTGAGACTTCCTTGTTCTGGTTTTGCAAACATTTGCAATGTCTGCTGCCAGAGCTCTGTGCTTCCTGCACGTCCAGCTGCCTGGCGCTTGGAGCTGGGTGAGGTGTGTTGCACCTTTACACAGCTGGGTTCCCATCCTGTCACAGCTTCCAAGGGCCATTTCCCACCCGCTGAGGGCCTAGAAGGAAAGCTGGTTTCAGAGCCAAGGAAGGTGACAATTTGCTGGAATTGAAAACCTGCTTTAGGGTGAAGGGGTAAGGAAATGAAGTCATGTAAGTGAAGCACAGCTGAAAGGGAAGGCATGGAACAAGCTGTGGGCTCAAGATGATCTAATGTCTACCTCCCTTCTTTTTCAAGAGGGCTCCATTTTCAAAAGCATTAAGTACATTTAAATCTTCTCAGTGCAAAAGCACTTCTGCCGGGGCTTTCTCCTCTTCTCTGGGGCTTCCTGACTTAAGAAGGAAAATATTAAATGATACTTTATTGTATTATCATATCTATTAACAATGCATCCCTCCGAGGTATCTTAAAACTCTTGTCTTTGGCAATGTGCTTGCTTTAGTAGTTAGAGGATAAATTAGTGAGAAAGTGGTTTCATCTCATTGGAACAAATGAACTATGGCAAAGGAACTGGATCATAGCCAGTGTCACCATACAGCTCAGATTTTCCAAGACTGCTCCAATTGTAAATATTCTGTCCCATGGTTAGCATAGTAACTCTCAAACTTGTCTGAATTTGGGTTCAGAAAAGCTGGCTAGTCATAAATGATACCCCCAAGATTGATTTGGATACTCACATACAAAGAAATGGGAAAAGGATTGGACAAGATATAGGTGAAAGAGAAAGATTCAACAATGAAAAGCAAATGAAAGACATGACAAAAGGAAAAACAACCAATGGGTTTCATTCATTGACCTCCTAGGATACAGCTAATGAGGGCCACATCCTCCACAGTTTCACTAAGACCTGTGGTGTACCCAAGGAGTTGTGGGAAAGCTGACATCAATAACCCAACTTTGGTCCAAAATGCTCCCCTTGACACTTTCAGTATCTGGCAGGAGACAACAGACTAAAGGCACCAGACAAAGGGGTGCCACAAGGCCGGAGTAATTATTAACTCATTGCTTTTGATTTAATTTATTTTTAGGATAAATATGTAATAATGTGGCCATTTGGAAACATAGTATGTCTATGCCCTGTTATTCCTTTAAGATCTACAAAGAAAAAAACAAAACAAAGATTGCTACATACCTAGACATTCCTACTACTATAGTTAGCCTAAGGGGACCATGAGGATCACCTAATCTAATATTTCTCAAGTCTAAGTGCCCTTAAGAATCACCTGAGAAGATTTGTAAAAACACAAGTTCTGAGGCCCTAGCCCTGGTGATTTAGATTCAATAGATCTTGGGTGTGGCCCAGGAATATATATATTTCTAAAGCTCTGAAAGATTTTGAAAGGCAGATAGGTTTAGGAACCAATGGCCATTACAACCCTTCACTAGAATCATCACCATCATCATCATTATTTTCATTTTTATTATTTTCATGTCATTAATAATAATAGTACCTGTAGCTATAATTTTACCTTGTCAATGTGTTTCCATATTCATTATCTAATTTTATCTTCACAACTACCCTAATGCATAGAGAAGGCAGGTGTTCCTAGTCTCATTTTACAGTTAAGATATTGTTCACAAGAGATATACAAAATATGGTCTATATATACGATGAAATACTGTTCCTCAATAAAAAGGAATGGAGTGCTGATACATAGTACAACACGGATAAACATTGATAACATTATTCTAAGTGATAGAAGCACAAAAGATGACATACTGTATAAATTTTTGATCTTTCATTCAATCTCTTTCAAAGGTGAACAAAGTGAACTTCTATTCTCCATTCCCAGATGAGTAGTTTTAAAGGACAAAAAGGAGAGGAAATGGCCCATTTTCTTTATTCTCTTCATCCCAGTGCTCTTTCCCATCTGGCTCTGTGGCAGTGGGAAAAATTGATCACATTTCTCAACACTATTCCAGAGATACCCTTGAATTTCCTTGACTGAATGGGCAGCACTCAGGCCTGGAAAGGCATTGAGGTCTGCTGTGACTAGTAGTTGTAGATGACATATGAACAAAGGCAGCTGTGCCCTATTCACACTCTGTGTAGTCTGAGAATTCACCAGGAAGTACCACTGCACCCAGGAGTGATAGATGAGAGGAGTGCAATCTAGGAGGACTCCAAAGGAATCAAGGGAAAAGAAAGCTGCAGTCTTTTCAAATTACATTTATTACCTACCTATATTGAGCTGAGATTGTTTATCACCAGTTCTCTCCCAACACACACACCCCCCCCACACACACACACATACACAAAACACACCCCTAGAAAAATCTGTAAAATGGATTGGGGGAAAACTCTGTGCATAACACCTCTCTTATATCAGACACATGAATATTCAAAGCCTTGCTCTGAATACAATGGCATTTTGTTCAGAATTCTGTCCTAGCATCTATTATGGTCTTTAGAATATCACAGCAAGTGGAAATAAGGACATATAGGATGATTCAGAGTGCTTTGTTTGTGAAAGTTATTACAGAGAATCCCTCAAATTCGACTGACATATGGATTTTACAGTAACAAAAGACACACACCCTAACAATTACTCTGTTGGACAGCTCCCTCGACCTACCTTCAAGTCCTTCAAGTTTGCCCTGACTCTCCTTTATTTTAAGATATGCACTGGGATGGCCAATCCTTTGATGGTCGGGAAAGGCCTAGTATTAACCTCTGCTTTTCCATTCAGTACATGACCAAATAATCTAAGCCTCCTAGGCATTGCTTTTCAAGGTCAGCTATGTAGAAAAATCTCAGACTTGAACCCTGAGACTCAGATACAGCACCCATATAGATGCTATCTCCCATAAATAACTGGCCCCAATCACTCGGTATGACTACTTGGGAAACAGCAGCTACTTCAGAGAACTGGGGTCTTGTACACAGGAAGCCCTTATGCTCCTTTGTCTAGGAACACAAAAAACTTAGAAGCAGTGAAGCATAGGCAGGTTACTCCCATACCGAGTCATTGATGTGCTGTTTCTCCTTCCTTGTTGCGCATTTCATGATTTAGTTTCCCTAGAGATCTAAACTCACCTTTGCTCAGGGAATGGAGGGAGTGAGGTGGGAGGAATCGGTAATGGGGGAGGGGTTTGAGGAGGAACGTTTTCATTATCACCATTCCTTAAGGCTATTCTTTAAAGTACTGTATTAGGTTAAATTATTTGCATATGTTAGACCAACCAATTTAAAAGTAGGGATAGGAAAGCACCCTCAATATAATTGATTTGATAATGTACTATGTTAAGAACATGACTCAAGATCTATTTTCTAAATGATCACAAAGAAGACTTTATGGATATGCACGTTTTGGTAACAGCTGGGATTTCCCTAATTGGGGGCAGGTATACAGGTTGTCAGGATTTTCAGCATCTATTTGGAAAATGTAGTTGCAATACCAAGATCTAGAGAGGATTTAAAGGGATCTAGGTATAGTGAGTCAGTTCCTATTCTAATAGGAATGGTCTTTATTAAAATACCAGACATACCTACAGCTTTCTTTGGTATTTCTCCCAATGACCTCAGCCTTAGGGACACACCCTTAAGTGGGCTTTTTAGAAGCAACAGCTGGGCAGTGACCACTTACCTAAAAGAATAATCCTCTGTGACTTCGTCCATGAAGTCCTGTTCTCAGGGTGCATATCTCCAATGAGTTGCAATTCACAAATAATTTCTCAGCAGTTCAAAGGAAATTTGGGCATAATATTTTCTCTGTTAACCCAACCAAATGTTCATCCTCGTTACACCCCTATTGATTTTATGCTCTGCCTCAATAGTGCTACTCAGAGTTCATTATGAACAAGATCTAGAGTAAATGCCACAATTAAGATTTCCCTTTGTATACTCTGGCAGATAAACACAATGCATTATCATCACGATCCACACTTCAACCCCAGCAGAGACTGAGGGCCATGAAGGGTGATGGCTAATGGCCCTGTTGATGCCTATAGAATCAAAAATCTGAGCATCAATCAACCTGGTGCTTTGACAAATACGCTACCTAATTTCTTTCAATGTAACCCAAGAATGTAACCATAGCCAATAACGCCACCTCCCTCCAAGGGCCACCACCCACTACTTGAATTACCTTCCTCCAGTTCATCCATGCTTCCGATCTTCCTGGATCCATCAATGGTGTAAATGTAACGCACTCCCTGAGGCAGGTTGATATTGTCAGACAGAGATCGAGTCAGGTCAGCCAGCAAAGCGTCAAAGCTGCGAAAACGGTCAGAGGACACAGCGTACACAATCCCCTTGAAGTAGCGGTCCCCATTGCGGTAGAAACGTACCTTCTTGGCTTTCTTCTCATTGCTCAGTGCCTGCAAGGTTCTGGTTCGGTAGAAGCTACAGTGGGCGCTGTGAGTGGGGCTAGGCAGCCCGTTCATCCGGGACCCTCGCATGTTCCTGGATGCCTTATCTCTTTCGTCAAAGTGTCCAAAATCAAGTTCCATATTTTGGTCAAACCTCAGAGACCTGAGTGTTGGAAAAAGGGATGGGGGTGAAGAGAGGCAAAGAAAAAGGGGCGAGGAGGGAAAAGAAAAAAAAGAAAGGAATTCAAATATTAGCCAGATCCAGATCTGCAATCTGCTGCCTGTGAAAAGAGCTGGTTGAAAAAAAGCCGGTGACCCATCTGCTGTTTGCCCCTGACCTGCAGGAATATTGATCTTAATAGAGAAGAAGGAGGGGCTGGGCGGGGGTGCTGGTGGTTGTGGGGGTTGGGAATAAGAGATAGAGAGGGAGGCACTCTTGGCACTATTCCAAACAAGAGAGGGAGGGATTTTGAAATAGCTGAAAATCCTGGGACTTACTGACAGTGGCTCCTATCAAATTGTAACTTCGGGCTAAATACATTATAACTGGCATCTGTTTCCTCACACATGCCCACATGACTAACAGTTGTAAATGAATCCATAGCCTGACAAAATTCCCCTTGAAGAGAACAGAAGGAGCTAGCCAAGGTTAGCATCTCTAGCTTAGGAAGCAGTCTTTGCATCTCAGTACAATGACTATGAAGGGGAGTGTTTTAATTTTATTCCAAGCCCTCTTTCCTCCTCTACTGCGTGCATCCCCTCCCCCCAGAATAAACTAAGGTTCTCCTTTAAAGGGACAGCCTCCAGGGAATAGCCAGTGTCTTTGTGCTATTCATCAAACCCTTTCCCCACCAAGCTGGTGCAGCTATCCAACATTCATAAGAAATAAGCTGGAAAAAAAAAAGGATTAGAAAAATCAGTTATTTAACAATTTATTAGCTCTGCCTTCCCCTGGTACCATTTGGTCACAAAATCCTTTTCTTTTCCAGGTGCTCCATCCCCTCCCCACTGATGCGGCAACACCTCTTAATGGAATAATTTAATTGTGGAAAGATTCCCAAATGAGTCTCCACACAGCATATGGGACCTTTAGAAGCAAGCACACCTTTCATTGTTCTGGGTTTCTACCCTGACGGAAGGGGCATTTTGCTCTCACAACAGGCAATTAATTCACCCTAAACTTGTCTATCGCCCAGGTGCTTTAGCTGAGGCAAAAGATGGTCATTTGTCAGGCTTTGCTTTTCCCCCTTTTGTTGAACTCCCCCCGCAAAAAAAAAAAAAAAAAAAAAACCCAAACAATGAAAACGTACAACCAAATTCAACCGAAGCCCTAAACACTAGCAAAGGTAGTGACATCCGAAGAGCCAAACTATTAACATGCATCTCACAGATGAGGATAAAAGGGCTCACAAAGCAAGCAGGGCTCACCTGCTACACACTGCTGCATCAACATATTTGCAAGGGACCAGGGGGACAGGAGATAAAGAAGGACTGGTGCCTAGTGGGTTTGCCAGGCTCAGTCCCCTTTTTTCCCAATGTCACCATGACCTATGCTGAGCTCAGCATTGTCTCTGTCAGACAACCTGCAGCGCTAAGAGACCCCACCTCCTCAAGACAAGTAGCAAGCATTTCCCCAGGCTTAAAGCTTTTCTTTGCTTTTAGGATCAGAGGTAGTATTATTCTAAATTAACATCACAGTGAAAACAAAGGAACATCAAACTCACTTTTCCAAAGGAAAATCCCAGGTAGAGGCTTGGGGAAAAAAATCAAATAGAATAAGGCAAATAAGAAGAGCGAGAGAGGAGAGAGACAGAGAGAGCGCGCGCTTTGCCCTGTGCTTTTCCCGTTTGACATCTGTTACATTCTGCTTGAAAATCACTCGAAAGCCCCACTCACCGGTTTTCTGCTGGTTGGGTGGAGATGCTGAGAGAAAGAAAACCAATCTCTCTATGCCTTTGTTGTCTGAGCTCCAAGCAAGAAATTCCTGCCAGGGTGGATGGATGCCTTCTAGGTCCTAGTGCCTTGTCCAGCTTCTCCCCTGTAACTCAGCCTTAGTGAATCCCACCAACCTCCTATGATTAATTACATGCTTTTTTTTTTTTCAATTCACAGCCTGCATTAACAGCTAGAAAGGTTTCATTTATAACCAACAGGAAATTGCAGGGTAGCAAAAAGATTGCACAGGCAAGTTCAGAATGCTCTAATGAGCAATGTGCTAGTCCTTTCTTTTAGAAAATTGGCAATTTCATCTGGCCAAAACCTTGGCCTAATCTGCCTGGAGGCCTGACTCAGACAGCCAAACCAGGCTTCTTAGAAATTGTAGCTGTCTTCCTTTCACCCTCTTGAGAGAGAAAAAAAATCAAATCTGTAGCTTCTTTAAGGCATTTTAGTTCATGTATCCAATGACTGTTTGTTTTTGAAATAAGATCAATGGAATAGACTAAGGGGTAGGAAAAGGACAAGATAAGGGAAAATAGTTCTGGAATATCATGGAAGATAGAGTTGAAAAAGGACCCCCAAAACCTTTTAGCTTAGTGTAAGAATTTAGTTAATGAAATCTGTTTACCTTTCAGAGTTTGAGGGTTCAAACCCAACCCAGAGACATTTCTATGTGAAGTGAGCCTGATGGCCGCAAGATAAATATTAGCAGATTTCTCCTCAAACTGCCTATTTGTCACTAACTGGCTTCTTTATATCAAGTACCTTATAAAGAATAAGGAAGCATTCAAATTGAACTCATTAGATCAGACCAAACTATAAAACAAAAGAAGAGAAAGGTGAGAGACTAAATTGGGGGCAGGGGACACCCAATAACCTCCACAATTGAGGCTATATGCATTGATATGTAGCAGTCTTAGACTACCATGGTTCCATTTTCTTGGCTTCCAGGAAGCTCAGAGCTAATAGCATGCTCAGTAATTATTTTAGATCTGATTACCAGCACAATGAGCCCTCCTTTTTATATAAAGCTATTGATCTTTTATATTTAAGCATTTTCTGTGCATGTGTTTACTGTGAGCTCCCTCAAAGCAGAATAAAAAATATGATTGTCTTTCTTCTCTGACAGGTGTTGACTCAGCAAAGCCCAAGCTATGTTAGTTGGGTGGACATCCTCAGGTATGCAATCTGCCCAGTTAAGTCCTCCCAGTACCTTGCTGCTGGTTTCCTGGTTTCTAAACAAGTACCTCCCGGGAGTACATGTGTTTGCCTTTTTCTCTTCCATATGTTGTTGCCTTACATTGTGGCCACCTCTTGAAACATCAGGATTATTAAGGTCACAGGTAGAGAAAAATAAAGGAATAAGAGCAGGGAAATATGAAAATTCTGGCAAAGCTAATATCTTAAAACTTCTTTCTTACACATGGTAAACATTCGGTAAATGTGCAGCAATTGATTTGGCATCAGAATTCAAAATCATTTAATTTCCAGTAAGGATATAAGAATGGAAGGGATGATAAAACTTAAACATGAATGATTTGGAATATATTTTAGAGGAAATTTCCTCATGATATAGGCTTTGCAATACTACTATGTCTTTAGGAGACAGCCTAGGACAAATGACTTTGTTTGCTTTATATATATATATATATATATATATATATATATATATATATATATATAGCAGAGAGCAGGGGGATGGACAAGATCAATATTTCCCAGTGTGAGGTATGTGGCTAATAGCTGTTCCTTAAAAGCAGAAAAAAAAATCTGTGTTCAAAAATGTTTGAAAAGTGATGGGCTAACCAAAGTTAGTTTTCTTTTTTTTTTTTTTTTTTTTTTTTTTCTGAGACAGAGTCTCGCTTGTTGACCAGGCTAGAGTGAGTGCCGTGGCGTCAGCCTAGCTCACAGCAACCTCAAACTCCTGGGCTCAAGCAATTCTTCTGCCTCAGCCTCCCGAGTAGCTGGGACTACAGGCATGCACCACCATGCCCGGCTAATTTTTATATATATATTAGTTGGCCAATTAATTTCTTTTCTCTTTATAGTAGAGACGGGGTCTTGCTCTTGCTCAGGCTGGTTTCGAACTCCTGACCTCGAGCAATCCGCCCGCCTCAGCCTCCCAGAGTGCTAGGATTACAGGCGTGAGCCACCGCGCCCGGCTAGTTTTCTTTATTGTAAAAATTATCAGGGCCTTTAATATCATTAAACTACGGCACGAGTCTCCAAAAAAACAATTTATTATAAAGGGATTCCATTTATTTTTAAAGCTTGTAACCTTTTATTCCCCCCAGAGTATTTCATAGATTAATGTTCTGTGAAAAAAGAGTTTTGCACAAACTGAACTAGATCATCTCATAAAGATATTTCTTTTCAAGGAACTCTCAGCTACTCACCAACACCCTTTTCCTTACTTCCTTGGTAGAAAAGGACCACTGGCAGAAGAGAAAGTCTCAGGTACAAGTCCAGGAGGAAAGTGCATTTTTAAATATGGAAGTCAACTTTGAAGATCAAGGGAGAATCATGGTTGAGGGCTCAATGTAGTGAAGAGATTGAAAGAATAGAATAGCAACCAACCCAGTGTAGGAAATGTAGCAGTAAGACCTTTTGAGTAATTACCATGTGCCCAGTATCACAGGCAAGATACAGAGTAGGAAACATCCATCACTGCCCCTGAGGGACTTGAAGACTCATTGAGGAGGTAGGAAAGGACTATGCATCTTGCAAAAATCATGAAGAAAAAGCATTTAGATCCTTCTTGATATACTCCAGTCTGTGTTAATCAAACTCAGTTTAACGAGCAGAATCAGGAAACAAAGACCATCGATCATAGACACACATACAAAAACACACCAAAAGAATTGTTAGTTTATGTTACTGATTAGAAGCACAGAGAGTAGGATCTGGTGTGAGGCAGAGTAAGCAAAAAGGAAGTGAGGTTGGAATGTATATAGATGTTTATGGGGGCCACAAAACTATAAGGTACCTAGTAATAAATCCAGCAAATATGTGTAGGGATCTTTATTGAGAAAATCATAAAACTATTGAAGAACATAACAGAAGCTGGGAATAAATGTAGAGCCAGACAATACTCATGGATGGCAAGATGCAGTGCTGTAAGGGCATCAATCCTCCACAAAGTAATTTGTATATATGAAGAAATTCCAATAAAAATTCCAATAGGAATTTTGTGAAACCCCAAAAGCTGATTCTAAAATTTTTGTAGAAGAATATAAAGCTCTAAGAATAGCCAAGATCATTGTAAAAAAGAGGAATTAGAAGCCAACATTTAGCCAATCAAGATTTATTATAAAGCTACAGTAATGAAGATAGTGGGGTGTTGGCGTGGAGGACAAGGATTAATGGAACAAAACAGATGCCAGCATAAACAGGACTTTGCTATAGTGTGATGCAGTGGTAAGAACATGGATTCTGGAGCCAGACTGCCTAGGTTCAAGTGCTGACTCTGCTAATTATTGGCTGGGCACCTTGGGTGAGTTACTTAACCTCTCCATGCTTCAGTTCACCTATCCATCTGTCATATGGGAGTGATGATAATAGCAGTACCTATCTCCATTGTTATGAGGACTAAATGAGCAAATTTATGTACAGTGCTTAGAACAGACCCTGGCACATAGTATATATGATCTTAGTATTAGCTTTTGGGGTTTTTTTTGTTTTGGGGTTTTTTTTTGAGACAGAGTCTCACTCTGTTGCCCAGGCTAGAGTGTCGTGGTGTCAGCCTAGTTCACAGCAACCTCAAACTCCTGGGCTCAAGTGATCCTTCTGCCTCAGCCTCTCGAGTAGCTGGGACTACAGGCACGTGCCACCATGCCTGGCTAATTATTTCCATATATTTTTAGTTGGCCAATTAATTTATTTCTATTTTTAGTAGAGATGGGGTCTCGCTCTTGCTCAGGCTGGTTTCAAACTCCTGACCTTGAGTGATCCTCCCTCCTTGGCCTCCCAGAGTGCTAGGATTACAGGCATGAGCCACCGTGCCCCAGCCTAGCTTTTGTTATTCCCCAAATATTCATGTGCCAGCTCCCTCACTTCTTTCCAATCTTCAACCAAATGTCAACTTCTCAACAAGACCAACCCAGACCACCCAATTTAAAGTTATAACATTCCCTCCCAACACAGCATTCCAAATGTCCTTCACTTTGTTTTAGTTTTTTATAACACATCATATTCCAACATATTATATAATATACTTGTTTATTATATTTATTATATATCTTCCTGAAGTCGAGTATAAGCTTCATGAGGGCAGGAATAGTCTGTCTAACAGCTTTAATGAAATATAATTCACAATACCAATAGGAATATTTTTATCTGTGTTTTTAATACAGTATTTTAAGTTCATAGAACAATATTAACACATAATAGGTTTGAGTATTTGTTGAATTGTATAGAATGGAAAGCATGGAGTATTCAACAGATAGTATTGAGACAATTAACTTTCATATGAAAAAATAAATAAATTATATGCTCACCTCATACCATACCTAAAAATAAACTCCGGATATTTTAAAGACCTGAATGTAAAGAACAGTCCTTTAAATTATTAGAATGAAGTATAAAAGATTGTCTTTAAATTTTTATGGTGACATACTTTCTTAAACAAGGCACAAAAAGCATAAATCATATATGAAAATATTGATAAATTTGATTACATAAAAATTTAAAGCTTCTGAAGGCAAAGGACAACATCAAAACATTAAAAGATAGAAGAACATTAAAAGTAATAGACTGAGAAAATGTATTTGAAACTTATTTAACTGACAAAGGATTAGTGTTCTGATGTGTATATGTGTACGTGTGTATGAATATATAAATGACATACAGAATTTTGGTTGGATTGAAGGCAAAGTTTTCATAGACCAAGTAGCTGCTTTAACAGAGTTTTATAGTAGAATGATAATGATAACCATAGGCTTGCTGTTTCTGACTGTGCTGGAGGCTTAAATAATATGACAAGGTCAATATTCAAAATTCTCAACTCCAGGCAGGATCAGAAATAGCTTTTATGACTGCCCCAAAATAATATCTTATCTCCTGTAGTTACAGAGCTGCACCTGATCTTAGCCAAAAGGCTGGAAATGATAGCCACAGAGTTGATAGCCTAATATCAGACTCAGAGTCTGATTTTGAAAATGGATGAATTACAACATAAGTTGAATTTCAGTCTCTCCAAAAATCTTCTGTGAAAGTTAGGGCATTAGCTGGGTAAAGGTAAGACTCTATCAATTGGAATGGGGACATTTGTGTTTATCTGAATACAATTAAGTATCCTGAACACAAAAACACTACTGAGCCTCTCTTACCAACAGAAGCAGCCCATTTTCCATGTCTAATGAAACTAGTCCTACTTTGATAGGACACCTGGTAATGATCTTGCCTTGCAAGTGAGTGCTAGTTTTCCTCATTTCCCACCTTTGCCAATCTAATGTTCTCCAAATCTATAACTAGAGTCAGATCCTAGCATTGCCCAGTGGGCAGTGGTCAAGATCTTACCCAAGGAGGAGAAGGCTTACATACTAAAATAATTACAAGATATGGTGATTTTATATTAATAGAAACCTAAGAACTATTTGAATTAATAGATTCTATGGGTTAATGAAACATAATTTTAGATTGGGTCAAATTTATCATATAGATATGCTTATCAGAGAATTTAGGAATTAATATCCCTATCTCAGAGTGCAGCCTAGAATGGTTCTAACCTCTTTGTGTTCATCAAAATCTGAATTCAACAGTGCCTAAAAGGCCTAAATAAAGTTGAGGTGCCATAAATTCCCAGGAATTATGAAGAAGAAATCCAAAGACTTAGGGAGGTAAGAGTGTTACTGGATTCACCATGTGCAACTCACTCATCCATCCCCAAACTATATCCTCCAAGACAGCCCAAAAAACATTTGCCTTATTCATAGAGGCATTGAAAAATATATTGGTGAAAGGAGCACTGGCATCCTTAAAAGACAGTAGCTATCCACTTGAAGCCTAGATAAAGATGGAAAATGTGACTATTTAAATAGGCTCCCTGACTTCTATGAGGATGCTATTATCACAGTGTGGCAAAGGCCATGTAGCAGCACTCAATGGACAGACACAAGGTAGTCATGGCAATCATAAAGGGTTCGAAACACAAGACTCTTTGACAACCATGGGTCCCCAGAACTGAACTAGAAGGGTAGCCTACTGATGTCCAACTTGATCTGACTAGCTAGAAAACTCTAGTCTGGGAAATAGAAGTCTAACCTGAGTCACCACAGTGGAGAGTCACAGATCCTCATTCAGTTTTCAGATCTGAGTCAGATCACAGACCCAGAAATATGTAGACGTTTCAGGGATAACTGGACTCTAACTCTCAGCTAATGCTAAAACTGGAGGTCCAGAATGCCACTGTGGCACACCATTTGCAAAGGGAACTAATGGAGATCAGGTGACAAATGGAGTTTTTGCCCATGTTTATCTCATAGTGGACCCAGTGCATTTATAAATCCAGCCTGTGGTTTTCCTAGTTCCTGGCTACATAGTTAAAATAAATATACAGAGCAACTGGAAGAATTCCCATAGTGGCTCTCTGAGCCATTATATGGGTCTATATGGTAAGAAAGGCCAAATGGAAGACTCTGAAACTCCCCCTTTCTACCAGGATAGTAAGCCAAAGTAATTCCATATCCCTTGGGGTGAGGGCAAAGATTACTACTCCCATCAAAGAATTAAAAAATGTAAGAGTAGTGATTTTTATCACATTTTCATTTAACTCACCTATCTGGTATGTGCAAAAGATAGATCAGTCTTAGAAAATGACAGAGTATTATTATGAACTTGTTCAGGTAATGACTCTAATTATAAACATTTCTTTCAGATAAGATATGTTTACTTCAGCAAATAAGCACATCTCTTAGAACTTGATATGCAGTTACCCATCTGGTATTTTTTTTCTCAATTCCAATAACCAGAAAACAGAAAATAATTTGCTTTCATTTGTTTATTCTTACTGCATATCCTAAGTATACTCTCTGACATTAGTATATCCTTACTGTCTTATTTCAGAAGTACACCAACTCTCTGGATCTCTATCATAATTCAGTCCAGAGGGACCTTGACCATGATACCATCCCAATGGACATAATACTGACGGTATCTGGCTGATTCATGTTATCTCTGACATTTGGGCTTTATGACCTAACAGATACAGTGGTGCTCAAAAATATAGAGAGAAGCTTGGGTTGTTGTATAAAGATCATGGCAAGTCCCAATAGGAGAATCAGTTGCGTAAGACCCTCCTCCTCCCTGAAAAGTTTTGAAGAAAACTCTTTTGTTTTGCCAAATAGCTCTTGATTTGTTAGGTGTTCTGGTTAAGAACTAGATGCCTGACCATAGGAAATAAAATGGCCCTGGAATCCAAGCTGTCCATTGTATGTGTCTTATTTGATCCACCATGTCATAGAGTTGAGAATGCACAGAAGCATCCCATCTTCAAATAGAGATGATATACAAGATCAGGATTAAGCATGTCCTAAAATTTTATGAGAAAGTTGACATTTCATCTGTAGATGTCCTTGCCCAGCTACATCGGAGCTTGTTCAACATGGTTCATGAACAAAATGGCCGTGTTGGTAAGGGTGAAAGACACATGTACCTAAGTAATATGAGCATCCCCTCATCAAAAAACTGATCTGATTATAGCCATTGCTGAGTGCCCAATTTGCCAATAGCTCAATGCTGATTTAGTGCTATAACCCAATATAACCATGCACCCACCTGGTAACAGAATAATTACATCCATAATTTGGGAGGCAGACATTTTCCCTCAATGGAATAGACAGTTATTCTTTATACATGCTCACCTTACCTATCCACAATGCTTCTGCCAGTACCACCATCCGTGGATTTACTGAATACCTTATTCATCAGCATAGTATCTTTATAACATTGCTTCTAATTAAATAATTCATTTAATAGCTAAAAAAGAGAGACAACAGCCTCACATCCATAAGTTTCACAGATCTTACCATGGATGGTATCACCCAGAAGCGTTACCTAGAGTCAACTAGTTTTACCAAGTGGTGGATTATCTAATACAGAATCAGTTATGGCCTCACCTGGGAGACTACACATTGTGAAGTTGAAGTACTGTCCTGTGGATATAGTATGTGCACTCAATCGGCTACCAATATTTCTTATAGTCAGGATATCAAAGGATGAAAATAAAGATGGCACCAATCATTATTATACCTAATGACCCATTCACAAAAAATTGCTTCACTCCTTGCAACTTTGGACTTGGCTAGGTTATAGTTCTTAGCTCCAAAGAGAATAATGTTTCCACCAGTTGAAAGTTACAGCAATCCAATACAGGCAGACTTTCAAAAGCTCAGATTTCCTTGAAATAAAAATTTGGATGATACTATAGGGCAAACAAATCAACAAACAACAAACAAACAAAAGACCAGAGTGAATATGGAATAGTAGTGAAGAAAGAAAGTTATAAATACCAACTATAACCATATGCAAACTTAACTCAAAATGAACCAATGACATAAAATAATAGCTTAAAATTATAAAACTCTTAGAAGAAAACCTGGGTGTAAATCTTTGTGAACCTGGATTACCCATGTTTTTTTAGATATGACACCTAAAGAAAACAACCAAAGAAAATATAGATAAATTGGATTTCATCAAATTTAAAACTTTTTTAAAAGGGCATTATAAAGAAAGGAAAAAATCCACAGAAGAAAATATTGGGAAATCATATAATTAATAAAGAACTTGTATTTACAATACGTAAAGAGTTATTACAACTTAACTATAAAGACAACCCAATTTAAAAATTGGCAAAGGATTTGAATAGATATTCCTCCAAATAAGATATACAAATGGTCATTAGGACATGAAAAGATACTCAACATCATTAACTATGAGGGTAATACAAATCAAAGCCACAGTGAAATACTATTTCACACCTACCAGGATGGCTCTAATAAAAAAAAATAGAGATAATAACAAGTGTTGATGAGAAAGTGAAGAAATTGAACCCTTTTTGCTGGTGGGAATATAAAATGACACAGCTACCTTGCAAAATAGTTTGGCAGTTGCTCAAAAAGTTAACCATAGAGTTACAACATAACTCAGCAATTCTATTTTTAGGTATGTAATCAAGAGAAACAAAAACATATGTCCACATAAAAACTTATACATAAATGTTTATAGAAGCATTATGCATATTAGCCAAATAGTGGAAATAACTGTCCATCAACTGATAAATGGATAAACAAATTGTGGTGTATCCATACAATGGAATATTGTTCAGCCATTAAAAGGAATGAATCCATGCTACAATATTAATGAGCCTTGAAAATATCATGCTAAGTGAAGGAAGCCAGACACAAAAAGCCACATGTGGTATAGTATGATTCCATTTATATGAAATGTCCAGAATAGGCAAGTCCATAGAGACAGAAGGTATACTGATGGTTGTCAGGGGAGGAATAGGGAATGACTGCTAATGAGTATGGGGTTTCTTTTTTGGGGGTGTTGAAAATGTTCTGCAATTAGATAGCAGTGATGGTTGCACACCCAAACTCACTTAACTGTGCATTTTAAAGGAATGAATTTTATACTATATGACTTATATCTCAATTATAAAAAATCTATGTATAAATGTTTAGACCAACTCTATTCATATCAGCAAAAAAATGGAGACAGGCCAAATGTCATGCAATAGCGCAAATAAGTAGATTATTAAGTATGAAATGTCCAATTTCCCTAAGTACTAAGTTTGACAGTTAATATCTCCAACATTTCACTTTGACACTTCTTGTTTTATTTTAATTGTGAAGGTACATCGTCATTCTTTCAAATACATGCTTTGGCTTGTGATTATCTTTCAAAAAAATTTTTAGAGCAATCTTTGTGAAACCATGGATAAGTACAAAATTCACGTTATTTTCGAATATGAGTTCCATCATGGAACCAATGCTGCACAGACAGCTTGAAATATCAACAAAGTGTTTGGGAAGCATGTGGCTAATTAATGCACAGTACACTGATGGCTTGAGAAGTTCCATTCTGGTGATTTTAATCTTGAAAATAAGCCATGTGGGTGACCTAAGACCAAGGTGGATAATGATGAGGTGAAAGCTGTAACGGAAGCGAATCCATCTCAACATACAAGTGAATTAGCAGCAAGGGCTGACGTTACTATTCCAACAATATTGGACCATTTGAAACTAATCGGCAAGGTAAAGAAGCTGGATAGATGGATACCACGTGAATTAAATGAGCATCAGAAGAAAGATCATCTTGAAGCTTGTTTTCCTTTGCTGTCACACTATAAAGGTGAACCATTTCTATGCTTTATTGTTATGTGTGATGAAAACAAACACCACGTGTACTCACCATTAAATTGGAACTAATCAATCAACACTTATGTGCATATATGGAAATAACATTCATTGGAAATCAAGCAGGTGGCAGGGGACAGAGAGGGTGGGTAAATTCATACCTAATGGATAGAATGCACACTATCTTGGGGATGGGCACACTTTGACTCAAACAATACAAAAGCAATTTATGTAACCAAAACGTTTGTACCCCATTATATTCTGAAACAAACAAAAACACACATAAAACAAGGAACAACAACAAAAAAAGGGATTCTTTTTGACAATCACAAGCATTTAGCCCAGTGGTTGGATAAAGATGAAGTGCCAAAACACCATCCAAACTGACTATTCATCAAAAAAAAGGTAATGGTGCCTGTTTGGTGGTCCAGCGCTGGAATATCCAGGACAGCTTCAAAAAACCTGATCAGTTACTGTGGATGTCAAGTGCAACCAACTGGACAAAACGACGAGGATGCTTATGATTAAGCAGCTGAGATTGGTCAACAGAGACAGGCCAATCCTCTTGCAAGACAAGGCTTGACCACATTTTGCACAAACAACACTGTTCAAACTACAGGGCCTGGACTTGGAAACTTTCTGTCATCCACCATATTCACCAGACCTTGCACCAACTGACTACCACCACTTCTTCCAGGCTTTGGATTACTTCTTGCAAGGAAAAGTGTTCAATTCTCAACAAGCTGTGGAAAATGCCTTTTGCGATTTCATCGCCACTCACTCTCCAGGCTTTTTGGCTGCTGGCGTAAACAAGCTATCATTAAGATGGCAAAACTGCATTGATACTTTAGGTACATAGTTCAATTAATTGTACTGCTTCTTGTATGAGATATAATAAACTACACTTTTGATTTGAAATAGGACATTTCATATTTAATGACCTAAGATTAAACTACCATGGTTCATTTGTACAATAGAATACAACTCAGCAATAACATCAATGAATTATTGATATACACAACAACTTGGATGACTCTCAAATGCCTTATGCTGAGTAAAAGAAGTCAATCTCAACAGACTGCATATATAGTATATGATCCCATTCTGGAAAAACAAATGATAGGGACAAAGAACATATCCATGTAGGCCAGAGGTTAGATGTTGAGGAAAGGTTTACTACAAAGTGATAGCACGACGGAGGTTTTAGGGGTGACAAAACTATTCTGTATTCTAACCATATTTAACTCAAATTCTAATTGTGGTGTTAACACATATTTACACATATGTTAAAATTTATAAAAGTACATACTAAAAGGTCAATTTACCATATGTTAATTTTAAAATAAAATGTTATAATTATGGCAAACATTTACAATTGGGTAAAGAGTGGTGGGCATATAGGTGGTGTATCTAATTTTGTCTGCACAATTTTTGACTTTTTATTCTGAAATAATTCTAGATTCACAGAAAAGTTGAAAAATGGTACAGAGGCCAATATACCTTTCACCGAATTTCTCCCAATGGTTGCCACGGTAGTGCAATATCAAAATCAGGAAATTGATATTGGTAAAATGTATATCATTCTATGTCATTTTATCGTGTGTGTGTGTGTAGATTATGTTGCTAAATTTGTGATTTAGTTCAATCAAAATACAAAACTATCTCATCACCACAAGGATTGCTCTTGCTACCACTTATTAGTCACACCCAGCACCCCATCACCTCATCATTCCTAACCCCTGGCAACCATTAATCTGTTTTCCATCTCTGTAACTTTGTCATTTTGAGAAGGCTATGTAAATGGATTCATACAATTTGTAAGCTTTTGAGATTAGCTTTTTTCTACTCAGTGTCATGTGCTTGAGATCAATCTAAGTTGTTACATGTATCAAAAGTCTGTTCATTTTTATTGTTGAATAGTATTTCATGGTAAGGATGTACCACATTTGTTTATATATTCACCTATTGAGGGACATTTGGGTTGTTTCCAGTTTGGGGATACTACAAATAAAGCTGTATGAATAATCATGTACAGGTTTATGTGTAGCCATTAGTTTCCATTTCTGTGGAAATGAAATGCCCAAGATTATAATTGTTGGGTCATATGGTAATTGTATACTTAGTTTTATAACAAACTGCCAAACTGTTCCACATAATAGCTTTACTATTTTACGTTCCCACCAGCGATGTATGAGAGTCCACTTTCTCTGCATCCTCACCAGTACTTGGTATTCTTTTTGCCATTCTAAAAATGTATAGTAATATCTCTTTGTGGTTTTAATTTCAATTTTCCTAACGTCTAATGATGTTGAACATTTTTTCATGTGCTTATGTGCTAATCATATATTTTCTTCAGTCAGGTGACTCTGTGGCTTTTACCCATTTTCTAATGTGATTGTTTTTCCTAATTTTGAGTTTTCAGAATTTATATATTCTTGATATCAGCCCTTTGATATGTTGTTTGCAAACATGTTCTCTCAGTCTATAGCTTATCTTTTCATCCTCTTACCATGGTTTTTGCAGAGTAAAATTTTTCAATGTATTCATTTTTTTCTTTTATGGGTTATGCTTTCAGTGTCATGCCTAAGAACCCTTCATGAAACCTAAGCCCTGAAATTTTCTTCTATGTTATATTCCAAAATGTTTTAAATGTGTTTTTGCATAAAATATATAATTTATTTTTAGTTAATTTTGTGTAATGTGTGAGGTGTGGTTTATGGTTCATATTTTTGTCTATAGATATTCAATTGCTGGAGCACCATTTGTTGAAAATGTTATCTTTCCTCCATTGGATTGCTTTTGTACTTTTGTCAAAAATCTGTCAGTGTGAGTCTGTTTCTGAGTTCTCTATCCTATTCCATGGACCTATATAGCTATGCCTCCTCCAATATCAAATAGTCTTGATTATTATAACTATGTAATAAGCCTTGAAATCAGGTAGACTGATTCTTCCCATTTTATTCTTCTTTTTCAAAATCGTTTTTGCTATTCTAGGCATTTTGACTTTTCATATAAATTTTATAATAATCTTGTCTAGAGCTATAAAAAATCTTGCTGGGATTTTTGATGGGAATTATGTTAAACCTATATAGCAATTTGGGGAGAATTGACATCTTTACTATACTGAGTATTCTAATCCATATACAAGATATGTCTCTCCACTTATTTATACCTTTGATTTCTTTCTTTAGTGTTTTGTAATTTTTAGCATACACGTCCTATACATGTTTCATTAGATTTACATTTAAATATCTCATTTCAAAAAGATTATAAATAATATATTTTAAATTTTGCTTTCCACATGTTCATTGTTAGTATCTAGAAATGCAATTGATTTGTGTATGTTGATTTTATATCTTGTCACCCTGCTAAATTCACTTATTAATTCCAAGAGTTTTTGTAATTACCTTAGGATTTGATACATAGATCATCATGTCATCTTCAATTAGAGATGGCTTTATTTCTTTCATTCTAATTTTAATGCCTTTTATTTCTGTTTCTTGCCCTATTTCACTGGCTAAAACCTCTAATACTATATTGAGTTGCAGTGGTGAGAATGGACATCCTTGTTTCTAATCTTAGCTAGAAAGTATTTAGTCTTTACCATTAAGTGTGACGTTAGGTGTAAGGATTTTTTTTTTTAGTGGACATTCTGTATCAAGTTGAATAAGTTCCCCTCAATTTCTAGGGTTTATTTTTTTAATCATGGAGAGGGTTGAATTTTATTAGAGTTTATTTTTTTAATCATGGAGAGGGTTGAATTTTATAAAATGCTTTCTCTGTAACCATTGATATGATCATGTAATTTTTCTTTAGTCTGCTAATATGATTGATTACATAGATTCACTTTCAAATCTGTTTAATTTTGCGTGTCTGATATATTTCTTAATTTTTTTAAATTCAGAGCAAATATGAAGATACTTTTTTGTATTCTTTCAAAATAATAAAAAAAATTACACAGACATGTTAGAAACCTAAGCAGAGTGTATGCAATCTGGCACTCCAGAAAATGTGGCAGAAGGACATATAGCTTACATAGTAAAAAAAAGAAACGATTTAGAAAGTACAGTACAGTAGTTCTCAGCCCTCAGCTTCACAATAAAATCAGGGGGGAAGCTTTTACAAAATACTTTTTACTATAGTTTAATTGATCTGGCATGGGTCTCAAGCATTAGTATTTTTTAAAGCTACTCTGGTGATCCTAATGTGTAGCCAATGTTGAGAACCACTGGTATAGTAGAAAGAACCTAATAATGTGAACCTTTGAATCAGATCTGAGTTGAAATTCCTTGCATGACCTTAAGCAAGTTAGCGGAATTTATCTATAAAATAGGGATAATATAAGGGTTCTTTTGAACAGTAAATGAAATGTCCTATGTAAAGTACCTAGTAGGATGCATGATACATATAAAGAATATATTTGCCAGACCGCCAGAATATAGAGGTAACATGTACAACTTGAAGTGGGTGGGGCCACACCTATTTTCACCCTTTTCTCCTTCTTACTGGCTAAAATGTGAATAACTTTAATTTGTGCTCAAGCAGCCACCTTGTACCAGAAAGCAGAAGCCATGTATTGAGAATGGCAGAGCAATAAGAGAAAATGGAGACTGGTGATCACAGAGCAACCAATATCAGCCCTAGGAAGCTTCCTTATAAACTTTAAGGTATAGAGCAATAAGCTTATACATTTCTTAAGCCCCTGTTATTTATAGTATCTTTATTTGCTCTATTCTACCTGACACAAGGGGAAAATGATACAATATATAATTTTACTTTAAATCACTGTTGGTGGGCCAAAAACTGGGAGGAATACTTGAAAGATGGGAAGTAGATAGACTCTGATTAAAGAAGGAAACCACAGCAGAGGGCATGCATGGGAGAGTATTCTTGGAGATGATGACATTACCCCCAAGAGTTCTCCAGGCCAACAGCTGAACACTAGGACCAAGGAGTGATCTTAGAGGCAACCACTCAATATGACAAGAAGAAAAGCCAAAAGATTCAACTTCTTTCCATCCTTCTACCCACCACATGGACCAGCAAGCAATAATAGAAGGATCTGTCTTCAAATGAAAGCAATGAATATGGGAGCTTAAGGCAGTGAGATAGGGTAGTATCTTGGGTGATGGGCAATGGCCAAGTGGATAACAGTATTTATGAGAAATAATGAAGCACAGAGATTTATCAAGGTATCCTTTCTTATGGCATGTTCTCCATCTCACCTACTCTCACTGAAAATACCACTTATTTTTTTCCCCCTATTCTCTGAAACAGGCTGTATAACCAGAGGGAACAGACAGTCTAATAAGAAATTTCAACTACAGACAGAAAGATATGATAAGATACTCACCAAATGTTAAACAATGAAAATCCTATGAAATAAAGAAAATAAACTCAACAAAAGAAAGGACTTTCACCAGAGAAACAGTCCTCACAGGATGAGTACAAAATGATAATAACTTCACAATAGTAAGAAAAGATATCCTATCCATGAAAGAACAGGCAATTATGAAACAATAATAGGTAAATATGAAAACATAAGAGCTATTTAAAGTAACTAACAAGTTAAATTAAAATGTCAATAGATGGACTGAACAACCACATGGACACAAATGAAGAGTAAATCAGTGAGCTAGAAAATTGGGCTGAGGCATTCTCCCAAAGGATAGGCCAAAAGTATAGAGGGATACAAAGTAGGAAAGAAAAGGTGAGAGGCATGAAGGATTAATCAAGGTATTTTCACATATTTTGATAGGAGTTTCACTGAGTAAAGTTGGAAAGAATGGATGGGAAGCAGTATTTGAAGAATAAATAGAAAAAAACCAAAAACCTCCCAGAGTTGAAATCATCAATCTTCTGATTGAAAGGGCTCTATGAGTGCCAAGTAGGATGACTTATAAAAACAAGAACAGTAATTTAAATTAAACTTAGACACACCACAGTGAAATTTTAGAGCATCAACGATAACATGAAAATGCTTAAAACTTTTAGAGAAAAAATAAAAGACCACCTACAATGGAACAGGAATCCATTTGACATCACATTTTCCACTAGCAACGTCAGACACGGAAAGCAATAGAGCAATATCTTCAAACTGTTGAGTTAAAATAGAGTTGAGCCTTGAATTTAATACCAAGCCAAAGTGTTATTTAAGTGGGAGGGAGAAATTAAGAACCCAGAAAACTTACCACCCACAGAAACCCTCAGAAAGAATTATTAGAGAATATAATATACTTTAGCTAAAAAAAAAAACAAAACAATAATTTGTGGTAAGTAATGATGCTAAGAAAACAATGCTTAATCATTTATGTATTAGTTATATAATTAATAGTTCATTTTAAAATGAGATATAACCTATCTCCCATCTGGGAGAAAGTTTGGCAAATATAAGGGCAGTGAAGGGTGTTACCCATAAATTTTGCTTAAACTAAGCAAAATATAACATTTTCATTTTCAAACTCAACAAAGGGAATATAAATGCTTATGTAGTTTTTCCAGACATTTAGAAAAGCATGAGGGATGTCTGTTGTCACTGACATAGTTTAAGTCTCAGGAAACAATTTCTAGAAAGTACCTTCTCACCTATAGCCAGTCTCAGGGGTCATCTCTGATTTAAAATATTTCTGTATGGAGCAAAGTGAAAGTGATCCATAAAGTGAAAGAAAGCAGAAAACTGATTTACACAATAGTGTCCTGAAGATATTTCATTCCACAAAACAGTTCCTGAGCTTCTGCTATATGCCAGGCTCTGTGCTAGGCACTGCGGGTTACAGGGGTGAAAAGATGAATAAGGAAGAAGTGGCAGATCCTGATCTTCGAAGAGATGATGTTCCTATTAAGTCTTTCAGACAAGAGGAAGGATTTTGAATGAAGCTATTACATCCAGGATATGAGTGAGAGGCAGGCCCAAACTACTGGTGTTTTAGGAATCTCAATGTGGTAGAGACTACAGGAAGATTTTATACCCTGAAAACTTGAAAGTAGGGAAACCAACTAGAAGCCAAGGAAATACTAATAATTATAGGCATTTAGTGAAAGTGGCCATATAGAAGTTGGGAGGGATAAAGGTGGGAAATTTAAGTAAGATTTCTGTAGTAAAATCCTAAAGATGCTATCTTGTGTTGCATATTTAAAATATAGTTCTTCCTGAGGAAGCCATATGGCATAGTGGAAAAACTGTAGACTTTAACTGTATGACCCAAAGCAATTTACATAATCTCACTGAGCTTCAGTTTACTCGCCTATATAATGTGGGTAACAATAGGGTCAACCTTATAGGCTATATGTAAGAATTAAACAAAATAACAAATATAAAGTTCTGGGCCCATAGTCAATGGCATTATATAATACCCATGATTCATAGAGCTTTGCTTAAAAATTACCCTACAGATATGCTATTGAGTTTTTGTGTGTATGTCACCTATTCCAGTTACTATGGCTGCATAACTAATTACTCCAAAGCTTAGAAGCATAAAGAAACCATTTATTATTCTCATAGATTCTGTGGGTCACAAATTTGGACAGGACACAGTGGGAATGGCTTGTCCCTGCTCTATAATGTCTGGGCCTCAGCTAGAATACTCAAAGACTGGAGGCTGGAATCATCACTAGGCTAAGGCACTCAGATATCTGGCAGTTGATGCTGGCTGTCACCTGGAGGCCCTAGTTCCCCTCCATATTGAGCTTCTCTGTGTGGTCTCTCTACTTAGGCTAATTTGATTTGTCTCACAATATGATGGCTTGTGTTGAGGAGGAAAAAATTTCCCCCTACCTTCTTATTTTAGTATTTGGGAGCCTGCAAATTAAACTGACAAAAGGTAGATTAGTAAGAGAAAAAAACAAATGTAATTACATATACATGGGAGTTCACAAAGAAATGTGACTGAAACAGGCAGTTAGAATTGGGGGCCTATTAGCACACAGCTGAGTCTAAAAAAAAAAAAAAAAAAAAGAATTGGGGGCCTATATAACATCTTAATAGGAGATGGAGAGGAAAGGAGGAGCACTTCTGGGAGAATAAATGACTCTTGAGAAGGAAGGGAGAAAGGGCATTTATGGAAAATCAAATGACTTTTTAGAAAGATAAACAGGCCCTTAGGAAAATTGATGGGAGACAATAATAGTTTTGTGAGGATGTCTGCTAGGATGTGGTGACCATGTCTTATCTCTGAGAAGATTAAAGTCACTTCCAGGAAGGGGATTTATGACAATTGAGTTCTTTTCGGAGTCTCTTTCTTTTTAGGCAGATGAGGAATTCCAGGAACTTAAATGCCTTTATCACAAGATAATTTTTATGTTACAATGGCTTATTCTGGACCTCTTCACTGGCTTCCCCAGTTCAAGTGTGTCAAGGAAGCTGTTTATTTTTTTCATGACCTAGCTTCAGAAATAATATAACATCATTTCTACTATACTTCATTGTTTGGAGCAGTCATCAACCTCCACTTTTCTTTGATGGGAGACTTTTTATTACTGTTTCTATCTCATTACTTGTTGTTGGTTTATTCCGGTTTTGGATTTCTTCCTGGTTCAATCTTGGTAGCTTGTATGTGTCTAAGAATTTATTTATTTCTTCTAGGTTTTCTAATTTATTGGCATACAGTTGCTTATAGTAGTCTCTAATGATCTTTTGGGTTTCTGTAATATCAGTTGTAATGTCTCTATTTTCATCTCTGATTTTATTTATTTGGGTATTCTCTCTTTTTTTCTTAATCTGGCTAAAGATGTGTCAATTTTGTTTATTTTTTCAAAATACCAACTTTTCGTTTCTTTGATCTTTTGGGTTTTTGTTTCAATTTCATTTATCTCTGCTCTGATCTTTATTATTTCTTTTCTTCTACTAATTTAGGGTTTGATTTTCTCTTCTTTTTCTAGTTCTTTGAGATGCATCATTAGGTTGTTTGAAGCTTGTCTACTTTTTTGATGTAGGCACTTATTGCTGTAAACTTTCCTCTTATTACTGCTTTTGCTATATCCCATAGGTTTTGATATTACTATGTTGTGTTTCCATTTTCATTTGTTTCAAGAAATTTTTAAATTTCCTTCTTAATCTGTTCATTGGTTCTCTGGTCATTCAGGAACATATTGTTTCCATGTGTTTATATAGTTTCCAATGTTCCTCTTGTTATTGATTTCTATAATAGTGTTATTCCATTGTGGTCAGAGAAATACTTGGTATGCTTTCAATAATTTTTTTAAATTTTTAAACACTTGTTTTGTGGCCTAACATATGGTCTATCCTTGAGAATGATCTATGAGCTGAGGAGAAGAATGTATATTCTGCAGTGATTGAATGAAATGTTCTATAAATATCTATTAGGTCCATTTGGTTTATGGTACAGATTAAGTCCAATGTTTCTTTGTTGATTTTCTGTCTGGATGATCTGTTCAATGCTGAAAGTGGAGTGTTGAAGTCTCTAATGATTATTGTATTGAAGTTTATCACTCTCTCTCTTTAGCTCTGATACAGTTTGCATTATATATCTGGGTGCTCCAGTGTTGAATACAGATATATTTGCTGAATTCACCCCTTTATCATTATATAATGACCTTCTTTTTCTCTTTTTACAGTTTTTGTATTGAAATCTATTTTATCTGATAGAAGCACAGCTACTCATGCTCATTTTGGGTTTCCGTTTGCATAAAATATCTTACTCCATCCCTTTATTTTTGGTCTCTGTGTGTCTTATAGCTGAAGTGTGTTTTTTGCAGACAGCATATAGTTGGCTCTTGTTTTTTTGTTTGTTTATTTTTGTTTTTATCCATTCAACCTCTCTATGTCTTTTGACTGGGGAGTTTAGTCCATTCACATTCAGTGTTGTTATTGATAGATAAGGGCTTACTACTACCATGTTATTATTTGATTTCTGGTTGTTTTGTGATCTTCTCTTTCTTTCTTAATTCCTTCCTGTATCCCTTTGTTTAAAGTGTTTTTCTCTGGTGATGTGTTTTAATTTCTTGCTTTTTATTTTTTGTCTATCTGTTGTAGACTTTTCAATTTGAGGTTACCATAAGGCTTGCAAAACCCATTTTATAACCAAGTTTTTTTTGTTTGTTTTTTGTTTTTTTGAGACAGAGTCTCACTTTGTTGCCCAGGCTAGAGTGAGTGCCATGGTGTCAGCCTAGCTCACAGCAACCTCAATCTCCTGGGCTCAAGCAATCCTACAGCCTCAGCCTCCCGAGTAGCTGGGACTACAGGCATGCACCACCATGTCCGGCTAACTTTTTGTATATATATTAGTGGGCCAATTAATTTCTTTCTATTTATAGTAGAGACGGGGTCTTGTGCTTGCTCAGGCTGGTTTCGAACTCCTGACCTTGAACAATCACCCGCCTCAGCCTCCCAGAGTTCTAGGATTACAGGCATGAGCCACCGTGCCCAGCCTATAACCAAGTATTTTAAACATATGACAACACTGTTTACAAACAAATAAACAAGCAAAGAGAAATCTAACAGAAATTCTACCCTTTAACTCCATCTCCCCCCACCCAACTATTTAACTTTTTGTTGTTTCCATTCATATCTTTTTATACTATTTATCTTTCAAAAATTGTTTTAGTTATATTTGATAGGTTTGTCTTTTAGTCTTCCTACTCAAGATATAAGTGGTCTAGACATCATAATTATAGCCATAGAGTAATCTGTATTTGTGTACTTATTGTTACCAGTGAGTTTTATACCTTAAGATGATTTATTTTTGTGCATTAACATCCTTTTCTTCCAGATTAAAGAACTCCTTTTAGTACTTCCTGTAGGACAGGTCTGGTGTTGATGAAATCCCTCAGCTTTTGTTTGTTTGGAAAAGTCTTTATTTCTTCTTCATGTTTGAAGGATATTTTTGCAGGGTATAATATTCTAGGATTAAAGTTTTTCTCCAGCACTTTGACTACGTCATGCCACTCTCACCTGGCCTGTAAGGTTTCCACTGAGAAGTCTGCTGCCAGACATATTGGAGCTCCTTTAAATGTTATTTTTTTTTAATTTTTTTGCTTGCTTCCTTTAGGACTTTTCCTTTATCTGTTACCTTTGGGGGCTTGATTATTAAATGCTTCAAGGTAGTCTTGTTTGGGTTAAATCTGCTTGGTGTTCTATCTGCTTGGTATTCTAACCTTCTTGTACCTAAATATTGATATCTTTCTCTAGGTTTGGAAAGTTATCTGTTGTTACTTATTTGAATAAACTTTCTACCTTAATCTCTCTGTATCTCCTCTTTAAGGCCAATAACACTTAGATTTGCCCTTTTGAGGCTATTTTCTAGATCTTATAGACATGCCCCATTCTTTTTTATTTTTATTTTTTTTTTCTCTTCTGACTGTATATTTTCAAATAGCCTGTCTTCAGGCTCACTAATTCTTTATTCTGCTTGATCAGACTCTGATCCATTTCTCGATTGTCAATCAAATTCTTCAGCTCCAGAATTTAAGCTTGATTTATTTTATTAGTTCAATCTCTTTGATAAATTTCTCTGATAGGCTTCTGAGTTCCTTCTCTGTGTTTTCTTGAAGTTCCTTGAGCTTCTTCAGGGGAGCTATTTTGAATTCTTTGTCTAAAAGGTCACCTATCTCCATCACTCCAGGATTGGTCACTGGTACCTTATTTAGTTCATTTGGTGAGGTCATGTTTTCCTGGATGTTCTTGATGTTTGTGGGTGTTTGTCGAAGTCTGGGCATTGAAGAGTTAGGTATTTATTTTAATCTGTATGCACTGTCTTCGCTTATTTGAACCTGTCCATCTTGAGAAGGCTTTCTAGATATTCCAAAGGAATTGAGTGTTATAATTTAAGTTTTTGGTCACTGAAGCCATATCAGCACTGGGGGTTTCCCAAGCCCAGTAATGCTGTGACTTTTGCAGACAGACACCTGGTGGTACCACCTTGGTGGGCTTGGGTAAGGTATAGGAGGATTCCCTGAATTACCAGGCAACATTTCTCACTCTCTCTTCCCTTATTCTCTGTACTAGGCTGCTGGAGTTGGAGGAGGAGGGATGTGGGCACTCCCTTATGGCCACCAGCACCAAGTCACACCTCAGGCCAGCCCAGTCTCACCTACCACTCATGGTGACCAATGCCTGGCTACCTCTGGTGTTTTTTCAAAGCCCAAGGGTTCTTTCAAACTCCTGACCCTGAGTGATCCTCCCGCCTCAGCCTTCCAGAGTGCTAGGATTATAGGTGTGAGCCCCCACGCCCGGCCTGCCCAAGGGTTCTTTAGTCAGCAGGTCGTGAATCCTGCCAGGACTGGGTCCTTCCCTTCAGGTCAGCATGTTTCCTTCTGGCCCAGGGTGGGTCCAGAAATGTCATCCAAGAACTAAGGCCTAGATTTAGGAGATGCAGGAGTCTACTTAATACTTTATTTTACTGAGGCCAAGATGGTACCCAAGTTGCAAAACAAAGTCCCGTGAACTAACTCTTCTCTTTTCTTTCCCCAAGTGGACGAAGACTCTCCCTGTGTTGCACTGCCTGGAGTTGGGGGAGGGGTGACCCAGGCACTGGGGCTGCCACCACAGCTTGTGTCTCACTGGGTCACATACATCCCAAGTCCATTAGCTCCGAGCCAGCAAAGCCATAGGAATTACCCAAGGACTGCAGCCTTTGTGGCCTGGAATGCCTTACGAATTTAGATTAGGCCCCAGGCTGCTTTCTGTCAGCCAGCAGTGGAACTAGCTGGAACTCAGGTTTTGGATTGGAGGCTTTCCCTCTGGCCGGAATGGTCTAAATGCTTCCTCCATGGGTGCCAGTAGAATTGTGCTCTGTGTTGAGTTCCCCTGTGCCAGGGTAGCACTGATTTTCAATGGAAAGCTCCACAATCAACTTTATTCTTCCTCCCCTAGGCACACAGATTCTCTTTCCATTCAGCACGTTGGCAGGACACGGCCAGGGAATGTGGGAGGGGCAGCATAGGCAATACAAGATTGTCTTTTCTACCCTCTTCAATCCCTCTTTCCTTGATATATGTTTAAAACCAGTTTGTATCATCACTTACCTGATTTTTGGTTCTTCTGAAGGTGCTTGCTTGCATGGATAGTTGTTGAATTTGGTGTTTCCACGGAGGGACATTGCTGGAAGTTTCTATTTGGCCATCTTGTTCTGCTCCCTTCCTTGATTGGTTATTATTGAGTCCATTTTTAAAACTTAGAGTCAAAGAGTCTATGGTAGTAGTAAAGTCAGAATTAAGGTACAGGTCAGATTTCCAAGTCTAAAATTTCCCTGTTGCACCCCTTGCCTCTCTACTGGAAATAGACTAGACTATAAGGGCCATCAGCTAAAAATATTGGAGAGGGAATTCCTGCACCAAGTGGGAGGTTGGATGAGGACATCTAAAATTTCTTAAAACTTTAAGATTCTAAGTTTTCCCTCTAAAACTCATATATGTCATATTTACCAATACAAAATTATTTCTACCCTGTAGAATCTTGTGTGAAATAATATCACAGGCTCTTAGTCCTGCATTTAAAATTCACCTATTCAAACAGAGACACTTTAGTATACTGATTAAGCTCATGAGCTTTGGAACCGGATAGACCTTGATTTGATTCCTGGCTCTGCCATTTGCTACCTGTGTGTCTGGATCAGACAAGATGAATTTAGCTAGCAGTAACAGGAAGACCAACTAAAAGTGGCCTCAACAATAAACCCAGAAGTAGGACAATTCCAGCGTTCTTAATTCAGTGGCTCATCAGGGATACCATGATTTTCATATATCCCCTCTCTTCTCCCCAGTTTATCAGTAATGTCTACTCACATTAGCCACAAAGTTATAGATGTTCTAGGCATCATATGCAGAACCAACCATTTTAAGCAAAAAAGAGGATATTTCTTCCCATGAGTGTCTTTCTATTCCCAATGAAAATCTTTCCTAGGAGCCCCTCAGCAAACTTCTCTTCAGGTCCCATTAGCCAGAATTAGTTTTATTTTCATGCCCAAACCAATTACTGGCAAGAGGAATGAAACCATTTATTGGCTAAAATTAATCATGATTCACCTCCTTAGGATGGGAGAGGGTTCTTTCTCTAGAAAATTATGGCTACTCAGAGGAAGGTGAAAAAAATGGGGTTATGTTAACAAAAAAAGAAGTGGAATAAACCAACAATGTTTGCCACAGTACTTAATATCTCTGAGCCACACAGTGGGATCCCCATAATACATTTTTTTCTCAAAGCAGTGCTGTGATTATTAAATAAGATAAATCTTGTAAAGTACTCAATAAATGTCAGCTATTAATGTGATTGATGTTATTTTGGCTTTTAATTCAGTAGCTGGTCCTTTCCATATTTCTTTTCTGTCCCCCACAGCATGACATCAAGGCCTTATTTCATGGTCAAAGATGTGTACATCAATTCTGGGCATCACATGCAAATAATGTCTCTGATCTTTAGTTTCTCTATCTGTAAAATGGAGATATTCATATTCATATCAAAAGTTTGTTGTGAGGATTAAATGAAATTATTCCTGCAGGAGCTCAATGAAGTTAGCTATTATTGTTGCTATTATTTGACATCAATACCTTCTGGAAAGTGCATGACATAATGCTAAGCTCAAAGCAAGTGCTCAACAAATGGTAGCTATTGTGAATAAGCATTTGTATGCTCAGTCTGTGTAAGAAAGGGCTGAGAAATCTTCACAACAGTGGGTTAAGCAAAATCTTCTTACACACAACATCAAAAGCACAAGTGACAAAAATAAAGATACCTAGGACTTCATCAAAATTAAAAACTTTTGTGTTTCAAATGATACCATCAAGAAAACAAAGAGACAACCCACAGAATGGGAATAAATATTGGCAAATCATGTAACTGATAAGATGTTTGTATCTAGAATATATAAATAACTCTTGCAACTCAAAAATGAAAAATACAAATAGCCCATTTTAAAAGATATGCAAAGGATCTGAATAGACATTCCTTCAAATAAGGTATACAAATGGCCAATAAGCACATGAAAATATGCCTAAAATCATTAATCTTTAGGAAAATTCAAATGAAAACCAAAATGAGATATACTACCTCACACTTGCTAGGAGGAAAGAATAAAAAAGACAGATAATGAAGAGTATTGGCAAGGACATGGAGAAATTGGAACCCTCATAACACTGGTGGTGGGAATGGTGCATTTACTTTCTAAAACAGTCTGGCAGTTCCTAAAATGATTAAACATAGAGTTATCATATGATCCAGCAGTTCCACACCTAGGTATATACTCAATAGAAATGAAAATACATGTGTCCAAAAGAATTGTACACATGTGTACATTGCAGTATTATTAATAATATCCCAAAATTGGAAACAACTCAAATGTCCATCAATGGATGAATGGATAAACAAAATATGGTTTATCCATACAACAGAATATTATGCAGCCATAAAAAGAAATCAAGTACTGATACCTGCTTTAACATGAATGAACTGTGAAAATATTATGCTAAGAGGAGAAAGCCAGACACAAAAGGCCACATATTGTATAAGTCCATTTTTATGAAATGTCCAGACTAGGCATGCCTGTAAAAATAGAAAGTAGATTAATGGTTTCAAGGGTCTGGAGGTAGGGGGAAATGGGGAGTGACTACTAACTGGTATGGGTTTTCTTTTGGAGGTGATAAAAATGTTCTAAAATGGATTCTGATGATGATTGCACAACTCTGCAATCTAAAATTGTTGAACTTTACACTAAAAACTGAATTTTACACTTAAGTGGGTGAATTTTGTGGTGTGTGAATTATATTTCAATAAAGCTATTTTTTAAGAAAAGAATGGGTTGGGCCTTGTGAGAAATACAAAGATGAATATAACACAGTTTTCCCCTTATGGCTCTCACTATTTATTTGGAAGGCTAAGAAGTGTACAAAAACACCATTCCTGCCTCCATTTTATGTCCCCACCCTTGCTTTCCTTTCATTCCATTTTTAAATTACCATATGTGCTTATATTTGATCTATTCTTACAAATCACTTCGAATGCTTTCTGGGACAAGATGGGGTATTAAGTAAACAAATTGCTTCAAATAGTGCTGATACAGTGTAGAAAGTGTTCAGTGCCATAAACAAGGCACTGCTTAAATGCTCCGGGAGGAAGTAAAGAGCATTTCTTGAAGGGGAAAACAAGAGTCCCCCACCTCTTAGTGCCCCTGTTTTCCTAATAAGCCATGGGAGAAAGAAATCAGAAGACACATAAATGGATTACAGAGGGACCTGAACAGAGCTAGTCGGTAGCTATGTGTTCAAATGTGATGAATTCTGAGAACGTGGGTTGTAGATTCCATTCTTAGGTGGTTTGGGTTCTGCTGGACTGTAGCCTGCACTGGCAGCTAATTCGATGATAAGATGGGGAAAGTGATGCAAGCCTCTTAAGCTGGAGTAAGCATGCAACCTGCACCTGACCAGCACTGTGCACATGGAACACGACTTGGACCGTTAAGCCTACAGGGAAGAGTCAGATATGGTGAGTCGCTAGCCCAGCAGCTCCAGGCTGAGCTCAGCTGTTGGTGCAGCAGGGGCTGGGCTCTCTGCTCACAAAACGTCAGGAGCGTTATAATTAATTCTCTTCAGCTCCCCCCTGACCAGGGCCGACAGCTGTGAGAGCAGAGCTGCTAGGAGAGACACACATATTCTTGAATCCATTCAGATGCAGGAAGGGGGCGGGAATCATCCCACCTCTGTAATTTCCAGAATAAAGGGCACTTCTATTCCTGGGAAACTCAAGAGTCAGAGATTCCTATGGCATCTTGGATGATATAAGTACTTTTCTACACTTTAGAAAAAACATGGAAATTTCTTATAAAGTTATATATACACCTATCTTATGATCTAATAATTCAATTCCTTGGTGTTTAGCCAACAAAAATGACAATATATATCCAGAGAGAAGACTTGTGTATGATTGTTCATAGCAGCTTTATTCATAGTAGCCCAAACTGAAAACAGCCCAGGGGTCCATCAATAAAAAATGGTTAAATTGTGATTTAATCACACAGTGGACTACTACTCAGCAATTAAAAGGATTGTTTCCACATCTTTGCAATTGTGAATTGTGCTGCTATAAATATTCTAGTGCAGATGCCTTTTTTATAGAATGCCTTTTTTTTCCTTTGGGTAGATGCCCAGTGATGGGATTGCTGGATCAAATGGTAGTTCTACTTGTAGCTCTTTGAGATATCTCCATATTACTTTCCACAGAGGTTGTACTAGTTTGCAGTCCCACCAGCAGTATATGAGTGTTTCTATCTCTCCACATCCACACTGTCTGGGGGATGGACAGCCTGTAGCTCTGACTCGGATGGGACAAAGGCAGTATATGTAACCTAAACATTTGTACCTCATAATATTCTGAAATAAGAAAAATAACTAAGAAATAAAAATAAAAGGATTGAACTACTAATATATGCAAGATGGATGAATCTCAAAAATATGCTAAAAATATTATGTAAAGAAGCTTTACACAAAAGAGTACATTTTGTATGATTTCATTATATTTACATTTAAAAATCAGGAAAACTCTATGGTATAAAAAAATCAGAACACTTATTACATGGGTGTTTAGGCACAGGGAATAACTGGGACAGGGGGACAGGAGATGACTTTCTGGGGTAATTATCATGTTATATCACTTCATAGGGGTTTAGTTTTCACAGTTGTATGCATTTGTCAAACTCTGTGGATGCAAATCAAAAAGAAAAACTGAATGAAAAATAAAACAAAAAATACGTGTCATGCTAAGGGAAGGGGGGATTCAGATTTGAATTTTTAAAAGTCGGTCCAAAATAACCAGTTAAAAATGGGTAAAAATCTTAAGCAGACAATGTGCTAAAGAGGTTATCCGGATGACAAATAATCACATGAAAATATCTTCAGCATTACTTTCCATTAGGGAAAAGCAAATTAAAGTCATGATGAGTTATCACTGCACAATTCTTAGAATGAATAAAATAAAAAATAATGACAATACCAAGTGCTGGTGAAGACTGCAAACAATGAGAACAATACATGAAAAAACCCTGTTGATGAAAGTTTATAACAGCTCTATTTATAATGGCCCCAAATTGGAAACAACACAAATATCCTTCAATAAGTGGTAAACAAACTGTGGTATATATGTACAATGAAATATTGCTCAGTTGTAGAAAAGAATGAACTATTGAGAAATTCAACAATTTGGATGAATCACAAAGGTAGGTTAAAAGGCAATTTTAAATGCTCTGGAATTAGTGGTGATTGTTGCAGCAGAGGAGGAAGTTTTCCTCAACTCTCTTAGGATCCCTGGTTGGGCCTGAAAATAAACCTAACAAAGACAAATTAACAGGAAAAAACCGTATATGTTTCTTTAATGAATTTTATATGACATAAGAGTCTTCCTAAGGAAGTGAAAACCCAAAGAAACAGGGAAATCTGTGTATTTTATGCTAAGTCTGATGAAGAAGTGGATAGTTGTGAAGAAACATGATTAGACAAAAAGGAGTATGATCTAATGGTAATAAACTGGGCAGAACTTCAGCAAGACCTGTTCAGATTCTTTTCTGTGTCTCTATGTCTTCAGAGATACTGGCATTCCTTTCCTGTGGGTATAGAGTGGGTACCTGTCACATGAAGGTCTTCAGGGGAGAAAAGAGGGAAGAAGTCAGAGTCTGGAAGAGACACTTCCAGAAAGAAGGGGCAAGGAGTATTCTAGTTTCTATGGCCCTCTTCAGGAGAGAGGGGGCCAGGAGAAGGGCAGAAGACCTTTCTGCTTCTGTCGTTTGGTTTCCTTCAGCTTACAAAAATCAGTATGACAAGGTGTCACATTTAGAGTATTGTGTTCTAAGAGCTGACACTGGTACTTTGTGAATGTACTAAAAACCACTGAGTTATATTAATACACTTTTAAGAGGATGAATCTTATGGTATGTGAACTATATTTCAACAAGAAAATGGGGGAAAACTCTGCTGTTTTACATCTCCATGCCCCCTTTATGTTGCTATTGCCACAAATTATATATTTACATATTGTGTGCCCATTAATATAGATTTATAATTATTATACTATATTTACTTGCCTTTTAAATCATACAGGAAAAAACATAGAGGTTACACCCCCCCCCAAAAAAAAAAGCATACTACTACTGACTTTTATGTTTACCTATGTAGTTACTTTTACCTTTGAATAAATCCCCACTGCTCATAATGTATAATTCTTTTTATTGCTGAATTCTATCTGTTAGTATTTTTAAAAGAATTTTATCTCTATATTTATGAGGGATATTGGTCTATAGTTTCCTTTCTTCTTTGTTTCTCTCTCTCTCATAATCTTTGTCTTCTTTTGATATCAGAGTAATTCTAGTTTCATAAAATCAATTGGAAAGTATTCCCTTTTTTTGTAAGATACTGTATAGAAATGTGTTAATTCTCCTTTAAATATTTGGTAGAATTCTCTAGTAAAACCATCTGGGTTTAGAGATTTATTTTGGGAGTTTTAAAATTAATAATTCATTGAGCTCAGGAGTTCAAGACCAGCCTGAGCAAGAGCGAGAGCCCGTCTCTACTAAAAATATAAAAATTAGCTGTGCATCATGGCACACGCCTGTAGTCCCAGCTTCTCGGGAGGCTGAGGCAGGAGGATCGCTTGAGCCCAGGAGTTTGAGGTCGCTGTGAGCTAGGCTGATGCCACGGCACTCCAGCCCAGGGCAACAGAGTGTGAGACTCTGTCTCAAAAAAAAGAAAATTAAGAATTCAATTTCATTACTAGTTATAGGGCTATTCAAATATGTTCTATATTAGGTGAATTGTGGTACTTTATGTTTTTTCAAGAAGGTGGTCCATTTAGTCTAAGTGGCCAAATTTATGTGTGTCGAATTTTCCATAATATTCCTTTATTATTCTTTTGATGTCTGCAGGGTGTGTAGTGATATCCTCTATTTCATTCCTGATATTGATAATTTGTGTGTTTTCTCTTTTTTATCAGTCTTGCTAGGTATTTGTCAATTTTATTGATCTTTTCAAAGTACTAGCTATTTTATTTCAATGATTTTTTCCAATTTCATTGATTTCTCTCTCCTCTTATTATTTCTTTCTTTCTGCTTGCTTTGGGTTTATTTTGTTCTTATCTTACATTCTCGATGTAATAGCTTAGATTATTGATTTGAGAACTTTCCTCTTTTCTAATCTATGCATTTAGTGCTATAAATTTCCCTCTCAGCACTGCTTTAGCTATGTCTCACAAATTTTGATATGTTGTGTTTTTGTTTTCATTTATTCCCGTGTATTTTTAAGTTTCTCTTTGTCCCATGGATTATTTACAATTGGGTTGTTTAGTTTCTAAGTGTCTGTTAATTTTACTATTATCTTTCTGTTATTAATTTCTGGTTTGATTCCTTTGTGGTCAGACTCTGAATGATTTTCACTCTTCTAAATATGTTGAAATTTGTTTTATGTTCCAGGATATGGTCTATCTTGGCATGTGTTCTGTGGATACATGAAACAAATGTGTATTCTGCTATTGTTGGGTGAAATATTCTATAAATATTGATTAGTTCTTGTTGATTGATGGTGTTTTGGGTTCTATATGCAGACTTATTTTCTGTCTAGTTGTTTTATCAATTGTTGAGAGAGGGTTGTTGAAGCCTCCATCTATATTTGCTGATTTGTCTATTTTTTGCTTTAGCTATGTCAATTTTTGCTTTATGTATTTTGCAGCTCTGTTGGTTGGTACATACACATTTAGCATTACTATGTTTTCTTGGTGGAATGATCTTTTTATTACTATGTAATGTCCCTTTCTCTGATAATTTTCTTTGCACTGAAGTTTATATTATCTAATGTTCTCCTTTCATTTATGATTTGGTAGGTCTGAGGTAGACCCTATACATCTGTGTTTTGAACAAAAACACCAGCTGACTTTAATGGAAAGCTAGGATTGGGAAGAGAGTAGGTATCAGTGACATAAAGGAATAAAGGATGCTAGAGCAGGATGGCATGAACTTTGAGGATATTAACAAAGGAGTACAATATAGTTGGAAACAACTCAAAGCTGGTACATGAGATTATCCTCTTTAATGAGTGAAAATGAGCATGGTATAATTTCTGAGGACAGAGTCTTGTCTGCCTGATAGAAGATCTTTATATAGGAGCAGGGAGAGATGGGGTTGGGGGGTTAGGGTGGGGCCAGATATAGAAGATCTGGAAAACCAGAGAGAAGTATTTATCCTTGTTGTGGTAGGCTGATGGGTCAGCCACTTTTTTAATGGACCACATGAAAGAAAAGCCAAGTTGCAGCTATATTGGATTTACTCCCTCAGTCTCTAACAAGCCGGTTGGCAGCTACAACTCCCCAGGCATGGAAGGTGGAATATGGCAAGGCAGAGAGCCATCTCCTTGTGAGAGACCATACTTAAAGAAGTGTTAGGGATAGGAGTTGGAAACAAAACTAATTTATGACAACCTAAGAGCTCCAGGATTAAGGGACCAGATATAGAAAGATATCCTTTCTAAAGGAAAAGAGTAGTGCTACAAACATATAAGAAATAAGAAGATGAGGTCTTTGGGGGAGCTATTGATTGATTTCATATCTTGTGTTTCCCCAAATGCTTAATACACAGCCTCATGCACTGATGATGTTCATCACATTTGAGCAGAAAGGAACAATTTGTTTTTATTTACCTTACTGGCTCATACAATCTTAAAGCTCCTAGCATAGGACTGACTGAGTAAAATAAGATCATCATGAAACTTGTTATAAAGCATCTACTCTGTGCAAAGTGCTGTTATTGAACTATTGGGGGAAAAAGTTTGTCAGTGATGATGCAAGACCTTAATCAAAATAGCTCTACCTCTAGTGTAGGCTATAGAACTTCACCTTCCTTGAAAGATTAATAGTGTCTATGACTCCAACTTTTTTAAGGGCAGATACAATCAAGAGAGGCAATATTGCATAATGGTTAAGAGCATGGACTCCCAAGTTAAGCTGCCTATGTTTAAATCTTTTCTATGTCTGTTACTTAGAATTTGATTGTGGGCAAGTTACTTACTTTCTCTGTGCCTCATTTTACTTAATTATAAAATGTAATAATAATAACACCTACCACCCAAGTTGTTGTGAGTAATTAACAAATTAACATGTAAAATATTTCATTAGTTCCTGGTACATTGTAAGCTTTTGGTAAATGTTAATTACCATTATTATTATTACCTAGCCTCTTTTAAACATCTACTTTTATTGAGATTGGTCCAGTTAATTGCATATAGACCCTAAGCAATAGTCTTATTGATTACAAATCTATTGTTCTTATGGCTTTATGATAACTACTATTGTTTCTCCTGCTAAGCTGAGAAAAATGCAGAGACATTGCCACTTGCAGGCTTTGGAGTCAGGTTGCTTGGGTTCTAAACTAAGATATGCTTTATACTAACAGTGTGAGTCAGAACAAGTTATTTCAGCTCACTGAGCCTTGTTTTTCTCACCTGTAACTCAGAGATACTACTATATACTTCATAGAGATGCTGTGAAGCTTAAATGGGATAATGGGTGTAAAGTGTTTGGCACAGTGCCTGGCACAGAGTAAGATATCAATGGTATCTAAGCGACATAAACTGGAAGTCAGGAAAGGGAGAGAAGTGGGGGACTCAAAGCCCCACCTCCTGCTCAGAGTAGGAGCTCTGGTGTGGATCAAGAATGAAGTGGAGTTTTGGAGTCCACAGAGCCACACAATTAGACCACCCTGCTAGGGTGGAGTATAGGAAATATAAATAGAACTGGCCTAAGGCAAACAAACCCTCACTTTCTTTTGGCTCTCTTGTATCCCTTCTTTTCTGCATAGTTTGCTCTTTTTATTCTTTCTGATTCCAGAGAGCTGATACAGTAAGACACCATTCTCCAGCTCTTGGAAATTTGAGCAGGACAGGTCGCAGCTCAGAGGAAAGGAGACAGAGAGTGAGTGGCTTAGCTCATCTAGATCTTATAGAAGGGGGGAAGGAAGAAAGAGGGGCAAAGGAAGTGAGAAAGAAAGGGAGAGTTTATGAGAGAGAGAGCTTGAGAGAGAGAGCACATGAGCACAAGTGAGTATACACTTTTTCTACGTTATCACTTCCTCCTTTTAGAACAAAGGTCTAAGATCCAGTGAACTAAGATGATATGAGCCATAGAAGGAAGGATCAAAGAGCATCCTCAGCATCTGCTGAGCTTGCCCTCTTGTGTGGACCCAAGCGAGATTAGAAAAATGAATCCTTGGCAGTATACATATTGCAATCTAGGTTTGAATACACAGTGTTCCTTCAGTGCTATTTATCTCCTGGATGCTGTAGAGGTTTTTTCTTTTTTTCTTTTAAATGGTCACAAATTCTGCTCCCATCTAGAAGTGCGGTCTATATTCCCTTGCTTTGTATCAAGGTGGGATTATGACTGCTTCAACCAATATAATATGGCAGAAGTGACACTATATGTCTTCTGAGGTGAGGTTTATAAAAAGCCATGCAGTTTTCACCTGGTTCTTTGAGGATAATCCATCTCAGAGAAGCCGGTTGCTCTGTAAGAAGTTTAATTACCCTGAGACTGCTATTCCAGATGAATCTAGTCTTACAGCCACCCCCACCAAGGCATCAGTCATGGGAGTGAAGCCATCTTGGGTCTTCCAGACTATCCCATGCATCACCTAAGTACCCTGGAGAGATCTCAGTTGATACCACATGGAGCAAAAGAAATACCTAGCCAAACTCTGCCTGAATTCTTGAATCACAGAATCTATGAGCATAATAAATTATTGTTGTGTCACTAAGTATGGGGTGGTTTATTATGCAGCCATTGTAACTGGAACAGGTACTTAGAGCCTGCAGATGATTAGCTGAGGTTTCAGAGTGTGATATTATGATATAATAAGACATATGTATTTGTTCTCTGCCCCTGGTTACTAGGCACACAACTCCTAAAACCCTTAGAATCTCCAAAGTGATGTGTCTTTTTGTATGCTAATGAGGTCACTATTGGTGAGCTTCTGGATAGCCACACAGGATACAGGGCTGGGTACCAGAGAAATCAACCACATGATGAGCGGGTTGGAACTTTCTGCCCTACCCCCTTATCTCCCAGAAAGGGAGAGAAGCTGAAGGTTAGTTGATCACCAATGGCCAATGATGTAATCAATTGTGTCTGCATAAAGAAGCCTCCACAAAACCCAAAAAGCCTGGCTCAGAGAGCTTCCCAGTTGACAAACACATCTGCCAGGAGGGTGGCATACCCCAGCTCCACAGGGACAGAAGCTCTTGCGTTCAGGACCCTTTCAGGCCTTGCCCTATGTATCTCTTCATCTGGCTGTTTAGGTGTATCCTTTATTATATCCTTTACTAACATAATAAACCAGTAAACATAAGTAAATGTTTCCCTAAGTTCTGTGAGTTGCTCTAGCAAATTAAACAAACTCAAGCAGAGGGTCATGGGAACCCCTTGACTCACAGCAAGTCGGTCAGAAGTATAGGTTACAACCTACTCCTTGAGACTGGCATCTGAAATGGGGGCAGTCTTATAAGACTGAACCCCCAACCTGTGGGATATGATGCTATCTCCTGGTTGATGGTGTCAGAATTGAGTTAAAGTACAGGACATCTAGTTGGTGTCTGCTGTAGAACTAGTTGCTGGTGGAAAGAAATTTCCACACACATTTTGGGGACTAGAGGTGAACTGTTCTGTATTGAGAGAGTAGTAAAAACACTTTGGGGTTTTTCCCCCCTATCTTTTCAGAGAGGGATGCAAGAGATTCCACCCAAATCTCCTTCTTCTTGCAAAACATGACCCTGGCTTTACAGTGATCCTTCTCTTCTCTCTGATTTTGACTCACTTTAAAAATAAAGCATGGCCAAGCACTAAGTGGGGCTAGGGCCAACTTGACCTGATCCCAGAGATGGAGGAACAGAAAGAGGAAAATAAACCCTGAGGGTAAAATTAATGCTTCTTAAGTGATCTTTTGAGGAGGAAGTGCCAGGTGAACTGGGATCAGTTTCTGAAGCTGTCCTTATCTTGAGAATTTACCTCTGTCTACTCCAGCTCCAAGGGGACAGTCATGGATGCTGGCTCCTTTCCACATCAGCACAGCTGCCCTCTTCTGTTGCTTCATGTGGGCTCACTCTGGAAAATTGGGAATAGTGACAGCTATGACCAGCCTAGCTCAAAATCCTTGGAAGGGCCAGTGGGGTTGGGGCAAACTAAAAGGAGGAATTGAAAACGGCCAAGGAAGCTGATGTGTTACCAAGTGTTTTTCAATCATAAACCTTGCTAATCTGAAGGACATTGAGCTATTTACAAGGAAGCATGCAAGGTCAGGTGTCCACTATTAATTAGAATCCTACAACTCTGGGGCATAAAGACCCTCAGAGGTCTTCTGGTCAAATCTCTCATTCTACTCATGAGAAAACTGAAACTCAGAAAGGAACAGACTTAGATAAATTTATTAAACCACTAAGTGGCAGAAGAAGGGAGAATAATCTGGTTTTCCAAGTTCTAATCTAGAGTTATTCTCACTATATTCTATATTGGTGTCTTAAAAACTTCTCAGGGATCACACACAAATCACTTGGGGATCTTTTACAAAAGGCCACCAAGGACAGTGAAATTGGCTTAGCCATGCCATCACATTTCTTTGTATCTTGTGTGTGTGTTTATTTCATCATCTTTCCTTAAGATATGCCATGGGGGCCTGAGATTCTGCATTTGTAGAAAGCTCTCAGGTGGCCAATGTTGCTGGTTCTTGGACCACACCTTGAGTAACAAGGCTATTGGACATAATTAGAGAAAGATGCCAACAAAACCTCTTTTACTTGGAGTGTAGGCATTACAGCCAGTATTCTGTCATTTATGTCTTTTACCCCATGAGTAGACTAATTTCATTTGTCATCTCCATATAATTCCCCTTCCATTTGCCATTTCTGCCACTTGCCTTGGTATTTTAATACCAGAGGATGATGAAATAAATAAGCACAAGAGAAAAGATAAGAAGAAATGTGATGGTATGTCTAAGTCTGTTTTGCTTTTCCTCGGTGGCCTTTTGCAAAAAGTTTGTTGAAGGTGAAGGGAAAAAATGGTTTCAAAACAAGTTTGGGGGTTATTTCTGGATTTCCTGTCCCCTGTATTCATGGCAAATCTGAGCATGCAGCATGAATATATGATAGTGTGCCCAGTTTTCTTGTGTGGTTTGTGGAAATTGGTCACATTGCTTTATAGCCACACCACATGTATTTAAAGGCTATAGCTATGCAATGGGGTTTCATTCCAAATGATTCAGAAAATTGCTTCAATCCTTTACTTTGTCAATAGAGTTCTGGCTGATACTTAAAGAAGAAGTGGGGGAAGGACAGGAAAACATGCCTTCTGTTTAAGCTAGCCAGGACCTTCAAATTAAGCAAGATTATTTTTCTTCCCAATTTTAGATGATATAAGCTCACATTGAGGCTGGTTCTCTGCTTTCCCAGCTCTGTGACCCTTGTCATCTTAGATAGTTCACTTCCCTCCCAGGGCCTCAGTTCCCTCATTTGTAAAATGAACTACTTCCAAATTTCTTATATTCCAGTTACCATCTCCAGCCCTGGAATGTGGTCATTGATGAGTAAGACAAATGACCAAAGCCATGAAAACATTTGCTTCGACTGAGTTCACCAGGTTCTTTTACTTCCTAACGTAGAAAAGAGGTACTCTCATTAGAAATATTTTCAGCCACAATGGTTGAAACAATGATGTTTTTTCTGGTTGTCCCCTAGTTACCCAGAAAAACAAATCAACCAGAATTTTCCTCTCAGCCACAAAGAGTTCTGGTAACCTGAGTTTTCCCTCTTATAAGCTTCTCTGCCTGTGTCCTTTACACTTGTTGGTGACAAGAAGCAGGACTAGGATTAGGAGTGAGAACAGCTAAAATCTGGACTCAGTGGGCTGCAGAGTGGCTGACAATCATGTGTTCTTATTAGGTGTGATGAGTGACCATGGGCATCTATAAAATTTATGAAATATCAGTGATGTCAGGAAATGCTTAGCAGCAGTTCTTTAGAAAAGATTAGGATTCAAATTCCTTCATCACCATTTTAGAAAGATAGCAGAGAAAAGGGAAATGTCAGGTTGAGTTTAACTCCCTTACCTTGTAATTCAGGAGTTTCCTTGGTGAACCAGTATGCAGAGCAGGCAATTAATTTTTGAAGAACTGACTTCAATGCTTCTTGCCTAAGAAGAAATTGAAAAGCAAAATTATATAATAAAATATGAATTAATACCCCCCCCAAAAAAAAAGAAAGAAAGAGAGGGAGAAGGGGAAAGAAACCCAGAGAGGTTGTCTGCTCTATCTTTCACATCTAAGGAAGTAAAAGCCTCAGCCAGCCCAGGCAGAATTGGCCATGTGATGTTTTTAAAAGTCCATATAAGGAAATTTCACACTGCAGCCTGTCAATACTGCCAATTCTACTCACGAATTTTCTATTCCATTTGAAACTTCTCTTTTCTGCAGTTGTAAAAGGAGCAGTGCTTCTTCTTGATAAACCTCCTCTTCCTCAGCAGGGGAGAAAGGAACCAGGGCTGAAAATAGGACTGTTTAAGTGCGGCAGAGCAAGCCCAGTAACCTGAGTTTTAAGCCTAGGTCATCCTCCAACCAGCACTGTGTCCTTAGGCAAATCATCCTTCTATGACATTTTTTTTCATCTGGAAAATTACAGAAGGTCAGGCTATAAAATCTCTGAGTTTTTTCCTACTATGACAAATATTTGGTTCTTAAAAGTGGTGTCATGGACATTGGAAACTAAGAAAGCAAGAGGGTGTGAGGGGATGAGGAATAAAAAAGTGACGTATCAGGTTCAATGTACACTGTTCTGGTGACGGGTACACTAAAAGCCCTAACTTCAGCAGTATACGATTCATCCATGTAACAAAAAACACTTGTACTCCCTGAATCTACTGAAACTAATTTTGTAATGTGGTGAAGCACCTTGGAATTTGATTTTCAAGCAGCTAATGCTGCCATCTTGTGGCCAAAACAAGTTTTTCTTTTTGTACGAAAGATGTCTCTCCTTCAGATAAGGCACCAATGATTTGCATTCCTTCAGTACACTTTTTTTCTTTCTATCTATTTATCTACCTACCTATCATATTTTTAATTTTTTATTGAGGTATGACATACATATTTAAAAGTTCACCATTCATAAGGGTGATAAATTTTTACGAACTAAGTATGCCCAGCACCCGGCTCATGAATCAGAACATTACCAAACCCTGGAAGCCCCCTTGTGCCCCTATTCAGTCACTACTCCCCACCGCTGATACACACTGAATTTCATAAACGCAATGTTGAGCAAAAGGAGCCAGTTACAGAAGTTACTACCTGCCTTCCCGCCAAGGTTACCACTATCGTGATTACTAATAGCATAGATGTTTTGCTTGTGTTTTCGTTTTATAGAAACCGTATTATTCACTATGTATTCTTTTGCATCTGCTTCCTTTTGCTCAACATTATACTTGTAAAATTCATCCATATTTTTGCATGTAGTTGTAGATAATTCTCATTGCTGTAAAGTATTCCTCAAGAGCCTCTAAAAATTATTCTGCAATTAAATTTTGCTTTTACAGTATAAAAGTAATGTTATGTATATGGTAGAAAAGTTTTCCAAAAAAAGTTACTCAGAACTCTCCCCCTAAAAGCAATCATCATTAATATTTTGATCTATTTCATTTCAGTATTGTTTCTATACATTTTTTCAACATTGTTAAGATAGTTGTATTGTGTATGTAAGTTTGTGTATGTAAGTAATTGTGTATGTAAGTTTTGTTACTGTAATACTATAATGTAAATGTGTCACTATGTTATTAAAAGCCTTTGTGCATGTCATTTTTCTTTATTTTTATTTTATTTTTGTATGTTATTATTTTTTAATTTTTCCAAAACACAGCATTTATTACAGGTTACTCTAAATCACATATGCTTTTCTCTGTAAATATTTTTTATGCTCATTTAGAGTCTGGTCCCCTAAATGGGCATGATGAATAACATCACCAAAATTGCTCAAGAAGTTTTCCCTTGAAAAACTTTCTTATTACCATCTTTGAAAAATAACGCATGTATTCTAAGAAATGCTGAAATACAGCAATTTGAATTTTACTCATTTTTCCATCACAAAGATATTTCTATTTTAAATGTAATTACCTGAGATTTTAACTTGTCCTTATGAAAAGCCTAATAAACAATGGACTAAAAAAAGAAAGAAAAATGACAATAGTAATGTAACTAAGATCTAATTTATGATACTGGACATTCAGATATATTTGTTTATATCTTCAACAAAATATTTCCTCAATTTAGACAAAAAAAACCAATCTGGCATCTGACTTATGTAAATAAAGCTAAAATATTTTTCCAGTGCTCAGGTGAAACATACAGATCAAGGAATTGGTAAGCTAACTTTATTTCCGATAACTAGGGCAGTGAACAATTAAAACTTAAAAATGACATTTAATTTCAAGGTTGTAAGTACCATTCCAAAGTGAAACCACTTAAAAAGACAGCAAAATTAAAATAATAAAAAAAATCTTTAATCCAAACTGGCCATATAAATTTAAATGGCTACAAAATATTTCAAATAGCTAAAAACCTCATTTGATTAAACTGAAGTATTTGTGGAAAAGAAAACAAAAACCTAATTTAGTGGCAATGTCCTAGGTAACAAAACCTTTTAGACAAAATGATAGCTATCTATAAAAAAGAAAAGTACAGAGAGAAGATACCATTCCCCCCCCATTCTCCAAACAGCATCCCTGCAAATTCCAACATCAACAGTCAATCAGTTTCCCCCAAATTTATTTATAGTCTATGTCATAACCAGTGTTTCTCCACACCTTTTTATCATTATCATTTCCTTAAGGATAGGTCTTTTAGTCTTAATTAACCACCCCCTAAAGTGTTAATACCACAGATACAGTATCTGTTTATGTATTGCATGTATACTTATGCTTTATGCATAAGATGTTTTTTGTCCCCCAAAAGAAATTTTCATTGAGAATTCATGGTATAAACAATGAACGGTTTACAGTATTAAAACATCTTTTTATTTTAATAAATGGGCAGAAGAGAAATATATTTTAGCACTTAGATATGTATATTATATCCAAAATAGTTTAACATTTAACTGTCAGTTGTATTAAAATCAGTTTTCCCTGAAGTAGGCATTGTTCCCAGCTACAGGCAGTCCTCATTTTGCCACAATAATGTGGTACCATAAAAATGGCCATGCAAAGCAATTTTAATTATCAACGGAGAAAAATGTGATTGTCCTATGACCTTTAAAAATCTGTCAAAATATTAAAAACTAGAAGCTATAAATGTAGAACAAAATTCAAAAAAGTTTAAAAATAGTATGTTGTAATTTAAAATGTTAGAAATATTGAGAATTAAACTGTCTTATTTCACTGTAAAAACTAAGAGTAGTCTAAATAGTGCTTGTCTTTTTTTTTTTTTTTTTTGTCTGACACTGAGTAAAAATCTTTTTTATACAGTGGCAAATTATCATATTCAAGTTTGGATCAGCTTCTACCATTTTATTTGATCTTTCAAGGTTGTAAAATATTTCCGTATCCACATTATATATCCTTTAATGTGATTTTTTTTTTAACTACCACTTCCTCTGGGATATATTTATCTTTTTCATCACAACCACTTTCCTCATTTATGTTGATAAGTTTGCTTTCACTAAGTTTCTCTGGATGTATGTCTAGAGTCTCCAGAACAGAAGCAATACAAACATCCCTATGATCAGTGATTTCTTGTGCAACTGTTAATATTCCACTCAAATTTCACTTCCAGCATTATTTTTCATGTCTTTGCTCTATTTTCATTTTTGTTGGCTCTTTCAATTGTCCACTTTTGTAAAATGTCAAGTGGGTGACTAGGAGACCACAAACTTTGCTATGAGTGAATCAAGTAACAGATGCACACGGACCAACCACTGGCAGAATTTGAAAGAAGTAACACGATTGGTCACTGATCATGAAGCACAGCTGTTACATAGTGATCTGTGGACTAAAGAGCTAGCAGAGAAATTTGCACTTCATGCAGTTACTCACATCTAATATACTGTAGTAAGTGAAATTTGAATCATGCTGTTTGGAGACTGATATTCTTTAAGTCATGGTCACTGAAATTTTTGCCTATAGAAACCATGCAAATCAAGGACTGCCTATATACCCTAATTGTTTACACAGGCCCAGACTGTCTTAATGCTGACTTCTGAGAAATAGCCCATCTTAACTGCCTACCAAATAATGAATTTTAAAGCACTCAAAATGCAAAGTAGTGCACGCTGAGTGGATATTGAGGTGGTTTTCAAATTGTTGTCATTTGGCAATCAAGCTTACAATGTATTTTAAATGACAGAATATTAGAAATAGAGAGAGGACCTTTAAAGACCCCGTGGTTTGATACTACAAATTATCCAGCATGTTTATTATGAATTATTTCTCCTCCTTCAATTTCGATTTGTTCATATAGCCACTTGCGGTCACAGCGGCACTCAGCTCCACATTTGGTAGAACCGCAGGCAGGACAAGCATAGAAACATCCTAAGCAGTCTTCATCAAGGCAGTCACAGAGGTCCATCCCACTGAAAATCAGGAGACCCTGGCTATCATACACCTTACTCTTCGCTGGTCTCACTTGTCTGTCTGAACCAGTGGTTGCATTTTTTCTGAGCCTTCTTTTTTCTCTTTTACCAGTTTCTGGAGCAAATTCAGTTTGCTTTCCTGGATTTGTAAACTGTAATGACCTCAAAGCTTTAGCAGTTCTTCCATCTGATTCAGGTTTTCTTCTCTGGCGGTCCTCAGCATCAACATCCACACTTCCATTGATTATCTGTGTACACTTTGGACAAAGCTTCCAACCAGGTACAAGCTGTCTTCCAAATTTTGCACTCAGAAAAGTGGCATCATCTAAGTCAATTACATGTAAATTTTTTTTGGCTAGTTTTTTGTGTATGTTAAATGGGTCACAACATGACTTCTGCAAATCCTCAAATCTGTCAATGTAAATTTTTACGTGATGAAAGCAAATTGTATTGTTCCCAGCCAGTGTCATTCCAGTTCTAAGTTGAAGTAAGAGCATGTCATTTGATGACATGTATGTTATTTTTAATAAATAACATTCTCTTACATTTGGGGCGCTCAAAATATTTTTTTCTTTTTTTTTGTTTTTATTTTCTTTCTTTCTTTCTGTTTTGCTTTCTTTTTTTTACTATTAACAAACCTAGTGAGCATCCTTAACCACAAAATGTTTTCTGTTCTTTCATTTGTTTCCTTTTAATAAAATTTCAGAAGTAGTATTACTGGGTCAAAGCCTTTAGACGCAGGAGACTGTTTGGGTTTGTGCCTAGAATGCAGTGGATGGTAAGAGAGTGGGGGTCAGGAACTGGCACACACGGAGCACTTAGTATATTTATCTACATCGTGCAAGGTGCTTTGCCATCGCTTTCTCATCGAATTCTCACAAAAACCTTAGGAGGTATACATAATCTGCATTTTGGAGGGAGAAAAAAAATCAAGAAAACAACAAGAAAGGTCAAGTAACTTGTCCATTGGCACACGAGAAGTAAAATGGCAGAACCAAGATGTGGACCGGTGTCTGTCCAGCCACAAAGCTTGTGATCTCGAAACTGTAGCACACTGCCCCCCAGAGGGCAGTTTGAATGATGCAACTGAAATATACCCTCTTCAAATATCTTCTCCACAGTTCCTCTTAAACTGTACATGTTATCTGGGCAGGGACAAATTACGCTTTTCTCACCCTTTTCATCGAAGCAAGAGTATCAGAGTGGCTTTGGTCTTATAGCAAGGCCTGAGGAACAGAGGTTAGACTCTAAGATAGTGTGGGCAGTGTTTGCCTGAGGAGAGGAAGAAACTCTCTTTCTCACCTATGTTCATACTTCTTAAATTTCCTCTCCAGTGAGATGGGAGTTCCCTTTTTTCCCTTGCTTCCCTTCTATTAATGGATCTGTGTGCTTTCTGCTCCCTACCCAACCCCTCTGACTTTTCTCCAACTTGAGTGTTGTCATTCAAACCAGCTGTTGAAGAAGAGAGAACACTTCCTAACTCATTCTATGAGCTCAGTTTTACTGATACCAAAGCCACATCAAGGCATCACAAGAAAAAAAAACATACAAATATCTTATGTGAACATAGATGCAAACATTTTCAATACAATACTAGCAAATTGAAGTCAATGGCATATTTAAAAAAACCAAATGAGCAAGTGGTATTGTTCCCAGGAATGCAAGGTAGTTTAGCATAGGAAAATGAGTCAATGTAATATATCACATTATCAGAAGGGAGGAATAAAAACACATGATAACTTCAATTAAGGCAGAAAAAGCATTTGACAAAATTCAACCACTTGTTCTTGATAAAAACTTTCAATAAACTAAGAGTAGAAGGGAAATTCCTCAGAATGATAAAGGACAGTCATGAAAAACCCACAGTTAACATCATACTCAGAGATGAAAGACAGAAAATAGCCCCTTAAAATCAGGAACAAGATGAGGATGCCTGCCTTCACCACTACTATTCAACATTGTACCAGAAGCAATAGTCTGATCAATTCAGCAAGAAAAAAATAAAAGGTATCCATAGTGGAAAGAAAATAGTACAACTATCTCTATTTGTACATGACATGATCCTGTACATAGAAAATCCAGGCTGGGTGTGGTGGCTCACACCTGTAATCTTAGCACTCTGGGAGGCTGAGGTGGGCAGATCGCTGAAGGTCAGGAGTTCAAAACCAGCCTGGGCAAAAGTGAGACCCAGTCTCTGCTATAAATAGAAAGAAATTAATTGGCCAACTAAAAATATATAGAAAAAAATAGCCGGGCATGGTGGCGCATGTCTGTAGTCCCAGCTACTCAGGAGGCTGAGGCAGGAGGATCGCTTGAGCCCAGGAGTTTGAGGTTGCTATGAGCTAGGCTGATGCCACGGCACTCTAGCTGGGGCAACAGAGCGAGACTCTGTCTCTAAATAAATAAATAAAGAAAGAAAGAAAAGAAAAGAAAAAGAAAATCCAAAACAATCCACTCAAAAGTACCTATAAGAGCTATAAAAAATTCAGCAAGGTTACAGGGTAAAAGATCTACATACACCAGCAACAAAAAATCTGAAAAGGAAATTAGGAAAACAATTTCACTTATAATAGCATCCAAAAAAATAGGAATAAATTTAACCACAGAAGTAGAAGACTTGTACACTGAGACCTCTAAAACATTGCTGGAATAAATTAAAGTAGACCTAATCAAATGGAAAGATATCCTGTTTTCAAGGATTGCAAGACTTAATATTGGTAAGATGGCAGTACTACTCAAAGCAATGTGCAGATTCAATGCAATCCCTATCAAAATTCCAATGCCCTTTTTTAGAGGAATGGAAAAGCGAATTCTAGAATTAATATGGAATTGCAAGGGGCCCTGAATAGCCAAAATAATCTTGAAAAAGAAGGACAAAATTGGAGGACTCACACTTCCCTATTTATTCAGCCATCTAAAGGAATAAAGTACTGATACATGTTACAATGTGGAAGAACCTTGAAAACATTATAGTAAGTGAAAGAAACCAGACATAAAAGTTTATATATTGTATGACTCCATTTATTTGAAATATTCAGAATAAGTAATCCATAGGGACAGAACATAGAATGGTGGATGTCAGGGAGGAATGGGAAGCAACTGCTTACTGGGGACAGGTTTCCTTTGTGGATGATAAAAATATTTTGGAAGTAGATAGAGGTTGTAGTGGCACAACACTTTCCATGTACTAAATGCCACTGAATTGTTCACTTTTGAATGATTAATTTTATGTTATTTGACTTTTACCTCAATAAGAAAACAATTAAAAATTTTGTGACTCAAAGAATAGCATCAAGAAAGTGAAAAGATAAGCCACAGAATAGGAGAAATATTTGCAAATCATATATCTGATAAGGGCGTTGTATCTAAAGTAATGAACTTTTACAACTCAACAGTAAAAAGACAAATAACACAATTAAAAGGTGAAAAAGTTATATGATCTGAAGGGAAACCAGAGTATATACACAGTTAGAAATAGGCAAAGAATTTAAAAGACTTTTCTCCAAAGAAGATATACAAATGGCCAATAAGCACATGAAAAGAGGTTCAACATCACTAGTCATTAGGGAAATGCAAATCAAAGCCACAATGAGATACCACCTCATACCACTAGGATGGCTATAATCAAACAAACAAGCAAAAACAGAAAATAACAACTATCAACAAGGAGGTGGAGAAATTTAAATCCTCATACATTGTTGGTAGAAATGTAAGGTGGTTCAGTCTCTTTGGAAAATATTTTAGCAGTTCCTTAAAAACTTACACATAGAGTTACCAAATGACCCAGAAATTCTACTCCTACATATATACCCAAGAGAAATGAAAACATATGTTCATGAAAAAATGTTCATGGCAGCATTATTTATAATAGCCCAAAAATGGAAACACCCAAATGTCTATCAACTGATGATAAACAAAAGGTGATATATCTATAAATGGAACATTATTCATTTTTTAAGAGCCAGTTCAAATCTGTAAAATCTTTTCTGATCCTTCCTCACTCTGACTACAAAAATCATTGACCACTCCCTCCTTTATTTTCCCACAGTACTCCATACTTGTGTCAATAATGTTTTGCTATACTTATGGAACATGAAACCATCTACCACCACACAGATTTCTGCTTGCATCAATATGATTTTACTAGTCTACTGTCTTCATCAGCATAACTCTACTATTCCAGGAAACTTTTGCCTAGAAAATTAAAAGTTGCAAATAAACCTTATAGTCCATTCCAGTAACGTACTGAAAGAACCATCAATTCAACAGAAAACATCAACCAATAGGTAGACCCAATGGCTCTTTGAACCACTCTCCTCAAAATCCTCACCTCCTGGGTCCAACAATTTTAAACCATGTGTCTTGATCCTTAGCCCCTTCCCATTGAAAGACATGCTTTAAAACAGACTTTAAGATCCCATAAATATCCCAAATTCACCCTTACCACTTGTAGATACTAGTAAGTCTCTGTTAAGGTAGTGCTATCCCTAATTGCAGAGAGAATAAATTCAGCTTTGACTCATCAACAGGTTGTTTTGGTGATATTTTGGAGGAAACAGAATCCAATATTTATTTACATATTGATATCTGTCTACTAAATTTTGAGTTCCTTGAGAGCACAGACTATGTATGCTTCATTTTTTAATTCTCCATATCTAGCATATTTCCTGGAATATTAGAAGGATTTAAAGCAAGAATTTTATTGAGTGAAGAGTGAGAGAACCCAGAGGGTGCTAGGACACTTAGGAAGCTATTAAAATAAAATAGCCTAAAAAAGATAAAGGCTTAAATGAGGGCAGTCCAAGTAGAGAATAGGATGAAAGAGATTTGGAAGGTAGAATTCATGAGACAGGCATAAAATTTATTTGGTGGATAAAGGAGAGAGAGGACAGAATTAAAACTGACTTTGGAATTTCTGTCTTGGGTGACTGGGTAGATGCCCTGATAACTCTTTTAATGTGGATAATTGATTTAATAGGGAGAGCAAGTGTTGGGGCAAGATAATAAAGTCTATTTGGGCATTTAAGTCAAACTCAACAGTATTTTTATACTTCTATAATGCCATTCTGGTTAAAAAGCACTGAACTTGGAGTTAAGAAGCCTGATTTATGGTCCTGGTTTGACTGATTTTAGGCGCTTTACCATTAGGTCTGTGCTTTGTTCTCTCATCTTTAAAATGAGACGAGATGATCTCTGAGTATCATTCCTACTCTAATAGTCTTGGATAGGATGATGATACAGACCAAGTCTTTAGTTTAATCTGAAGTAGATACACAAGAGAACAGCAGAGGGCATCATTATATAAAAGGTAGACTTGGAATTTTAAAAAGCAGTCTAGGCCGGGCGCTGTGGCTCACGCCTGTAATCCTAGCTCTTGGGAGGCCGAGGCGGGCGGATTGCTCAAGGTCAGGAGTTCAAAACCAGCCTGAGCAAGAGCGAGACCCCGTCTCTACTATAAACAGAAAGAAATTAATTGGCCAACTGATATATATATATAAAAAATTAGCCGGGCATAGTGGCACATGCCTGTAGTCCCAGCTACTCGGGAGGCTGAGGCAGAAGGATCACTCGAGCCCAGGAGTTTGAGGTTGCTGTGAGCTAGGCTGACGCCACGGCACTCACTCTAGCCTGTGCAACAAAGTGAGACTCTGTCTCAAAAAAATAAATAAATAAATAAAAAAATAAAATAAAAAGCAGTCTAAAGAATGGGCCAACACGTTCAGGCTATAATGGATCTTTAAAAAACAACCTTATCCTTTTATAATATTTTATAAAATTAACCAAAAATTTACATATGGGTTTTTAAATATATGATTTGGATTTGTGCTCACCATAATTATGTGACCTGGACAGGAGCTAGATTATCCCACTTTATGAATGAAGGAACAAGCTCTGAGAGGCTACCAAGGTTTCTATGTTCCCTGCAAGATGTTCTCTTAAAGAAGGTATGAGAAGAGCATTTCCATAGCTACCAGTATAGGGGAAACAAATGAGAAATACATAGACAACTAAATGTAGGATATAATGTCAGATAGTGATAAGTACTGGAAAGAAAATATAAATTAGGGTAAGGCCATAAAAAGTGATTTTTTGTTTGAAAGGGGCATGAGGACTCTCATTTTAGATACCGTGGTTATGGAAAGCTTTTCTGAGGAGGTGACATTTGAGCAGAGGCCTGATTAAGAAAGGAAGAAAGCAGGCCAAGCACTCTGGGAGGCCAAGGTGGGTGGATATCAAGATCAGGACTTTGAAGCCAGCCTGAGCAAGAGGAAGACTCTGTCTCTACTAAAAATAGAAATAAATTAATTGGCCAACTAAAAATATACAGAAAAAAATTAGCCAGGCATGGTGGTGCATGCTTGTAGTCCCAGCTAATCAGGAGGCTGAGGCAGAAGGATCGCTTGAGCCCAAGGTCAGGGATTTGAGGTTGCTGTGAGCTAGGCTGACACCACGGCACTCTAGCCTGGGCAACAGAGAACAGAGTGTCTCAAAAAAAAAAGGAATAAAACCATGTGAAAGTTTGAGAAAAGAGAATTCCAGGTCGATGGAGTAGTTAGTGAAAAGATCCTGAGGCAGGAATGAGTTTGGTGGTTTGGAAGAACAAAAAAGATCAATATGTCTAGAAACAGAGTGAGTAAGGGTAAGGTGAAGTGGTGGGAGATATGGTTAGGTAGAAACCAGGGCCTGGCAGGCTATAGTAAGCAGTTTGGTTTCTATTCTGTGATGGGAAGTCATTGAAAGGTTTTGAACAGGAGAGTGACAAGATCTTTGTTTTCAAATCATCACTCTGCTTAGTGGAGAATTGACTGAGGGTCACATGAGTGGGTGATCGGTTAGAAGGGGAGTTAGGAAAACTAGTTAGGAGGCTATTACAGTAAACTTAGCAAGAAGAGCTGTTGGCATGACTAAGATGAGAGTGGTGAAAGTGGAAGCTGGTAGTTAGATTTTGGATACGTTTTAAAGATAAAGCTGTCAGAACTTGCCAATGGATCAGATGAAGAGTAGTAGGTAAAGAGAGGAAGCAATGATAATTCATATATTCTGGGGCTTAAAAACACTTGGCAAGATGAGTAAGAATGGATGTAGGATTTTTGGGGTGGTGATATGGAAATCAAAGTTTGTGCTACATCTCCCTGAATGTGCTAAAAACTATTGAATTGTACACTGTAAATGGGTGAATTGTGTGATATGTGAATTATGTCTCCATAAAGCTATTACCAAAATAAAGAGCGTTTGTTAGACCTATTAGATACTTCTTAGCCATCTACTAAGTGGTTGGATATATGAGTCTAAAGTTCAGGGAGGAGGTTGAAGCTGGAGATATAAACTTGGAAGTCATCAGCATGTTGATGGCATTTATTTTGGGTTATCTATTGCTGTGCTAAAGGATGCCCCAAAACTTAATAGCTTAAAGCAACAACGAATTATTATTTCTCATGATTCTGTGGGTTTCTCATGATTCACATAGTTACAATTACCGGAAGCTCAGTTGCAGCTGGTACATGCATGTCTGGGGCCTTGAGGCTGGTTGTCATCTGGGTGCCTCAGTTCTCCTTCATGTGGCATCTCTCTCTCCACATGGTCTCTCATCATTTCCTTATGTAGCACAAGCTTCATACACAGGAGCTGGCTTCCAAGAAAACAGAAGTTACTACACCTCTTAAGGCTTATGTCAGAATTGGCACATTCTAATTTCACTGTATTTTACCACATTCTATGGGTCAAAGCAGGTTATAAAGCCAGCCTAAATTCAAAGGGGAGGAGAAATGGATTCCACCTCCCAACATGAGGAACAATGTACACATATGACAATGGAAAGAATTGCTGGTGGCCATCTTTGTAGATAATGCATTGCAATATTTAAAGTCATGAGATTGGATGAGATCACTAAGGGAGTGAGTTCAGAGAGACATGAGATTTGAGGATTGCATTCTGGGATAGTCCAATGATAAAGAGGAACCAGCAAAGGAGCCTGAGAACTAGTAATTTATGAAGTGTAGAAATACCGGGAGATGGACCTAGGTTCAAATCCTGGCTCTCTGCTTGCTAGCTGTGTTACCTGCTAGACCCTGGGTAAATTTCTTAACCTCGCTAAGCCTCAGTTTCCTCATTCACAAAATGAATATAATAATAGTACCTACTTTTCTCTCCCTTTTCTTTATCACAAGACAGAGAAAGAATGAATAAATAAATGAAAAATAAAATAAAATTGTCCTTTGGATCTAACACAAGGAAGCCATTGGTGACTTTGGAAAATGGAGTGTTGGGAACAGAGATAAAATGGCTTTGAAATGAATAGGAGCTTCTTTCAGGAAGCTTGTCTGCAAAGGAAAGAAAAGGCAGGGGGCTAAAGTGAAACAAAGTGCCAACTGTGAAGTTTCTTAAGAAGACAGTAAATATTGGAGCAAGTTTACAATGCCCATGAGAAGGAGTTAACAGAGAAGAAGTGGCTGAAATCACAAAAGAGAGAAGGGATGACAGGTAGAACATGGTCCTCAGTGTATGAAGAACATGGGCTCCATGTATGGGTGGGATGGTTAAGTTTGGGCAGGAGACAGGATTCCTCTCCTGTCACATCAGGATGCAAAGAAATAAAGGAGTGCAGATACAGATAAACTTGGCAGCATCTGTTTTCTTAGTGTCTAGAAGAGGTGGTCTATGTTGGACAGAGGACTGCAGTGGAGTAGGGTCTAATAAAGGTTGAAGGAGTGTGACGAATGAAAGAGACTGCTGAGGAGGTGGGGCACATCAAAATGTGGTCCCATGTTAAGGATTCAGTTGAATTTGAAGATCATATCTCATCAATGGGTATGATTATCTCCAGCACAGCTCTACACTCCTGAGGAAGGAGCAGAGATGGCAGGTGGAGTGGAATGAATGATCTGGGGTTGGGTTTTATGGGATAGATGCTTAGCTAATGTGAATGCTGCCTTTTAGAAAGACTGAGAATAAGAAATCACATAGAAGGTCTGTGCTGAGCTTAAATTCTTATTCTTGGTAAAAAAAAAACAAAAAACAGTGACCTAGAAATGTTTAGAAACTGATGAAGAGGGAATTGAAAATTTTTAAGCACCTACCATTTACCAAGGCCACAGGATACATATGTGCTTTTTCTCATTTTCAACCTCACAACAACTGTGAAAGTCAGGTAGAATTCTCTTAGTTTTACAAATGAAAATCATCTAGGCTCAGAGAGGTTAAGGAACTTGCCTGAGCCTGGTTTTCTTGTTGTGCTTCCTTGGGAATGTGAAGGCAGACTGAATATTGATGGGGCAGAGTGCATGTTGGGGCGTGATTAGCTTTACGACATTATTTTGAGTCTCCACACATACTTCGCGTTTGGTGTTCCTCTGGGAAATAACAGAAAAAGCCAATCAGGAGGCTTCCCTCGGCCTGCATAAGGGGAATGCACTTATTTATAATTCTGTCTTTTAAGATGCCAGCATTGCTGCTTAGAGACTCCATCTAGCTTTGTTCTTGTTTTCATTATATCTTCTTGTAGAGGACTGCCTCTTCTTTTGCTAGCCCTAGTCTAGACCCTGTCTTTTCAAACCTCATTTAATGGTTCCTCCAATTCCCTTTATGGAATTGTCTCTCTTAAATTTCTCTTTAACTAGGATCAGGATGAAATTTCTTACTGATATATCTTTATATCTGGTTAATGACATCACTGTTCCCTTCCTCGCTGGCTTCCTGACATAATTACAAAGGGAATTTCTCCATTTTAGGGAGAAATCAAGATACAGTGTCAGCATAACCAGGTTTGCAGGATGTTTGCTCATACTAAGTCTCAGGTGTGCATGATCAAGCAACTGAAAAATCCTGACTTAATTTCCTGCTGGAACACACCTTCGTCTTTAGTGCAGGATGATAGTCAAAATACAAATTACTACCTGTATTGGCCTACAGCAACCAATTAGAATGGACAGTGGCTTAGTTCTGGAGCAGGGTCCCTGAAGCTCCTTGTTGAGCCAGGCCTTAACTCTTTAGTTGTCGGATCATTAGAAGTATAGAGTAGAGTAGGAAGGGATGTGTCAGCCAGGTTGTCAAGTGGAAATCTTGGACCAGTACTGCTTACCAACCAGTATGCAAGGATTTCAAGAATTTAACAACTGGAACAGACTCATTGGGACCGACATGCTGATTGTAAGCACTGTCTTAGTGGCCATAAATGCTGTCTAGGGGTGTTTATTATCAGAAATGTTGCCTAGGGGTGTTTCTGGCAAGAAAGCAAGAAGATCAATGCTTTCATCCTAAAAACTCAAAGACATGAAAAAATTTTAAAGATATTTTTTTTTTCTTTTCTACATCATGAGGACATTAGTGATGCCATAGCCTTTTGCTCAGGACTATTCATTATAAATTGTTTTTAAGACAGAGTCTCACTCTGTTGCCCAGGCCAGAGTGAGTGCCATGGCATCAGCCTAGCTCACAGCAACCTCAAACTCCTGGGCTCAAGCGATCCTCCTGCCTCAGCCTCCCAAGTAGCTGGGACTACAGGCACGCACCACAATGCCTGGCTAACTTTTTGTATATATATTAGTTGGCCAATTAATTTCTTTCTATTTATAGTAGAGACAGGGTCTTGCTCTTGCTCAGGCTGGTTTCGAACTCCTGACCTAGAGCAATCTGCCCGCCTTGGCCTCCCAGAGTACTAGGATTACAGGCGTGAGCCAACGCACCCAGCCAGGACTATTCATTATTACCTTATATCCAACCTTGCCTTCTTCCAAAGTAAAAGAGTTATTAGGTGGGTACATGGCCACCTAGGCAAACAGTATGTTTCCCAGGTTTCCTTGCAGCCAGCTGTGGTTATGTGATTAAACTATAGCCAATGGGATGAATGCAACTGGAAGAGATATGAAGAACCTCCTGGTCAGACTCTTAAGGGAAGAGGACATCTCCTCCTTCTCCTGCTTCATTCTTGGACATTGCAGAGAGCCCCACTGCTTGGTTCTTGGACACTGCTTGGTTCTTGGACATTGCAGAGAGCCATTTCCATCCATGTGACAAGGTAAATACTGTAAGATTGGTTGAACAATGGGATAGAAGTCTAGATCCCTGGACAGCCTCACACAGCAGAACTGTAGACTGCTTACCTCTAGACTACAAGATGAGAGAGAAATAAACTTCTATTTGTTTAAGCCCTTGTCAATTTGAGTCTCTGTCTCAAACAGCCCAAACTATATCCAAATGTAGCAGAGTTTCTCTCTTTGCTACTCTTTTGATTCACCTAAGTCACACATATGTACAATTAACCCTTGAACAACACAGGTTTGAAGTGTTACAGGCCCACTTATACATGGATTTTGTTCAATATAAGTTACACTGAGTGTGCCTGCCTCTCCTTCCATCTCCTCCACCTCTGCCACTTCTGCCACCCCTGAGACAGCAAGACCAATCCCTCCTCTTCCTCCTCCTCCTCCTCAGCCTACTCAATGTGAAAACAATGAGGATAGACTTCTGTGATGATCCACTTCCACTTAATGAAAAGTAAATACAATTTTTCTTTCTTATGATTTTCTTAATAACATTTTCTTTAGCTTACTTTCTTGTAAGAATACAGTATATAATACATGTAACATAGAAAATATTTGCTAATCTATTGTTTATGTTACTGGTAAGGCTTTCAGTCAATAGTAAGCTATTATTGGTTGAGTTTTGGGGGGGTCAAAAGTTATACATGGATTTTTGGCTGTGCAGAGAGTTGGTGCCCCTAATCCCTGTGTTGTTCATGGGTCAACTGTATGTGTATTTTTGCTTTCTAATTACCAAGTTGAGGACAAGTGATGCTAGAAAGGCACAGTTCCTGAAGTCTGATATTTATTTAAGGTCCATTGTGCCCTCCTATTGAGCAACAGTAAGGAGACCAATCCCTTTTCTGCTTAATATCATTCCCAAGGTGAACCTTAGGTACTGTTAGAGATATTAATCATTTAGATGACCCCAGGTACCTCTTTCAGATTAGGAAACTGGAACTGGAATGGAATAGACCTTGACCTTACTTTCTATAGTATGTAGTTCAAGCAGGGATAGATTCATACTCCTCTTGAGGCTTAATTTTCCCATGAGAAGAAGATGACATGACACAACACATGGAGCAGTGGGAGAGAAAGGAACCATCTGTTTAGCCAGCCAGGCTAACTCAGCCAGCCAGGCCAAGTTGCCCTGGGAATCACTGGGGTAAGAGATAAAACAATTGGAATGGAATGTCTGTTTGCCCAAATTGGGCAACAGTATTAGTGATTCTGAACATTAAATCGTAACCTGATACCTGTTAGACTTAATGCTTACTTTGCTGCAGAGAAGCTGCCTGCTCCCTAAGATAACTTAGAAGAACTGAAAAAAATGAGACTGCACAATATAATAGAGCAGTTCTGCACTCTCTCATTATAGAATTTAAGCTGCAGTTCCAGAGCTGTTTATCAAGACTTTATTGTAAGGTTCCAGCCAGGAATGATGATTTTATAAGCCAAATCTATAGCATCACAGGGCAAGAACTTGGCCCCCAAGTAGCTACCACAAACATTCTCCAATTCCCTTAACCTTTACGAAGTATTTGTTCACATGTGATCTCTTTAAAGCTCACAACAACCCTGTTGTCCCCATCTTGCAGATGGTGAAATTGACGCTGGAATGTTTAAACGATCTCAAAATTACCTCCAGCCAGCATTGTGAGAGACCCAAGACTTGAACCTAGGCCTGTTTTCCTCCAAAGCATAGAATGAAAGTTAAATTCTGTGCTTGAAGTTAATTTGTGAAGGACATGAAATGGGACAGACCTACCTCCATAGGCTAGTTCGCTTCTCAAGTACTGAAGCTTGGAGTTAAGCAGTTAATTAGAGACGTGTTTTCACAGAAACACCCAGTTTCTCTTGATTGTTAAGTGGCAGTTGTTGAGGATGATATTTTAGCATTAATGAGCCTCCTGATGTGCTGTGAAAAGTCCAAAAAATCCAGCCGAATGGGAAGATTGAGCAGAAGCCAAGTGCCTGAATAATCTACAACTTAGATCACCAGCTAGCCTACAAATAAAGATGATTGTATCTCCAGTTGTTTGGAGCTCATCCTGGGGAAACAGATACCTGATTAATGGAAATTTTATTCCAGGAAATAGCTTTACTTCTAGGCACAGAGCTTGTTTATACGTTTACCAGAAAGTATTCTTCTCACTTTAAAGTAATCTACAGGGTCTTTAATGATCTTTTCAGCACTATTCTGTAATTTCCCACACTCTCATCTGAGAGTAATGACAGGAAACTCAGTTTAACATCAACTCAAAACATCAAGAGAAAGGGAAACAAGCCTGTCTGTTTGGTTTGTTTCTTTTAAGGCAAGAACTTCTGCCAATCCAAGACAGAATCAAGACCCTGGGCCAGGGAACTTAGACACTGTATGCTTCATTGGTGATTTGGGAACTAGGGACAGAATAGTCCAAGGTGAGTAGTCCAGGCTTCTTTCCTCTGGGCCCTAATGAGAAAGGTCTGTTGTTTGGGTGCTTAGCTCAGCCTAGTGATTTAACAACAAATAACAGAGAAGGAAAAGGTCCCTGAGGGAGGCAAGATGGAGTTTGCAAAAGAACCTAAGTTTACAAGACAAGCCTCTGGGGCAACAATCAGCTCCTGTGTATATTCACCCTCAAAGGCACATGTTAAGACAGAGCCTGGTGAAACACAGAGACCCTGTCAGTAGTACTACAGAATCATTAAACCAGAGAAGAAATTATAAACACTAATAATCAAATTAAATAAAAATGCCATTCATTCATCAAATATTTATTGAGTGCTATTTTGGTTGTTCTTTAACCATAACATACATCAGAATTTCTTTTCCCAGCCAGTCTCCTGTAATGCAATGAGTATTATCAACCTCCCTAAACATAGTTGCTATTTAGTTAGAATTCACTGAAAGTCTGGGATTAGTGTTTTATTTTTTGTTTTGGGTTTGTTCGGTGCATCAAATAAGATGATCTTGACTGTATATAACAGAAAACTCAACTCAAACTGGCTTAAACAATAAGATAGTATATTAGTTTCCTACTGCTGCTGTAACATATTACCACAAACCTAGAGGTTTAAAACAACACACATTGTCTTACAGTTCTAGAGGTCAAAAATATGAAATGGGTCTTTCAGGACTAAGCCATCACCATCAAGGTGTTGTCAGAGCTGCATTCCTTTTGGAGGCCCCAGGGAAAATCCCATTCCCTGCCCTTTTCAGCTTCTGGAGGCTGACCACAATCCTTGGCTCATGGCCCTGTATCACTTTGATCTCTGCTTCCATTGTTATATCTCCTCCTCTAACTCTGACCCTGCTGCTTTCCCGTTATAAGGGCCTTTATAGTTAGGTTGGGCTTACCTGGATAATCCAGAATAATCTTCCAATCTCAAAATCTTCAATTTAATCACATCTGCAAAGTCCCTTTTGCCATATAGGGAATATATTCACAGATTTCAGAGATCAGGACATGAACATCTTTGGTGGGCTGTTATTTTGTCTACAACAGGTAGTTTACTGGATTACATAACTGGGAGTTCAAAGTTAGAGTAGATTTGGGGTTGGTTGATTCAGAAATTCAAAAATGTCATCAAGGAGAACTCAACAATGAAAAATCAAACAATCTGATTTTAAAATGGACAAAGAACTTGAATAAACGTTTCTTCAGGAAAAAATATACAAATGGCCAATAAGTACATGAAAAGATGCTCAACATCACTAGTCATTAAGGAAATGTAAATCAAAACCATGATGAGATATATCTCACACCCTTTAGGATGGACATTATCAAAAAAAAAAAAAAAAAAAAACCAAACCCAAAAAATAACAAGTGTTAGCAAGGATGTAGAGAAATTAGAACCTTTGTGCACTGCTGATTGGAATGTAAAATGGTGTCACCACTGTAGAAAATGGTATGGCGACTCTTTTAAAAATTAAAAATATAATTACCATATGATCTAACAATTTCACTTCTGGGTATATACCCCAAAGAATTGCAAGCAGGAACTTGAACAGATATTTGTACACCCATATTCACAGCAGCAGTATTCAAAATAACCAAAAGATGGAACAAAGCCAAATGTTCATCAGCAGATGAAAAGATAAACAAAATGTTGTATATCCATAAAATGGAATATTATTCAGCCTTAAAAAGGAAGAAAATTTGGACAAGTGCTACAACTTGAATAAACCTAGAAGACATTATGCTACATGAAATAAGCCAGTCACAAAAGAACAAATATTGTATGATTCCTCTTATATGAAGTGCCCAGTGTGTAGTCAAATTCATAGAGAGACCGAAAGCAGAATGGTAGTTGCCAGGGGCTGGGGGAGGAAGAAATGAGAGAAATATTGTTTAATGACTACAGAGTTTCAGTTGAGGAAGATAAAAATGTTCTGGAGTTGGATGGTGGTGATAGTTGCACAACCATATGAATGTGTTTAATATTAACACCACTGAAATGTATGCTTAAAAATGGTTAAGATGGTTTTATGTTATGTATATTTTACCACAAGAAAAAAATGTCAGATCAGAAAGGACCCAGATTCTTTTCAGCACTGTACTCTGTTATTAAAGCATCAGCTCCTATCTAAGGCTAGAGTCTCCCCATGATCATGATAGAGTTATCAACAGCCATCAGAGCCACATGTTTTCTTGCTGATAACCAGGGGAAGAGCCTTTCTCCTAAGGGCAAGGATAGTTTCCCAAAAGCATCTAATACACCTTTCCTTAAATTTCAAGCAGTTTGAGTACCATAGCTGGAAAATGAGATAAATTTATCCTCAAACCAATCAGGCTCACCCCGTGAGCTGAAATCAATTCCCCAACTTGTGTTGCTGCAATTCAATGGGAGACAGAAAAAAGAAAAGGGTCCAGAGGACTTAACCACAATGTTTACCACTTCCACTTTAGAAATTTTGTAGCAACTTCAACTCAAGTGCACAGACTTGGGTGCAAATCCTCCATGCATCCAATTCCCTCCTAGCTGTCCCATCTCAGTGCCTGCAGCACTTCCCTGCATCTCAGTTCTAATGCTGCTCCACATCTCATCCTATGGCAATAGGAGAGGTCACATCTAAGGGGGGCAGGGAGTGAATGGAGAAGACATCAGAAGAGGCCACATTTACATTTGCATCAGTATCACCTGGGAAGTGCCTTGAAAATAGGGATTCTTGGATCTAATCCAAAAAGTGCTGAAACAGAACCTTAAATAAATATCGAATTAAAATTGTTATTTATCTTTCATGAATTTGCATTTTGAGAGGAGCTCTAGGTAATTCTGATGTTGATCCATGGACTCTGCTTTGAGAAGCTTTGGCCCTATTTTTACTGTCCTAGGGGCTATGGATAGAGTAACAAAGATGATATGAGTCATACTCTGAAGGAGCCCACAGTCTAGTTGAGAGAAAAGATACTTAAATAATTATAACATGACCTTATAGGTACTGTAGTAGAGATACAAATAGAATTCCATGAGGTTGATACCACCTGAGGGAGTCAGAAAAAGTTTCACAGAGTTTCTGGATATAGTGAGGTAGCATTATAATCGGAGGTGCATCAACATTGAAGAGAGAGAGACAGAAAAATAATTTTAATAATTCAGGCTACCAAGAAGACTCAGTGAGTCCCAGAATTGTGTGAGCCTGAGAAGACAGAAATGGATTTGTGATTCCCTCATGGGACCTCAGTTTCTCATTTTTATAGGTTTAGCATCTCACTGCACTGCTGTGAATGTAATTCTAGTGTGTAACGATACATATTTTTCACATACATATTTATGTATAAGGTTGTATAAACAAAACCATGTATCATGTGCTTTGGGATGTTTAATACATTTTCAAGAGTAATTTTGACTATATGTGGTTAAATCTTATATTGCTGCTTTTAAACTAAGTCCCACATCCCCATCCCTATTTTATCCTGGCACTTTAAACAACTATTCTAGAGAAGGAGTTGCAATTATACAGGTGGAAAAGTAGGAGGAGAGAGTCCAGGCAGAGGGACTAAAATTGTTAAATAATGAAATTATTAAAGAGCATGACACATTTGGGGAACAGCCAGCCAGAAGTTGGGTAAGGCTCTCAGAGGGTGCATAGAGTGGCCAGAGAGGTGATCAGGCAGGTCAGGTGGGGTCAGATTAGCAAAGACAATGCTAAGGAATTTGGGCTTTAAATGTATGAAAGTAGAAGTCATTGACAAGATCAAATGTGCATTCTAGAGAGATCATTTATTGGCCAGGCGGTGGCTACTCTGAAGCAGTAGAGATAAGACCTCTCAGAGCTACAAGAAAGCGCAGTCCAATTCCATTTTTTTTTATTTCGGCATATTATGGGGGTACAGATTTTAAGGTTTCAATAAATGACCATTTCCCCCCCTCCCCCCAAAAGGCTGAGTCTCCATCATGACCATCCCCCAGATGGTGCACATCTCACTCATTATGTATGTATATACCCGCCCCCCTACCCCCTCCCACCTGCCCGATACCCTATTACTGTAGTACCTATGTGTCCACTTAGGTGCTACTCAGTTAATACCAGTTTGCTGGAGAATATATCTGGTGCTTGTTTTTCCATTCTTGGGATACTTCACTTAGTAGTATGGGTTCCAGCTCTAACCAAGAAAATATAAGATGTGCTATATCACCATTGTTTCTTAGAGCTGAATAGTACTCCATGGTATACATATACCACATTTTATTAATCCATTCTTGGATTGATGGGCACTTGGGCTGTTTCCACAGCCTTGCAATTATGAATTGTGCTGCTATAAACATTCGAGTGCAGGTGTCTTTTTTGTAGAGTGTCATTGGATCATTTGGGTAGATGCCCAGCAATGGGATTGCTGGATCAAATGGTAGATTCACTTGTATCGCTTTAAGGTATCTCCATATTGCTTTCCACAGAGGTTGAACTAGTTTGCAGTCCCACCAGCAGTGTAGGAGTGTTCCTCTCTCTCCGCAACCATGCCAGCATTTATTGTTTGGAGATTTTTTGATAAAGGCCATTCTCACTGGGGTTAAGTGATATCTCATTGTGGCTTTGATTTGCATTTCCCTGATGATTAGAGATGTTGAGCATTTTTTCATATGTTTGTTGGCCATTCTTCTGTCTTCTTTAGCAAAGTTTCTGTTCAAGTCCTTTGCCCACTTTTTAATGGGGTTATTTGATTTTTTCTTCCTGATTTTCGTGAGTTCTAAGTATATTCTAGTTATCAGTCCCTTATCGGATGCATAGGAGGCAAAAATTTTCTCCCATTCTGTAGGTTGTCTGTTTACTTTCATGACTATTTCTTTGGCTGTGCAGAAGCTTTGTAGTTTGATCATGTCCCATTTATTTATTTTTGTTGCTGCTGTGATTGCCTTTGGGGACTTCGTCATAAACTCTTTGCCCAGGCCGATGTCGAGGAGAGTGTTTCCAACTTTTTCCTCTAGAGCTCTGATAGTTTCATACCTTAGGTTTAAGTCTGTTATCCAGCGTGAGTTGGTTTTTGTGAGAGGTGAAAGGTGTGGGTCCTGTTTTAGCCTTCTACAGGTGGCTATCCAGTTTTCTCAGCACCATTTATTGAAAAGGGATTCTTTTCCCCAGCGTATGTTTTTGTCTGCTTTGTCAAAGATTAGATGGCTATATGAGGATGGTTTTATATCAGGATTCTCACATCTGTTCCACTGGTCGATATTCCTATTTTTGTGCCAATACCATATTGATTTAATTACTACAGCTTTGTAGTATAGTTTGATATCTGGCATATTAATGCCTCCCATTTTGTTTTTGTTGCCTAGAATTGCTCTTGATATTCGGGGTCTTCTTTGGTTCCATATGAAGCGTAAAATTATTTTTTCTATATCTGTGAAGTATGCTGATGGGATTTTAATAGGTATTGCATTGAATCTGTAGATCAGTTTGGGTAGTATAGACATTTTGATGATATTGAGTCTGCCGATCCACGAGCATGGTATGGATTTCCATCTGTTTACATCCTCTGCTATTTCCTTCCTCAGTGTTTCATAGTTCTCCCTGTAGAGGTCTTTTACCTCCTTGGTTAAGTATATTCCTAGGTACTTTAATTTCTTTGTTGTGATATTGTATCTAGAAAACCCCAAAGATTCAACCAAGAAACTCCTGGAACTGATCAATGAATTTAGTAAAGTCTCAGGATACAAAATCAATACACAGAAATCAGAGGCATTCATATACGCCAACAACAATCTAATTGAGAACCAAATCAAAGACTCAATTCCCTTCACAATACCAATTCCATTTTATTAAGGCTCTTGGTATAGTAAAGAATGCAAATATGACAGAAGTCACAAAGAGTATGAACTATTCTAAAATGGTTAGGTTTAAAACATTAACACTTTTAATTACACATACAAACTTGATGAGTATGTCTGTGATCTCATTTGGAGATGTTGTAAATCTAGGTAGGAAGCCTAGGCAACCCTCCATCCCCAAACTGGTTTTATTTCCAGACTCCACCGTGTTCTAAAATCTTGAGCAATTAATTTAATCTCTGTGAGCCTCAGGTTTCTGACAATGGGAATAATAACTCACTTTGTAAGAACAGAGTGAGATAACATGTTTACAGTGTCTGGCACTCTTGGGTGCTCAACAAGTGTTAATATTTCTTCACAGTCCTCCTTAAATATGATGAGCCTGTGCCCATGTGCACTCACTCACACGGTACACACCAACATGTGCACTTGGGTTTCAATAATGCTGCCCTGGGGCTAAGGTTGGAAAGGGTCCACAATGCCATCTCAGTGCCTCCCCTTACCTCTGTGTTGAACCCTCATCCCTGGAGAGTATACCCTCTACCTCAGGTGTATACCCATTAGAGCCCTCTGCCAGCACGTTCATCTCAGTATGGATGAGTTATACCATCACCCTATTCCCTCTCCCAAGAGTGTTTGCATAGCAATCTTGAGCTCTGATTGTAGAAGAATGGCCTTTTCCATGTTAAAGAGACTTCAGACCTCCATTATTCTGAATTAGAAATCCTTCGGAAGTAAGGGGGACTTTCTCATTGTTCATCTAAAAGGTTATTTAACCTCAAATGTTTTGGGGGTCCCTGACTTTTTTCCCTGCTCAAAGATCAGCACTCCCTTTGGGCTTAATGTTTTTGTCTGAAGCACAGAGATCTGTAACACACAGTAACAATTCCCTAACTGAACAACAGCAATAACTTACAGTGCTGCAACATGCTTCCTGGGTTCCTGTTAACTTTGCAGAGTCAAATCATTGAGTTGGCATAAGATCCAGCAGTTAGAAGCTCTGCAGGGTGATTTCAGAATATAGCATCAGCTAAATGGGTCCTGGGGCCTGAGCCAACCTCCCAGTGCTCCAGTTCCAAGACTCACAGTTTGCAGGAGCCTGTCACTCAGAATTTCTTGGCAATTGTATATTTTAAGAGTTAGTAAAGGCCTAATCTGAAAAGAAACTTTTAAGGTTTATTCATTGCACGGTGATCAAAAATCTCCATTTATCATAATAATGTGGTGACAATAGATAATGCTTGATTGTGCCCTGATTTTATTCAAATCTCTTACCAATTGACAAGGTAGAAGGTAGAGAGAAAAATACAAATGGATACCAGCTCCCATTCACTTCTAATTGCCCATTCTCCCTTTAAAAATACATTATCGGGTCGGGCGCGGTAGTTCACGCCTGAATCCTAGTACTCTGGGAGGCCGAGGCAGGAGGATCGCTCAAGGTCAGGAGTTCAAAACCAGCCTGAGCAAGAGCGAGACTCCCGTCTCTACTACAAATAGAAAGAAATTAATTGGCCAACTAAAAATATATAGAAAAAATTAGCCGGGCATGGTGGTGCATGCCTGTAGTCCCAGCTACTCAGGGGGCTGAAGTAGAAGGATTGCTTGAGCCCAGGAATTTGAGGTTGCTGTGAGCTAGGCTGATGCCCCGGCACTACAGCCCAAGCAAGAGTGAGACTTTGTCTCAAAAAATCAAAATAAAAATATGTTATCAACATTTCTTTGTATCCTATTCAAACATGAAACTATAGAATTTTGTGGCTAAAAAATATTGTATGAGGTCATTTTTGTCTATTCCCCCACCTGTAAATAAGTCTACATTTAAAATCACCCACACAACTGAGTATCTAATCTTTTCTTAGTGACCCACTTCAGAGGTTATCAATCTTAACTACCAACAGTGTTTGCAATATCTCTATCCTAAATCCTCCCAGCAGCAATGTAATCCGCTATTCTTTAGTCTTCAGTGGAAAACAAGTATTCCCTCTGAATATCTTCCAGTTGCTAACCGATCATATTCCATCGCTATGGGTTACCTTCTCCATAGTTCTCATTCTTTTAAATATCCCTTAACAGCTTTTTGTGGCAGCCTTTAATCAACTCTCTTAATATTTATAAAAAGCCTCTGCAAATCATCCTTGTCTTTCATGGATTGAATGACTATGACCAACAACAAAAAAGAAAGAAAATTCAGAAAGATGAGACAAGATGAGTATAAAGAGTTTTTCTCCATTTCTATTATTTATACCATTGATGTTTCAAATGATATTTAGGGCTTTTTTGTAGAACATATGTAATAAATGTCCACAGTAGAAAACTTTAAACACATAGAAGAATATAAAGAAGGAAAATGTAAATCTATAATCTGACCACCTAGCCAAAAGATTTATAACTTCCTTTGCATGTGTGTATGTGTGTGTGTATATTTGCTCAAACTGGGATTATACTCTATTTGTAGTTTAATATCTTGTTTTGTATTTCATGAGCATTTTCCATACCATTATCCACTCTCAAAATGTGACTTTTTAATTGTAATGTAACTTTCCATTTGATGGATATAACTTAGCTCATTTAATTATTCCCTCATCACCAGGCATTTAAATATTAATAGTTTCTAATTTATTGCCATTTATAAATAATGCTATAAGAATTTCCTTGTACACAAATCTTTGTCCACATTTCTAATCTTTTCAAAAAGCAGCACTATATATATATGTGTGTATATATATATATATATATACATATTCGATTTTCTGATTTCCATAATGTGTGAATCTGTGATTGATTCAGGCTTTCAGATGAAATTTCTGGATAATTTTGTACCAAAATTAATACATAGACTCTGAATAACAATCCAGAGTTTTTAAATCTTAAGTAGTTCCCCCTTAACTATAGAATAAAGCTCTAATTTCTTAGTAGACCTAAGCTCCATCTTTTGCCACACATGCTTGGAACTGTACGTGTCAGTAATCCAGATGGCTTCTAGTTACAGTCGATCCTTGAACAACATGGGTTTGAACTGCACCAGTCCACTTACACATGGATTTTTTCCTTAAGTATATTGGAACATTTTTTTTGGAGACTTGAGACAATTTGAAAAATTTGCAGACAAACTACATAGCTTAGAAATATCAAAAAATTAAGAAAAGGTTAGGTATGTCATAAATGCACAAAATATACTAGTATATCATTTACTACCATAAAATACATACAAATCTATGATAAAAGTTAAAATTTATTAAAACTTGTGCATACAAACACTTACAGATCATACATGGCACCCTTCACAGTTGATAGAAATGTAAACAAACGTAAAGGTGCAATATTAAATCACAACTGTGTAAAATTAACTATAGTACATATTGTACTGCTATATTAATTTCATAGCCATCTCCTGTTGCTTTTGTGGTGAATTCAAATGTTATGTCTGCTTAAAACACTGTATGATGCTAATCATCTCCACATGAGCAGTTCCTCGCTCCAGTAAATTGCGTACTGTAATAAAAAGTGATCCCTCACATATTTTTCATAGTGTTTAGTGCAATATCGTAAACCTTGAATAACACCAGATGAAGTGCCACTAGTGATGATGAAAGTGCTCCCAAGAAGCAGAGAAAACTCATAACATTACAAGAAAAAGTAGAATTGTTTGATATGTACAATATATTGAGGTCTGCAGCTATAGTTGCCTGCCATTTCAAGATAAATGAATACAACATAAGGACCACTATAAAAAAAAGAAAATTCATGAAGTCATCACTGCAGCTATGCCAGCAAGTACAAAAAAATTGCACTTTTTCTAAAATATCATTTTATCTCATATTGAAAATGCAACTTCTTTGTGGGTGCAGGATTGCTACAAGAAAGGCATGCCTATTGACTCTGATATGATTCAAGAAAAGTCAAAGTCATTATATAACAACATAAAGCAAAAGGAAGGTGAAAGATTTAAAGCTGGAGAATTTAATGCCAGAAAAGGATGGTTTGGTAATTTTAGAAAGAGATTTGGCTTAAAAAATGTCAAGATAGCATGAAAATCAGCTTTGCCAACCATGAGATAGCAGATAATTGCCCAGACACTATTAAGAAAATCATTGAGGACATTGAGGAGAAAGGATTTCTGCCTGAACAGATTTTTGATGCAAACAAAAGTGCCCTATTCTGGGGAAAAAAAAGTCACAAAGGCCATTTACTAGTAATGAAGAGAAGCAAGCACCAGGATTTAAGGTAGGAAAGGATAGGCTAACTACTGCTTTGTGTAAATGCAGTCAGTTTTATGATCAGGATTGCCCTTATCTACAAAGTTGCCTTGAAGAGAAAACACCAGCTACCAGTCTTTTGGTTGTACAAAAAGAAGATCTGGACAATGAGAAGCCTTTTCTAGATTGGTTCCATTGATGCTTGTCCCTGAAGTCAGGAAGTACCTTTCCAGTAAGGGACTGCCTTTTAAAGTTTTCTTGATATTTCACCATGCCCCCTGACCATCCAGAACCCCATAAGTTCAACACAGAAGGTGTCAAAATGGTCTACTTGGCCCCAAACACAATGTCCCTAATCAAGGGGTCATAAGGACCTTTAAGGCTCCTTACACATAGTACTGTATGGAAAGGATTGTCAATGCTATGGAAGAGAACTCCCATAGAGAGAACATCATGAAATTCTGGAAGGATTACACCACTGAAGATGCCATCTTTGTTATAGGAAAAACTCATGAAAGCCATCAATCCTGCAACAATAAATTCCTGCTAGAGAAAACTGTGTCCAGATATTGTGCATGACTTCACATTATTTAAGACAGAGCCAATCAGTGAAATCATGAACAAGATCGTGGATATGGAAAAAAAAAAAAAGGTGGGAAGTGAAGGGGTTCGAAATACAGATCTTGGAGAAATTCAAGAGCGAATAGACACTACACCAGAGGAATTAACAGAAGATGACTTGATGGAGAAGAGTTCTTCTGAACCAGTGCCAGATGCTTAGGAGGAAGACATACAAGAAGCAATGCCAAAAATCAAGTTGACAATAGACAGTCTAGCAGTAGGGTTCTAGTTATTCAAGACTGCTTTTTATTTCTTTTACAACATGGACCCTTCTATGATATAGGCACTGACACTAAAGCAAATGGTGGAAGAATGATTGGTACCATATGGAAACATTTTTAGAGAAATGAAAAAGCACAAAGACAGAAATTATAACGTATTCCCATAAAGTTACACTGTGTGCCTGCCTCTCCTGCCTCCCCTTCCACCTCCTCCACCTCTGCCACCCCTGAGACAGCAAGACCAACCCCTCCTCTTCCACCTCCTGTTCAGCCTACTTAACGTGAATTCAACAAGGATGAGGATCTCTATGATGATCCACTTCCACCTAATTAATAGTAAATATATTTTCTGTTTCTTATGATTTTCTTAATACCATTTTCTTTTCTCTAGCTTTATTGTAAGAATATAGTATATAATACATATACATAACATGTGTTAATCTACTGTTTGTTATTGGTAAGGCTTCTGCTCAACGGTAAGCTATTAGAAATTAAGGGTTTTTATTTCAAAACATTAAGGGGGTACAAACATTTTTGTTACATGGATACATTGTACAGTGCTGAAGTCAGGGCTTTAAGTGTACCTGTCACTAGAATAGTATTCATTGTACCCAATAGGTAAGTTTTCATTCCTCACCTCCCTCTCAGCCTCCCCCCTTCTCGGTTTAGTTTTTAAGGATTCAAAAGTTATATGAGGATTTTTGACTGCATGAGGGGTTGGCGCCACTAACCCCCATGATGCTCAAGAGTCAATTGTAGGCCAGGCACGGTGGCTCACGCCTATAATCCTAGCACTCTGGAAGGCCAAGGCAGGAGGATAGCTCAAGGTCAGGAGTTCGAGACCAGTCTGAGCAAGAGCGAGACCCCGTCTCTGCTACAAATAGAAAGAAATTAATCGGACAACTAAAAATATATAGAAAAAATTAGCTGGGCATGGTAGTGCATGCCTGTAGTCCCAGCTACTTGGGAGGCTGAGGCAGAAGGATTGCTTGAGCCCAGGAGTTTGAGGTTGCTCTGAGCTAGGCTGATGCCCCACCACTCCAGCCCACGCAACACAGTGAGCCTCTGTCTCAAAAAATAAATAAATAAAGAGTCAATTGTACTTGTATACTCCATGGTGCTTAATACCTCGATACCTTTGATTACATTGCTCCCTCTTCCTACAAAGCCTCTCCCATCTTTTTTTCACCTTCCTGATCCTAAGCATTTCTACAACGTTCAATTCATGTGTCATCTCCAACAGACAATCTTCCTTGAATCCCCAGGTTGTGCTAAGTGTATCTCCAATGTGCACCTATGGCGCTTCATCTGTGTTTCTAGCACATTATATTGAAATATGTTTTTGTTTCTACCTCTGCCACCAAACCATAGGCATCCTGAGAACAGGAACCATGGCATCCCCCAATGCTGGCTAGAGTGTCTAAAATATGGTAGGTGTACTGTTGAATTGAGCTGAGTAATTTTTGTGCCCCTACCTATGCTTGTGATGCTTGTAATTCGGGGAATACTTTTTGAATGAAGTATCAAAAACATAGTCTAGTAGAGGATATTGGTGCTGGTATATGTAGTTACAGCATAATTATAATTCATTGCTCCAAATTACTTTGGGTTGATGGAGAGAAGAGCCATCAGTTCTGCTTGGAACTGGGCAGTGATCTGGTCCGTATGTTTCTTGTTTACTGCCTCAGAAGCACAGGAGTCTCAAAGAGTCCCAGTGATCCTTGACCAGTTGATATCTGATACAATATCATTTTAAATTTAGTGTGATTTCTACTGTTATCCTTGAAACTTTCGTGCCTACAGTCAACCAAATTTAGCATTATTTTGTCTCCCTATAAATGTATTTTATTTTATTTATTTATTTATTTTGAGACAGAGTCTCACTTTGTTGCCCAGGCTAGAGTGAGTGCCGTGGCATCAGCCTGGCTCACAGCAACCTCAAACTCCTGGGCTCAAGCAATCCTGCTGCCTCAGCCTCCCGAGTAGCTGGGACTACAGGCATGCGCCACAATGCCCAGCTAATTTTTTCTATATATATTAGTTGGCCAATTACTTTCTTTCTATTTATAGTAGAGACGGGGTCTCGCTCTTGCTCAGGTTGGTTTCGAACTCCTGAGCTCAAACGATCCACCCGCCTCGGCCTCCCAGAGAGCTAGGATTACAGGCGTGAGCCATCGTGCCCAGCCCTAGAAATGTATTTTAGAATGTGGAACTAGCAGAAGACAATGGGAAGCTAAATACAGGTATCTCTAGCACAATGGCTACTATACAAGAGGTAAGGCCCTGGTCCAGTCACATCAGCCCAATGCTGCTTTCTCCTTCAACATGGCTGTGATCCCCGCCAGCAATTAATTGTCAATCAGCTCCTCAACGGGTACAAAAAGCTAATGTTTAGGAGGAAGGGCATGGAGAAACCAGAGACACTTGCCAGTTGGCTAATTCACAATGGAGGACTGTGGGAAACTACAGATAGTCAGTAAGAGGGCATTACAAAGGCATTCCACACATCAGGGTACAGAGGGGGTCTGAAAGGGTCCTAAATGCCTGTGCCCATCATGTCGCCAGACTTGCAGAATGGCAACTAAATGAAAGCAGCCCTCTACCAACTGGCATTTCCTAGAAGAAAGCAGTAGCTAAGCACCCAGAGTAACAAAGGTAATTTGTGATCCACAGGTCTCCTTCTAGATGCAAGCCTAGGGGCTATGGCAGAAGCAGCTAACACCTGCTAGAAAGTGCACTGGCATGATGCCTTCAAGAGCTGCGGGCGGCCAGGGCCCTAAGAGCAGATGGACCAGCAGCCAACCAGCTGATTAAACTGATATTGGAGCCTCTACATGAGAACAGATTTTTCCCCTATGTGCTGTAAATACTATCTAGCTTTCTGGAAAGACTGAATCCAGTGGAACAGGAGAAATTACAACTATGATTTTAATACAGGCAGTCTCCGGCTTACAAATGAGATGTGTTCCAAAGGTTTAATGATTTGGAACTCAAAACACATTTCCCATAGATTTAATATTATACATTAATTCTCAGGTTCCCAGTCAGCTCATTTAAAAAGCTTATTAATTCCCCAGTGTAGCTGAGCTGTAGTACTATAGTTGTTAGCTGGAATTCTGACTGCTGGTTGCTGGGTGTCATGTAATACAGAAGGAAAGAGGGGAAGGAGAAGAAAGATGAAGAGAATCCTGCAATCCCTGCTTCTCTCTTAGGAATAGTCCTGGCCTGCTTGAGGCAAAATTTCAAACATTGTTTCTGAAAAACACCCACCTCCTTTTCTGCACTTTCCCCAGGCATAGCTTTAGTGCCTTTTAGGCTACCCTAAGGCCCTCCCCATTCCCCAGCTTGACAGTTCCCTAATCTACCTTAGCCTCTCCAGTTCCCTATGGCTTCCAAATCTCCTATTCTCCATCACCTTCCATCAAATTAATACTTCCTCACAGAATTCCAAAACCTAGCTCACCCACCTTTATTTCAAACCTATTCTGTTTCCTGACTTTCCAAGCTTTGTCAATAGAAATAAAATTCCTATTCAGTTAAGTTCAAAAGCCCAGAGTCCTCTTTGATGCTTTTTCCTCTTGTTCCACACAGCTCATCGGTCAAAAATCTTGTTGATTCAATTTCTGGAAGGTCTTTGTATATCATCATTCTTGTTTGGGTTTTCCTCCATGTAAGGGATCCTTTTAGAGCTACATTTGGATAATCAGTATATATAATCTCTCACTTGAACTATAACAGCAGCCTCCTGATTGATTTCATTGCCTAGCTCCTCCATTTTCCCCTTGCTGATAAATGAACTTTTCTAAAGCGTAGCTTTAATCACCTCTTCTGTCTTTCTGTAAAATCTACCAGCGGTTCTCCTAACGCCTAATAGCTAGTTATCCATTTCGTTTTCGCTACAACCAAGACAAGGCAGTTAACCTTATTTCCATTTTGGAAATTAGAAAAAATAATTTACTGGAGATCTCTGGCCTGTTCAGTGACTCATCCAGGATTTGAACTCAGGTCTGTTTGTTTCCAAAGTCCATGGTCATTTTACCTCACACCACATTTCAATATAGTCCAAATACCATATGTTGGTGATCAAGGTATTCCATGATGTAGCTCCATTACTTTCCCATCCTCTCTCACATCACTCTTTATATCCACTCCACTGCCATATATTCAGACTGTTTACTGCTTCCCAAATATACCCTGCACAGGCGTAGCTCAGATTTATTGCAGATTTGGATATAGACCACCCCAATAAAGCAAACATTGCAATAAAGCAAAGCACACACATTTACTGGTTTCCTAGTGCATATAAAAGTTATGTTTATACTATACTGTAGTCTATTAAGTAAGCAATAGCATTATGTCTAAAAAAATGTACATATCTTAATTTAAAAAATACTTTATTGCTAAAAAATGCTAATGATAATCTAAGCCTTCAAGGAGTCATAATCATTTGTTGGTGTCTTGCCTTGATGTTAATGGCTGCTGACTAACCAGTATAATGGTTGCTGAAATTTGGATGGTTGTGGCAATTTCTTAAAATAAAACAGTAATGAAGTTCGCCATGTGGCTCGGCTCTTCCTTTCATGAAAGATTTCTCTGTAGCGTGCAATACTGTTTGATAGTATTTTACCCAGAGTAGAACTTCTTTCAACATTGGAGTCAATACCCTCAAACTCTGCCACTGCTTTATCAACTAAGTTTATAAGATATTCTAAATCCTTCGTTGTCATTTCAATAATGTTCACAGCATCTTTCACTAGGAATAGATTCCATCTCAAGAAATCACTTTCTTTGCTCATCCATAAATGAAGTAGCACAAGAATGGAAGAACAAAAACCATATATAGTCACTACTAAATTGATACTTATTGATCAACACTTATGTGCACATATGGTAGTAAAATTCAATGGGAATCAAGCAGATGGAAGGGAGGAGGGGATGGGTGAGTTCACACCTAACGGGTACAATGCACACTATCTGGGGGATGGGCACACTTATAACTTTGACTCAATTGGTACAAAATCAATTTATGTAACCAAAATATTTGTGCCCCTGTTATATCCTGAAATAAAAAAATAAATAAATAAGAAGCAACTCCTCATTTGTAAATGTTTTAGCATGAGATTGAAGCAATTCAGTCACATCTCCAGGCTCCACTTCTATTTCCAGTTATCTTGCTATTTCCACCACATCTGCAGTAACTTCCTCTATTGAAGTCTTAAACCCCTCAAAGTCCTCTATGCGGGTTGAAATCAACTTCTTCCAAACTCCTACTAATGTTGATATTTTGATCTCTTCCCATGAATCACAAATGTTCTTTAATGGCATCTAGAATGGTGAATTCTTTCCACAAGGTTTTCAATTTACTTTGCCCACATCCACCAGAGGAATCACTATATGTGGCAGCTAGAGCTTTATCAAATGTATTTCTTAAATAATGAGACTTAAAAGTCAAAATTACTCCTTGAACCATGGGCTGCAGAATGGCTGTTGTGTTAGAAGTCATGAAAACAACATTAATCTCCTTGTACATCTCCATCAGAGCTCTTGGGGACCAGGTAAATTGACAATGAGCAGTAATACTTTGACAAGAATCTTTTTCTTCTAAACAGTGGGCCTCAACAGTAGTCTTAAATATTCAGTAAATCATGCTGTAAATAAATGTGCTGTTGCCCAGGCCTGTTGTTCCACTGGTAGAGCACAGGCAGAGTAGATTCAGCATAATTCTTAAGGGCCCTAGGATTTGAGCAATGGTAAGTGAGTATTGGCTTCAACTTTAAGTTACCAGCTACATTAGCCCCAAACACCAAAGTCAGTCTGTCCTTTGAAGCTTTGAAGTCAGGCATTGACTTCTCCTCTCTAATTATGGAAGTCCTAGATGGGGCTGGGTGTGGCAGCTCATGCCTATAATCCCAACATTTTGTGAGGCCTAGGCAGGAGGATCACTTGAGACCAGGAGTTCAAGACCAGCATGGACAACATGGAAAGACCCCATCTCTGCAAAATAAAAATGAAAAAATAATTTAACGAGGCGAGGTGGTGCACACCTGTAGTCCTAGCTACTTGGGATGCTAAGGCAGGAGGACTGCTTCAGGCCATGAGTCCAAGGCTGCAGTGAGCTATGACTGAGATACTGTACTCCAGCCTGGGTGACAGAACAAGACCTTGTCTCTAAAAAACAAACAAAAATAATCACTGATCATACTTTATCATAACAGATATAATAATAATGGAAAAAATTTGAAATATTGTTAGAATCCCAAAATTTGATAGACACAAAGTGAGCCCATGCTATAGGAAAAATGGTGCTGATAGACTTGTTTAAAGCAAGGTTGCCACAAACCTTCAATTTGCAAAAAACACTGTGGAGTGCAATAAAGTGAAGCACAATAAAACAAGTATGCCTGTGCCGTTGTCTATGCTTTTTGCTGGAGTCCTTTCCTTGTTGAGGCCTAATTCAAATACTACTTGCTCCACAAAGCCTTCCCTCTACCAACTCCCTGCACCTATAGATATACTCAAACATAGCCAAAAGTTGTCTCCCTTTTCTGAATTACCATAGCACTAATATTTCTCTAGTTCATAAGACACTTATCAATTATAGCCTATATTGTTATAGTTATTTGAGTGGGAGTTATCACCCCAACTACTACTTTAAATCCTTGAGGACAGGTACCCAAAGTTTTTACCCTCAGTCCTAGCAAGTGGAGGTGTCTGTGGTAGACATTCAGTTAATGTTTGAGGAATGAATTATTAGTGGAAATTAGGATTTCAAAGTAAAACAAGGCTGAATGTCACTACGAGGAATTTCTATTTGATAGGAAATCCCCCAAAGGATTTTAATCAGAGGAAGTCCACACCAAAAGCTGTGTTTTCAGAATGACTAATGAAAATTGAAAATGCAGTTTAGAAGAAAGCTGATGAAAATCTCAGCTGTGTTGTATATTAGCTCTGTTACATCGGGCAACTTTTTAAATTTTTTAATTGACACATTATAATCATATTTATGGGGTACAATTTGATGTTTCAATACATGTATGTGTTGTATAATGATCAAATCAAAGTAGTGAGTATATTCGTCACCTGGTGCGTTTATCATTTCTTGTGATAAAAACATTCAAAAACCTCTCTTCTTGCTATTTTGTAATATACAGTGCCTTATTGTTAACCATAGTCACTCTGCTGTACAACAGAACACCAGAACTTATTCCTCCTGTCTAATAACAACTCTGTACCCATTGACCAACCTCTCTCCATCCTCTGCCGCTGGTCCTCTCTCCAGTCTCTGGTAACCACTGTTCTGCTCTCTACTTTTAAGAGATTCAATTTTTTTTAGATTCCACCTATGAGTGAAATCATGCAGTAAGTATATTTCCTTTCATGACTGGCTTATTTCACTTAGCATAATGTTCTCCGTGTTCATCCATGTTGTCGCAAATGGCAGGATTTCATTCTTCTTTCTGGCTGAATAGTATTTCATTGTGTATATATATATGGCGTTTTCTTTATCCATTCAATTGTTGTCAGATACTTAGGTTGTTTCCATATCTTAGCTATTGTAACTACTGATGCAATAAACATGTGAGTGCAGATATCTGTTCAACATACTGATTTCATTTCCTTTGAATATATACCCAGCAGTGGAATTGCTATATCATATGGTAGTGCTATTTTTAATTTTTTGCAGAACTTTCATACTGTTTTCCATAATGGCTATACTAATTTATATTCCTACCAACAGTGTGTAAGTGTTTCCTTTTCTCAACAACACTTGTTTTCTTGTGTCTTTTTGATAATAACCATTTTAACTGGAGTGTGGAGGTATCTCATTGTGGTTTCGATTTGCATTTGCTCCCAATGGTTAGTGATGTTGAGCACTTTTTCATATACCTGTTGGCCATTTGCATGTATTTCTTTGAGAAATGTTTATTAAGGTCTTTTGCTCATTTTTAAATTGGGCTATTTGTTTTTCTGATGTTGAGTTGTTTGAGCTCCTTATATATTCTGGACATTAACCTTTATCTGATCTAGGATTTGCAAATCTTTTCTTTGCTGTGCGATGGCTTTTTTAATTTGATGTAATCTCATCTGTCTATTTTTGCTTTTGCTGCCTGTGCTTTTGAGGTCTTATTTTTAAAATCCTTGCCCAGTTCAACATGGTGAAGATTTTCCTGTATGTTTTATTCTAGTAGTTTCATAATTTCAGGTCTTACATTTAACTCTTTAATCCATTTCACGTTAATTTTGAGTATAGTGAAAGGTAAGGTTCTAGTTGTACTCTTCTGCATGTGGATATCTAATTTTTCCAGAACCATTTATTAAAGAGACTGTCTTTTCCCCAATGTGTGGTCTTGGCACCTTTGTTGAATATCAGTTGGCTGTAAGTGTATGAATTTATTTCTGGGTTCTCTATTGTGTTTCATTGGTCTATGCATCTGTTTTTATGCCAGTTATATGCTGTTTTGATTACTATAGCTTTGTAGTATATTTTAAAGTTAGGTAGTGTGATGCCTCCAGCTTTGTTCTTTTTTCTCAGGATTGCTTTTGTTATTTGAGGGCTTTTGTGGTCCCATATGAATTTAAGGATTGTTTTTTCTATTTCTGTGAAGAATGTCATTAGTACTCAATAGGGGTTGCATTAAATCTGTAGGTAAATGATTTTTTAATAGCAGCTTTACTGAGGTATAATTTACATACCACAAAAATCACCCTTCAAATGGTAAAATGCAGTATTTTTAATATATTCACAATGTTGTGCAACCATCACCACTATCCAATTCCAGAATATTTTCATAACACTGAAAAGAAATCCCATATTCATTAGCAGTCACTCCCCATTTTCCTCCAACCCTGCCAGCTGTTGGCAACCACCAATCTACTTTCTGTCTCTGTAGATTTGCCTATTATGGACATTCCATATGAATGGAATCATACCACATGTGGTCTTTCGTGAGTGGCTTTTTTCATTTAACATAATGTTTTTTAAGGTTTGTCCATGTTGTAGCATATAATCAGCATTTCATTTTTTTTTATTGCTGAATAATATTTCATTGGATATACCCACATTTTGTTTATCCATTCATTAATGGATAAACATGTGGGTTTTTTCCACCTTTGAGCTATTATAAATAATGTTGCTATGGAACATTCATGTACAAGTACTCATGTGAACATGGGTTTTCAATTCTCTTGGGAGTGGAATCACTGGGTCATATGGTAACTCTATGTTTAACTTTTAGAGGAACTAACAGACTGTTTTCCAAAGTTATCGCACCATTATACATTACCATCAGCAATTTATGAGGGTTCCGATGTCTTCATAGCCTCAACAACACTTATTTTGTTTGTTTATTTGTTATTATAGCCATCCTAGTGGGTGTGAAATGGTATTTTGTGTTTTTGTTTTGCATTTCCCTAATGACTAATGTTGAGCATCTTTTCGTGTGCTTATTGGATATTTGCATAAATTCTTCAAAGAAATGTCTACTCATATTCTTTACCCTTTTTAAAATTAGGTTATTTGTCTTTTTATTCATTTTTTGTTGAATTGTAATGTTCTTTTTATAAGTCTATTTGCAGATATATGATTCACAAATATTTTATCCCATTCTGTGGGTTGTTTTTTCATTTTTCTTGATGGTGTCCTTTTAAGCATAAATGTTTTTAATTTGGGTGAAGTCTAATTTATTTATTTTTTCATTTGTTTATTGTGCTTTTGGTGTCATATCTAAGAAACTTCTAATCCAAGGTCACAAAGATTTGCATTTATGTTTTCTTCTAAGAGCTGTATAGTTTTAGCTCTTACATTTAGGTCTGCAATCCATTTTAAGTTAATTTTTATACATGGTGAGAGTTAAGGGGTCTATCTTCAATCTTGTGCTTGTGGATATCCAGTTGTCCCAGTAGCATTTGTTGAAAAGACTATTCTTTCCTCCATTGAATTGTTATGGCACCCTTGAGAAAAATCACTTCACCATAAATGTAAGGTTTTATTTCTGGTTTCTCAATTCTGTTCCATTGATCTATATGTCTATATCTATATCCTTTGCTATACCACACTGTCTTGATTACTATTTCTTTGTATTAAGTTTTAAAATCAAGAGATGATATGGAAAAAATAATTTTACACTTCATTTGGAACCAGAGAAGACCCTGCATATCAGAAGCAATTATAGGCAATAAAAACAAAATGGGAGGTATTAATATGCCAGATATCAAACTATACTACAAAGCTGTAGTAATTAAATCAATATGGTGTGGCACAAAAATAGCAATATTGACCAGTGGAACAGATCTGAGACCCCTGATATAAAACCATCCTCATCATATAGCCATCTAATCTTTGACAAAGCAGACAAAAACATACGCTGGGGAAAAGAATCCCTTTCAATAAATGGTGCTGGGAAAACTGGATAGGCAATTGTAGAAGGCTAAAGCAGGATCCACACCTTTCACTTCTCACAAAAATCAACTCATGCTGGATAACAGACTTAAACCTAAGGTATGAAACTATTAGAATTCTAGAGGAAAATGTTGGAAACACTCTCCTAGACATTGGCCTAGGCAAAGAATTTATGAAGAAGATCCCAAAGGCAATCACAGCAGCAACAAAAATAAATAAATGGGACGTGATCAAACTAAACAGCTTCTGCACAGCCAAAGAAATAGTCATAAAAGTAAACAGGCAGGGCACGGTGGCTCAAGCCTGTAATCCTAGCACTCTGGGAGGCCGAGGCGGGTGGATTGCTCGAGGTCAGGAGTTCGAAACCAGCCTGAGCAAGAGCGAGACCCCGTCTCTACTATAAATAGAAAGAAATTAATTGGCCAACTAAAATATATATATAAAATTAGCCGGGCGTGGTGGCACATGCCTGTAGTCCCAGCTACTCGGGAGGCTGAGGCAGCAGGATTGCTTGAGCCCAGGAGTTTGAGGTTGCTGTGAGCTAGGCTGACGCCACGGCACTCACTCTAGCCTGTGCAACAAAGCGAGACTCTGTCTCAAAAAAAAAAAAAAAAAAGTAAACAGACAACCTACAAAATGGGAGAAAATTTTCGCATCCTGCACATCTGATAAGGGGCCGATAACTAGAATCTACTTAGAACTCATGAAAATCAGCAAGAAAAAATCAAACAACACTAGCAAAAAGTGGGCAAAGGACATGAACGGAAACTTTTCTTAAAAAGGCAGAATAATGGCTAACAAACATATGAAAAAATGTTCAACATCTCTAATCACCAGGGAAATGTAAATCAAAACTACAATAATAGATGAGATATCATTTATTTCCAGTAATAATGGCCTTTATCAAAACATCCCAAAACAATAGATGTTGGTGTGGATGCAGAGAGACAGGAACACTCCTACACTGTTGGTGGGACTGCAAACTAGTTCAACCTCTGTGGAAAGCAATATGGAGATACCTTAAAGCGATACAAGTGGATCTACCATTTGATCCAGCAATCCCATTACTGGGCATCTACCTAAAAGATCCAATGACACTCTACAAAAAAGACACCTGCACTCGAATGTTTATAGCAGCACAATTCATAATTGCAAAGATGTGGAAACAACCCAAGTGCCCATCAATTCATGAGCGGATTAATAAAATGTGGTATATGTATACCATGGAGTACTATTCAGCTCTAAGAAACAATGGTGATATAGCACATCTTGTATTTTCCTGGATAGTGCTGGAACCCATACTACTAAGTGAAGTATCCCAAGAATGGAAAAACAAGCACCACATATACTCACCAGCAAACTGGCATTAACTGAGCAGCACCTAAGTGGACACATAGGAACTACAGTAATAGGGTATTGGGTGGATGGGAGGCGGGAGGGGGGCATATATATACATACATAATGAGTGAGATGTGCACCGTCTGGGGGATGGTCACGCTTGAAGCTCAGACTTGTGGGGGGCAGGGGAGGAAAGGGCATTATTTGAAACCTTAAAATTTGTATCCCCATAATTTGCTGAAATAAAAAAAAAAAATCAAGAGGTGTGAGTCCTCAAACTTTTTTCTTCTTTACAAGACTATTTTGGCTATTCAGGTTTCCTTGCATTTTCCATATGAATTTTATAGTCATCTTCTCAATTTATTCAAAAATAAAGCAGCTAGGACTTTGAAAGGGATTGTGTTAAGTCTGCAGATTAAATTGAGTAGTATTGGCATTGTGGCCATATTAAGTCTTCCAATCCATGGACATAGGATGCTGGGGCAAGTCATTTAACCTCCCTGGTCTCATCTTTCTTTCTCAAATGGGAATAATAATAACCATTCTATCTCACAGGGTTGTGGTAAAAACTGCATGAGAAAATTCTTCTGAAGGTGGGAAATACAACATAAATATAAGGGATTATTTATTATAGTACTATAAGAATCCGTATAGCCTCTTGATATGATAACTCTGAGGAGCATTAAAAACATTGGTTGATATTTGTTTTTTTATAAAATTAGTTTAATTTCTTTAAAGCCACATTTTCTATTTCCTAAGCGTGAGTGGTGCCCTAGCAGGCTCCATGGAATAGTGATAAAGAGTATTGGCTCTAGAACCAGACTACTTGCTTTCAATTCCCAGTTCTACCACCACATTTGACCTTAGACAAGTTACTTGGCTCTCTGTCATTCAGTCTTCTCATTTGCTAAATGGAATAATAATACCATAATACCTACCTTGTAGAGTTCTTGTTAAGATTGAATGAACTAATTCACATAACATGCTTAGAAATGTGCCTGACACATTGTCAGGACTTAATAAATGTCAACCATCATTACAGCCTCATATAAAAGTACTTGAGGGCTCTACACCTAGTGACATTTATAATCAAATATATGTGAAATTGCCTCCAGCCTCTTGGTTTGCATGACTTGAGTAAATTGGGCATTTGCTTGGAACTGGAGTGTGTATACCCTGTAAAGAAACTAGACTGAAATGGAAATTCTCACACACAATAAACTGGAGACTACAATTTCCCCGGCTGGATATATGAATAAATAATTGCTTTAAAAATGAATATGACATTGTGCTATGTAAAGCCCTTCTTAGTTCTTTAAACAGAAAACACACAAATTTCTTGGGATAATTATTAATATTTCTTGAGAAACCACTGCAAATAACATTGCATCATCTTTTTTCTTTAGGAGTCTACTTCTCTCCGCTCCGAGGTTTTGCTTATTAGAAACAGCTAGCGGGGAGAGTCAGAGCTGTATATGCACATCCACACTGTGCCTGTCTTCAGTCCCCTTAGACACAGTCTGATCCCTGATGGCATCTTGTTCTAGGGAAGTTGTGTTGGGTTGATTGCTAGTATAGCATTCTGCCTGCTGCTAGACTTCTTGAAGGATGAGCTCAGGGAAATCATAGGAGCAGATTGGGAATCATGACATCCAATCCCATAATGACAGTTTATAAAAGACACAGAGTAATTTTTCTTAAAACCAGAGGATCAGGGGATTTGCAGGGGCCCTTGACAGGCCATCTGGATTATAGTTCATTCCTCAGCCTCTAAGAAGACCTATAGTGAAACCATTTAGGACAAACTGATGTGTGCCGACCCCAACCCCTGCACTCTCTGTTATTTAGTCCATTTCCTACTTCAGGGGAAATGAACGTTAGGACACTTGAGCATTTACATGGAGTTTAGGGGATAAAGCCTTAGATAGGAAAGCTCCCCTCCACAAATCCCTCATTCCCCAGCATGGAAAACCTAAGAAACAAAAGGGCAGAAGAGAAAAAGCCAAATAGCAACAGATCCCTTGTGCCAGCCAAGTGTTGCTTAGCAGAGCAACCTGGGTATTGGATGTGGATACAGCCGCGTGGAAGCAGTAAAGTAAGTCAAAGGCAAGGAAATCGAGTAGCAGGCTTGTAGTCCAACCTTAGAGGAAAGCTCTGATACACTTAAGAATATTTGAGACATTCTGATGAAATGATTTCTTCTGTTTGCTGCTGACAATAATTAAAAAATAATTTATGAAGCCAAAGGCTGATAAGTACTGGTCAAAGCCTGATGTAAACCCCAAAAAGAATTTCATTAGTTTCTTTTAAAATTTAGAATTGTGGGCCAGGTGCAGTGGCTCACACCTGTAATCCTAGCACTCTGGGAGGCCGAGGCAGGAGTATTGCTCGAGGTCAGGAGTTCCAGACCAGCCTGAGCAAGAGCGAGACCCCCGTCTGTACTATAAATAGAAAGAAATTAATTGGCCAACTAATATATATAGAAAAAAAATTAGCCGGGCATGGTGGCATGTGCCTGTAGTCCCAGCTACTCGGGAGGCTGAGGCAGGAGGATCACTTGAGCCCAGGGGTTTGAGGTTGCTGTGAGCTAGGCTGACGCCATGGCACTCACTCTAGCCTGGGCAACAAAGCAAGACTCTGTCTCAAAAAAAAAAAAAAAAATTAGAATTGTGACCTCAACCTCCTTATTCTCCTCTACCAAATTCTGCTCCCTAGTTGGCTCCCATTTTATTTCTCCCCATCAAAAAGTTCTTCTGTCCCCCATGTTTAAAAATTAGGCTTCCATTCTCCCAGCTCATCATTAAAATTTATGTTCTTCATGATGCAGATTCAACTAAATATGAGGTAGAAAGCAACTTGATTGAACTAATTCTAGCTAAGGTAGAGATGATTAAAAAGTCTTGAATGATCTCAGGATTCTGCATTTTAAAAGATCAGTTTCCTCCAAATTAATTTCTAATCTTGGAAAATTTTTAAACTAAGTCATTCGATAAATTTTTTTGGAGGGAAGATTTAGGGACAGGTAGGGGCTTTCTGGTGCCCTTGAGATCACACACTACTTTACCCACACTGTTTTGGCTATATTGTAGTTGTAAAGTCATCCATGACAGGAAGTATGGCCCCAAGCTCAAAAAGCCTACCCACTCAGAAGCATAAGGGCTTGAAGCATTAGGATTTAAATGAAAGTGAGAATCAAAGCTGTGGCAGCTGTTTATTTGGTCTCTGTGGAACTTTCCAGTTGGCATCTCCTTGGAGGAAATTTTCCCTCTTTGTTTTATACTTATAGAGAAGTCTGACAAAGGCCCATGAATGCTGTGTCTTGGAGTTTTCTTCCTGAGAGGCATTTTGTAAGAGATGAATGAGAAGGTAAGCATCAAGATCGAGTTTAAGTTTGAGATGCTCTAAACTAACGGGGAAAGAGAGAGAACCCTTTGGATCTGTCAACCTGAGTCAACCAGATAGATGGTGTCTTTTTTGTCCTCTGTTATAGTTTGGATATTTGACGCTTCAAACCTCATGTTGAAGTTTCATCCCCAGTGTTGGAGGCGGGGCTTAATGGAAGGTGTTTGTGTCATGTGGGTGGATCCCTTGTGAATGGCTTGGTGCTGTCTTCAAGGTAAGGAGTGAGTTCTTGCTTTGTTAGTTCCTGTGAGAGTTGACTGTTAAAAAGAGCCTGGCATCTCCCCTCCTCTTGCTTTCTCTTTCACCATGTGATCTCTGCATGCCGGTTCCCCTTCGCCTTCCACCAAGAGTAGAAGCAACCTGAGACCTTCACCAGATGCAAATGTCCAATCTTAAATTTTTCCAGACATCAGAATTGTGAGCCAAATAAACCTTTTTTCTTTATAAATTACCCAGCCTCAGGTATTCCTTTATAGCAACACAAATGGACTAACAAACCCTCCCAATGTGACAGATAGTGAAATTCAGTATTGGGCTGACACACACACACACACACACACACACACACACACACACACACACTTGTGACATGGGCATGCATTGCTTCACAAGCAGATTTACTTCAGGCAACAAGCAACGAATCCTTCAGTGAGGATCCATCTTGCTGGGCAGTGACTGGTTTGCAGATGCATAGCTCTGCTTGAGCTTTGGAAACATACTCTTTAAGCTTTTTCCCTTGGGGTTTCCACCTCATCACCAGCATTGCCCTCCTTCACACACCAGGACATACTATATGGTTCGCAGGGGGTGTGTATCCCTCACTCTGGATGACACAACAGCCAAACAAGACCCAAGAGAAAGGGGAAAGTTAATGAGCTGAAAGATTCCTAAACTTCCAAAGGAGGATGCCTGAAAACTTTGAAAAGGTCTTTAATTCTGATGGATTTAGCTGCTTAATATCATTAAGAGAAGCAATGATGTATATTGTTTATTAATAATTGCTATTTTTATCTCTTCATTGGCACCTACTCTGCTCTCTATCCTGACCAGAATACCTACCCGTGTGGTTTTCATCCATGTCTGTGAATCAGAATTACCCAAGGAATATATATATAGATATAGATATAGATATAGATATAGATATAGATATAGATATATAGAGATATATATTTAAAATCTAGATGACCCAGGCCCATCCCAAACCTACTGAATAAGAGTTCCTGGAAAAGTGGCACAAGTATTCACATATTGTTTTTTAAATTTTTTTATATTATTTTTGAAGCATAGCCAGGATTAATAACCACTTCCTTAGTCTCATCTGGACTAATTACATTTTTACAATAATTCTGTGAGGTATGAATTACTACCCTCACTTTATAGATGAGGAAATTTAGGGCTATAACATTTCAATGATTGGACATGATTACGTGACTATAAATTTGCTAAACTAAGATTCAAAGCGAGGCCCATGGCTCCAAAGGATGTTCTCTTTCTATTCTATCACATCAATGGGCTGTGCATAATTTTTCTCAGTACCCTGATATAGGTCTCTTTTTTAAATTTATTCTTTATTTGTATATATTCATGGGGTACAAGTACAATTTTGCTACATTGATATATTGCATTGTGGTGAAGTCATAACCTTTAGTGCATCCATCACTGAAATAATGCACATTGTACCTACCAAGCAATCTGTAAAACATATTTCTACCCAGCTATCCAAGCCCGAAACCTGGGCAGCATTTCTAACTCCTTTTTCTCCCCTCAATGCCCTCTTCCCCAGCATCTATCTAATCAGTCATTAAATTTTACCAGCTCTCTGCCCTAAGTAACTCTGAGATCATCTCTATCCCCACATCCAGGCCACAACTAGCTCTGTTTCTGACGGCAACAGCCTCCTAACCTGACTCCTTTTGCTTTTTGTGTTGATCCCCATCTTCCATCTCACTGCTCATGTCCAGATTCTCCCTTTATAACCCGTCCCAGAGTGACACATAGGTAATATTTCATGTCTTCCTGAATGAATTCACTGTAACTGTCTGGTGCACCATGTTGGAAAGGATTATGTGGCTCTATCAGGGCTTATTGAAAGTAGGATAGTCTCATGCCTGTAATCCTAGCACTCTGGGAGGCTGAGACGGGCGGATTGCTCAAGGTCAGGAGTTCAAAACCAGCCTGAGCAAGAGCGAGACCCTGTCTCTACTAAAAATAGAAAGAAATTAGCCAGACAACTAAAAATATAGAGAAAAAATTAGCCGGGCATGGTGGTTCATGACTGTAGTCCCAGCTACTCAGGAGGCTGGGGCAGAAGGATTGCTTGAGCCCAGGAGTTTGAGGTTGTTGTGAGCTAGGCTGACGCCACCACAGCACTCTAGCCTGGGCAACAGAGTGAGACTCTGTCTGAAAAAAAAAAAAAGAAAGAAAGTAGGATAGTGCCTTTTAAGAACACTGTAAGAGAGTATCATGATTATGTACATGACCTCTTTTAAACCAGGAGTCTTGCTCTAGTAGTTTCCATCCTTTTCTCGGTCTTTAATTTCATCATCATATCAACATTTTTTCTACTCTTTTAAAAATCTAACCATTATTTTTCTTGATAGAGAAGATGGAAGCAACATGGGCACCAAGCAATTCCATAATCTCCCTATAGTTACTTCCATTATACTACTACATTATAAATCTCCCATCCAAGTACTAACCAGGCCTGACCCTGATTAGCTTCCAAGATACATTATAAATCTCAATCCACAGACATATACTCTCCTTCTTCTTGCTCTATCTAACCAAAATAAATAAATAAATAAAAAGCCCTTTTGGGGGGATGTGGGAAGGTTATTGTTCTTGATAGTTTCTGAATCCTTAAGTCATTGTGGGTTTTGGCTTTTGTGGCTTTGTCATTGCAGTTTCATTACACTCATTTTTGTTTGTGTTTGATTGTACCAGTGTCCCTTCATTCATCTTTTGTCTATGTATATTATAAATATTTATACATATATGGGTTATACATACGCAGGCATGGTTATTTCAATATTATAAATCATAAAATCCCTTTTTGTCTGGAAGGAATTAAGATAAGTCCACTGTTAATATTATTATTTTGTCTTGTAACCAGAGTTTTCTCCAGAACTTTTGGACATGATACTGGTTTCCATATGGATTATGTTAGAAAAGAAAAAGCATCAGATTTCAAATTACAAAATTTCAGAGAATTAGAGAAATTACGAAATTTCTAATTACGAAAATTAGAGATTTTATTTTTTCCAGTGGTTTTCAAACTTTTTCTGGCTGCAGAACTCTTTCTCCAGGGAACTTGTATTCAGAATCCCAGTATATAAAACCAACATTCATAGAACCTGGTGGGGCAAGAAAAGAGAAGAATTGCCTCTTCCATGTCTTTGGGCCTTGAAACAGCTACATAGCACAATTGTAAAGCTACAGTGGTAATCACCTCTGCCAATATACTAATGAGAAAACGGAGGTTCAGAGAAGTAAAGTGACTTGCCCAAAGTCACACAGCATGTAGTAAATCAAGATCTAAAATTTAAATTTCGTAATTTGAAATCTGATGCTTTTTCTTTTCTAACATATTCCATATGGAAACTAGTATCATGTCCAGAAGTTCTGGAGAAAACTCTGGTTACAAGACAAAATAACAATATTAACAGTGAACGTATCTTGATCGTTTACTATATGCCAGGCACTTTTACTGCTTTACTTTTGGCTATGCTCTTGCTCTTTTAAAGTGCCTTCACCTGAATGAAATACTGTACTTGCACCATTCACATGTTTCTGATCATCTTTTGAATACATCCAGCATCTTTGCCTCTTCACTCCCATTTCTTGTGTCTTAATTCAGGTCCACATCATCCTTTTTAAAAAGTAACAGCTTTATGGAAATATAATTCATATACCATAAAATTAGCATAAATAGGACACATACAATGGTTTCTAGCATATTTACAGAATTGTACAACCACCCCCACAATCTAATTTTAGAATATTTTCATCACTCCAAAAGAAACCCCATTCCCATTAGCAGTCACTCCCCATTTTTCCCTCTCTGAAGCCCTCAGAACCACTAATCTACTTTGTGTCTATGAATTTGCCTATTCTGGATACTTCATGTAAGTGAAATCATACAATATGTGGTCTTTTGTAACTGGCTTCTTTCACTTTGCATGTTTTCAAGACTCATCCATGTTGTAGTAGGAATTAGTATTTTATTCCTTTTTGTGACTGAATAGTAAGTATTCTATTGTATGAATGGATCACTTTTTGTTCATCCATTTGTCCAATGATGAACTCCTTATTGTCTCTTGTTTGAACTAGTGCAATAGCATTCTGACTGGTGCTCCTACCTCCATTATTCCCTCTGCTCTTCCCACTGTCATTAGCAATATTTTGTAAAAGTACAGATTTGCCATCACTACCTCAGTCGTTCCCTATTAAGCAGGAAATCACAAACTTAACTGCCTCTAGTGGCAAGGTAAGTAATGCAAAAGTGTGAACTTGTGAGATGCAAGACAATTTTTGAGTGGTGGGTTCAGTGGTCAATTGGAGAGTAAGCCCTGCTTGAAGACATTGAAATTTGAAGTTTTAAAAAAGAAAACAAACCATAGTGCTCACCTAAAAAATAGCCTGCTCTTTTTCTGTCCCTTATCTATAGGAGAACCACCAAACCACTTATCAAGGCTCTTTATCACCACCTGACACCAGTCGTACCTCCTAGTTCCTCTCCTGCATCTCTGCCTCCTCCTCCCTACCATTCTGTCCTACTCCATGCTCTAGCCATCTCATGCTGTTGAAAGGGCCCAAAAATTACCCTTCGTACTTCCCAGATTTTGAGCTTTTTTGTTCCCTCTGCATAGAATACCCACCTTCTACTTCTCTTCCTAGAGATCTGATTCTCCATCCTTTAAGATCCAGCTTAAATTTCATCCACTCTATCACCCTTTGTAGTATACCTCTCTCATTATACCTACCACATTATAATCGAACATACTATGTGCGGGCCCATCTCCCCTATCATGCTATAAGCTCCTCCAAGGCAGGGATGTTGTTCTAGTCAGTGTTGTATTTTTAGAAACCTATCAAAATGCTGTTGAAACTCCTGGGGCAGGTTGGTTGTTTTTCTGTCCCACAGAGCATGTGTCTGCAGCTGCCAATGTTCTTCAGCTAGTTATTTTATGAGTATAGGTGCTCCTCACTGTCCAGCAGTCCACAGAGAGGAGGCTCCTATGCTATCATATTTGGGTAGGAAGAAGGGACATTTCCCTGCCTTTTCCAGGAGCAACTATTCAATGGATCCTATGTTTAAGCAGTTCTTGGTCCAAAGCCATATGAAATGAGTGTGTTGAGGTCTGAAATTGGACATTGTGATACTGGTCTAGCTACCTCAGTGTCTCATACCACACAAAGGATGGAACTTTTTTTTTTTTTTTCTTTTGAGACAGAGTCTCACTGTGCTGCCCAGGCTAGAGTGCCATGGCGTCAGCCTAGCTCACATCAACCTCAAACTCCTGGGCTCAAGCAATCCTTCTGTCTCAGCCTCCTGAGTAGCTGGGACTACAAGCATGCACCACCATGCCCAGCTAATTTTTTCTATATATATTTTTAGTTAGCCAATTAATTTCTATTTTTTTTTGGTTAGTAGAGACAGGATTTCACTCTTGCTCAGGCTGGTTTTGAACTCCTGACCTTGAGCAATCCACCCGCCTTGGCCTCCCAGAGTGCTAGGATTATAGGCGTGAGCCACCGCGCCCGGCCAGGATGGACCTTATTGTCCAGGCCTGGGAAGTGGAGGACAGTGGTCCCAACTGGATGTTCCCTAGGAGTTTGGAGAGTTTTCCTTGTGGACCTCCCTCATTCCCCAACTTGCCCCCCTCCCTTCCCTTCTCACAGTCCTCATTCCTTTCCTTCTTCTTTGTCTCAGCCTTCTCCATCCCACTTTCCCTTCTGTGTCATTTATCCCAATAGAAATAATCAAACCTCAAGATCCATCAACTCTCCCTTTGACTTATACATTTTTCAGCCTCGGAGGATCCACAAATGTCAATATATTTTTCCTTTTTTTTTTTTTTTTTTTTCTGTTGCCACTGGTCTGTGTAGACCAGGGCAGGTTGTCTCAAGGGTAAGCTTTTGTCACAGAGGGGATAGGGTATGCTGATGATTTTTTGCTCAAGCCTATAGTCTTGTTCATCCCCCAAAATAAATACAGTTAAACAGACACTTCTCTGGTCATGAGAAATTCACTTTCTTCCTTAACATAACTAGTACCCCTGCTTTATTTATGCGATGAAAATATTTGCCATCTCCCAGCCCTGCATCTGTCTTTTATTCTCCTTCCTTCCTTCTTTTCTTCTTTCCTTTCCTCCTTCCTTTCTTTCTTGCTTTCTTTTTTTGCAGAGGTGGTGGTGGGAGATGAGAAGACAGCCAAACTTAGCTTGTTATAGATTTTATTTGTCTGTAGCAAAGGTCCCAACAAAGATCATTTCTATTACTGAAATACAATCCCACAAAATTGATTGAATGCCTTACGTATGTTGGGCAGTATCCTGATTGTGATTTGTTTCCATGAACTAGTATTATGAATCTTCTCCAGAACTGGCCAAATCAAAGGGCTTAAGATTTGATGCTGAAACCCAGGATTTTCTCCAATGAATGAGTTCCTATGCAAAGTTAGTTGCATGTAACACAGCCAGAAGGTCTGATTATTTTGGTAGCAATCTAGAAGTACTATTCCCAGTGCTCTCTTCATAAGCGTTCATTCAACCAATCAATGCGAATTGGTCGCCTGCTATGTTCCAGGCACTGCATTAATTACTGTGGCTACATTGATGAAAAAGATGTCCCTATCTCAAGAAGGAAGCAAATATATATAATACTAAATTCATTACAATGTTTCGAGTGATGTAATCAAGGTATGAACAGAGTGATTAGTGCAGGGGTTGGCAAATGGCTGGCCACCTGTTTTAGTGAATAAAGTTTTATTTTGGAACACAGCCATGTCCATTCATTGACTTACTGTCTATGGCCACTTTGTGCTACAGTGGCAGAGTTGTGGCAAAAGAGACCGTGTCCTGCGAAGCCAAAAATATTTGCTCCCTGACTCTTTATAGGAAAAGTTTGCAGACTTCTGCCTTACAGAAATTATTTGTTTAGGGTAACCTGCAAAGCATCAAAGAGATGATGTTTGAGCTGGAACTTTTAGAATTAGTCATATTTTTTCAGGTATACAACAGGGGAAAGGATATTATAGACAGAAAGATCAGAGGCAGAAGTTGAGCAAAGATACAGAAGTACAAAAAAGTAAGGCCCTTACTAAAAACCATTGAATTATATACATTAAATGGCTCAATTATACAGTATGTGAATTGCATGCAGATAAAGCTGTTTCTTAAAAAACAATATTGGGAACTGGTCCAGTGTGTCTCAGTGGAGCATTACAGTGAGACGGTTTTATGTTGTGTATTACAAGATGTTTAACCTCCCAAGTTTCCACCTATAAATGCCAGTAGAGTCCTCTAAGCTTTAGGACAGCCAACGCTACCATCATGCACTTCCAAACACCCCCAGGAGGGCAGTAACAGGTTTACTATGAGCCACTGATAGTCCAATGTGGCTTGAGCACAGGGTGTATGGAAAAAGTGTAAGGCAGTGGCACATAAGGAATTTCTTTCTTTTTTTTTTTTTTTTTTTTTTTTTGAGACAGAGTCTCACTCTGTTGCCCAGGCTAGAGTGCCGTGGCATCAGCCTAGCTCACAGTAACCTCAAACTCCTGGGCTCAAGTAATTCTTCTGCCTCAGCCTCCAGAGTAGCTGGGACTACAGGCATGCACCACCATGCCTGGCTAATTTTTTCTATATATTTTTAGTTGTCTGGCTAATTTCTTTCTATTTTTAGTAGAGACGGGGTCTTGCTCTTGCTCAGGCTGGTCTCGAACTCCTGATCTTGAGCGATCCCTCTGCCCTCCTCGGCCTCCCAGAGTGCTCGGATTACAGGCTAGGCGTGAGCCACCACACCCAGCCTCGGTAAGGAATTTCAATGCTGTCCTTCTGGCAGTTAGTCCTCCTTCAAGTCTACAGTTTATGTACTAAGATCTCTCTTTTTGGGGAAAGCTGCTACCTCCCTGTAAAGAAGCTTTTCTAGGAGATCCCAAGTGTCAGCCTCAGATGGAAAGCCCAGAAAAAAGTAGATCTTCCATAATTCCATCCCTAGCCATTGCCCACCCAACGGAAGGCTGACCATCCCATCAAGCTGTGGCCAAGTGAAGTGAACAAATTTGCTATAATACAATCACAGAGACACAGCTGGAATGTGCAGCTCTATAGTGAACAAACTGGGTCGTTAAGCACACATTAGCAGCTGGTAACCCACCCTTTAAAACTATTAACATGCTGATAAGACATTTTAAACACTCAATAAATAAAAGATGCCATTAAAAATGGTGTGAATGTATTTATATGTTCCAAAGCTCCACAAAGTAAGAATGATTTATTTTTGTCAGTACTTTTAATCCTTGCAACTTCTGCCTTTTCTACATTTTTTCACCACTCCTCTGATTGCATTCTCATTCCGGAGAAGCATTCTCAGGAGGGAGCAGGTTAACAGCATTCAAATAACATTTCAGCAGGTATTTGGAGGTTGAAGTAAGGTTCTCTTCAACTCTCAAGGTCAGCCAACTCCAGTATATTCTAAACAGCAGTAAGGTTTGCTGGGCCTTGAGAGAAGAGAATATGTTTGGAACAAAACGACAGCCACATTGTCACATTGGTTAGGTTCTGTGTTGGCCAGCACTCAAAGACAAAGTTCACTTATCCAGTATGTTGGTAAGGGGGGTTTAGTGAGATGTTTAGCTGTTCAATTTTAAAGACCCTTTCCTGAATATGTTGCAATTATACTGCAATCAGGCTAACTTCTCTTTGTGCCTCCATCTCATTCACAAATTAAAACAACATTTTATGGGGTCCAGTTTACTTGAAATTGTTGTAATTATTGCCTCATTGATTGCAAACCAGGAACCACCCACTTCTCTTAAATACAGACAGCTGGGCCATCTGTTCCCTATGAATCATGTAAACAGAGAAGACTTGAGAGAAGGATTTAAACACTTTCCAACCTGGTTCTGCCTTATTTCAAAAATGCAATCAACTGTCCAGAGACTTAACAGATGCAATGCTTAAGATCTGACCTGCCAACTTGATCCTCTCGTGTAACATGGAAAGTTCTCGTTAGAAAATGAGGTCAAAGCCTCCAACCTAGTCATATTTGGTTTTCCTGCTCATTTAATTAAGGTTTTAAAAAATTACATAGGAAATACATACACAGGAAATAAAAATTCAAGCAGTACAGAATGGTTCAGAATGACAAAATGCTCCCTCCCTGCCCCTTGCTCCCAGACAAATCCCTTGAGACCTCTGACTTTTCTGTTTTTAGTACTTTTGATGTTAATTGCATTACTCTAGTTTTTGGTTTATCAACTTTAATCTGTATTGAGACTTCCCACTAAGAAAGATGATGAATTTGGCTCCCTCATCCTCTCTCAATGTGGTCAAGACCCTAATTCATTAATCCTACCTCTCCTTTCCCCCTTGAAATTTTTATTATAGTTTTTAGTTTTTATATTAGTTCAATTCAAACTTCAAATAATGCACTTAAGCCTTGATTTCTTAATCGATCCACTTGGTTTTCATTTTATTACATCTATATGCAGCCAAATTTAATATTTTCCTTTTTATAGTTTATACTTTTTGTCTTGTTGAAGAAATCCTTCCCTGCTGCAAGATTATAAAAATATTGTCCTATATTTTATTTTAAAAGTTATGTCTTTTATACTTTAGCCCCTAAACCATCTGGAATTGACTGTTGTATATAGTGTGAAATAGAGATCCAATTTCATTTTTTCCATATGGATAATCATTTGTTTCAGCACTGTTTATTAAACAGTCCAAGCTTGCCCCACTGTATTGCAATGCCATTTCTGCTATATATCAAGTGTTATACAACACTTGATATATAACCATTAGTCTGTCTCTGAGATCTCTATTCTGTTCTCTTGATCAATTTGTTTTAATTCAATTGCATGCCTGGGGGGGCACCACAATCTCTGAACCTTGGTTTTTTTATCCTTAAACTGGGGATAACAATATTGTGCCCTAACTACCTCAGAGAATTGATGGGAAATCAAATGGAATAACGCATGTAAAGACACTGACAAATGGAAAGTGTTATTCCAATTATGGAACCATAACATGCTGGCATCAAAGTGACTTTAGATATCACTTTGTTAAGCCCTTTATATTTACAGAAGAGGAAACTGGGGTTTAGAGCAGGTGAGTGATATGCTCACACAGAAGGCATCATTATTATGCTCTTAGAGTATGCTTCCTAAAGCCTCAGCATAAAGCAAAGGGCATTTTATGTAATCCCACTAAAATATCAAGTCAAGGACTTAATCCTCTAGGACTATCTGTTGGACACTGTTCATGTTTTCCCCAAAATGTGATGTAATTGCCAAAGGTTGATATATTACTTCCTGTGCCTTATGGCTGATTTCAAGGTTGAATGGTGCAAGTGCAGTTTTGCATAGCCACCTCTTATTTAACAGCACATATTGATATACATCACAGCCACTTAACAAATGGCATCTACCCAGTTGGTGCCTGTCACACAGCTATTACGTGTTAAATATAAGACACAGGTGATTTATGTTGCTATTTTATGTAAAACAAGAACATCTATTTATAGAAACTAGCCCATCTGCAAATTGGCAAACACACCTGAACAAGAAGACAAAAGTTTAATTTAAACATTAAATAGCAATAAAGATAATTAGAAACTTTCATTTTCATTGAGTTAGAAAAAAAAATCTCTCTCAAAGATTGAACTTGGGCAGATAGTCTACAAACAGGGAATAACTATTACCATATGATAAAGTGGGACTATAAAAGCATTATTTTTTATTTTTTGTTGTCACATATATCACTTATACAAAAAGATTAAATATACCTACAGATTAAGGATTAATAATAAAAAATAAAACAACCACCCCTGTATCTACCACTCAGGTTAAAAAATAGTGTATTACCAATACCTTAGAGGCCCTTAGTGTGTCCTCTATTGCACCTCCCCACTCCCAGGGTAGCCACAATCCTGGATCTTATGTTAATTATTTCCTTGCTTTTGTTTGTAATTTTGCCACCAATGTATGATTCTCTAAAAAATGCATTGCATAATTTTGCCTTGTTTTGAAATTTACATTAAAAAGAATCATATTGTTTGTATTCTTCTGGTACTTTCTTCCTTTGTCAGCATCGGGACCTAACTGAGACTTAGATACATTTTAAACTTATAAAAATTAAACTATATGATAGAAAAAGGAAAGAAAAAGAAAGAAGTAGCAGAAATATTGAAAGAGAGAAGAATGGTCATTTCAATGATGTTGGCAATTCTGTCCTTCACCTCCAGTTGTCAAATAAAATATAGGACACAAAGTTAAATCTGAATTTCAGCTAAAAAAAAAACCCCAAATTTTAATATAATTATTGCATGGGACATACTTATACTAAAAAAAGTTATTGGTTATTTATCCAATATTCAAATTTAACTGGGCTTCCTGTTTTATTTTATTAGCTAAATCTGGCAACCTATCCCATCCCATTCGTTCGATGGGCCTGCCCCCAGAGTGAATGGAGCTATGGAAAATATGGCTCTCTTGTTTTTTAAAAAACATTTTCCAATGTCATGTGACAGTGTTATATGTGAATCCAGTGCTCAACCATAGGAATGATAATGTGTCCCAATGCTGGAGGCAAAACTGGCTTCCTTCCTAGGTTATTTTTGAAGGTAGTTTTGATTGTACACAATTATATCAGGCAATGCATTCAGTCACCAGTGGCAGAGACCCAGGTACAGCATTTTAAAAAGAAGAACTTATCCAGTCATATGAAGGAAGTCTAGAGATAGGCAGTACAGTGATGATATAATGGTCTCAAATGTCATCAGAGACTCAAGCTCCTATCTTTCTGCTTCACCATCTTTAGTGGTGACTTCTGTCCTCACGTTCACTTCGTGGTCCATGATGGCTCCTAGAGCTCCAGTCATCAAGCTTACATTCCAGGCAAAAAATATGAGAGGTATGGGGCAATAAGGGCATTCACCAGAATTCTGTCTAAATTCAAATAGCTTTTCTATAAGTCCCTCTTAACAAGGTCCACTTAGATCCCATTAACCATCCATAGCTCAGAAATGCAGTTTTTAATAAACACATTACTATCCATAAAAAAAATCAAGTTTCTGTCACTAAGGAGAAAAGGAAAAGTGGATATTGGCTAGGCAATTAGTAGTCTCTGCCACAGTGATTTTTGCCTTATCTACTTAATTAAGAACCCAACCCCTGAGTAAGATAGGATTCCACTGTGACTATTTACAGAGAAAATTGTCTAAACTCTCATCCATTGCTTTTTTTGAATCATAAAGAATCAGTCCAATTATATTAGCATGTTGGAAAAACAAAGTATAAATCTATCTATAAAATTGACATACATTTTTTTTAAGAGACAAAGAGGCTGCACTTGAACTCCTGGGCTCAAGGGATACTCATTGTATAGCTGGGACTCTAGGCATGTGCCACTATGCCTGGCTGAAATTTGACAAACATTTTAATCCAAACTAGTACACTGCTATAAATAAGTAGCCCTTTCATTTAAATACTTCACAAACAACATACTTTGTAATAATTAAGTACTAAAGGATGGCACTAATAAATGCAGTCAATCCTCATAAACATTTTATACCAAGAAACACTATTTAAAGAATCTTATACATAACCCATGTGCAGGAACAATCATCGTGTCTCCTCAACTCTTTGGAGGGTGGTCAGAGATATACTATTGAGCAATGCTTCTTGTCTGACATAGAAGTGTGTAGGATGCTATACCTATGCCCTTTAATTCATCAATAAACCATCATAGCCAGTTTGTGGGTTTCTAGAATCCTTGTTACCCCCTTCAGGGACACCATTTAGTTCTTTACCTTCACGTGAAAGGTATAGGGGGACGCAGTATAAATAAAAGATAGAAAAATGGATTTTTTAACGAAGTTATAGAAAGAGTGATGTAAGGAAAGAGATTGAAATAATAAGATATAATTTAATTTTAGAGCTATTTGGATATTTAATTTACTAGTGATTTCCTGTATAAACATTAGTTTATTCAATGGCAAAATTGTACTATAGTCCATAGGGTGCCAGTTGGCTCTCTCATCTCCAACTTTTCCAAGTGTAAGAGTCAGTTCTGGAAACAGAAAGACCACCAACTACTCCAGAATATTCTTCCCCAGTAGCCTCTAAAGCAAGGTCCACGAATAGAGTGGTGAGCATCACTGCAGTGTGGTACTTGCCTCCCACTTCCAGACTCAGATTCACCTGCCTGTACAAGTGGGTGCACATACTATTGTTCTGACTATACAGATATATTATATATAATTCACTATTGTCAAAGTGGAAAAATAAAAAGTGACATTAACATCCACATATTTGTACCTTTGATCATGGGATTCACTCAGCCTGGCATATTCTTCCTACATCTTGTTTATCAAATCTGAGCTCATGTTTTAAAGGCCCAGGTCAAGGGCTATCTCTTCTGTGAAGCCATCCCTAATCTCCTCAGGCAGAACTAACTTAACCCTCCTCTATACTTTCCCTACATTTTGCTTAGCACTGATTACTACTCCATCTAGCGCACATTTCATTCTGCTTTGTATGGAGAGTGTTTATATGATTTTCTCTTTTACTAGATTGTGAGCAACTTGTGTGTGGTCTGGGGGTAGATGTTAGTTCATCTCTGTTCATAACATGGAATCTCTCAGTCCCCATGGCCCTTCGTTCAAAATGGTCCTCGTCCCATGATATTATTTGGGAAAAAGGTAAACAGTCATTCTTTTCTTATTCACCACTGATGAATGCATTGATGAATGCATTGATTGAGTCTCAAGTCATAATCCACTATGCGCCAGCATAATATTTAACAAAAGATTACCTTGTGCTCCGTCTAGAGGAGTGTTTGTATTGCAAGCACAGAAAGCCCTCTTTAAGATGCATTCCTAAAGTCCAACCTGCAGAGAGTATTATGGGAAGTCTCCAGTGTACTTTGAAAAATATTAGCCAGCCACCACTAAAATCTATCCCTATGTCTATTGCCTATTCCTCAAAATCTATTCTTACTGTCTCCAAGGAAAAGAAGGGATTTAACTTTCCCCATCTTATCAGCCGCCTTGATAATCAACTGGTTTCTGGGCTCAATCCCAGAGGTGAAGTTAGATGTGTAGCTACACATTTCCAACACAGAAATTTTGGGAGGAGCACTAGTCAATCTGGCTCTTATTCCATTCTGGTAGAACTCCAAGGAGGAGCCATCTACCCTGTCATAAATTGGGTTTCCTTCTTTCATTATTGCAGAGACAGTCTTGCAAATACCAAACTTCTAAAGTGTACTTTGAATCAGTTTAGTCTACTGTGCCCAGTTGGGACTCTGGGAACATAAATTCCGAAATGAATATTAGGGTATTCACCACTGTGGTCCTTTGGCTGGACAGCACAAGAGATAGGGCAGGGAGGTACAGTAATAAGAAAAATGCTTAGCAGTCTCTGCTTCTTCATCCACACTACCAGAAAACCTCTGAGTCCCCAAAGTGATTTGTTCTCAGTGACATTGTGTTCTGAGAATGCTTTAAATGTGGCGAAGTAGAAAGATTGGGGGGTTTGAAATTAGATAAACCTGGACTAAAATCTTGGCTTCATGTTTTATGGAAGCTCAGTATGTGAGCTTGGGACAAATTACTTAAAATTTTTGAAGTACATATCTATTTTTATATCCATTTTTAAGTTGTAAAGTGGAGTTAATGCCTACCACATACAAGTGTTGTAATGCATCCCTTGGATGATGTAGAGCTCAGCACACAGGAAGCACTCATTTAATAGTAGCTGTAATCCATGCTCGTGAGTTATCAGCAAAGGTTGGTGAGTAATAGGCAGTTCTGTCTCTTGGGTAGTTGACAGTTTGGGATTTTTGCATGAATTATTAGCTCACCTTTTTATCCAATAACCATGGAATACTAAACAGTGCCTGTGAGGTTGACTTTCCAGTGGTGTGATTTCCTCCTGAAAGCTTCTCAATCTTCATTTATCCTCAATCTGAAATCTGAAATCCTCTTTAGTTCCAGCTTACAGATCAGCTAAATTGAGAGCCTCAAGGACAAACGAACTTACATGCAGCATTAAAGAAAGACCTGAAGGCAGGTTTTCTTGTTTTGTTTTGTTTGAGACAGAGTCTCACTCTGTTGCCCAGGCTAGAATGCCGTGGCATCAGCCTAGTTCACAGCAACCTCAATCTCCTGTGCTCAAGGGATCCTCCTGCCTCAGCCTCCCGAGTAGCTGGGTCTATAGGCATGCGCCACCATGCCCGGCTAAATATATATATATTTAGTTGTCCAGATAATTTCTTTCTATTTTTTTAGTAGAGACAGGGTCTCACTCTTGCTCAGGCTGGTCTTGAACTCCTGACCTCAAGCAATCCTCCTGCCTTGGCCTCCCAGAGTGCTAGGATTACAGGTGTGAGCCACCACGCCTGGCCTGAAGGCAGGTTTTGATAAAGAAAAAGGAAAAGAAACGAAAAAGTGATAAAGATACTGGGCCTTAGAAGGCTAAAACCAAAGGGTAGGGGTGAGTAAAACCAGAAAAAAAGAAAGCACTGAATATAAGGTTGGCCTACATTAAGATTCTTGTGTAAAAGTAATAATAATTACTAAGTACTGACTATGTGCCATATCCTGTTCTAAGCCTTTACATGGATTGTTTCATAGAATCCTTTCAATAACCCTCTGAGGTCATTACAATTAGTATCCCCATTTTGCAGATGAAAATACTGAGGCATGAGGAGGTTAAGTAATAATTTTCCAGGGTTATTTATTGCCAGCACCAGGATTTGGACACAGGCTGGCTGGATCCTGAGCCTGTGATTTTCAGCATCATATATGACAGCAGCTGACATTTGTTAAATGTTGATGGCAAAATATATGAAATATAATTCTAAACACTTCTCGTGAATTATCTCATAATGATCCTCCAACAACCCTTGGGAGCCAATGCCATTATTAACTCCATTTTACAGATTAAGAAACTGTGGTTTAGAGTTAAGTTACTTGTTCAAATCACATAGCAAGTCAGCGACACAGCCAAGATTTGGACTTTTGCACTTTGGTTCTGTGGCCTGCACTTACAACTATTTTAAACTGCCTCTCCAGCTAGAACAGGTACAGGTTGACTATCCCTTGTCCAAAATTCTTGAGACCAGAAGTATTTCAGATTTTGCACTTTTTTGGATTTTGGAATATTTGGATATATGTAATAAGATAACCTGGGGATAGGACCCAAGTCTAAACACTAAACTCACTTATGTTTCATATACACCTTATACACATAGCCTACAGGTAATTTTATACAATATTTTTAATAATTTTGTGCATGAAATAAAGTTTGCGTTACGTACTCATGTGTGGAATGTTCCACTTGTGGCATCATGCCAGTGCTCAAAAAGTTTTGAATTTTGGAACATTCCAGATTTTGGATTTTTTGGATTAGGGATGCTCAACCTGGATTATTAAGCACATCTAACAGATGAGAAACTGTTGTCCAATGACCTAGGTGCCATAGCCAGTGAGCAGAAATAGATCTTAAATCCAGGATCCCCTAATCTTCGTTTTTACTAGGCTACCTGACCCCTTGCCATAGTTTGGGACTTTAGTGTGTAAGGCCATTTGCTGTTCTGTCTCTTTGTTAAATAGGTAGCTCAAATGCAATTTCTCAGTCTTATATTAGTGCACAAGAGCTTGGTGAATTAGTTGTTGCCCTTTTCTGGTATTCCAAAGCTAAGAATTCCTAAAAAGTTGATCCAAGATTATAAGGAACAAATAGCCCTAGAATGTTCCTTCCTAGCTCTCACCCTCTGCCTCTCCCTTTTCAGGACTTACAGGAAATACACTGGCAATTATCACAGGAAACTCAGTCATTCAGCCAGTGCTACCTGACAAATGGCCTTGAAACTATTTTATAAGTGACAGATGAGCAAGGTCCTGGAAGGCACTTGTTCTCTCTTCCTGACTAAAAGCATGAAACAAACAATACTAAGAATCTTATCTCTGAAATGCACTGTTTCAGATGGCAGAAGAAGCTGTGTATATACCTATTAAATAGGCCTACTGAAACCTTACTAGCTCTATATTAATTAAGTGATGCTAATATAACCTAGCATCTGTAAACAAGCCAAGAAGACATCTGTGGATTACTGGGACAAGCATTTCATATTTTTATAACCCTTTATAGCTCAAGTAGCTCAAAGTACTTTTGTAAACCCTGGAATATAGCCTTCTAACACACCCAGTATATAAGAAAGGGACAAATTTTTAGTCCCTCCTATTCAAATTTTAAAGATTGAGATGAAAAGATATTAAACAAGACAGGTCTCCAGATTCTCAACTTACTGCTAAGTCCTTAAACAAGAGGATCTGCACAGCCAGACTGATTCTAGGTAAAAATACAACTTTGAAATTTGTCTTTGGACCCTTCTGCATTTGCCTTCACCCATTCAGCAATCTTCATGCCCTTTCTGTGATTTCCTCTTCTCCTGCTCAAATGGCCTCATGCAAAAAAGACTTTTTAATTATGGCTTCTCATATGGACCAGATTTACATCCTATGCCCCCTCTCCACATCCCTCTCTATAGAAACTACCTGGGCCCCCTTTCCAATAGGACTTCCTAGAAAGTGTCATGTAGGAATGCAATCAGATAACCTGGCAATCCACTTCTGGGAATGAATGTGATGGATATAAAAGTACCAGGTGGCAAAAACAGATGAAAGATGATGTAAGAGGAGGGTTGACCAACTGTCCGAGTTTTCCCAGGACTGAAGGGTTTCCTGGAATATGGGACTTTCAGTGCTAAAACCAATAAAGTTCCAGAAAAACTAAAACAAGTTGGTAACCCAAAAAGTATTGTTTACAGTAAGCAAACAACTGAAGACAAAACAACCTAAATTTTCATCAATCGAGTAACATTTGAGTAAATCATGGAACCAGCTATTTTTTTTAAAATGAGATAAATCTCTATATATTGAATAGAAAAGATGGCTATAGAAATTATTAAACAAAAAAGAAAACTATATAATAGTATGACTAGTGTGATATTAATACCATTTTTTATGAAAACTAAAAAAAAACAAAACACTAAAGTAGAAAAGTGACATGATCAGATTTGCATATTGGACTCAATCCTAGAAATAAAAGGAAATCTTGGTGTTTTAATCATCCATTTTTGTACTGGATAACATAAGGATGGTTCATACATTTTGAAAGGTCATTAGGGCAATTATTAATTGTCATTATTACCTCAGAATAGAGAAATCTGGAATGACAGAATTACAGTGTCATACCAGAAAACATGCAAGCATTAAAGGTGATTGAAAAAAAATAGAATAATAGAATGAAAACAAACAGACTTTATTTTCAATTTCTTTTAAAGTAACCTAAAAAGAAAAGCCAGATACAAATGCTGGTGATGAAAATGAAAAGAGAGGGTAACAAGCATGTAAGATAATGCTTAGCCAATAAATAGAAAGTTAAATAAATAATGAAGTAGAGCTGTTTGAATTTGATGGTGGTATAGATCTTTGATATGAACAAGTTCACTGTATGTTATGTATGGAAATAAAGAAAAGTCATTAGAAATGTGTTTCAGTGAGGGTACTACAGTCAGTGCAAAATCTGTCTTTTGTGAGTGAAACATGTTATAGAAATATAGACTTTGGGGAGCTGTCAATGTCTCAGAACATATCTCCCCTGAATGTCAAATGTCCTTAACATACAAAAAGAAAGAAGAGTAGAAGTTACACCAAAAACGTAATAATTCTTGCTAATTACTAGGAATACAGGCTATTTTTGTTATTTTTTAATATTTTTTTATGTTCTCCAAATTTATCTAGAAATGAAATATTGTCCTTTCATAATCAGAAACGAAAACCATTGAGTCAGCTCCTATCCATCACTGGAAGGAACATGAGGGAAAGGATTGTCCCTGTATACAGTGTTGGAAGGAATGTGATTTAATGACCCCTTTTTGGAAAGCAATTGGGTGTATCAATAAAATTTTTAAACTTGAATATCTTCAACCCAACAATTCCATTTTTTGTGCAGATATATGTACGTATGAGGTCAATCATTGCAATGTTATTATAATAGCAAAACTTTGAACAAACCAGTGTTTATCAATAGGATATTGGCTAAATAAACTAAGGTATATACATACTAAGGAATAAATGGAAGACATTTAAAAGAACAAGATAAATATGCATGTAATGACATAGAAAGCTGCTCATATTATGTGGCTGAATGAAAAAACTTGTAGAACAATATGTGTGTAATCTTATTCCTTATATACACACATATATACACATACTGCTACATGTGCATAGAAAAAGTCTAGAGGTAAAGAAACTAAACTGCTAACAGTGGTTACTTCTGTAGCGATGAGAGGAAAGAGTAGAGAGGATTTTATGTATTTACATATTGCTTGAGGTTTTCTTTTTTAATCATAAGCATGTATAATCTTGTAACAATGGCTTTTAACTCAAAGCAAGCATCTGACAGGAAAACCAATAAATTATGGTATATCTATACAACAGAACATTCAAGCACTAAAATGAAGCCCCAAACATCAACATGGGTGAATCTCACAAACATAATATTGAGGAAAAAAAAGTTTATGAAAAATATACACAGTGTGGATTCATGTATGTAAAGGTCCAAAATGTGCATAAAAACCCTAAACAACATTGTTTAGAGATGCATACATGAAGAAGAACAAGGGGATGACAAACACAAAATTCAAAATTATAGTTACTTCTGGAGAAAAGGAAGGACACTCAGGTGCTTTAAGAATTTTGATTATATTCTACTTCTTGGGCTGGGTGGTGGGTAATGGGTATTCATTTTATTATTATTCCCTAAACAATAGACATATGTTACATTATGCTCTCATATACATGATAGATTTCATACATGCACATTACATTATACATTTCATAACTAAAAATTTAAACAAAAGGAAAAAATTGATGTTATTCTGAGAAAAAAATCATTACACACACACACACACAATCAGATAAACGAATTCGCATTAAAATGTTAGAAGCTGATTGGAATTACAAAAATCTGACTTGAGGGGCAGATGCAATTTAGCTGAGGCTCTATAGAGAAGCAAAATCCTGTCACCAAGGAAATGAATGAATGAATGAATGAATGAATGAATGAATGACATTTTAGATTTTAGATAGTTAGAAAGAAGAGGGGAATATTTTGGGGTGAATTGGGGGAAAACATATTCCTGGTGTGCCCACATTACATTATAACACTGAGGAGCAAACACTTTCTCTCAAAGAGTTTATGGAGTCAATGACTGTCCTATAGAACAGATCTTCAGGGTTAGTATCAGAAAACCACTCTAAAGTCTGATGCACTCACTCCCCTTTATCTATAAAGGGCTTCCAGGATGACCAGTAAAGTGTAATAACTTGGCTAAATTTCTCATTCAATTAAGCCCAAATATTTGAATTGGTAGCCCTTTGATGACATGGTTTTTGACATGTACATTCTTAAATGGAATATTACACTGTGAGTTCTTATTATATTAATTAAATTTGACCTAAACAATATCAATCACCCCACAACCTTCACTTCTCCCATCACCAAAGAAGAGAAAATAGAAAAGAAAAAAGATTTTAATTTGCTCAGATATCCTGGTGTTATTGAAATGATTTTTTTAAAAGCTTTGTTCCTTAATTGATACTTTTCCCCTAGTAATTAAAGTATGGCAATAAATAAGGATGAAGCCTTTTCTATTACTTGACAATGAAGGGGTCAGGCTCTCAGAGTCATATTCATCAGCCTGAGATGGGAAGCAGCAGCACGATGGGGGGAACCCATCTGTCTTTATTAAGACTTGGCACCAAGGGAGCACAGAAAAGAGAAGAGCTCATTTACTAAATGGCAGTTCCCATTCTGCAAAGCGACAGAAAATTTACTGCACTGTCAGCAAGAAAAAAATAATCCACTCAGGGAAAGTTGTTATATTAGGAAGATTTAAAGAGAAAGAGCTTTTCAGTGATATTAGAGAGATAAAAATTTCTACCTAATAATACATAACTAAGTAGAAAAAAATTCTTCTCCAAGCCATTGTTCATGTTGCCTTTTCCTCCTCTAAAGCTCCTTCCTCTCTTAACCTATTCCTATCTTTTCCATCATTTAAGGCCAGAAACAAGCCCCAGCTCTACCTGGAGCCCTCCCTAATTTCAGTCCAAACTAACTTCACTTTCTTGCTATCATATTTTCTAGTAGGCATAATTTAGCATTCAGACAATTCACCATTTTACTATGTATTTTCACTCTCTAATTTTTTCTTGTACTGGTATGCTTTGCCCAAGTAGATTTTAAGCTTTTTGTGGGCGGAGACTGTGTCTTAAACACTATTGGAGCCCCATTTAACACCCGGTAGGGTTCTTGGCACATAATGTGTTCAACAAATGCTTATTCCTTGATTTGTTTTCTGATCTAAATCCCATTATTATCCACAGTAACCGTCTTCATTGGGAAAAAAAATAAAAACAAACCCAAACAGATTAATTTCTTAAATAGTTAAAATGTATGTATTGAAGTAATGCACACACACGGTCAAAACAGAATACAGGAGGGCTTATGATGAAAAGCAACAGACTTCTGCTCCACCATGACACATCGCATATTTCTGTTCTCCAGGGCAACCTCTTTAACTAGTTTAGCTGTTTCTTCTTATAGTTACTTCCTCCTATCTCTACATAAAATGCCTAGGCCACTAGATCTTAGTTATATCATTTCCTCTCCCCTTTCCCATTCATCTAACATAATTATATAGTTATTTTGGTTCCTCTATCAGTTGCTTTGAATTTTACATATTATGGATGTAGTACTTTTATTACATATTCTTTCAGCTCTCTTCTCTTACTTTAACCTTCCAACTTTGTTCATACTTTTCTTTTGCATTCTTTCTATAATCACAATTTAGTCTTCTGTACTTTGTTTATAGGTTAACCCAAAAGTTAAAATCAGTCAATGGTGTTTACATTATTGTGACTATGTAAATAGCATTCACTTTGGGGGCAAAAATTAGATTATATTTTCTTTCTTTTACAGATTTTAAAATTTTCTTGGACTTTCTAATAGCTTTCCTCCCACCTTGCACTATTTGCCTCTATCATATACTCAGGTTTTTTTTTCTTTTCAAAATCTTCATCATAACAGGTGAAGCCCCTTTTTTCTGGAAACTTCCTTCCCTGAAACCTGCAACCTCAGGTTCCACTGTGGGCCAGTTGCTCTTTAGGCCTATCCTACAACTATCCTCCTGGGACTTCACTGTTTCCCTAGGTTGGATCCATTCTTTTCAAGAATTCATGTCTTCCTCTTTCTTGGTTTATTTCTTCATTTTTGCTGGACTAAATCCTCAACTTCCTTTAAATGTATTTGTTGCAGATCAATTGTGGGAGTTATCTCATGTCTGAAAATGCTTTTATTCTATTCTTACACTTCATTGATAGTTTAACTAGTTATAGAATGTTGAGTTGAACAAAGCCATTTTCCTTTAGAACTTTAAAGGCATTACTCCAATGTTGTCTCACTTTTGCTGATGAGGAAGCCGATGTCAATATCATTCTTATTTCTTTGCAAGTTACTTGTTTTTCTCTCTGGAAGTCTTTAGGCTGTCTCTATGCTCTGTATTCTGAAATTTCACCAGAATATACTCTGGAAAATTCTTTTGTATTGTTCCTTTGATAATGCCCTCTCCTTTGTTCTCTCTTTCTTTAATTTCTATTAGTAAAATGTTGGATCTCCAGGAATTACTACTTCATCTTCCTTCTTTTAGTCTGTTTGTTCTATGTTCTTTGATATTTCGTCAAGTCTGTCTTCCAACTCTTCTATTAAATATTATCTCAGTAAATTTTTGGTTTCTAAGAGGTCTTTCTTGTCTTCTTACTATTTATTTTCAAATATCCTGTTCTTGTTTTATGAACGCAATGTTTTCTTGACGCTGAGTATACTAATTCTAGTGTTTTGTCTTCCTTCTATATTTTTCTCTCTCAACTGTCTTTTTTTCTATTTGTTTACCATTCTCTTTTATGATGGTTTTCCTCAAATATCTGGTGATCATTGATATTTTGTTTATATAGAAAAATGGGGCAATAAAAAGTGATTAGTAGCTTCATATAACTAAATAGAGAGTTAGCCATTTTGTTAGGGGGTTGCCTAAATGCAAAAATAGAAAGGACTCTTCTCTTAAACCTCTCAATTTCTTTGAAGAATAACACTCCATTTTTTTGGAGCTCATAGAGGGTATAGCTGGCTACAAGGCATTCTGTATACCAGAGTAAGGAGGAAAATTAGGAGATTAACTGTGTATAAAATGACTTTATTCATCCCCCCTTCTATGTTACATCTCACTTGGTTGTCTGTCAAACCTAGTATTTATGCAGAGGAAGGCTGATTTTCTCTTTTCACTGTATCAACCCTCCACAAGTATTCTAAACTGTGGCTTCTCCCATACTGCTTCATCAAATACCATTCCTCCATCTACTTTCCAGCTTTTATCCAACTTTCATCCACCAATGGCTCATTTTTCATTTTCCTCATTGTTTTAAATTTATATCTTTTGTATGCCTTTGCTGTCTTGGGATGTAGAGGCAATACATGCATATAATCTGTGTTCTACCTTTAACTTATTGAAATATATACATTTATTTTGAATATACTGTGAGCACCCACTTTGCTATTCCTTCCATTTTTTCTGGGAGTAGAGCACTAAAGAGTAACATACACATTACTGTGATTACTGATTTGGTAATGAAAGCCCATTTTAATGCATAGATGACTGAAACATTAGAACAGCAAACTTCTATTAATATATACCTCCTTCTTAGACAGAATTTCTATGCATAGACCAAGAATGTCTGATATTAAGTACAATTAGTTCATTAGGCACCTACATGTCTGTTTCCCCAAGGTAGTGGTTCTTAAGCTGGGAAGCTTGTTAAAAAATACATATTCTAGACCTCAGCTATGCAGAAGGTTTGGGATAGGGCTGAGACTCTGTATTTTGAAAGAGCTCCCTGCTTTAAAAGCATAACTCCAGTTAAAAACTACTGACTGCTGGAAGGCCAACAATAGCAAGGTTTAGCCATTCCCATTTCCCCCTCCTCCTCATTTCAACTCCTATTTTTGCTGACTCCAAGAGTACGTGGCAGGCTTTAAGGTGAGTGTTTTTCAGAGAGTAATTGCTACATGGCTAATCTAGCTTTTCTAACCATGCTACCTCAATAAAAATCCACCAAGCAATCGGTGAAAAATTGACAAGTTCAATCTGTGCTGAGTGAACTCACTTGCCCAAGGTCATCAATGTGAGTGATGAAGATGAGAACAGTATTTGGATCAATCATCATATGTAGTCTAAGCCAGAGGTTGCCATTCCTTATAAATGTCTAAATGTTTAATGAGATGGTAAGAAATTACATTATAGCAGTGCTAGAGCTTAGCTACCAGGAAAAAAAAAAAAGCACTTCTGTAAGGATGAAATATGCAAACTCCTTGAATTTGGGCAATGTGTGACATTTTATTGGGGGCATGGGCTTATTTTTAAAGGGAATACTAGAGTTCTAATTTAGACAACCCAACATTATTGATAATTGATTCACTGCCTATTTTTAAGGTCCATAAGCCCTTTTAGAACTTTGTCATTTTCACCCCCAGAAGTGAGCCAAACAGAGCTGCTGGTTGGCAAATATGATAAGTAGATCTTAGATATAGCTTCAATACTAGGGCAGGAATATGATACAATGGCTAAGAGCACATGTTGGAGTCAGATATACCTGGGTGAAGAGGCTAGGCTCCATCACTTACTAGTTGTGTGACCTTGAGCAAACAACTTCTCTAAGGCTCAGTTTCCCCTTCTGTAGTTTCTAAAGTGAACCAAGCTCTCTCAAGCTTTGGTGCCTCTGTATAGGCAGCTCCCTCTGCCTTGAATACCATTCACTTCCTTTAACTTGGACTAACTCCTACTCATCCTTCAGGTCTTAAATCAACATTGCCTCTTCCTAGAAGCTCTGATTTCCCACTGAGAGTTAGATAATACTTTTCTGTGTCTCCTCCCCAAGTTCTCTAAACACATAATAAAGGTACGATAATTGGTGGCTTTAAAAAATTTGTTTCTTCCATAGTGTAGAGCCCAGCAAACTAGGGTACACAGGCCAAATCTGATCCATGGCCTCTTTTTGTACAGTCCTCAAGATAAGACTGTTTTTTGCATTTTTAAAGAGTTAGCTATAAGAAGAAGGAGAAGAAGAAAAGAAGAAGAAACAGAGATCATGTGTGTCCCCCAAAGCCTAAAACACTTAGTATCTGGCCCTTTACAAAACAATTTGAGGACCCCTGCCATAGCCCATAAGCAATTTGAGGGCAAGAACTCTTTTTTTTTTATTTCACTGTATATGTATATACATATGTATATGTATATTTCACTGTATTTGTATATTTCACTGTATATGTCTTACTCCTAGCACAATGCCTGGCACATCATAGGCACTCAGATGCTTGTTCAATGAAGAAATGAATTGGTGAGTAGAATCAGTATTTTTAAAGGTACAATTTATCATAGAATCAAAACTCAACTTTGATGTGCAACATTTGGGGAATGGACATGCTTGAAGCTCTTACTGGGGGGGGGAGGGGGGCATGGGCAATATAAGTCACCTTAACACTTGTACCCCCATAATACACTAAAATTAAAAAAATGCAAATAAGGCCGGGCGCTGTGGCTCACGCCTGTAATCCTAGCTCTTGGGAGGCCGAGGCGGGCGGATTGCTCAAGGTCAGGAGTTCAAAACCAGCCTGAGCAAGAGCAAGACCCCGTCTCTACTATAAATAGAAAGAAATTAATTGGCCAACTGATATATATATAAAAAATTAGCCGGGCATGGTGGCGCATGCCTGTAGTCCCAGCTACCCGGGAGGCTGAGGCAGAAGGATCACTCGAGCCCAGGAGTTTGAGGTTGCTGTGAGCTAGGACGCCACGGCACTCACTCTAGCCTGGGCAACAAAGCGAGACTCTGTCTCAAAAAAAAAAAAAAAATGCAAATAAAAAAAAACAAAAATAAATTTAAAAAAAACCTCAACTTTGTCTCCCAATGTCCCAACAAAATGTATCCCATTGGCATAAGCTTTCCCTGAACCTGGATGGAAGCTTGGATAGATCACATGACTTTTCTGTTTACTTCTTCAAAAATAAACAGTCCTAAGGACACACAATCTTGATTTAGTAATCAGGATGTATTCAGTCCAAGATATTAATCAAATTCTTCAGTCTTTACTCAAAGATAAGGTCCCCTCTCCCCAGTCCCATGCTAAGGCCTATAGTGGTGGCTACCTGTCTTTGGAAAAGGAGAAGTGATAGGTTTTCTTCTTTCTCTCCCCACAAGCCAGTTTCTATTTGGATTCTCACCAGGGTAGAAGCAGGAATAGAAAAGAGAGGTAAAGGGATTGATCGTATCTTCCTTGGTGGTATGGCTTGCCACTCTCTGAGTCTCTGGTTCTTCTGTGGGTTCCTAAAAGTCTCCATCACTGAGGACCCTTCCTGTAATTTGGGAGATCTGGGTTGATGTGTTTCTTTTTAGGTTGGTAATTTACAACTCCTTCTTTGGCTCCTAGAAAATCCAACAGTTATCTCCAGCTTCCTGTTGCTGGGTCCTTCTCCCCACCCCCCACCCCCCACAAGATGGCTCTTTTGGACAAAGTCCAGAATGACTCCAACCTGGCTCCCCCTCTTGCATGGCCCCCATTTATTTCCCAGGAAACACTCAAACATCCCTTGTGCCCTGACAAACTATGAGAATTCAGGCCAATCCCAACAGTCAACCCTGTTCTCCTTCCAAGGGCCACATTAAGTTTCTTGGAATGGAGTATAGCCCCAATCCTCTGTCTCTTCACTGCAGGGAATAAATGTCAAGGTCTCTGAGTGGTTGGGTAAAATATCCTCTCACTCACTTGGCTTGAGCTGAAAAATGTTGTGTATCCCCAATCCCAACACTGTTATGGAAGGTGAAGTAGAGTCTTAGCAATTAGGGAAGAAAAGGTAAACTACTCCTGGTGAAATCCTCAGATTTAAGTAGTCTCATCTTCTTTTAACAACTAGAAATTTGAAGCAACGTTAACATTTATTATCTATAATGTGCTCTTTAGATATATTTTCTCATATAATCCTTCTTTTATATTATTGCCTCTTTTACAGATTTAAAAAAACAAATCTCAAAGAAATGAATTGACTTTCTTAAGGTAATCCAGAAAATATAGATCAAAGCCAAGGCTAAATCCCAGGTTAATATAATTTCAAAGTCCCTAGTCTTTCTGCTACATCACGATCTCTTCCACCAAAATACCCCTAATGGCAGAGGAGAGTGAACAAGTATACTTGGGAAAGTCTGAATGGCCCAAAGAGGCCCCACCACAAGTGTAAAACTTCTCTGAAGTTTCACGCTTGATCATAAAAATGAATGCAAAATTTGCATTCTATTCTATGTGTTTATTGTCATATAAACTGTGTTTAAAATTGCCACTTGAATTAACTATGTTCCCCCTGTCCAGATATTCAAGTAAAATCAATCCTCTATGAAAATGCTCTATGTTTATCCTTTACTTTCATGATTCTCGAGCTTACTACTCCAGTTTGAGAAACCCCAGCACATTCCATCTGGGTGAGATACAAGATAGTAGACCATGCTGGTAAAGGATTAAGGATTTCAGGGAGAACCTCAATCCATTGTAACCACTGAAATGAGGGAAATGAAAAGACGTAATAAGATATAAGAGTTGTTAAGGGGAATTTGGGGATAAGGGGAAAATCATTGTAGTAATTTCTTAAAGACTGTTATTAATACTGTTATTAATATTGGTACCATAATAAAAATTGTTGAGGGTATCTATTATTGGGTAAACAATGCACTATTGATGGTATAATATTGGAGAAGTAACATGGGGACATTCAGCTGTTCTTAACCTGGAAGCCATGGATCATGGAAATTATACACCTATTTCTGAGAGAGGAGATGGTCCATAGCTTTCATTAGGTTCTCAAAGGAATCCAAGACCCACAAAGGTTAAGAACCACTGTGACAGAGAAAAGAGCAGAGACCTTGAGATCACACTGCCTGGTTTTCAAATGCCAGCTCCAGGCTTACTAAACTGCACGATATTTTCCCTCTGAGCCTGAGGTTCAATATTTGTAAAATGAGAATTATAATACCCAAATTACAGGGTTGTGAGGATTAAATGAAGTTCTTTATGTTTGTAAAATAAAATAAAATTTTAAGGCTCACTCCCACCCCCCACTGGCTGACTACATGGACCCCCTTGTGGCCAAAGGAATATCCTAAAACTAAATTGTCTGCCAGGAGGAGGGAGGTCAGACTTGCCTCATCATATCCTCCTCCCTTCTTGGGGACATCCTTTGTAACCCATTAACAGGCCTAAGGGTATGCAAGACAAACCTGCAGGTCCTCAATTTACAAAACAAATCTATGTCCAGTGGCTCATCTCTGGTAACAGCTCCTTATGTTAAAACATTCCAAGCCTTTAGACAAAGCTTCATGTCTTTAACCAATTACAAGCCAAAGAATCTTTAAGCCCACCTATAACCTGTAAGCCCCCCCCCTTCCAGATGGCTCACCTTTTCAGGCCAAACCAATGTATGCCTCCCACGTATTAATTTATGACTTTACCTGTAACCCCTGTCTCCCTGAAATGTATAAAACCAAACTGTAACCCAGCCACAGTGAGTCCACTTGCTCAAGACTTCTTGAAAGTGGCTCTGGGTCATGGTCCTCAAATTTGGCTCAGAATAAACTTCTTTCAAATATTTCAGAGTTTGGATTTTTCCATCCACATGTTAAATGCTTGATACAAAGTAGGCACTAAGGAAATTAGTGCTAATTTCCTTCCTCCTGCCACAATATATAAAAGTTGGTAAGGGCATTTAAACTACAGGTGGATAAATCATTTATAATGAAACATATGCCCTAGATTGATATGCCTTCTTCAAAGACACTCTACCTAAATCTTAGAACCCCAACCAGAATCTCGGGCTGATATTAAATTTCCACAAACTAAATGTATTAAGCTGGTGCCTAAAACAACTTTCCCAAACCTAGAAACATACATATGCGTACATTCTATCTGTAACGCTGGAATTATTTCAATGCTACCACATCCTGGTATGTTTGTTTTCAATTCTAAGTATATATTAATGTAAGACCTAGAATGAAAAACCTCTTGAACTGAGCAGGAGATCTGATCCTCTTAAGTGAGATATGAAGCGGCTTTTACAAAGCTAGGGAGCCTCAGCTAATCCTACGGATTTGATGAAGAAGCCTTGAAGGGGTTAAAGTGGAAAGCTTACACAAACTTTGCTTCTCAGCTTCTCTCTTATCTCCTCCCTCTCGGGCTCCCGGCTCCGCACCGCACGCACCGCTAAGGCAGAGTGAGGCTGAATCACAACCTTTCCTGCATACTCTCAACTGTTGCCTGTGAAAGAGGAACTGGGGATTTAACTAATTCAAGCTGCTTCCATTCAAGTGTTCCAGACGGCGGCACGTACACATCCAAACAGAGACTTCTCTTTGCTCTTTGGAGATTACAAGGAGCGGGCATCTGAAACTGCACTCCAAAACCGTAAGTGGTAACTGGCATTTTAAGTAACTAACAGAAGATGTTTTCCTGTTTTTCTGGAAAGGGTTAGAGGAAGATGACAGAGAAAGCATACTTTGCATGAACATACCCCTGCTTCTTTAGCAAAACAAGGCTTTAATTCTATTTTCCAGCTATTCCTGACATGATCCTGAACAAGTTGCCTGTCGGTGCAAGCTTCAAAAGGGATACTTAAAAGGCCAACCCCATTCGTATGGTGGACCAGAAGAGGTAAGAGAGATTTGGAAATATTACGATGTTATTCTAGGTGAAGTGAGCGGCATTATTTTATTTATCGGCAGGTGTGACAAATAGGCACCATCTGCCGCAGAAGGTATAGCAACTCCCACTTGAGCAAGCTTATTACTTAATGGCTCCAGCCATTGAATAAGCACTTGCTGCTGGAATTGTTTTTTCATAGGCTGATGTGGAACTAGATTCTCTAACAGCTCTTACCTTCCTTAGTTTTCTTCCGCCCCCACTAAGCAGATAAATACAAACAGAATGCATTAACTCTTGAAAGCTGTTGCAATTGATAGTTTAGGCTTTCTTTTTGGAATTGTTCCACTGATTATCCTCCCTAGCTATTTGGTGAGATTTTAGCTCTGGAATTACATAGGCAGGTGCCATGCAGAAAAATGTAAAATTATCAGTAGATTCTTTTCAGAGCTTTACCATGTTAAAGAAAATAAAAGTAACTACTAGGAGCACCTCAAGAACCAAAACAGGTGTCAGGGTACACTTATTTCTATATCCCCAGAACATAGCAGAGTGTCTGGCACTCAGTAAAGGTTTGCTGAATAAATGTCAATCTGATTTTGGAGACCCATGCAGAACTTTGTCGCTCTTGTTAGAAACAAGTTTCACCCCATGAATCCTTCTCAGGGTTAATAGTTAGGGAAAGTTCCATAGTCCCTTCTCATTTTAAGAAGCAAAATTCATGATTTGCAGTGTAAGTTATTTTGCTCCTGTGGAATTTTGTATACCTTGTTGATGTCAAACATTAGCAAGGACTTGGCATTTCAATGCTCATATCAAAAACGCCATTAGTTTTTTTTTATTATTATTACCACGAGTTTTATTTACAAAGCTAATGACAAAACATGCAATCAGAAAACCAAAGGTGCATTCACATCACTTGTGAGTATTTTGATTTACATTAGAAGTTAAGTAAACCAGATGTTCAATTTAAAGTTGGACATTGGCCAATTATTAAGTTAATCTCTTTCCCTTCTCCCTTCCCCCAAACTTCCCCCTCTTTCCTGTCTTCCTCCCTTCTTTCCCAATCTTCCCCCCTTCCATTCCTTCTCTCCCTCTTAATCACTCAATTCCTCCCACCTCTTATCCCTTTTCCCACATCCTTTAACCTCTTTACTCACTTCTTACATCTTTCCCTCCTCTCTCCTATCCCCCTTCCTCTATCTTCCTACCTTTCTTTTTCTAATTCCTTACCCTTTCCCCACATTCCTCACTCTCCTCCTTATCCCTCAGCAGCTTTCCATCACTTTTACAAAGACTAGAAACTGATTTTCATTTTATGAGCTTTCCAGAAAGGACTGCAGGATTCTAAAATAATTCTTTCCACAAAAAGTGGATCCTTCAGAATTAATAGAATTTCAGTTCCTTTTGAAAGTGCATGGTTGTTTTTCTTTCCAAATGGTGCAGAGCTTTTAATGGAGCAATCACATTATCTGTGCAACTCATTAATTAGTTAGCAAAGAGAGCCATGGCAATCCTCTTTGGAAAGCTTTTATGAAAGGTTGTCACAGATATGGGATCGAGTAACAACAAGGATTCCCCAATACCTTACTTTTCATTTATTCATTTCAAAGTCCTTAATGGATTTAAGGAATTAAATTGATAAATCTGTGTGAATTAACTAGGCTATTTGGTCTCCTACAGACTGTAGAGTTTTTATGAAATATGTGATTAGTTTGTTTTCCAAACCCTCAAAGGAAACATTTAGAGAAATTGACAACTGTAGCTGAGATCATTATTTTCTAAGCCTCTTCAAGCTTCATAGAATTCTAGTAAATATTTAATAAACATTCAGACCTAAGAAAGATTCAGGGTCAATTGTGTAGGAGGCAGAAAATGAATGTATTATAAATTATTATTGAAAATCATCTGTCGACATGATTGGCCTTTTTAAAATATAAATTTAAAATGTATCCCATCCCCATGTAGTTTTCCTTTAAAAATGTATAACTGAAATAGCACTTCCAGAGCAATGTTTCTAACAAAGTGATCTTTCCTTAATTCTAATCTGGAATTTAATCTCCTCTACACAATAAGAGATTGGGGAGTGGAGGGAGGGATAAAAAGAAAAGGGAGATTCAGGCTCTTCTCCAAGCTACATTAGCAATCAGATCAGAGATAAGACTGTACTTCTTTTCAAATTGTCAGTATTAAGTATGTTTTTTCAGTCATATTCATGCATTTATTCAATAATTATTGAGCAGCTACTGTAAGCACAGCTGTATAAGGCATCAAATGTTGAGAAAGACCCTCAAGGAGTTTATAAATTAGAACGTAGGGGGAAATACATCAAATAGAGATCTACAATATTAGGCTAATGTAATTTCTCAAGGAGAGCTACAAAGCATTGTGGGAATTAGGATTGGGATGGAAAATCAAGGTCAACTTCATGAACTGAATTTTGAAAAATGGTAGCATTTCCCCATACAGAGATGTGTTCATACAAAAACATGAAAGCAGGGAAATAGGTAAGAGTGAGCATTACAGTTTGATTGGAAAGGAGGATAATGGAGGGAATTAAGGTCAGCCAGGGCCAGGGCATTGACAGCCTTGAATGTCAAGCTAAGGAAAATGGAGTAAAGTCCTAGGCAATAAGGAACCTCAAAGGCAATTTGGGGCATTCCAAAACTTTATTCCTTTTCCATCATATTAGAATAGTTATGAATAAACCATATGGTAATAAATTCCGTGTAAAAAGAGCAAGTTGAAGATTACACACAGCCTGATACTTTTTTTATAAAGTTCAAAATAAATAAAACTAAGATATTGTTTAAGCATAGGAATGTGTGTGGAAGGGGTAAGTGTATAAATATAAGCAAGGTAATAATTCACAAAATTCAGGGTATTGGTTATGTCTAGAAAGGGGTAGGTAAGAGGATGAGATGGGGAGGAGCATAGGTAGATGTCATGTAAATTATTAGTTATTCTCAATCTTAAAGTTAGTAAGTATTTGTTCACAGGTATCTGTCTATGGATGTTCATTAAATTATTAAGTAAGCAAATAAAAGAGGGCTCGAATTTACCAATGACGACAATGTGCCATAAACTAAGGACTATGATTTATCCCATTGTGTATTTGGGGTCCAAAATAGAATAAAAAGATACTATATAGGTTTCTCCCACTTGGCCTGCACTAGCAGTATTTTTCCTTCCACTTCTCTTCTGGAAGGCAGGTGAAAAAGTAACTTAGGATATACATGGGTGAAAAATCATTAAACTCTTATCTCTGGGATAGTGCCATTCCTAAGGAAAGGAGCTTTCTAGAGAGAAGAGGTGGTGAGGAGGAAGGCTGCTTGCACTGACGACCTATATATGAAGCACATCTAATACACAGGGGAGCAGCTGAGATCAAAAGATGCCTCTGTGTGAGCCGCCGGGCACTGTCAGAGTCCTGAATTTCAAGTGTTCTGTTCTATTTGTAAAGTGGGGCTTCTCAGCCCTGGCTGCATACTTCAATCACCTGTGGAGCTTTTAAGAAATACAGATATTCATGCCCCACACAGAGCCACTGAATCTGAACCCCTGGAGGAAGGACCTAGGTATATATATTTTCAAAAAGCTTAATAAGTAATATTGAAGTACAGAAAGAACTGAAAAGCATTCCCTGAAGAGTGTACTTAGAAACTTCCAGTGGGCAGCTTGTTACACACATGGATTCCAGGGTCCCAGAGACTCTGATCTAAGAAGCAAGGGAAAGGGTCTAGGAATCTACATTTTTGATAAGCACCCTTTAGGTGATTCTGATAAAAGGACTTCCCCAGATCCTGCTGAGAAACATTGCCCCAAAGGTTCTAAAACACTAGAGCCTCGGGGTGATTATTCTGTGTATTTGCATCCATGGGCTGCCATAACAAAGTTGCACAAGCTGGGTGACTTAAAACAACAGAAATGTATTCCCTCAGGTCTGGAGGCTGGAAGTCTGGAAACAAAGCATCAGCAGGGCCTCAGGCCCTCTAAAATCTGTGGGGTATATCTTTTTCTTGCCTCTTCTAGCTTCTGGTAGTTACTAGCAATCCTTGACGTTCCTTGGCTTATAGATGCATCATTTCAATCTCTGCCTCTGTCTTCTCCATGGGTGTTTCTGTCTTCTCTTCTTATAAGGACACCAGTCATTGGATTAGGGCCAACCTAATGACCTCATTTTAACTTGATTACATCTGCAAAGACCTTATTTCCAAATAAGTTCACATTCACAGGTACTGGACCTCAACATATGTTTTTGGGTGACACACTCGAACCCATAATAGTGTTTTAAATACTTAAAAAAAAAAAAAAACAACCAGGCCAGGGGCAGTGGCTCACGCATGTAATCCTAGCACTCTGGGAGGCCGAGGTGGGCAGATTGCTCAAGGTCAGGAGTTCGAAACCAGCCTGAGCAAGAGCGCGACCCTGTCTCTACTATAAATAGAAAGAAATTAATTGGCCAACTAATATATATAGAAAAAATCAGCTGGGCATGGTGGTGCATGCCTGTAGTCCCAGCTACTCGGGAGGCTGAGGCAGTAGGATCGCTTGAGCCCAGGAGTTTGAGGTTGCTGTGAGCTAGGCTGACGCCATGGCACTCACTCTAGCCTAGGTAACAAAGTGAGACTCTGTCTCAAAAAATAAAAAAATAAATAAAAACAAAAAAACAACCAATAAGACAGATTAGCCATGTTTTTTAGCTCAGCTATGTAGAGAGAAAAACCAATAAATTAACTCTCCCAGCTTTGTGCACAAAGAATCACTCAAAAAGCTTATGTTTAGAATGCATATTCCTGGCCGGGCGCGGTGGCTCACGCCTGTAATCCTAGCACTCTGGGAGGCTGAGGCGGGCGGATTGCTTGAGTTCAGGAGCTCGAAACCAGCCTGAGCAAGAGCAAGACCCTGTCTCTACTATAAATAGAAAGAAATTAATGGGCCAACTAATATATATATATATATAAAAAAAATTAGCCGGGCATGGTGGCGCATGCCTGTAGTCCCAGCTACTGGGGAGGCTGAGGCAGAAGGATCGCTCGAGCCCAGGAGTTTGAGGTTGCTGTGAGCTAGGCTGACGCCATGGCACTGACTCTAGCCTGGGCAACAAGCGAGACTCTGTCTCAAAAAAAAAAAAAAAAAAAGAATGCATATTTCTGGGCTTCAATCTTAGATAATCAAAAATCAAAATAGATGTACCTTTAAGTATAGCAAAAATGTTTCCTAAGCTATTGCTCCAAATCTTGTAGAAAGTTTCTCTCTCTTTGCTGTTGTTTCTTGTGAACCAGGTGGTTCTGCATGGGCGATAGGGGCAGTGAGTAGGTAGACTAAGAAACATGCAGATTATCAAAAATATAGTATCATAGGCTAGGGAATATAAACTTTAAGCTGACGTGCTCCCAGCTGGGGGCAAACCTCAAGATGACAGCAAGAGTAATGTGATTGTTGGAGCTATTTCTATGGATGTTCCTTGGGCATGAGAGACAGAACTAGGCTACATTGTCTGCAGTCTACTATTGCACATAGAAGTGTGACAGGTGATGGTTGTTTATATTGTTTATTTTAGTCACCCCATATTCAAAATTCACATTTCAAATAATAAGCTAAATCATTTTGGAAGACTTCAACAATAAATAGTTGACCCTATATACACACTGGAATGTTTTTGCCAGTTATCATTTCTGTCTTTACCAATAATGAAGGGTGCAGTTATTTGCTCAGAACATGTATAGCCTCTCAATTCCTTTAGGTTTACAAATACGGGGTGAGGGGGAATGTGTATTCTCACCCCACAGATCTCAGTGAGAGAGAACAAAAACAAAATTGGGAAAAGCCTGTATTTCTGAACATTCTCTGATTAAAGTGACAGTTGGCACTGGGACCTGGAGATTGACAAATCCTTAAATTTAGGTCTCCTTTATTTCAGTGTTAGGCTTTCCTGGTCGAGCTAGATCAGTGGTTCCCAGTCCTGGCTGTACTTTAGAGTTACTTGGGGAACTTTTAAAAAATAGCAATGCTTGAGCCCCATCCCAGACAAATAAAGTCTGAATCTCTAGAGTGGTTCTGAGTCCTCTATTGTGGAGATTATAATTCAGAAAGTGTAGATTGGGGCCCAGGGTCTGTATACTAATAAGTACCCCAGGTAAATCTTATGATCAGTTAGTTTGGAAAGTACTTTCCTAATCTAGCCTAGATATTAGCTACTATTTAGCGATCTGAATTTTTCTTTAACCTTTTAATAACTGTTTTCCGCACATACAAAAAAGCATTCAAAATTATGGAAACTTAGGATATCATTTTAAAACTAGTTTGCCTATAGCAAACCATTTTGCAAAGTGTCCATTTATTTTTATTTCAAAATAAAATGCCCATCTGTTTTTCTCAGAGATGCCTGAATCTTTCATTTCCGTTTTTGATTTTCAGGAAAATCTGGTGAAGAATCTTAGGAGCCAAGTCTTCTGAGCCTAGGCCCACTGCTGTCAACCTCTCTGAGACCTCCTTCATCTGAGAATTACCAGGTCTGACAACACTTTCCCTCCTGTCCACACTGAGGGACATCAACAGAACTGTAGAAAACTCACGTCCTTTAGACTTACAAACTTCAAGCTGCACAGCTGGGCAGGAACCTTACAATCTCCATCCTTAGGGAAGATTCAGGAAGACAGACAAGAGGTGTGAAAGGTCAGATATGCTGAGCTTGAAATATACAAAAGCCTTTAGAGAGTCTCTTCACAGAAGAACCCAATTGAATCCACATAATTAGTCCACACATCTAGATGAGGTGTAGACAAAAGAGATCCCTTTCTTCCTCTACCAAAACATATTAAAAATTGGATATGATGGTATAGGAGATTCTTGGCCCCATCACAGTATTACAAAGCAATGTCATATTTCTTTTAATTAGTATAAGAGTAGGAGTGTGGAAAATAAAGCTTTATTTCTATATCTTTAAAAATTGATGAAGAAGCTCTGGTAAAACCTATTGGAGGAGCTGTGCTTGCTGTGCTGAAGAACAGAGAGGGTGTGACAATTGCCAAATTAGAATATCACTATTTTCTTGTTTGTGCATTACTGACTTAGCTCTGCAAAGATTGGTATCAGATTGTTAGAGCATCCCCAATACATTCAGAGACAGTCTAAGTGACCAGGGAATGCCTCAAGAGAAATAGAAATTAAATAGAAACAGGCACCAACTCAAGTCTTGAGTGATGACGGAGGTGCATTTTAAGTTCCATGGAAATCTCACTGGGCGGGCCCATTTTCCCACTCTGGCAACGGAGGTTGATACCACTTCAGACAAGTATTCTAACCTGTACATGTATGTGGGCTTATTCCTGAGCCTCCTGGCCATTCTCCTCATCCTGCTCTTCACAATGCTCCTTCGGCTCAAACATGTCATCTCACCCATCACCTCTGAGAGCACAGAAAGTGTCCCTCAATTCAGAGATGTAGAGATGCAAAGTCGAATCCCCAGTCCTTAGAGCCAGGATGAAAGTGAGCTTTAGCGGATCTCAGTGAACCCTTGGACATGGATACCCAGAAAAGCTTGCTTTCTTGCATGAAGCTTCCCGTGTAAGAAACCAACAAGTTGTTCATTTAATAAGCAGTCCATGTCTTCTTTGTGTTATTCATCTTGACTCTGCTTGTGGGCTATCTAAGAGGTTAAAGACTCATTCTTTGAAAGGAATATGGGAAATGGCAGCTGGTTGGGAGAGCAGGTTCCCATAGTAACCAAAGAGAGCCTGGACCTTGAACAAATCTCAGGCCACAGAAATTCATATGCAGCAGTTGTAAAAACCACAGGATCCCTGGAAGCTCCAAAAACAAAGAGGATTTGCCTTTGAAATGACTGATTGTTCAAAGAAGGTACTCCAAGAAAAGGACAAGTTTTAATTTAGTACTTCAACCCTAAAGAATCACCTCTACTGACATGCAGCCAAATTATGTCAGAGGTTAACAGAAGGGGCCACTAACCCTTTCCCAAAAGAGCAATGATTTGATCGTCTTAGGCCATCAGGTTTGTCCCAAATGAAAGGAGAGATTTAAAGAAACTGTTAAAGAGCAAGTTTACAAAAAGAAGTTACTAGTAAACAAACCAATCTAGAGAGGAAAAATGTACATATAATGCCTGTGTTAATTCTATTACTGGACTTCTAAAAACTCAGATAATGGTAGATGTATTGCTAAAATCTAGAACAATGAACTGCCTCCAAATGAAGGGAAAATTAAGTCAAAATATTCTCATGGTAATGAACCCAATATTATACATGTGGGTTCTTTGCCTTTTTCTCCCTCACCGTCGCACCCCAGGATTGAGTTACACACAAATATGAGCTTGTTTGTTCAAAGGTGGCCTTGGCAAAGAAGACTCAACTGTACTTTAAAGCAGAAATGGAGTCATCTTGGGTGTTCAGTGGATAAATGATTATGGCTTAGGACAAAACATTCAAGCCTTCTGGGCCCCAGGATTTTTTTGTGAAAAATGATCAGAGAGCTATTTAGTCCATCACTAGACTCTTTTCATATCTGAGTATAAGAAAAACAAAGAGAGACAAAGGAGGGAAGGACTAAACAACATCCTCTAACAAATCCTTATTGAGATCAATGTCCTTAAATGTCACATTTATATTTCCCAGAAAATGCTTCTTCCTTCCTGATCCTGCCAAAAAATGGAGTGTTTCACTTATTATCTATGAGAGAAATATATTTTGAAAAATTTCATTCTCATAAGTAGCCCTAGTATGCCAGTAGTGGAGAGAGAATTTAATTTTTAAAATTCACTTTCCAAAGGGGAACCAAAGGAGATGAGTACCATTACAAATTAGAATTTAGAAAGCTACTCATATTCTTGCCGCCAAAGGACTAGTACACCTGTGTTAAATTCTACCTGCTAAAAAAAAAAAAAAAAAAAAAATCAGTTCTCCCTTGCACCTAAAAGGCAGTCATCAAATTTCACAGAGTGCTCCCTTGGGAATTGCAGTGGTAGTAAGAAATGGATAGATGTTAGGTTAATGCTACCTTCACCAGACATGTAGCTCTCTATAGTCTGTAACCAATTTAGATTGGCCCCTTTACTCCGATCTAAATCTAGCTTGGTGGTGAAATTCCCAAGTGCTTTCCACTTTTATACACAGTCATTTGCCAATGCTCCACTCTCCAAGGGGCTGCAAAGTGTGAAATCCCCACATGCAGAGCTAAACTTAGCAGCAAGGCTGATTCTGCCACACCTGTTACCACTGTGCTCTGTCAGAGATGGCAGCTGCAGTCTAGACCATTCAGAACAAATTAGCAGGTAGGATAAGTCTTGGATAGGGTGTACAGTTCCTTTTTGGCTTTACATTCTCCAAAACCCAAAGTGACTCATATCATTACATCTTAGTGATTTCAGTTGTATGTTTACTCAATACCCAAATTCCATGGACCCTTTAAAATTTGAGCTCTTGGCAGCCATACATGGACTTCATCAAAGGCTGGCAATACACCCCAAAACTTCTTAAAGACACACATCTCCCTTCATCCTAGGCTCTCCCTTTTGTGCCCACAGTATTTGAATGCACTTTATAGTTGAGAAGTCAATGGCTGGATAAATGAAGGAACTGATTACACTTTCAACAGCAGTGAATAGCAAGATGCCCAATACCTTGTTGCTGAATCTGATGAAGACACAGACTGCAAATCTATTCCCTGCCCATCTGACCTCTCCAACCGAAATTTCAGGAGATTAAAACTGCTTTTTAAGGACTAACTCCGATGAAGAATTCTAATTTATGATTAGGTTGCTCACCTGGAAAACAACCACCCTCTTTCATCACAACTACCCCAGGGGATCCAGATCTTCACTGAGCATTAACCAAAGCACACAGCACAGATTACACTAAAACAGCAGCATAACCCCCCACGGTTTCCAGTGATAACATAAATGGAGACAGTTTTCAGTGTCATTATGATGACTCACATGATATTTAATCTTTAAGAAAATAAACAATGTTCTCATTATAGCAAACTTATTATAAAGAAAATAAGTTTTCCACTTATATTAACTTATATCCCCCAATGTATTCATTAACATATATTGCTGCTCAAGGAAGCAACTAGAGTAACCAGTAGGCATAATTTAAATTTGTCCTTCTATCCAAAATGCTGACTTGGCAATTCCCTCCCCCAACCCACCCCCCAAAAATTGCACGTTAGCTGATATATAAACAGGTAGGTTATTTATATATAGGTGTACTCTGTTTTAGGATGAAGAGAACACTTCACTTTTTGTTTTGCTGAACCATACGAAATTGCCATTTTTCTGGGCCCAAAATGCTCAAATATCAGCAATTTCATATAATTCAACCTAATGGTTAGACTCACCACATGAATTCTTTAAATAGTAAATGTTTAAAAAGAATATATGTTTAACTATGTTTTTAATATGTTTAAAAAATCATTCAATTTCTGAAAATGTGCTTTGTATACACTTCAGAATCATGGATTGTATAAAACAAGGTATATTGTAAAAGGCTTATGTATTATGTATTAGGCAGGAAATATTAAGGTTAATCAAGTAAAGATGGATTCATTCAGCCTAACCTTTCCATCCATGCCAAATCTGAAGCTTTGGACTCAGAACTGAGTTTGACTGCTGCAGATCCCACTGTACTTACTAAGTAGGTACAAGGGGTCCATTTAAACCATGCATTTAAATGGTTATATTTAGTAATACATTTTATTCACCTGCATTTGTACAAAAGAAGAACTTTTTTAACAAAATGAAGTCTAATGTAGAAAAAGTGTGAGGTTTTTTTGTTTGAAATCATTAATATTTAAAATAGATTTATAATGTATAAAAACAGAAATATATTCACATTAATATTTAGCATGTAATTTCTGAGCCCTGGACAATAAATTGTAACTGTTTGGTTTGCTGATAACATATCTATTATCTGAAGAATGTAAAGAGAATGAAATTAATCTCTTTATCCCAATATAAATTATTACAATTGCATATTTGTGAAACTTATAATTTTGAGGTCTTGTTATTTTTCCTTAACCCCTAATTTCCCAGTTTTTATTCTCTCCCCACTTGCAAACTGGTACATTTGTTTGTTTAATAGTAAGATGTGAAAAATGAATGACCCCCAGCTGTCAATGAGTGTGATGTGAAGGGAGAATGAGATAAGGCTTCTAAAGTACCAAATAGCCTTTCACATCCCCCATCTTAGGATATATTTTTTAAATGTAGCTTCCATTTTGTATTTTCTTCATTTGGTCCTCACAGAAACCCTATGAGTAGTGAGTGGAGGTTTTATGAAGTCTGTTTGACAAAAGAGGGCACAGGTACAGAAAGATTCATGAGGCATTCGCAGCTGCACAGAGACAGAGTCAACATTACACTGCAAGTCTTTGGACTCCTAGTTTAGTATTCATTCCACTATACTTTGCTTTCAGAGCACTGAATAGATATTTCAAAGCTATCTATTCTATAACACTCCAAGTTCTGCAAATAATTGAGCTCTGTAGGTGATTAACTCCCTGGGTCCAATAATTCAAAACAAATAAGCACAATTCTGCCATCTCTCCAAATAATTTTGTAGCTGCAGCAAGACACATTGAAAGGCTGCAGGAAAGTTTGCACAAAGGCACACCCTGCAGCTTTAATTTGCATTGATGAAGGGAATAGGCAGAAATATGGATGGATTATCACCCATAATGCAAATCCCAGTCCTCTGATAGTTGAATTTAATGTTCACAGTCAATGCCAGTTCTTTTTTATTATTTTTTTTTATTTTTTTTGAGACAGAGTCTCACTTTGTTGCCCAGGCTAGGGTGAGTGCCGTGGCATCAGCCTAGCTCACAGCAACCTCAATTTCCTAGGCTCTAGCGATCCTCCTGCCTCAGCCTCCCAAGTAGCTGGGACTACAGGCATGCGCCACCATGTCCGGCTAATTTTTTTTTATATATATTTTTAGTTGGTCAATTAGTTTCTTTCAATTTTTTAGTAGAGACGGGGTCTTGCTCAGGCTGGTTTCGAACTCCTGACCTCGAGCGACCCGCCCGCCCCGGCCTCCCAGAGCGCTAGGATTACAGGCGGGAGCCACCACGCCCGGCCAATGCCAGTTCTTCATATGTATAATTGTTATCTCTTTCCTCCCTCCACTCCAGAAATGACAATACCTACTCTTAGCAATAGTGTTCTTATTTAAAATTGTATAAAGTTTTGAGTATTTACAGCAATTCCATTTGTGCTCTATAATAAAAGCCATGGCATTTAAAGGGAAAGAAGGTAATTACTGACTAGAGAAGTTTCCTCTAGCCACAAAGATTGAATTGTTGTAGAAAAAAAAGAGTCAAAAACATGAAACACATGTAGAATAGGAAAACAAAATGCACATAATAAATATATAGGTGGGGAGATTTCAAAGAATAACTTGAGCAATTTGAGGTATTCCAATTCATTTTTATATCAACTATTTATTTATTTTATTTTTATTTTTATTTATTTTTTTTTTTTGAGACAGAGTCTCGCTTTGTTGCCCAGGCTAGAGTGAGTGCCGTGGCGTCAGCCTAGCTCACAGCAACCTCAAACTCCTGGGCTCAAGCAATCATTCTGCCTCAGCCTCCTGAGTAGCTGGGACTACAGGCATGCGCCACCATGCCCGGCTAATTTTTTCTATATATATTAGTTGGCCAATTAATTTCTTTCTATTTTATAGTAGAGACGGGGTCTCACTCTTGCTCAGGCTGGTTTTGAACTCCTGACCTTGAGCAATCCACCCGCCTCAGCCTCCCAGAGAGCTAGGATTACAGGCGTGAGCCACCGCGCCCGGCCTCAACTATTTATTGATTAAATCATACAATAAGGCCGGATGTGGTGGCTCACACCTGTAATCCTAGCACTCTGGGAGTCCGAGGTGGGAGAATCACTCAAGGTCAGGAGTTGAAAACCAGCCTGAGCAAGAGCGAGACCCTGTCTCTACTAAAAAATAGAAAGAAATTAATTGGCCAACTAAAAATATATAGGCAAAATTAGGCAGGCATGGTGGCGCATGCCTGTAGTCCCAGCTACTTGGGAGGCTGAGGCAGAAGGATTGCTTGAGCCCAGGAGTTTGACATTGCTGTGAGCTAGGCTGACACCATGGTACTCATTCTAGCCCGAGCAACAGAGTGAGACTCTGTCACAAAAAAAAAAAAAAAAATCATACAATAATAAAAGAGGCAGATTACACAAGATATTGGGCCAGTTTCTGCAGGCATCTAACATTTGCAATCAGAAAGTTTACAATCTGGCAAAGATTATTAATACTGAAATTCACTCATTCATTAATTCAGTAAACATTTATTCAGCACACAGTCTACACCCTGGTGTAGGGTTATAGCCTACTAGGATGGACAACACCAACCAGATAATGACAAAAATATTGTGTTATAAAGGAGAAGTATAAGGTGCTTAGGTACATATAAATTGGAGTGGATGTTGTGTAGCCTGGCCTAGAGTGGCAGGGAAGACTTTACTAAGAAAATAATATCTAAGTTAAAATCTAGTGAATGAGTAAAAGGAGAGGGTACATTTGCAAACATTTCACAGAGAGAATAGCATGTTTAAAGGTTCTGGGGTCAAGTAAACTTGACACACTTCAAGAAGCACAGTGAAAAAGGGAATAAGTCTCCAGAAGGATGGAAATGTTGACAGGGACCAGAACCTGCAGGACCTTGTGGGCAGTGCTATAGATTTTTAACTATTACAAGCATCGTGAAGAGAACTCTGGCAGCAGTATAAAGGATGGATTGAAGAGGGGCAGGAGAGGATGCAGGGGGATCAGTTGAAGGGCTGTGACAGTGATTCAGAAGAAAGATGATAATGTCTTACACTTATCACTCAGCAAGTGGTAGTGGGTAGGGAAAAAGAGAAGTTGATAGCCTTGAGATAGATTTAGGAGATAAAATCAACATTACTTGGTGATGAACTGGCTAAGTGAGGTAGGTAAGAAGGAAGAGTCTAGAATGATTTACAGGTTTCTGGTTTGAACAAGGGTCTGGTGACTCTATTCACTGAAATAGAGAGCAATGGAGGAAAATCAGGTCAAGGGGGAGATGAATTCAGTTTGGGTCATATTTAGTTTGAAATATCTTTGAGAATATCCAAGTGCAGATGTTAAGTAGGTGGTTAAATATAAGGATCTGAAATCAAAAGAGAGGTTTAGGCTGAAGACATAAATTTTGGAGGTATTAATAGATGAGATATCCCACGGAGGGGTTATAGAGTAGACTGAGGAAGGAATGACAATAATGCACATTGAATATTCCCAAACATTCTCCTCTCCTGTTTTTTGGAGGCTTAGTCACTTGTCAAGCACGGTTGAGAAAGAAGATTAGTTTTAAGAGTTCTCAAACTAAGGCAAATTGCCCAGAGATACATGGGAGTAGGAGAAGTAGAAGAGTAGCTGAGGACCAAAGTCCTTGAGGGAGAAGTAAGGCAGGGAGATGAAATACAAACATTAAGTACAAAAGTTAGGAGCAGGACCATAAATAAGAGGGATATAGAGCCAATGATTGGAAGCCAGAAACCAATGGAGCAGTGTAGGTAGATGTCAGGAAAGAGGGTCCTGAGAGATTGCAGTGAATAAGGGTGAGTTGTCAAACACAGGTATATGGTTGTATTGATCATGGTTCTGGCAGAAAACAAATGGCATTCTCAAAAAGGGTGGGTAAAGAAACTTTACTGGAGGAACTATTTACAGAGGAGTGGGCGGGATTAGGAGGCCACTAAGAGATGACAAAACACCCCAGGACTAGCAGCAGCTGGAGCTATTACTACTCCTAGGCTTGAAAGGGGAAGAAGAGGAAGCTATAATTGGAATTTGGCATTCCATGTAGCCATGAGAAAGAAATTGACAATCGGTAGCCTTAGGTAGAGAAACAAAACCAGTAGGGAGCTGGAAGAATAAATACCCCATTTTCTCCTCCACCTTCCATTCTGCTAGTGCAGACTGAACCCACTTAGAAGCCAGAGGGCTAGCAATCGGTGTAATGCAGTTTGTAGAGGTCAACCTCCAAGAGCAAAGAGGAGGGTAGAGAAAGTTCATGAATGGATATGGAGGAGAGAACAGAAAATATCTAGCACAGAAGTAAATAAGCATTTTGGGATGGCTTAAAAGTCAGACTTGAGGTTTACTTTATATGATTTTACCATTAAAAATCTATAGTAAAACATACTATAAATTTTCAAAGGAAATATGTCACTCAGAGGTCAATTAGGAAAAAGTCAAGACTACTCAAGCTATTTCAAATAGAAGGAATTTAATACAAGGAATTGCTAATGCATGTGATAGAAGACAAAAGGGGGATAATAAAGCAACTTAGAGATTAGCAAAAGCAGAAAGAAAGCTACCACTAACCCAAAGGTTTAAGAAACAATGAGAAACAAGAAACAGTACTACCAGAGACCAGAAGCTGGGCCCCTCTTTGGTCCCTAGAGTCATGGAGGGGCCTGCCTGGAGGGAAGTGAGATCATAGAAGGGGCTACTTGGTGAAATCTGGGCCCTCAACAGAAAGGGCTCTCTGATGGGAGCTACAACCATGGAGGAGAAAGATTTTGAGCCATTTTTGGTAAAGCATGGAGTGATTGATTAATGATGTCTTATGTGGTAGAAAAGATAATGGAGGCATACATGCTACGTATCTTTCATCATGGACATAGATATATTTCCTTATATCACATCTGTGTAACATGGATATATAAAATGTTAGTTTAAGAGCTAGGGGCAGAATTTGTCTTAAGAAAACTGGTCTTTATCTGGCAAAACACTATAATAGGCCATTTTAATTATGGAAAGATCATCCTCAGAGTATATCTGGATTGGGCTAGAAGCAAAAAAATGAAGGATAAACTATGACAAAAGAAATGAACAGAGATTTGAAGGGTTGTTGGGCATGAACTGGAGGTGAGAGGTGAAGATTACAAAGAAGAAGGAGCCTCGCGACATGTCTGAAGGCTGCAGACCAAGCAAAAGAGTAACCAGTGAAGATTCTTCCCTCAGAAGGACAGCAGTGGTGAATGTTTAATTTTAAGACTTTTGCTGTGATGTCCTAAAATATAATCCTCCTCCATGCCCCTAAACTTCATTAAAGTCTGCAACCCACACAGCCCAGAGATAGCAGTACTTTTGGTAAGTAAAGGGACTATGATGGTATCTTGAGTGATAACATGGTACAGAAAAGAAACCACACACACAGAAGACAAAACATAGAGCAATAATTGTGAATTTAGTAAAATCAGGGACTTGAATCCAAAGGTAAATAAAAGAAATACAAGACTTTCCTTTACTCTCAGCCTTACATTCTAAACTCATTAGATGCCTGGAGATAGGCTAATTACTTATCTAAACCAAACCCTTCAAAATCTAATATTTTAAACTACCAGAATATCTAATATTTGTTCAACAATCTAATATATTCATTTGTAGGTGATGTTGAAACCTGCTAGCTAATTCTAACATTGTTTATACTCTAGAGTTCAGACTTGTGGGTAGAGAATGTTCTGGAGAATAAGACATATTGACATCAAACCTTTGAAAAATTTCCACAATAAAGAGTAGAGACTTAACCTATATAGTTTCAAAGAACAGAACTAGGACCAACATATAGAATCTAAAGGAAATAGAGTTTATAGGCAAAGAATTTTGGCTCAGTGTAGTAGGGCTTTCTTGCAAAGTAGAATATTATTGAAACAGTTTAAGTAGAAGCTGATGGCCACATCTATCAAAGATAATGATAATAATTGCTAACATACTTTGGAGATTTATTATGTGTCAAGCTCTATGCTTAATATTCTACATGTACACTTAACAAAAGCCTGCAGAGCAGGTATTGTTATTATCCCTATTTTATCTATGAGATATTGAGGTTTAGAAGTGTTAAATAACTTGCCCCAGGTCACACAGCTAATAAGTGATACAGAACTGAGACTTTCACCCATAGTCAACTGACTCCAGAACCCATATACTATCATATACTACCATAATGCCTATCATATGCTATAGAAGTGATTTTTTTTTTTTTTGAGACACAGTCTCGCTTTGTTGTCCAGGCTAGAGTGAGTGCCGTGGCGTCAGCCTAGCTCACAGCAACCTCAAACTCCTGGGCTCAAGCGATCCTGCTGCCTCAGCCTCCCGAGTAGCTGGGACTATAGGCATGCGCCACCATGCCCGGCTAATTTTTTTTTCTATATATATTAGTTGGCCAATTAATTTCTTTCTATTTATAGTAGAGACGGGGTCTCGCTCTTGCTCAGGCTGGTTTTGAACTCCTGACTTTGAGCAATCCGCCCGCCTCAGCCTCCCAGAGTGCTGGGATTACAGGCGTGAGCCACCGCGCCCGGCCAGAAGTGATTTTTATATTGTCTACAAAGTTAAATCAGATGATCTGGGGACTTCTAAGATTCTGTATGTTTGTCTATGTGTGTAAATATGAATGTGTATAAATGTGTAAATATATATACACATAGCATGTATATGTCTATATATCCATACATAAAACATACACATGTATCTGTATGTGGTTATATCTCCATAAATAGGATGTATATATACATATATATATATGCATACATTAAACACTAGAGAAAGAAACTCCTTAATCCAAGTAAGAGATGGCCCTCTCAAAAGCAAAAAATCAGCCCAAATTGAAATCACTACAAAGTGAGAGGTGGTTTGTAAACTTTTGGTTGACAAGACATGGGAAAATGGCCAGGTCACTATGTTTTAAGTGACCATCTCCTATGTAGTTGACCAAGGTAGAGCTAGATAGCCTGGAAGTTATGATTAGGATGTAAAGAGACATCAGTTACCACAATTGTACTGTAACATTAGACCATCTGTAAAGCTGAATGAACACAATGTCTTTAAAAAAGACACAAAGAATTGGCCATTGTCTATGAAGCAAAAGCATTTTTTTAAACTTATGAAATCTTTTAAGTCTATAGAAAAGTGGAAAAAAACTATTAGAAAACAAAAAGCCATTTTACCTGTGTACCCATTACTATGCTTTGGAAAGTCTTAACATTTTGCCATATTACCTTCAGATTTTTTTAAGAGAAACAAAACATCATAGGCAGAGTTGAAGCCCCTGTGTACTTCTCCATGATCCTATTCCTCTGTCCTAGAGTTAAACATTTTGAACTAAAATTATCTACCCCCACTCTTAGCTTAGGCACTAAGGACTGAAATTATGTACCCTCCCCTGCCCCCATATACCTTACTGTCTATAATGACATGAGTCTTCCAGGAGACTTGTACAAGAAGATGGCTTGATTGTTCATTATAGGAACTTCCCAAAAGAGTAATTGGCTTTTCAACGGAAAGTGTCAACAGACAGGTTATACCTTAAAACTCTTCGAATACCCTTCCTCAAAATCCTCCCCTTGCTGTTTCCACCAATTCTGGACTGTTGTATCCTAATCAAGTCTCCACATTGAAAGACCCACTCATAAACAAACTGCCAATTTTCAATAAATTCTGACCTTGCCTTTCTTCCTCGGAGATATTACCAAGGCTTTGGGGAGTTGGTATTCTCTCTTACTATGATAAGCAAACACACTCAACATATTGTGTTGATAATATTGGAAAAGCCAACTTTCAACACTACTATTCAGAACTTGGTGTTTATCATTACAATGTATAATTTAATTTGTTTCACTACATATATATGTATCCAAAAGTGATATGCAATAATGTTTTTCAATGCGTGTTTTTAAACAATATAAATATATCACAATGTACATATCCTATTACAACTTCTTATGATGATGCTCATTAAGTTTGTGGTATTTATTATTAATTTTCACTGTTGTACTCCATTGTATAAGTATACCACAATTATTTTATCCATTTTCCTGGATGAATATTTTGTCTGATATTAATACAGCTATGTCAGCTTTCTTTTGGTTAGTGTTTGCCAGGTATACATTTGTTCCATCCTTTTACTGAAAGTATGTATGTTTATACTTAGATATGTATCTTATAAGTAAAATATTAGTCAAATTTAGCTTTCTTATTTTATTTCAAAATGTCTGTTTTAATTGCCCCATTTATATTTACTGAGAGTACTAATTTAATTGTATTTATTACTATTATTTTATTAGTTTTCTTGTTTGTCCTTTGCTCTTTTCTTTTCACCTACATTTCATTCAGTTGCTTGAGTTTTTAATTTCTTTTTATTTTCTCTATTTATTTGGAAATTAGGTATTGTATTTCTATTATATTACAGAATTATCTTAACGTAGTGAGACATTTTATGATACTCAATGTAAAGGATAAAGTTCATCAATATGTTGTCTAGTATCTTAACGTAGTGAGACATTTTATGATACTCAATGTAAAGGATAAAGTTCATCAATATGTTGTCTAGTCTCCTCTTGTGATATAAGGAATGCACAATAGAAATCTTTGAGTCCAATTTCTTTACTCTCATCTTCTATGTTACTGTTTTTGAGCATTTTATTTTCATTTTGTTTTAATTTTTTATTTAATTTCCAGTGGCTGGGATAAAATGGTGGAGCACAGAGGCCATTTAGGGCAGTGAAACTCCTCTTTATGATACTATATTGGTGGATACATGTCATTATATAGTTGTCCAAATCCATACAATGTACAATGCCAAGAATGAACTCTAATGTAAACTATAGTTTTGGGTGATAATGATATGTCAATGTAGGTTCATCGGTTGTAACAAATATAGCACTCTGGTGGGGGTATTGATAACTGGGGAGGCTATGCATGTGAGAGTAGCAGAGAGTATATGGAAATCTCTGTACCTTCCTCTTGATTTTGCTGTGAACTTAAAACTGCTCTGAAGAAAGTCTATTAAAGTCTATTAAAGAAAGTCTATTAAAAAAAAGACTGACCCTATAAAACTGCAGAAAAATGCAAATCTATAGTGACAGAAAACAGATTCCTGTTTGCTTGGCAAGACACACAAGAGAGGGCCCAAGAAAACTTTTGGGGGTGATAAATATGTTCACTCTCTTGATTATAAGGATGGTTCCATTTATATATATTATATATGTATATATACATATTATATTTTTTTTACCAAATTATGTACTTGAAATATGTACAGCTCTGATGTTGGAAGTTTTCCTCATGTCTGGTGATCTTCGACTGAACGTTCATATTTAAAAATGAGGCACTGAAAAGCTAAAGTTCACTCATAGGTGTCACTGTAGGATGATCAGATATGAGTTCCAAATTTTTAGCATGATGTATAAAACTTTACATCACCTTGCTTGCTCTACTCAATCTTCAGACCCCACTCCTTTCTCTTTCTAATACACTTCAGCTAGGTCACATTCTGTTCCCTCTTCCTGGAAAGCCTCTTCTACCTCTGTACGCTCAGCATCCTACCATTCAATCTTTAAAACAGCTTTATCTATCCCCATTATCGAGGTCTGTCACTTTCCTTGATCCCTCCCCTTAGAACACAGTTAATTACTATTTCCTCTGTGTGATCTCAGTGATTATGATGGTTTATATTCTTGCATTTAATCACCGCATTGCAATCCATTTATCTGCATATATGTGAGCACCTTGAGGGAAGACATTCATCTCTACATCCTCAGTAACTAGCATAAACACGGGCACAGACTAGACATTCAATGATGCTGGGTGAGTGACTGCATAGCTAAATGTCATACTCTGACTTTAACACTGCCCTGTAGCTGATGCTTGCAGCTGGACTTGCTCAGTGGGAAGGTCTAATTCCATGACCTGGCCCACCTACTCAGTTCCAACCAGATGCAGTTAATCCTGGTTACCCCCAACTGGGACCAAAAATATATAAAAGACTTAGAGATACTGTGAACATTTCAGTTATCATTACTAGGAGGTTGCTTTTAGTAAACAAATTGTTCATTTATATGACCTAAATATGATGCTAACACTGTTCTTTATGTATCCATTTTCTTGTCAAACCCTTTCCTTACTATTCTTCAAATGTTGCATTCTGAAAATTTATGATTTAGTAAAACTTAAGTTCGTGGGATTTTATTTTACATGTGGAAAAGAAGGATAATCATAATAACTTTGGAGTAAAACAAATTTGCTCCTAGTACTACTTTATAGTCATTTTCATTTGCTAATAGAAATTCAGGTTTGAATTACTGCAGTTGCTTTTCACTGGGGTTTATCATTTTACTTAATCATTTATTAAACTGTGTATGTGCTATTGCAATCATAGTAAGGTGTTATGGAAATAGTGGTGATGTCACAAATTCAATATTGTAGCATATTTTTGAAAGTAGAAATGAAAATGTAGATAATAAAGAAAACCTCTTGCTTACATTCAAATACATATGGTAATTAGGGAAAGAAAGCCATATGAAAATTTTTAAAACAAAATTTAAATATTCTGATAGCTATTTCATAATAATTTAATGGAAGGAAAATTTTTCATGACAGCTGTGCTCATTTATATTAAATTCATGTATATAATCAATCAAAACAAGGTAGTTACACAGTAATGACTAATGTGACAATGATGAAACTCTAAAACAGGGGCAATTAAATATGCATCACTTGCCTTTCATATGTAAATTCCATTACTAACCAAGCATTACTGTTCCCTCGTATTTCTATATAACACTATGATTAATAGGAGTATCAGGATAGAATAAACATGAGAAAAGGTCTTTATGTTTCATTTGCAAATTTATAAGAAGCAAAACTCCAGTTCTAAATCACAGCAGAAAATCTTCCTTACCTGGGCACTTAACAAATAATTTAAAACAGGGGTCCTCAAACTTTTGAAACATGGGGCCAGTTCACTGTCCCTCAGTACTGTTGGAGGGCCCTTGAAGAATGTGGCTGCACATTCCACACATGCGCACTGTGGGCCCTGGACCAGTCCGCTGCTAAGCAGACCAGGCAGCTGTGGCAAAAACGCCCGGTGGGCCCGATGGGCTGTAGTTTGAGGACCCCTGGTTTAAAATGAGAATGCAACCAACAGATTAATATCTAATCTACAATTCAGCTATAATTTTTTAATGAGTATTGATCTGTTTCCTTTTCCCCAGGAGAAAAATGTGCAAAGTGTTTTTTGGGTTTTTTTCAAACTCTCTCTCTTTTTTTTTTTTTTTTTTATTGAGACAGAGTCTCGCTTTGTTGCCCAGACTAGAGTGAGTGCCATGGCATCAGCCTAGCTCACAGCAACCTCAAACTACCTGGGCTCAAGCAATCCTCCTGTCTCAGCCTCCTGAGTAGTTGGGACTATAGGCATGTGCCATCATGCTCGGCTAATTTTTTTTTAATATATATATTAGTTGGCCAATTAATTTCTTTCTATTTTTATAGTAGAGACGGGGTCTCGCTCAGGCTGGTTTTGAACTCCTGACCTTGAGCAATCCGCCCGCCTCAGCCTCCCAGAGTGCTAGGATTACAGGCGTGAGCCACCCCGCCTGGCCTGGGTTTTTTTCAAACTCTTGATTTGTATTCTTTCATACCCAGTTTTAACATTTCGCCACTTTGCCTAGAATGACTACATCAATAAGTATGTGAATTTACTCCTTAAAGGAAAATGTAGATTTGCTAAGTAGTCTGCATTTATTTCACTGAAGTATCAAAAGAATGGGGAAAGCAAGAAAACAAAGGCACCCCAATTAGAAACTCTGCATAGTGGCCTATCATCAAAATCTTTAATTTTTTTTTCAAATTGTTTACTAGAATCAGTCAGTAATATTCATTTAAGTCTATCCTTGTATATAATCCTCTAATAAGCACAGTAGAAGGAAAACTTGACTAGGCTCCATTCCTCCCTCAGGTAGCATATGTAAACTGGCTATGAGACATGATTTAATGAAAGAGCATAAAGGCATTCACAAAGGTTTTCTTCATCTCCATAATGGCACCATTTGTTCAGGTCAAAAACATCGGACATATTCTTGACTACTCTTTCTCATCCACATCCAACCCATCAACAAATCCTGTTGGCTCTACTCTCCAGACATATCCAAACAACCCACCACTTCTTACCACTTCCACAGCTACCATCCTGATTCCGACTACTATCATCTCTAACCAATAGATGAAAGGCAATAGCCTCCTTAGTGACCTCTCTCCTTCTGCTCTTGTCTCTCTACAGTCTCTATATTCCATATAGCAACCAAAGTAATCTTTTAAAACTAAATCAGCTCACATCACTCCCTTTCTGAGAATATTCCAAAGGGTTTCTATCACAATGGAATAAAATTTCAAGGCTCTACCAGACTGATAAGGTTTGGATATTTGTCCCCTCAAAAATCTCATGTTCATATTTGATCTCCAGTGTTGGAGGTGGGGCCTGGTGGGAGGTAGGGTCATGGGGACAGATGCCTCATGAATGGCTTGATGCCCTCCTTGTGGTAATGACTGAGTTCTTGCTCTATTAGTTTATGCATGAGCTGGTTGTTTAAAGGAGTCTGGCACCACCTCCTCTCTCTTGCTTCTTCCCTCACCATGTGACATACCTATTCCTCCTTCACCTTCCACCTTGATTGGAAGCTCCCTGAAGCCCTTCCAAGTAGCAGGTGCTGGCACCATGCTTCCTGTACAGCCTACAGAATCGTAAGCCAAATAAAACTCTTTTCTTTATAAATTACCCAGCGTCAGATATTTTCTTCATAGCAACAAAAAACAGACTAAGACACAGCTCTACTCTCTACCAATCTCTCTAAACTCATCTAACGCTTTCTCCACTCCAGCCACATTAACCTTCCTGCTGTTCTCCAAACACATCACATTTGAGAGACTGAATATACATACAATGGCCAGATGATATTTAAAAATAAACTCTGTCACGCCTGTAATCCTAGCACTCTGGGAGGCTGAGACAGGCAGATCATTTGAGTTCAGGAGTTCGAGATCAGCCTGAGCAAGACCCCATCTCTACTAAAAAAATAGAAAGAAATTAGCTGGACAACTAAATATATATATATATATATATATATATATATATATATAAAGATATAGATAGATAGATAGATAGAAAAAATTAGCCGGCCATGGTGGCATATGCCTGTAGTCCCAGCTACTCGGGAGGCTGAGGTAGTTGGATTGCTTGAGCCCAGGAGTTTAAGATTGCTGTGAGCTAGGCTGACACCATGGCACTCTAGCCTAGGCAACAGAGTGAGACTCTGCCTCAGAAAAATAAAAAATAGAACTCTGACCCTCAATCTGCAAAAAGCAGTCCATTTACTATCTACAGGTCAGAAAAGTCAATTTACTATCTACAGGTCAGATCCGTAGGAAGTCAGACTACTATCTTTAGCAACTAATCCAGGAAGCCAAACAATCCCTGTAACAATCTACTCAAAATAGCCAGGATTAATTAATAATTGATAGCTTTCCTAATTTTTGCTCCCACTTCCAACTTAGGACCCACCAGAGAAAGCCAATTATGCACCCCTAACTAATCACGTAGTATGCCCTGTTTCTAGTTAGCCTGCCTACAGCTTCTCCATACCAACAGCCTCTAATCAAGTCATACCTGAAATCATCTCTTTTTTCCATGATAAAGCTTCTCCACTTCTCTGCCTTTGAGTCTCTGCCAAATGTAAGTAATGGTGGCTGCTGACACCCTTGCTATAACAAGCTCTGAATAAATAGCCTCTAATGCTCTCACTTGGGTGGTCTCATTTATTCCGACATGATCATTTGTGCCTCATGCTCTTGACACTTTCTTTTTCTGCCTGGAATACATTTCCCCTTTGCATCCTTGCTCATTTAATGAATTCAGATCTCTGTTCCAAAATGACCTCCTCAGAAAGGCCTCCCCTTGCCATCCTATCTAAAATATTCTTTTCAAAACAACTGGTTCTAATCAGTTATTTTCAAAAAATACATGTTGGCTAGAAATATTCTATAGGCAGCTCCACCCTTGCACAAAAAGGGGTGTAAGAACTTAGTGAGCCCAGCAGCCTAACACCTTCTAAGGAGTACCCATAAAAGTCTTGAACTTTATCTGAGCCCCATGCTCCTGGAAGGCAGCAACAGTTAAGAATTCCCCCCACCTCTCTAAATCCTGGCTATCCTCAAAGGACTACTCTGCTCTCTTATGTCTCCTGGATGACTCCCTTGTTTACCAGCCTCTACACAACTCCAGGCTCCCTTTCTTCTCTTTGGGATGTTCCTCATTAATGAACATTCTCCCTATTACAGTAGCTTGAATAAAATCATTTCTTTAATTGTCCAATGCATTTTGTCCTTCACATCAGGAACTCCTTTCCTTTCCATAATGCCCCTTCCCCCCACCTCCCACCCACATGTTAATAAGAAAGGTTTTCGTTCATTGACCCAAGTAGATTAGGTGGGTTTATTGTGACAACATTTGCTCTGGAGTGAAACCTTCATGCAACATGCTTGTTAAAGTGTTCTAAAAGATGGAACAGGGACTTTTCTGAGCTTATTGCAACAGATTGTAAGGCTTTCTTTTTCTGCTGGCTAATAAATGTTTGTACATGTGGGATAATTCAATCTAAGACCGTCCTTCATTGTAATAACCATGCAGTAGCAAGGTTGTATATTTGAAGACCTATAGTCTTCAACTTCTAAATAGTCAAACTGAACTCTTGTGAATGCCAAATGGGCTTAGGTTAAATTACAACAAAAATATATATATATATTTTTTGAGACGGAGTCTTGCTCTTGTTGCCCAAGCTAGAATACCGTGGTGTTGGCCTAGCTCACAGCAAACCTCAAACTCCTGGGCTCAAGCAATCCTTCTGCCTCAGCCTCCCAAGCAGCTGGGGCTACAGGCATGCACCACCATGCCTGGCTAATATTTTCTGTCTATTTTTAGTAGAGATAAGTTCTCGCTCTTGCTCAGGCTGGTCTTGAACTCCTGACCTGGAGCTATCATCCGGCCTCAGCCTCCCAGAGTCCGAGGATTATAGGCGTGAGCCACTACGCCTGGCCTACAACAAAAATATTATAATAAATGGAAATTAATTGTTCAATATCCACTATTAATAATCAAATGTGTAAATATCTTTCAATTCCCTTTCCTAGTCTCTATTTATTCTTATTTATAATGAAAACTGAGATCATCTATATCCAGACAGCTTACTATATACATTAACATGACTTTATTTCCACTGCCTTCATCAGCATAATTTTACTATTACAGGAAACTGTTTCTCAGAAAGATAAAAGTTGCAAATAAACTTATCTTACATTCCAGGAACTTCCTGAAAGAACCATCAGAAAAGTCCTGAAAATTCACTGGTAGACTGCTGGGTCTAAACATCTTAAATAATTGTATCATGATCCTTACCCAATCATAGCCAAATCCCTTTCCCCAATTGAAAGACCTAACTTAGACTAGACTTTAAAACCTTATGAATGTCCCAACTTCACCCTCCCCACTTAATAGATGCTACTAAGTCTCTGTTGAGGCAGCCCCACACACACACACCTTTCCTTTAGGTAGAATGAACTCAGCTTTATCTCATCAATAGGTTGTTTTAGTGATATTTGGGGAGCCAGCATTTATAATAAGAACTTTCATAGAATCATTTACAAGCTAAATTTCCTTAGCTTGTTATTTTTCACAAGGCCTTTTTGATTCTACAACCAGGAATTTCTTTCCAAAGAGGTTTTTTGTAACCTAAGCTGCACTGCATCTAACCTAAGTTGAGGAGTGCAATTTCACATGGTGGCTAGCTTTTCACATCTCTCTCTTTCTCTCATGCCCATGTGTGCACGTGCACGCACGCATGTGCGCGCACGCACACACACGCACACACCCTTCTAACCATACACTTGTAGACACAAATCTGTTAGGACCAGTTTGAAACCCATGTCAATAGTCCAGGTGAGAGATGGCGAGGACTCTGCCTAAAGCAGTGGCTGTAAGAATGGGTAGAGCCTACATTTGAAAAACATTAAGGTAAAGTTGATAGCAGTTTCGATTAACTAGATTTAACAGTGACAGGGAAAAGCCAAGAATTGCACTGAGGTTTCTAATTTTTGAGAATAGTAGAATTATATGCCATTCAAAAGATCCAGAATATTTCTGTTTTAATTAAGATGTTTACTGTCTGCTATGTGTAAGGCACAAGTAAGGAGGGAGAATGGAGGGGGAGAAATTAAGTTAAATTAGAGATTCCTGGAGGATATCAACGTGTATACAACTAATGAATAGCTAATATTATGAATGTAAAATTCAGGGAAGAAATTGATATGACAAAAAGAGATGTGACAAGCATTTGCATAGATTTTATTACTGACGCAATAGGAGAACATTAAAGATGAGAGAAAAAACTAAAATGGCTGAAGAGACAGGAAGAAAACTAAGGAAAAAGTGATGTCATTGCCGGGCCCGGTGGCTCATGCCTGTAATCCTAGCTCTCTGGGAGGCCGAGGCGGGCGGATTGCTCGAGGTCAGGAGTTCAAAACCAGCCTGAGCAAGAGCCAGACCTCGTCTCTACTATAAATAGAAAGAAATCAATTGGCCAACTGATATATATATAAAAAATTAGCCGGGCATGGTGGCACATGCCCGGATCGCTTGAGCCCAGGATCGCTCAAGGAGGATCGCTTGAGCCCAGGAGTTTGAGGTTGCTGTGAGCTAGCTGATGCCATGGCACTCACTCTAGCCTGGGCAACAAAGCGAGATTCTGTCTCCAAAAAAAAAAAAAAAAAAAAAGTGATGTCACAAAAACTGAAGAAGTAAGGCTCTTTTAGAAAGGAGAAATTGGTTAACAAGGACAAATGTTGCAGAAAGATCAACTAGGATGTGCATTTGGCAAATTAGGACATCTTTGGTGGTTTTAGTAAAAAATAGTTTAGTAGAGTGGTGGAGGGAAGAATAAATTATGTAATCCTCATAACTAATCTATTTCAAAGGAAGCTGATAGATTTCAATTACTCTATGTTACTGCCTGGTAAGTTTCATTTTGGGAGATTAATGGTATATTGATTGGAACCCCTCAAGAAGACTCCTTTTAATGAAATGAATGGTTGTTGAAAATGTATTTACTCAACTCTGCATTAACCAGAATCTTGCCCATAGAATGCACTCAATAAATGAAATTTAAGTTGAAGATAACATTCATTTATCTCTCTCTCTCGCCTCTCTTTTTCTCTCCATATATATGCTTTTTATTTTGTTATATATATATATCACAAATAATTAGAGGCTCACAGTAGGTAACAAAAGAAATGTATGGGGAAGTCCCATGTACCCATTTCCTAGGCTCCCCCAATGTTTCATTTTACACCAATATAATACATTATCAAAACCAAGAAATTTATATTGGTACAATCCACAGAGCTTATTCAGATTTCAGCTGTTATACATGCACTAATTTGCGTGTGTGATTCTGGGCAATATGATCACATATGTAGCCTTGTATAACCACCACCACAATCAGGATATCCAACTGCACCATCACCATGAGACTCTCTCATGTTACCCGTTTATAGCTTCACTTGTCCTCCTTATCTTCACCCCTAATCTGTGGAAACTACTGATCAATTCTACATCTCTATAATTATGCTCTTTCATGAATGTTACATAAATGGAGTCATGCACTGTCTATCCTTTTAAGACTGATTTTTTCACTCAGCCTAATATCCTTGAGGTTCATCTAGTTGCTGTGTGTATCAATAGTTCATTCTTTTTATGACTGACTAGTTAGTATTCCATAGATTATGTGTACCACTGTTTGTTTAAGCATTCACCCTTTGAAGTTTTCCTATGTTATTTTGAATTTGTGGCTATTATGAACAAAGCTGTTATGGGCATTCATGTGAAGGTTTTGGTATGAACATAAGTCTTCATTTTCCTGGGATAAGTCTCTAAGAGTGTAATTACTGGTGAAAGGGTGAATGAGTGACCCAAAGGACATATTTCACACACAGGCTATGTGGGAGCAGCATGGCTGGTTTATTTACCCGGGTGTGGGTGGGCTGAGTCTGAAAAGAGAGTCAGCACAGAAGGGGGTTTAGTGAGGGCTTTTATAAATGGTAATAGCCAACCCCCTACCACCTGCCCTGTTGAGTTATTTGTTTCTGGGCTAAACTGGCAGGTGAAGAATTGCTTCCTGCTACCTGTAGCAGAGGACAGGTGGGCAGAACAGCTGTTTGTAGTAAATTCTTCTTTAAAAGACCAACTCCTACTGATAAGGGAAACCTCCATCTATTACTTTGTGCATCAGGCACCCGAGATCCCCACCCCTCACAGAAGACCACATAAGCATAATACTAGCCTGTTACCTGGCCCATCAACCAGTCTATTGCCTGGCATCAGCATAACACTAAATCTATTGCCTGGTGCATCAACATAATACTAACCTATTACCCGACAAATCAACTAACCTACACCTATACCCCACCCCTCAGACCACCCCAACTTAATAAAAAATTGGAAAAATCGTTTGCCACTCGGTTTGTACTTGGGACCACCCGCTGTAACACTTGCTGTAACATTTTGGTTCCCTGACGGGGAAAACCGACCATGCTGGCCCCTTGAAGCCACCAGTTCGGGGACTGGAGCAGCAACTGGTGGGACCTCAGCAACAGAAGCGAACTTGCGCCAACTGCCATTTTGCGGAATATCTTCGCTCCTCAGGAGCTCCCGGCTGCCTTGGGGTCGGTCCTGAACTCGCCTGGACACTCCGGAGGGAAGGACAAGTCAAATCAGGTCTGGAGGTATCGGACCAGGTAAGGTCCACCAGATAAGACATGAATTCCTATACATACTGGACTGCCCCATTCCCCTCCTAGGTTGAGATATCCTGTGCAAACTAGAAGCCCAGGTCACCTTCCACCCGGGAGGGACTGCAAGCCTCCCACGCCCCAGAGACTCTCATAATGGCAGCCACTCTCCTGCCAGTCAAAAAGCCCAACGGAGGTGGATACCGGCCCGTTTAAGACCTGCAACTGATTAATGAGGCCACAATGACTCTCCACTCAGTGGTACTGAATCCATACACCCTCCTGGGCCTCATTCCTCCTGATGCTGCCTGGTTCTCCTACCTGGACTTGAAGGATGCTTTCTTCTGCATGCGGCTCGCTCGGAAGAGCCAGACCTTGTTTACCTTCCAGTGAGAAGATCCTCACACTAGGAGGAGAACCCAGCTGACCTGGACTCGGCTACCACAGGGATTTAAAAATTCACCCACTCTATTAAGGGAGGCTCCAGCCACTGACCTCATCTCCCTTCTGCAAGAAGAAACTCGCTACACACTTCTACAGTATGTGGATGATCTCCTTCTAGCAAGCTCAACCAGAGAAGACTAGCACCAGGAAACCCAGTGCCTGCTCCAGCTGCTCACTGACAAAGGATACAAAGTCTCCTGGGAAAAGGCACAGATCTGCAGGCAACAGGTGAAGTACCTGGGTTTCCACATCACTCAGGAACGCTGGACACTGGGACATGAGCATAAACACACCATCTGTACAATTCCCAGGCCCACCAGTTGGAGACAACTCAGAGAATTCCTCGGAGCAGCCGGATTCTGCCGCATCTAGATCCTAAGTTTCTCCCTAAAGGCCAGGCCTCTGTACGAAGCTGTATGCAAGCCTAAAAACAAAGAATTGGAATGGGCCAAGAGTCAGGAAAGGGCTTTCCAGGAAATAAAAGACTTACTGAAAAAAGTTCCCACCCTAGATCTACCTGACCTTACCAAAGACTTTAACCTGTTTGTATACAAGAAAAAACAAGTGGCTCTGGGGATTTTGACTCAAACTGTGGGCCTGTGGCAGAGACCAGTGGCTTACTTGTCAAAACTATTGGACCCGGTAGCGGCAGGATGGCCACATTGCCTCCACACACTGGCGGCAACCGTCCTGCTAGTCAAGGAAGCAGACAAACTCACACTGGGACAAAACCTCCATGTGGGAGTCTGTCATTCAGTGATATCTCTAATGAACACCTCAGGGCACCAGTGACTCTCAAGCAACTGGTTAGCACAATAGCAGGGACTGCTATGTGAAAATCCGCAGGTCAACCTGGAGACTGTGCTGACCTTGAATCCCGTCACCCTCCTACCCACCAAGCCAGGGCCTCCAGACCAGGATTGCACCGAGGCGGTAGAGGAGGTCTATGCCAGCCAGCCAGATCTGAAAGACAGTCCTCTACCAGCACCGGACTTAGAACTCTACACAGATGGCAGTAATTTTATCCAGAATGGGAAACGATTGGCGGGCTTCACAGTCACCACAATGGATGAGGTCATCATGTCAGCTCTCTTGTCCCAAGGGTGGTCGGCACAAAGGGCGGAGCTATGGGCCCTCATCCAAGCCCTCAGGCATGCCCAGGGTAGGCAGGCAAACATATACACAAACTCTAAATATGCCTTTGCCACAATACACATCCACAGGGCAATATACAGGGAGAGGGGACTGCTGACTGCAGGTGGGAAGGAGATCAAAAATAGGGATGAAATCCTCCAACTGCTGGAGGCAGTTTGGGAGCCAAAGGAAATTGCAGTCATCCACTGTCGAGGGCACCAAAAGGGCATAGGCCCAATTGCCACCAGCAATCGCCTGGCAGATCAAGCGGCCAAAAATACAGCCACCCTAGAATGTTTAGAGGACAACACTGCAACCCTCACCAAGGCACCAGGAATCAAATGGAAAGTACAAACAGCCTACTGGCCACAAAGCTTAGGGAAAGTAGAGCACATGAACTGGACCCTCAAGACCACTCTAGCGAAGCTATGTCAGGAAACACAATTACCCTGGGTAGACATGCTAAGCCTAGCCCTGTTCAGAGTCAGGTGCACACCGGGGCCCACAGGATATTCACCCTTTGAAATCCTCTTGGTAGATCTCCCTCACTCATCAAGCAATTAAGGGGAGACATTAGACAACTAGGGGAATTGAATATAAACACACACCTCCAAGCCTTAGCCAAAATGATGCGCCATATCCACCACACCATCCTAGAAAAACCCCTATCGCCCTGGGTCTCCCTGTCCACCCCCACCAACCAGGGGATCTAGTCTGGGTAAAGGACTGGAAAAGATCACCCTTAGAGCCCATCTGGAAGGGTCCCATACTGTGATACTGGTTATTCCCACTGCTGTTAAAGTTGCAGCTATCACCCCGTGGATCCATCAATCCCGGGTGAAAAAGGCAGAACCAGACAACAAAACTGATCTCTGGACTGTATGTCGGGACCAGCAGAAGCTGCTAAAGATCCAGCTTAACCATCTCCCAATGAGGACAGCCACACCCAGGACTAAGTAGAAGTAAATGGGACCACTGGCCCTGGCCCTCATTGGGGTTGTAGTGTATTTACTGGGGATTGGACTCTTCTTAGTAGCTCCTGGAGATTGGACTGCACTGCAGAGGGCGTCTCTAACTGTGGTATTTTGTCTCATTATAGGATGTCTACTCCTGCCTCAGTCCCTACCCTCCTCCTGGTTGGGGCACTCACTCTAACAACTGTGGCAGAGAAACCCTGCCCTGAGGCTTGTTATGCTTGGACTTAGATTCCCTCCACTAACGGGATTACTGGAGGCTTCTGGACAATGGGAAGTTTCACAGTTCGCACCTACATGCCAAAGACATTTTATAGTCAGGCTCAGGTGTGCCACAGTGGGGAAAAAAATACTAGACTGGCACCATTATAGGCCCCTGCCTATTGAGAACGATTATGAAATTTGTAGACAACTGTAACCTGGAGAGCAACAGCTCACACAATGGCCTTACTTTACTGGGAAATGATTCCCTATAGTAGACATATAAGGGCATCAAAAGGTGGAATAATAAGGGAAACTCTCATCTGTTATTTGGTGAATCAGGCACCTGAGACCCCCCCCATCACTCCCGGAAGACCCACATAAGCATAATATTAGCCTGCTTCCTGGCTCATCAACTAGTCTATTGCCTGGCATCAGCATAACACTAAATCTATTGCCTGGTGCATCCAACATATTAACCTATTGCCTGACACATCAACTAACCTACACCTAATACCCCTCAGACCACCCTAACTTAATAAAAGTGGGAAAAATTGGCTAGAGGGGTGCTCAGAATTTGGTAGCAAGGCCCCTCTGAGCCCACCGGTGAATAAACTTTGATTCTCTGATTCCCCGTTTGCCCCTCGGTTTGTCCTCAGGACCACCGCTGTAACACTTGCTGTAAGACTAGGACCCCTTTGTCCTAGTCACATCCATCTTTCTGTTCTGGTGTTGTCCTTATCAGGAGAGCTAGGGAGGGATAGCCTTGGTCTCCATCAGGGAGGGAGGAGGAAGGAATGCTGGCTGTATCCATCTGCCAGATCTACAAAGTCCAGGGACTCCCCAGACTCCTGCGGCTATTGTTTTACAAGCCCAAGTTTTGCATTAACCACATTCTGTCCTATATGTATTTTTCGGGTTCCCACCTGGAATAAACCTAACAACTGGGTTGTAAGTTGCATGTTTAGTCTCGTAAGAAACCGTCAAATTGTTTTCCAGAGTGGCTGTGCCATTGTACATTCCCATGCAATATATACATAGGATATTGTGATTGGTAATAAGATGTGTATATTTAATCCTTAGGAGCTGAGTTTTCTAGCACTTAGCTCCCCAAACCTTTTGAAATCTCCAAGATAATTAATACAAGCTTGTGTGCTTATGAGATAACTGATGGCTAGGGGCTCCTGGATATCCTCAGGATGGGGGGCATGTGGGGAGCAGAACCAACCATGTGATTAGAGGTTTGGAACTTTCACCCCCATCTCTCACCTGGGGAAAGGGAGAGGGGCTGAAGGGTGAATGGATCACCAAAGGCCAATAATGTAATCAATCATGCTTACATAATGAAGCCTCCATAAAAACACAAAAGGACTGGGTTTAGAGAGCTTCTAGGTTTGTGAAGAACATATCCATATGCTGAGAGGGTGGCACATACCAACTCCATCAGGACAAAAGCTCCTGCTTTCAGGACCCTTCCAGACCTTGCCCTGTGTATCTCTTTATCTGGCTGCTCATTTGTATCTTTGAAAATATTCTCAGTAATAAACAGGTAAAGGTAAATAAAGTGTTTCCCTGAGTTTTGTGAGCTACTCTAGCGAATTAATTGAACCTGAGGAGGAAGTTTGGGGAAACCCCTATTTTTAGCCAAATGGTCAGAAGTACAGGTGACAAGCTGGAGTTTATGATTGGCGTCTCATGTGGGAGGCTGTCCCGTGAGAGACTGTAATCCTGGCATTTTTAAAGGCTGAGGTGGTAGTATCACTTGAGGACAGGAGTTGGAGACCAGCCTGGGCAACATACTGAGACCCTGTCTCTCAAAAAAAAAAAATAATAATAATAATAAATAGCTGGGCATAGCGGTGTATGCCTGTAGTCCCAACTACTCGGGAGGCTGAAGCAAGAGGATAGCTTGAGCCCAGGTGGACGAGGTTGAAGAGAGCTATGATCGTGCCGCTGCACTACAGAGTAAGACCCTGTCTCAAAAAGAAAAACTTAGGAAAGAAATTCTAATGATGGTTAACAAAGCAGGGATATAACAAGGCATGTCCAAACTCCTGTCTCCCCTCCCGAGCTGTCATGGCTGAGAACTCAGTTTTTAAAGTTTCTCTGGGGTCCCCTTGGCCAAAAGAGGGTTTAGTCAGTTGGGGGACTTAAGATTTTATTTTTATTTGACATTAACTATATGGTTTTCTTCAAATATTTTCTTTCACTGTAGTTTGTCTTTTCATCCCTCTTTACGGGGTCTTTCACAGAGCAAAAGTTTTTAAATTTTGATGAGATCCAATTTATCAGTTTTTTTTCCTTTTATGGATCATGCTTCTGGTGTCAAGTCTAAGCGTTCTTTGCTTAGTGCTAAGTCTCAAAGATTTTCTACCATGCTGTTTTCTCAACGTTTTATAGTTTTACATTTTACACTTAAAGCTGTGATCCTTTTGGACTTAATGTTTATATATGGTGTGAAGTTTAGGTGAAGAATCATTCTCTTGCCTATGGGTGTCTTTTTGCTTCAGCACCATTTGTTAATAAGGTTATTTCTGGGTTTTTATTCTGTTCCATTGATCTACACGTCTACTATTCTGCCAGTATGATACTCTTTTGATTATTGCCAATATATAGTGAGACTTAATATCAGGGTGAGTGATTCTTCCCATTAATACACACACACACATATTTATTTATATTTTATATTTAATTTACTGTTTTATAGTAATTGTTCTGTGGTAGGAGTTCCTATTTTTCCCTAACATGAGTTATCAAATTTCAAAGAATTAGAATATAATAAAGTGTATTTTAAATATTAACTGTATTAGAAATTATTTAATATTTATCCTATATAGAGTGATATAATGGAAAGAGCACTGGACTTGGAATCAGGATACCTCCCTTTGACACTGATTAGCTATATGACTTTAAGCATCTCTTTTAACCTCTCAGGGTCTAAGTTTCTTCATCTGTAAAATGTATAGGAAGTGGGTGGTCCCTAAGGTCTTTTCTAGAAAGATGAATGATTCTTGAGTTGATGATTTAATCCATATGAATTATGTACAAGGCCACCACATCACACAACTCCAGGGCACCATTCACACAGTATTCTATGTCAGGGGTTGGAAAAGGATAGCCTAATGGTCAAATCCAGGCTGCAGCCTGTTTTTGTAAGTAAATTCTTACTGGAATACATCCATGCTCATTCATTTACATGTTGCCTGTGGCTGCTTTCCCCATTACAATGGCAGGGTTTCCTATTTGTAACATTGACCCTGTAGTCAGAAAAGCCAAATAATTCTGGGCAACATGCAGTCTTTTGCTTTTCTTTTTTAATTATAGCCATACTAGGTGTTAAGTGGTAGTTCACTGTGGTTTTAATTTGCATTTCCCTAATGCCCACTCCTCCATTTCAGTTTTGCCTAAATATTTCCTCTGGAGCAGATTTTGGGAAACGTTTTCTGTAAAGGAACAGACGGTAAATATTTTAGGCTTTGTGGGCCACATAGTCTCTTTCACAGCTGCTTAAATGTTGTAGCATGAAAGCAGCCATAGACAATACATAGACAAATGACTGTGGTTGTGTTCCAATAAAACTTCATTTATAGGCCGGGCGCTGTGGCTCACGCCTGTAATCCTAGCTCTTGGGAGGCCGAGGCGGGCGGATTGCTCAAGGTCAGGAGTTCAAAACCAGCCTGAGCAAGAGCGAGACCCCGTCTCTACTATAAATAGAAAGAAATTAATTGGCCAACTGATATATATATAAAAAATTAGCCGGGCATGGTGGCGCATGCCTGTAGTCCCAGCTACTCGGGAGGCTGAGGCAGAAGGATCACTCAAGCCCAGGAGTTTGAGGTTGCTGTGAGCTAGGCTAACGCCACGGCACTCACTCTAGCCTGGACAACAAAGCGAGACTCTGTCTCAAAAAAAAAAAAAAAAAAAAAAAAAAAAAAAAAAAAAAAAAAAAAAAACTTCATTTATAAAAATAGGTGGTAGGCCATATTTAACCCATGGACCATATTTTCCCTATCTATTATTTAGAGCTACCGAATTATTGCTGCTGAATTCGCTCCACATGTAAAAACATGAATGTGGAGGGATCACATTTTTATTTATTCAAAAATATTTATTGAGCACATACTATATGCCTGCATATACTAGGTGCTGAGTATACAATAGTTAACAAGATGTAGTTCTTGTTCTCAAAAAGCACTTTGGGAAATTCTGAAACATTCTTCCTTTTACTGAAATGGCTTTTTATATTTTTCTGGTGCAATTAAAGTTAGCTCTGCTATAGTGATATTATGGTTTTATTACAATAGGGAATAAAACAAAATACTCCACAATTAAAGGTCTACACTCTCTTGGGAAAAGTCCCTGTCTCAATACATTTTCTCATTTTTTTTTTAATCACACTAATTATTTAAGGGAGCAAAGATACTCTAAGCCCCCAAAATTTATGTGACTACTTTTACACATAAATTTTAATGTAACATAATGTTTTAAAACATAAGCTTGTGTTAAAAATCATACATTTATTTTAGGATGTGAAGTTGATAATCTTTTGGCAAGTTTTCTATGTTTAATCCATTCTGTTATGCCCTTGACACTCAAAGCTATCACTGAGGTGAATAAGAAGTGAGTGTACAAAAGAAAATTGAAAGGGTGAAAAGGACAAAGATCAAGTCAAATATGAATACAGATAATCATATTTTGAATCTTATAATTAATTTAACATGTACAGTCCACAAAAAGATGCTGGCAGCAATAGAACCATCCTGGATTAAATCAAGAGAGCCTAGGGATGAGAAGTGACATTTAATAGAATTATTATTATAAGCATATTTTATTATTAAGATGAATGAAATTCATATTTTACCTGAGCTTCTGGACACATACTGAGCAATTGCAAGATTGTTTAAACAAATAAACCACCAGAAGCCTTCCAACCAGGTTAATTCCCTTTAATTAGACAAGAGCTTAATTGAAAAGATTAGTCTTTACAGAGCTATCAGTCTTTGAAAACTAAATTCTATTCTACAAATGAAAGAGATGAAATTCGAAGCAGAGTATAGGGCAAGAGTATAGCAACCAGGATGTCGATCAGTACACCTGATCCATTGAGTTAGCCTGCAGGAAGTACATTAAATCCTCAGTTCTAGATTGATGAATGAATAGAGGGATGAATAGATGGAAGAATATGTGATAAAGCAAGTAAAGTAAAAATACAAATTATAGAATACAGGTGGTAAGAATATGGATGTTCACTGTAAACTTCTTTCACCTTTTCTGTATGTTTGAACATTTTCATTATAAACTATCAGAAAGAAGAAAAATCCCTAGCACTCTGGGAGGCTGAGGTGGGAGGATCGCTCGAGGTCAGGAGTTCAAAACCAGCCTAAGCAAGAGCTAGACCCCGTCTCTACTAAAAATAGAAAGAAATTAATTGGCCAACTAAACATATATACATATAAAAAAATTAGCCAAGCATGGTGGCGCATGCCTGTAGTTCCAGCTACACGGGAGGCTGAGGCAGAAGGATTGCTTGAGCCCAGGAGTTTGAGGTTGCTGTGAGCTAGGCTGACGCCACGGCACTCTAGCCCGGGCAACAGAGTGAGATTCTGTCTCAAAATAAATAAATAAATAAATAAAAATAAAAATAAAAGGTCTGGGAAGGCAGAGATTTTGGGGCTATTTCTATTCACTGCTATACTCCCAGGGCCTGAAACAGAACATAGCATATAGTAGGTGCTCAATAAATGCTTTGTTGACTGAATAAATTCTCTTCAATTGATTATATAGAAAATCCATTTAGGGCATTGCTATGAATTTAATTGTGTCCCTCTCCAATTCATATCAAATCCCTAATCCCCTAGCCGGGCGCAGTGGCTCACTGTCTGTAATCCTAGCTCTCTGGGAGGCCGAGGCGGGTAGATTGCTCAAGGTCGGGAGTTTGAAACCAGCCTGAGCAAGAGTGAGACCCCGTCTCTACTATAAATAGAAATAAATTAATTGGCCAACTAATATATATAGAAAAAATTAGCCAGGCATGGTGCACATGCCTGTAGTCCCAGCTACTCGGGAGGCTGAGGCAGCAGGATCGCTTGAGCCCAGGAGTTTGAGGTTCCTGTGAGCTAGGCTGATGCCAGAGCACTCACTCTAGCCTGGGCAACAAAGTGAGACTCTGTCTCATAAATAAAAAAAAAAAATAGCCCTAATCCCCAATGTGATGGTATTTGGAGATGAGGCCTTTGGAAGGTAATTAGGTTGAAATGAAGTCACAGATTGGAGTCCTCATTATGGGATTAGTGCTCTTATAAGAAGAGACACTAGAGAGTGTTAGAGGCAAGGACCCTCAAAGACCCTCAACTCCCCTATGACTCGTCCTACGCTCGACTTCGCCCTGGAAAATTCCAGCTATAGCTCCGAGAAGAATGCATTCCATGACGTGCTGACCACGGGATGCTCCAGGGAGTGCTGACTGCAATTGTTCCCGACCACCTGCCAGGTTGGAGATGAGTAACCAGTCAAAAACAGGATACCGATAAGACGCTGATTGGGGCTGATTAACCCAGACCCAAGCCTCATCGTCGCCCCACTCTATTTTTTGTTTCTACTTCCTTGTTTCTGTATGCTTATAAAACCTACTAAGAATCTAAGTAAAGCAGACCTTGACAACCATTTGCTTGGTCTCGTTCCTTTCTCTCGCCCATCTCTTTCAGGCAAGGTCCCCCTTGACCCCCGCGAGTAACAGAAGGTCCCGCGCGTTGGGACAAGAGAGCTTTCTCTCTCTTACCTCCAGCTCTCCACCCCCATCCCACCATGTAAGGACAAGCAAGAATGTGGCTGTCTGCAAGCCAGGAAGAAAGCCCTCACCAGGAAACTGAATTGGCCAGCATCTTGATCTTGGACTCCCAGTCTTCAGAATTATAAGAAATTAATTTCTGTTGTTTAAGTCACTCAACCTGGTATTTTGTTATGGCAGCCCAAGCTGACTAATACAGGCATGAACCATGGCTTGTCTCTGATCATATTAAAAAGAACCAGGCGGTCTATCCCCCAAATCACCATATGTTAAATAGAATCTTGGTGAGATGCAATGCATTTCTTATCATACATATGTTAACATCTTTTTCTTAGCTTCTAAATTGTTCATTCAGTAACTTTAACAGCTTAACACTTTAAACTACATGTGGTATGTGTTTTGGAAAAAGAAAAAAAAGGGGAACTTCTACATTCAGATATTTAGGAAACTAATAGTTTCTATTTGTAATTTTAAGGTATTTAGGCAGCCTTGTATATACACCAATTGGCTATTTTATGCAAAAATTGCCTATATTTATGTTGCTGTAACTTTGGGAAGATTGGGAAAGCTCTCGTGAATCAAGAAATATCAGCAATCACTATTCCTGAAAAAGAAAAATAAAAGACAACTGATAAACTTGCAAATTTTCACTGACTGATGTACAGCTTATAATTCATTATTCATTCATTTAATCATTCAACAGATATTTAATGGATAGCCACAATGATCCAGGAACTGAGCTAGGCCCTGGGACATGAAACTAAGACTTGGTCCCGCTCCTAAAGGAGCTCATGGCCTAGTAGGGGAGAGGGAGACAAGGATAGCAACCATCACAGCACAGTGTGACAGAAAAGTGCCCTGAGAGAAGAATGGAGAAATGATGTACTCAATTAACAATGATAACCCTAGAGTCATTTTCATGTAGGAGCAGTTTTGCAAAACTGTGAACCAATTACAGTACTAGTACTTCATTTTAATAAAAGATATAATTTATATTATTACTTGATTAGTAACTGTACACAATTTTTAAAAGCAAAAATGAAAAATAAATTATTGCAGATGAAATATGAGCTTAAATAAACAGTATAATTTTTAAAACAACTTTATTGCAATATGATTCGCATATAATAAAGTTCACCTTTTAAAGTTTACAACTCAGGGTGGCGTGGGGGTGAAAAAATAAAAAAAATAAAGTCTATAACTCATTGTTTTTTAGTATATTCACAGGATTGTTCAACTGTCATTACTGATTTCAGAACACTTTCATCTTCCCTAAAATAACTCATTAGCAATCAGTCCCCATTTGTCTGGGGAAAAACCTCCCTCCTAGCCCTAAGCAACTACTAATCTACTTTCCTTCACTGATTCTGGACATTTCATCTTAATGAAACTATACTATATGTGGCCTTTTTGACTGCTCTTTTACTTAACTTAGCATAATGTTTTCAAGGTTCATCCATGTCGTAGAATGTAACAGTACTCCATTATTTTTCATGGCTAAATAATGTTCCACTATGTAGATATACTAAATTTGTCCATTTATCAGTTAATGGACATTTGGATTGTTTCTACTTTTTGGTTATTTTGAATAATACCACCATAAACAGTTGTGTAAACATATGTTTTCAATTCTCTTGGGCAGGGGTCCTCAAACTTTTTAAACATGGGGCCAGTTCACTGTCCCTCAGACTGTGGGAAGGCCATTGGAGAGTGTGGTGCACATTCCGCACATGCACACCGTGGGCCCAGAACAAGTCGGCTGCTAAGCAGGACAGGCAGTGGCAGCAAAAACGCCCGGCGGGCCGGATAAATGTCCTCAGCGGGCCGCATAGCACCTGTGGGCCATAGTTTGAGGACCTCTGCTCTTGGGTATACACCAAAGAGTAGAATTGCTGGGTCATATGGAAACTCTATGTCTAACTGTTTGAGGAGTTGCCATACTATTTCCCACAGTGGCTGCACCATTTTACATTCCTACCAGCAGTATATGAGGGCTCCAATTTTTCCACATCTTCACTAACACTTGTTATCATTTGTCTTTTTGATTAGAGCCTTCCTCATGGGTGTGAAGTGGCATCTCATCGTGGTGGTTTTTATTTGCATTTACCCAATGACCAATAATGGTAAGCATATTTGCTTGTAGTTATTGATCATTTGTATGTCTTTGGAGAAATGTCTTTTCAGACTCTTTACACTTTTAATTGGATTATTTTTCTTCTTATTATTGGATTATGTTAGTCATATTCTAGGTACAAATCCCTTTTTTTTTTTTTTTTTGAGACAGAGTCTCGCTTTGTTGCCCAGGCTAAAGTGAGTGCCCTGGCATCAGCCTAGCTCACAGCAACCTCAAACTCCTGGGCTCAAGCAATCCTGCTGCCTCAGCCTCCCGAGTAGCTGGGACTATAGGCATGTGCCACCATGCCTGGCTAATTTTTTCTATATATATTAGTTGGCCAATTACTTTCTTTCTATTTATAGTAGAGATGGGGTCTCACTCTTGCTCAGGCTGGTTTCAAACTGCTGACCTCGAGCAATCCGCCCGCCTCGGCCTCCTAGAGTGCTAGGATTACAGGCGTGAGCCACTGCACCCGTCCACAAATCACTTATGATATATGTTTTTTGAAAATGTTTTGTCCCATTCTGTGGGTTATTTTTTCTCTTTCTTGATGGTATTGTTTATAGCATAAATGTTTTAATTTTGAAGTCATCTAATTTGCCTTTTTTCTTTTGTCACTTGTGCTTTTGGTGACATATGTAAGAAACCATTACCTAACCCAAGATAACAGCACAATTTTTGAACTACAGTTTAAATATAACAAAGTACTCAAAATATTGGTAGCTTCACAACTGCCTGTGATTGCTAGATGTATCACTATCATTAAATCATACTTATATGACACTTCTGTCTTTTTCAAAGCACTTTTTATTTCACCTGGAGACTCAAACTAGCATTTACTTCAACAAAATATTGCAAAATTAAAATAGGTCACATTCTCTGTTTGACCCCTAGGATTCAAGAATGATTGAAATGGTATCCCTGAGAAAAGCATTGAATTCTTTCCTAAAATGTACACAATTATCATGAAGGAGGCAATGTACAGGATGCTATCAGAACACTGATGAAGTAACTTTATTTGGGATTCTGCGAGGAGTCAGGAATCCTTTCCTAAAAGAGTTCAACCAGTCAATCCACAAATATTTACTGAGTATCTACTTTGTGCTAGGTTCCAGCAGCTAATTTTTTTCTGTTTTTAGTATGCTTCCACTGGTCTGGAACTCCTGAGCTAAAGCAATCCTCCCACCTCAGCCTCCCAGAGTGCTAGGATTACAGGCATGACCTAAGGAGTCTGGCCAGTTTTTGCATTTCTAAAGGATTGTAGCACAAAAAAGAATATACCAAAAAAAAAAAAAAAAACCAACCAGATATGGCCCACAAAACCTAAAATATTTATCACCTGGTCGATTACAGAAAAAGTTTGCTGTCCCTCAGTCTAGAGCAGTGGTTCTCAAGTAGGACAACACATTGAAATAACTTGAGAAGCCTTAATGAATTACAGATGCATGGGTCCCAAGCCAAGATTAACTCAACCCGTCTGCTGTATGGCCTGAGCTTTAGGATTTTTAAATGCTCTCCAGTTGATTGTAATGTGCAGGCAATGTTGAGAATCATTGTTCTAGAGCAATGCTCTCAAATAGAGCTTTCTGCAATGATCAAAATGTTCTATATACAGTCAGCCCTCCGCATCTGTGGATTCTGAATCCACAGGTTCAACCAGTTTCGGACAAAAAAATATTTGAAAAAATAAAACAAAAACAATATAACAATTAAAAAATACAAATTTAAAAACACAGTATAGCAACTACTTACATTGTATTTACATGGTATTAGGTATTATAAGTAATCTAGAGATGATTTGAAGTATATGGGAGGATATGTATAGGTTTTTGAACACTTGAAATTTGGTTTTTGTGACTGAGAACTGGATTCTTAGTTTTATTTAATATTAATCAATTTAAATTTAAATAGCCACATATATGGCTAGTAACTACTGTATTGGGCATCTCAGCTCTAGAGGGAAGGCTGACATAAAAAAATCAAATAATAATGTTTACTAAGAGGCTATATTTGCTAACTTTTGTTCTAAGTATTGTACATGTAACAACTTCTTTACTCCTTACACAACCCTATGATCTAGGTGCTATTATCATCTCCATTTTACAAATGAAGAAACCGAGAAACAGAGAGGTTTAAAAGAGAGGTTAAATAATTTGCCCAATTTTTTAGTTACTAAATGGCAGAGCTAGGATTAGAACTCAAGTTATTTGGCTCCAGAACCCATGCTCTTAATAATTTCATAAAACTACTAATTAGTTAAATTATAATAAGTGCACAAAGCATGGCTGTCAAAGCTGGAGGGTAGTATGTCTAAGACCTACAATGAAACCTAATACATTTGTCCCACTGGATTTAACATAAAAAAGGGAAACTGAACAGAGGGGGCTTTTTCAAATTACTTGTATTTATTATGGAATTACTCAACATAACAAAATATTATCCAATATAAATTCTAATCTAAATATATGTTTCTATTAATACACGAAAGAGTCAGGCATATTTCTTTAGAATAGGAGTAAACAATACCTTAACTTTAACCTTAACCTTTAGATGGGTGCCTGAATGGTCCATTGGTTGCTTTTTAAGTGTGGATATGTTCTCCTCCTCCTGTGGTTACTTAGGCTATCTTTGTGGATGGGTTCTCGTACAAAGGCTCTTTTCAAAGCAAGCTCAAGAGCTTCCAGCCAGAGGCACAACATTAGGAGAGCAGAGGGCCTGTCTACAGCCCTGCAGTGGGACCAAGTGTCATCAAGCTATGTACCCTCAGGGTTCTTAGAAAACCTTAATGTATTCATCTTAGGTATGCTGATTGCACAATTAACTCTGTTACTCCCAACCTTCTGGTAGAGGTTTTACATATATGCAAATCAGGCAACCTTATTAGGTTGATCCTAAATGTGATTAGTGCCCTTGTGGCTATGCTATCCCCATCTGGCTATAGGTTTTACAAATAGGTAACCCTAATATTGATTTTTGATTATATAAATTGACCCTAACTGGGATGTAGACAGTTCTTATGTATTGGTAGTGATAAGGTATTATCACTAGATCTGGGATTTAGAATTGTAATTCTCACACACTCTCTCTCCTACCTCCCCATTACCAAGGAGAAATACAAGGTTCAGAGAATTAGGTATTTGATATATAGGAAATAAATAATATGATAGTTCTGGCACACATGAGTTTTTAAATTGAGATAATAGTCATACCCATTATAGTTAGAAAAACAAAACTAGAATAAACCACAGCAGTCCAAAATATATCTGAAGGTCTCTGTAAAAACATGAGTGATTTAGAGATTTTCAAGCCCAGAGGCAATGACATAAAGAGCTGGAAGAAGTCTTTGGGAATTTCAGCATAATTACTGGACAGCTATATTCAAAGAATCTTCCATAACTGCCTCTGAGGGTAAGTTCTTATACAATGCTTTAGTCTGGGTACAAATTTTGTTGCTGCTTTTTGCTCAAAATTAGTGGAAATAGTTAGCTGCCACACCTAGAAGACAAACTATTGGCTCACCCCATCTAGTAGCATTTCTTCCCCACAATTTTCAAATGCAGGTTTACTTTCCAAAATAACATCAATAGACAGGCTAATAAGGAGTCTCAAAAACAAAGATAAACATGCAATGAAGAAGCACCAATTAAAGCTGGGCGCGGTGGCTCACGCCTGTAATCCTAGCTCTTGGGAGGCTGAGGCGGGCGGATTGCTCAAGGTCAGGAGTTCAAAACCAGCCTGAGCAAGAGCGAGACCCCGTCTCTAGTATAAATAGAAAGAAACTAATTGGCCAACTGATATATATATAAAAAAAAAAATTAGCCGGGCATGGTGGCTCATGCCTGTAGTCCCAGCTACTCGGGAGGCTGAGGCAGAAGGATCGCTCGAGCCCAGGAGTTTGAGGTTGCTGTGAGCTAGGCTGACGCCACGGCACTCACTCTAGTCTGGACAACAAAGCGAGACTCTGTCTCAAAAAAAAAAAAAAAAAAAAAGAAGCACCAATTAATATTTGAACCACAGACACTATGTAAGAAACTTAGCAAAATCAATAAATATACACACTAACATCTGAAGAAACAGAGTAAAGATAGCAAATGCAAAAAAATGTAAAATAAGCATAAGTAATGCTCTCAGAAGGATAAGAGAAGCTATCACATCCATAAATAAGGAAAATGCTGATGTAAAACAGAACCAATTATAGGTCCTGGAAATTATATAAATAAAGAATAACTAAAATAAAGAATACAATCTATGTATGTAATGTTATCATGAAACAGTAGAAGAGAAAAAGATCGTGTGTTTTAACATCAAGCCAAAAGATTCTCACAGGGCAGGCAAAAGGAAAAAGAAATCTTGAAAAAGCAGTAATAGTCATGAAGCTTAGATCCAGAAGTTCAACCTCTGTGTGGCAGGAATTTCAAAAGGAGACATTAAAAATAATGGAGAGGAGGAAATTAATGAATCAATAATAGATAATAATTTTCCAGAAATGATAATAGATACTAGCACATTGACTACTGCACTAAAAAAAAATTTTTTCCCTAGGGCCACAGTGTTTTATTACAAAAACAGAGTAAAAACTTCAAAAACAATCCTTTGTAATTTAATGATAAATTTTTTTTATTTTCTGTGTGTGAGTTATATACAACTTGAAAAATAGTTCACACAGTTCAAGGTAAAGAGATGTGTGAGTTACATATGCTTCAAGAGGTCCTGGTCTCAAAGCTAGCATGATTTCAATACAACTCACATGGCAGTTAATATGTTAATCTTCAAAGGGAAAAAGATCATTAAGTGCTAACCAGGGTAAACAAAAGCAGACATATATAAATGCATTTTGGAAAATTTCTGAACATTAGGATTAAAAAGGGATTTTAAAAATCCCTAAAAACATCTGTAGAGAAGATAGGAGATGAAAGAAAAATCAAGCAACAAAACCAATAAAGTTTGTAAAGTCCAAATAATAATAGATGCAGAATGTCAAAATATTTTTTATATTCATTTGGAACTAAAATCCCAGGAGATCTCAACTTGGGTGTCAACAGAAAGGAAATTATAAAGTTGCTAAGATTATTGTGTTATACTAGAGAAGATATAGACTCTAATGTAATTTAGATTTTTATTTAAAAAATATAAACATATACATTAAGTGTACCAACCAGAGGCATAGAAAGAACATACTCACCTGTGAAACCACAAGAGGAAAACTAAAAGATCAAAACAAATGATCAATTCACATAAAAGGAAGAGAAGAAAAATGAAACAAGAAAAATAGCAACTAGAAAACATAAGATAGCATCATTGAGTACAAATATATCAGTAATTACAATAAATATTAATAGGTTAATTACCCTATTAAGAGAAGATTCTGAAAATTAAAACATTTTTAAATTTATGAAATAATTTGAGTATTTCAAAAAGTTCCAAAAATAGTAAAGTAATTCTGATATATCATTTACCCAGATTTCCCAAATTATACCATTTAATCACTTTCATTTTCCCTCTGTCTCTTTTTCTGAAATGTTTCAGAGTAAGTAAATGAGAAAGAAAAAACCTTTTTATCTGAAGAATGCAAGCCCCTTTAAATTATCAGTCCCAGAGAGGTGTTAATGGAAAAGAACCCAAACTCTGTAAAATAATTTAAAGAGGTTTATTCTGAGCCAAGTTTGAGTGAGGCCCATGACCCACCCAGAGCCATGCCCAAGAAGCTTGAGCAAGTGGACTCACTGTGGTTGGGTTACAGTTTGGTTTTATACATTTCAGGGAGACAGAAATCACATGTAAAGTCATAAATAAATACATGGAAGGTGCACATTGGTTTGGCCCCAAAAGGCAGGACATATTGAAAGGGGGGAGGTTACAGGTTATAGGTGGATTTAAAGACTCTTTGATTTGTAAATGGTTAAAGAAATTAAGCTGTGTCTGAAGGTTTGGAATGTTTTAAGTTAAGATAAGGAAATCTGTTAATCAGAGACAAGCCACCAGGCCATATACCCAGACTCAAGTTATCTGTTAAGTAAATTGAATTGAGGACCTTCAGGTGTGGTTCAAGCTTTGTCTTGCATAGCCTTAGGCCTGTTAATGAACTACAAGAATATCTCCAATAAGGGAAGGTGGCATAATGAAGTCCATATCTCACCTCTCTTCTCATGGCCAGCAACTCAGCTTTAGGGTATTTCTGGGGTCCCCTTGGCCAAGAGAGGGTCCATTCAATCAGCTAGGGAGGCTTAAGATTTTATTTCAGTTCACGAGGTATCTAAAATGTAACAGGAGTCATGTCTCACTCCCCCATGAGCTAAATAATCACCTTTTGAAGCCACTTGCTATGTGGGCTCTAGACTAACTGATGCCAAGTAGCAACAATGTATAGCAAATCATTGACCAATATTATTTCTGTAAACCAATGACAATTCCTGATGAACAATTTTTGTAATCACCCTGCTCCTGATTTGTCCTTTTTTCCTTTAAAAACTTGAGCCTCTCCTTTGTTCTCTGGAGCATCCCCCCAAGGCATCTTGGAAGTATGTTCCCTTCTTCAGTCCTGGGTTTATTGTCCCAAATCAACTCTATATCAATTTTTGCTTCAGGTTCTTCCTTTTAGGTCAAAAGTAAGATGCTTTTGGAACACCTTGGGTGCCCAGAAAGTAAAGAGATTCTCAAAACTTCAGGGGGAGCCAAGTGTGGTGGGACATGCCTATAGTCTCAGCTACTTGGGAGGCTCAGGTGCGAGGATCCCTAAAGCCCAGGAGTTCCAGACCAGCCTGGGCAACATAGCCAGACCCTGTCTAAAAAATCATGAGGAAGGTAAGTTGCAGATAGGATACTATTACATAACCATAGTACAATTATCAAAATCAAGAAGCTAACATTGATAAAACATTATTTATTATTTAATATGCAGATCTTATTCAAATTTTACCATTTGTTCTAATAAAATGGTCCTTTGTAAGATTATCTAAGAGTTTGTCTTTACATTATCCTAAGGTAGATAGAGGAGACATAATGATATGATGATAACATACTGGTCCATGTATGAGATTGTTGAAAGGGCGGCCTTGCAAAAATAACAGGAAAATATCTAATCCCACAATTTCCCCAATAACAGCTAACGATCAACCCTATGAGCTCTCTTGCTAACAGGTACCCGCTGGAGTTTCTATTTTTCACAACATCTGAAAAGAGCTGAACAGATGGAAAGGAAATGTAAATGTTTCTCTTTTAAAACTGCTTTTGAGAATCTTTTTACAGCCTTGGAGAATTCCTGAATGGACAGTGGGGGGCGCAGTACACAAATTTCAGGCCTCAGATCTTGCCTAAAACCTTATCTGGGCCTGTGCGGAGGCTCCCGCCTGTAATCCTAGCACTCTGGGAGGCCAAGGCGGTCGATCGCTCAAAGTCAGGAGTTCAAAACCAGCCTGAGCAAGAGTGAGACCCCCCCCCATGTTACTAAAAAATAGAAAGAAATTAATTGGCCAACTAAAATATATAGAAATAATTAGCCGGGTATGGTGGCACATGCCTGTAGTCCCAGCTATTTAGGAGGCTGAGGCAGGAGGATCACTTGAGCTCAGGAGTTTGAGGTTGCTGTGAGCTAGGCTGATGCCACGACACTCTAGCCCAGGCAACAGAGTGAGACTCTTTCTCAAAAATAAAATAAAATAAAATAAAATAAAATAAAATAAAATAAAATAAAATAAAACCATATCTTAAGGGCAAGATGGCTGACAAGATCTTCGACATCCAACAACCTGCTGCTAAGAAAAAGAATGGATACAATATTTTCACGCAGCTGTTTCTGTTATCAACTGACAACAATCACTAATTTTTTTTTCCTTTCTCTTTGTCCACATAAAATCAGCAAGCCACTTGGCCTCACCGCTGGCACCTCCCTTTTTTTTCTTTGGTATGCCATGCTGTCTCTCTTTTCTCCCTCTCTCCTCTCTTTTTCACTCTCTCACTCTTTCTTTCTCTCTTTTTATTTTTATTTTTATTTTTTTTTATTTTGGTATATTATGGGGGTACAGATTTTAAGGTTTCAATAAATGCCCATTTCCCCCCCTCCCCCCAAAAGTCTGAGTCTCCATCATGACCATCCCCCAGATGGTGCACATCTCACTCACTATGTATGTATATACCTGCCCCCTCCCCCCTCCCACCTGCCCAATACCCTATTACTGTAGTACCTATGTGTCCACTTAGGTGCTACTCAGTTAATACCAGTTTGCTGGAGAATATATCTGGTGCTTGTTTTTCCATTCTTGGGATACTTCACTTAGTAGTATGGTTTCCAGCTCTAACCAGGAAAATATAAGATGTGCTATATCACCATTGTTTCTTAGAGCTGAATAGTACTTCATGGTATACATATACCACATTTTATTAATCCATTCTTGGATTGATGGGCACTTGGGCTGTTTCCACAGCCTTGCAATTATGAATTGTGCTGCTATAAACATTCGAGTGCAGGTGTCTTTTTTGTAGAGTGTCATTGGATCATTTGGGTAGATGCCCAGCAATGGGATTGCTGGATCAAATGGTAGATTCACTTGTATCACTTTAAGGTATCTCCATATTGCTTTCCACAGAGGTTGAACTAGTTTGCAGTCCCACCAGCAGTGTAGGAGTGTTCCTCTCTCTCCGCAACCATGCCAGCATTTATTGTTTGGAGATTTTTTGATAAAGGCCATTCTCACTGGGGTTAAGTGATATCTCATTGTGGTTTTGATTTGCATTTCCCTGATGATTAGAGATCTTTCTTTCTCTCTTTAAGAAGATAAAATAAACTTTTTACATATATATATATATATATATATATATATATATATCCTAATCTCTACGTGAGAAATCTCTCTCCCCACGCTGTGAACACCTAGTAAACTTTCCACTCGTACGTAGGGATTTGAGTAAAATTACAGACCTATTTAATTGCAGACTGAGGACCAGAACTCAGGTTTCCTAATAGCCTTCCAGTCTTGTGTTCTCTCATTTAGCCCTATGCCAAAGCAAGCAATTGACACAGGTTATTAATGGTACTAACTACTTTTCTCGCTATTTGTAAAGAACATTTCACCCATTAAAACACAGGACTGCATCGTTAAATACTGCTTTAAAGAAAACCTGAATGTAAGAACTTATATCCTATTATACTCTAAGAACCAAAAAAGGAGCTGAAAATTTTCATAGGAAGTGAGGATTCTAATGAAGGAAACTAAAATATTTCACCCCAAAATATAGTTCTGTCACATCTTTTGAAAAGACTATCTAGAAAACCTACAAAAAGAAGTAGCAGAGCCCAACAGGTTATGAGAGACAGAGAAGCAGAGGCTTTGGCTAGCACTGGTGGTTTTGTTATGTAGATGAAACCTCACAGGCCCTCAGGGAGACTAGATGAAAAATGTTCCTTTAGACCTTTAAAGGTGTCAGATTCTCAGTTAATCTTTCCTAAATGCAGAGAAGGAAAGGCCTCAGAGAAAGTCCGGCTGCATCAGTGCAGATTTTCTCTGCAGATGCAAATCTCCCCTACAAATGACAGTTTTGCAGGGCTATGTCCATTTGCTGGCTCTCTGAACAGCCATCTCAAAATATGTCCAAGTATATTTTGGGGTGAAATAATTTGGTTTCCTTCATAGACAACTGAATATTCTCCTAAAAGAAAAAAGAAGACATTTATTCCATAGATGCTACTATTGTTTGGCAAACCTTTTACTTTTTTTGAAGTTGTATTCTAAGCCAGTTTATGAGTCACAAAAAAATTAAAGAGAAAATTTATAGTCATATCTCATATACAACTGATGGGAAAATTTCAATCAGTATGCAGCTAGTACTTATGGTTATAAAAGCTACAGACATGGGAACTGATTAAAAGATAATGATTAAAGTGCCACAATTAATTCGGAGTGAAATAGCAAACACCTAGACTGGGTCAATGATAAATTATGGTACAAGAAGTTGGCATAGACCCTAGCTGCGCAATGTGCTTAAGTGCAACTTCATGATGTGATGGTGAGTGGAAAGGCAACCAAGCTATAAAAAACCTGCAGATTGACCCTAGGTGAGATGAAAAATCCTGAAAGTGACCTGTAAAGCAAGCAGGCTAGGAATTATACCACAATTTTTCTGAAATTTTACGGATAACCTCTCACCAGAAATCAGAAAGCCATGAATGGAGTGCTATTTTTAGCCTTACAATGTAATGTGATCTTAATGTTTTCATTGTGATGCCATTTGCTTTACTTTCCACTTGGTTCAAAGGATTTTGATTTATAAAAGAGCTACCACTCTAGGTCTCCTTTGAGGTTGATGAAAGTATTTTGGAACTAGGTAGAGGTGATGGTTGCACAACATTGTGAATGTACTAAATTCCACTGAATTGTACACTTTAAAGTGGTTACTTTTATGATCAGTGAATTTCACCTGAATTTTTTTTAAACAAACTACCACTTCCCAAACATCTATGTTTCAGGTACTTTGCTTGGCCTTAACATACAGGATCTTACCCTCCCCAAATCCCTGAGAGATGGATGTTATTATCTCCACTTTCCAGATGAAGACTCTGAAGATCAGTGGGGTTTAGTGTTTTTGCCAAGGTAATTTAGTAGAGGAACTGGGGTTTAAATCTAAGTTGATTTGATTCAGACCCCTGCATTTGAACCTTTAGAGAAGTCCATGAAGGGAGTTGTCAGTAACTAAGATGTAAATCCTTGAAGCAAGTTAACTAAATATGAAAAGATAAATGCACCTGTTGAAACATTCTTTTCTCACCTAGTGTTATCGAGCAAATAGGCTCTCTGCCTGATGCATACAGAAGCCGATATCATGGCATTGGCTTTGGGAAAAAGAAAGGCTTTATTGCAAGTCTGGCTAGCAAGGAGACAGGAGGTAGTTCAGATCGGTCTCCCTGATTTGGGATCTGAGGCAAGTTTATGGGCTTAGAGGGCAAGGGAAAAGATTTATAAATGTCAGCTAAGCAGAGTCTGATTAAAAGGCTTCAAATATGGCCATTTATGGTAAGGTATGTAGAGGCAGATTTTAGCCCTGGATCTTCTAGGCCAGTGGACCCATTGTTTCTGAAAGACTTCTGGCATTCGGGTTCCAGTCATATCCCAGTCTTTTTGGTTCCAAGTGTTGTTGGAGGTCAAAGCTTTTTCTTTTGCACATACCCAGGCTACATGACTTGTAGTTTTGGGCTCTGTTATACCTATAAGGTAACTTGACATTTTGTTATTAACAGAGTAGGCCCAGTTTTGGCTGGTCCCACAGTTACATGAGTATCATCGTAAAGAGAACTAATGTGAGGACTCTGTGTGAGGAGGATTTAGTTACTGAAACTGGCTTATAAAGTTGACAACCCAGAATAAGTGACTGAGGCAAAGATGTCAATCAATGGAGGTTTATTAAGCCAAAGTTTGAGGATGTGCTCAGGAAAAACACAAACCATAGAAGCATCTGTAACTGTTTCTCCAAAGTGGGATTTGGGAACCCAATTTTCAAAGGGGTAGGGAATACAGAAAGAAAACAGGAGGAGAGGGGCAGGAGTAAGATAAGAGAGCAAACAGAAGGAAGTAACCCTGCAAAGCTGTCTTTTGTGGGGAAGATTTGCATCTACAAAGGAAATAAAGTGAATTAAAAAACAGATGCAAACAGACTTTCTCAGTGCCCCCCATGTCTGGATTCAGGAAAGATTAACTGAGAATCTGACACCTATAAAGGTCTGAAAGAAACATTTATCATGTATTCTCTCTGAGGACTGCTACCTATAAGGTTTTATCTACATAACAAGTACACCTTTGCTAGCCGGGCCTCCTCTTTTCCCCCTCCCATAATCTGTTTTTGCCCCCATAACTTGTTTTGCCATGATCTAAGCCCTCGTTCATTTTGTCACCTCAAGATGGTCTAAAAGCCGATGTACCCCATTGGGGGATTGGACATCTTCACTCTGTGGTTCTCCCCCATGCATGTTAATGAATTTGTATGCCATTTCTCCCATTAATGAGCCTTTTGTCAGTTGATTTTTCACCAAATCTTCAGAGGGTAAAGGGGAAGTTTACCTTTAGTCCCTACAGTTCAATTCTGAATTTAATATTTTCTTAAATAAATAATACAGGTGTAAAGAATAGCTTATACTCCTAAATCTTTTGCAAGACAACATAATAGAGCAGAAAGTACATAAGGCTTTGGAAGTATATCTGGATTTAAAATCTGCCTCTATTTGCTAACTATGACTTTGAGCAAGTTATCTACTCTCTCTGACCCTCAGTTTCTTCCTCTGTAAAATGTACGATGGTTTTCAACCCTCTGACCTCAAAAGGTGAAGTAGAGGACATGAAAAACCCTTACTGCACATACTCAATAGTCTGGTTGGAACTACTCCATTGATGGTATCACCTTCTTAGGGAAGAATGCAGATCAGTTGTGCTGGAAACCACAAAAAGGGAGGAGCTGCAGCATTAAGAGCTTGATTGAAATCAGCAGTGGAGCAAGTCTTTCCAAAGGCTGGTTCTGTTTAGCCCTTAGAAAGCCTAGGCGGTTAACAAGGGAATGGGTAAAATGAGGCCTGACTTCCCATCCTGTAAGGGCTGGGAACTCAGTTTTAACGTTTCGCTCAACTTTTCGCCAACGTTTCCCCTTGGCCAAAAGGATGTCCATTCAGTTGCCAGGAGCGGGGTTTAGGATTTTACTTTTATTCTTCAATGATATTATGTGTCATTATACATACAACATTGCTGTAACTGAAACACACTGGATCTGTTCACCCTGGTCTATAGAGCCAGACACTGAAGCTGAGAGTTGTAGGGGGAGAAAGGAGCTTTTTTGCAGGGCACCACGCAAAGAGACCAAGTAGCTAAAGCTTAAAACCTGAATTCACCAATGGCTTCTAACCCAGAGTTTTTAACCACTTCGGGACTAGCGTAGACTATAGTCGATAGCCACAGATGAACGCGCACAGCGACTTTAGCCGACAGCCGTGATGTGAAGGCGCACAGCCAAGCATCCACTTTAGCCAACAGCCGTGATATGACTTTTCTAAGTTTTCATTTATCAAAATAAAATTGTGAACATTTAAAAATAACGTAATGAAAACATATATGTATATGTTACCTACTCTGATTTGCATTACGAGTAAAGCTGCCTGTAAAGTAAAACAAGCTTTCAGTGCTTTAAAGCTTTCCTCATCACACAAGAGCAAAATGGATTCATAGTCAATCCACAGCACAAGCTATCGTGGGGACTGTGAGTGCCGGCTGTGGGCAAGGTTTCTCGGTCGGTGAGCGCCTGGCCCCAAAGGCAGGATATCCATAGATGGACTCGGAGATTCTTGGATTAGAGGAGAGGACTGTTAACTTGGGTGTGACAGGCCCCTCAGGGGGTAATTTAGAACAAAGAATGGCCAATTCCTCAGTTCCCCCTTATCTGCATTTTCCATCCGCTGTGAGTTTCTGAAAAACAACTCAAAGATGCTAAAATGCCACCTTTTAGTTGCATAGGGAACCAAAATGCCTCAGGATTCTGGCTGGCTTGGAGGACCATTGTTTTCATCAGGTTGTCCATTTCCTTTGCTAGGGACTCAAGATTTTTTTATTTCCACACTAGGGGGACCCAGCAGGCCTCTAAGAGGAGTTCCTGCTCTGTCTCAGTGCCTAATATATAAGTACTCAATAAATGCTAGTTTTCTTTCTCTTTCTTCTTTAAACAAAAGTTTCAGAAAATGTATGCTTATACAGCAACAACTTATCAGGAAAACAGAGAAAATGGGGAAAATGGGATGGGAACAAATAAAGCTTCTAACTGAGAAAGAGAAAGGCAGTCCCTGGCATCCAGCAGCTAGTCTGGCCTTCACAAGTAGACCTTGGTGTTCTCCTGATGAGCATAAATATTATAGAACATAAACATTAGGCAAGGCTACTCCATGACCATAGTGTATGAAGACAAAAAAAGAGACCATTTTGTAATCATTTTGAACACAGACATATGAAATTAAATAATTCAATCTTAAAATGGTTGGAACTTTAAATTATTCTGAGCTTTGAGAAGATTGTGGCTATGTAAGCTGAGTCACGTGGCATACAGCTGCAACTTCTGGCCTTCTTTGTCCTATAAATAATTAAGACCAGCCGGGCGCGGTGGCTCACGCCTGTAATCCTAGCACTCTGGGAGGCCAAGGTGGGCGGATTGCTCGAGGTCAGGAGTTGGAAACCAGCCTGAGCAAGAGTGAGACCCCCGTCTCTACTGTAAATAGAAAGAAATTAATTGGCCAACTAATATATATAGAAAAAATTAGCCAGGCATGGTGGCACATGCCTGTAGTCCCAGCTACTCGGGAGGCTGAGGCAGCAGGATTGCTTGAGCCCAGGAGTTTGAGGTTGCTGTAAGCTAGGCTGACGCCATGGCACTCACTGTAACCTGGGCAACAAAGCAAGACTCTGTCTCAAAAAAAAAAATTAAGACCAAGGGCACCAGAGACAAGACCCCCTCAGATCACTCACTGCTGAAATTGAGAAAACAGTAGTTATGTTAGGTAGATAGTGAGGGATTCCAGGTCTCCTAGGGATGAAAGTAGGTGCTGCTGCCCACATCTTGGTCCTGCCCAACCCTGATTCTCCATACTTGGGGGAGAAGGGAACACCCTATGAATCTGCCAATCAGAACTTGGTGTGCCAGCTGCAAAAGAATGCAGAGGACTCTCTAGCTCACCAGGCCAAGCCGCATGGGTACCATAAAGTCTGGAAAGTGACCTAGAACTCACATGTGCAGTAAGACTCAGGTCATGCGGCTCCCAAACTGTCAAGTGGTTCTGTGGTGACATTTGAACCACCGGGAAGTCCCTGGTATCCAGACACCGTAAAATAAGACCCAGACCATAACCAAGCTCCCTCTCTTTTTCTGCTGCAACAAGGGGCTGGGTCATCATCTGTGGCATGTGTACGATGCTCTGTAAACCTATATCTTGCTCTTGCCCTATAATCCATGTTTCTCTCCTCAATAACCTTCATTTTGTGTTTGCCTAACTTTTGTGCATCTGGTCATTCTTTGGCCATGGGCGTGTCAAGAACTGACACTTTCAGACTAAAACCTGACAGTTACTACTCATGGAATAATAAAGTAATCTTCTCTGGAATGTAGTAATCTATAACCAATCAAATTGCTGTAACATAAGTACTGGTCTCATATGGAAAATCTTGTAATCCTGCCAAATTTTCTCTGTACCTGCCTATATAAGTGAAACCTTAACTTCTACTCTTTGGACCACTGACCCTATTTGTTTAGAGTCAGTGTCTGCCAGGTGGTCATCCTCAAGCCTTGTGCTCAAATAAAGTCTATACTTAATTATATTTTTGGAATCTCATTATTTAAGGTTGACAGACAAAATATGAATATTGTTCAACCCACAAAAGTGATCAAACATCCCCCTATCCTGACTAATAAGAGCGACTGCGGCTTCTTTATCAATTACCACTTTACCCACAGGCTAGTGTTTCCTTCTCCTAGGTAACATTTATTAAGATACCAAATTTTGGAATTGCACATTGTTCCTGACACCATCTGAATCCACAGAAAAGGCCACTTCCTTAAACCCTTCACCAAATCACCCAATACAAGCCCAAATATCACATGTTATGTAATGCTCTCTTACTCAGTTGCCCCATGGAAGCCCATGGTGTGCATTCTTCCTCCCTGACATATTTAATGTGATTAAATATGTCAGGTAATTTAATTTGTGCAGAAGATACTCAAAAGCTTCCTGGAATTCTGCTGTAGCTTCTTTGTTAATGTAACGAATTGGTGGCTGGATTAGTGGTTATGAAGGACACATGATGAATACCTCTGTATCTTAACAAATCTAAAGCCACAACTACTGTTTTCTCAATTTCAGCAGTAGCTTCTTATTAGTAGCTTTTTCCCACTGTATATATAATACCCAAACACCCTTTTTCATAGTAGTCAAGAAACTTTTTGTGAATGTTTTATATAAATAGCATTGTTTGTTAATGTAAAATTTTATGATATCTACTACCTACTGAGACTTGGAGGAAATTATACAATCAATATAGATCTTTGAATACATGGAGGAAGCAATAAAAGTGAACAATAAAGTGAAAGAAATTGTAAGAAACACATGAGAAGTAAAAACTAGAAGCCTCATAAGATTCCTGTAAATTTTAGAATTAGTAGTGCCTTTGGGCTGACAGACACTAGAGCAAGTAGATCATTTCATCCTCACTGGGACAGAAGAACAGAGGATCAGAGAGTGACAGGTAAATGATATTGCTAGTGATAATCTACCATGCACCAGGCTCCATGCTAGGTGCTTAAGATAACTTCATCATTACAACACCTTGAAATGGAATATTATTCCTATTTTACAGATAAAGAATCTGAGCTAAAGAGAAGGTAAGGTCACACATAGCTGATTAAAGGACAGTGGTCAAATCCTGGTGACACTTCTTCCTCCCCCTCCAGGTTCATTTCCTAATATAATGTCACTGCTGGAAATTACAGACCTCAGACTCAAGACACTCATAATATAGTGAGGGAAGATAAATAAGTATAACAAAATTAGCAAAGAGCTCATTTAAAAGACTGAATTCAGGCTGGGCGTGGTGGCTCACACCTATAATCCTAGCACTCTAGGAGGCCAAGGCGGGTGGATCGCTCAAGGTCAGGAGTTGGAAACTAGACTGAGCAAGAGCGAGACCCTGTCTCTACTAAAAGTAGAAAGAAATTAATTGGGCAACTAAAAATATATAGAAAAAATTAGCCGGGCATGGTGGTGCATGTCTGTAGTCCCAGCTACTCAGGAGGCTGAGGCAGAAGGATTGCTTGAGCCCAGGAGTTTGAGGTTGCTGTGAGCTAGGCTGACACCATGGCACTCTGGCCCCTGCAAGAGAGTGAGACTATGCCTCAAAAAAAAAAAAAAAAAAAAAAAAAAAAAAAGACTGAATTCAAACATGGCTTAGTAGTAGAACCATAGAATTCGTAGAAAGAGAATTCAGATTAATGTACTTAGGCTAGGGCTAGGAAGGGCTACATTCTGAGATTAAACTGAAAATAGAGGAGTAAGGACATTTCTAAATAAAGTATTCTCTGTGTTCGATACTGTTGTTTGCTAACTCAGTTGCTTTTCTGCCTGCCTTTTCTTTTTACTAGCTCAAAATGAATAGTTCTTGCCATTATATAACGAGTTCACAATACAACTAGAAAACAGTGCTTCCTATTATATAATTCTGACGTTTATTTCTTCATTTTAAACTTTTTACATACAGATATATGAGTATTTTAAAGTTGTCTGAATTTGTATTTCTATAGTTTTCTTTTCTTTTTTTTTGAGACTGAGTCTCAGTTTGTTGCCCAGGCTAGAGTGAGTGCCATGGCGTCAGCCTAGCTCACAGCAACCCCAATCTCCTGGGCTCAAGCGATCCTCCTGCCTCAGCTCCCGAGCAGCTGGGACTACAGGCATGTGCCACCATGCCCAGCTAATTTTTCCTATATATATTTTTAGTTGGTCAATTAGCTTCTTTCGATTTTTAATGGAGGCGGGGTCTCTCGCTCAGGCTGGTTTCGAACTTCTGATCTTGAGCAATCCACCTGCTTTGGCCTCCCAGAGTGCTAGGATTACAGGCGTGAGCCACCGTACCCGGCCAGTATCTCTACAGTTTTCACATGATGACTTACTGTCTTTATTTCATTAGCTATAAATTCTGTTTGCCAATTTGTTCCTTTTTATTAACTTCATTAGAATGTAATTCATATGCCTTATGTTTTATTCATTTAGAGTGTACAATATTTTTGTTACATTTACAGAGTTGTGAAACCATCTCTACAAACTAATTTTAGAACATGTTTTTCCCTCTAAAAAGAAACCCTGTAACTATTAGTAGTCATCACCCATTTCCCCCAATACCTGGCCCCAGGCCTACACAACCACTAATATACCTTCTCTCTCAATGGATTTGACTATTTGGGACATTTCATATAAATTGAATAATATAATATGTGGTCCTTTGTAACTGGATTCCTATGCTTATTGTGTTTTCAAGGTTCATCTATGTTGTAGCATGTATTGGTACCTCCTTCATTTTTATTGCCAAATAATATTCAAAATCAGATTGTGATCCATTAGTAAGTCAAACTATCAATTTAGTAGATCACAATCAGCATGTTTTTTTATTATGGTAAAAAACACATAACAAAAATTTACCATCTTAACCATTTTTATATGTGTAGTATATTAACTATGTGAACATTGTTGTGCAATGGATCTGTGGAACTTTTTCATCTTGTAAAACTGGAACTCTATACCTATTAAATAAGAACTCCTCATTTCCCCCTCCCCCTAGCAGCTGGCAACCACCAAACTACTTTAGATATCTCATGTAAGTGAAATCAGGCAGTATTTGTTTTATGCAACAAGTTTATTTCACTTAGCATAATGTTCTCAAGATTCAGGATTTCCTTTTTTTTTTTTTTTTTTGAAACAGAGTCTCGCTTTGTTGCCCAGGCTAGAGTGAGTGCCATGGCGTCAGCCTAGCTCACAGCAACCTCAAACTCCTGGGCTCGAGTGATCCTTCTGCCTCAGCCTCCCGGGTAGCTGGGACTACAGGCATGCGCCACCATGCCCGGCTAATTTTTTCTATATATATTAGTTGGCCAATTAATTTCTTTCTATTTATAGTAGAGACGGGGTCTCGCTCTTGCTCAGGCTGGTTTTGAACTCCTGACCTTGAGCAATCCGCCCGCCTCGGCCTCCCAAGAGCTAGGATTACAGGCGTGAGCCACAGCGCCCGGCCTAGGATTTCCTTTTTTTAAAGCTGAATAATATTCCATTGTATGTGTACCACATCTGTTTTATCCATTCATCCATTGGTAGACACTTAGGTTTCTTCTACCTCTTGGCTATTGTGAATAATTCTGCAATGAACATGGGTGTGTAAATATCTCTTCAAGTTCCTGTTTTCAATTCTTTTGGATATATACCAAGAAGTGGGATTGTTAGATCATATGGTAATTCTATTTTTAATTTTTTGAAAAATCTCTATATGGCTTTCCTTAGCAGCCAACCAACATTGTATAAGGTTTCCAATTTCTACACATCCTTGCCAGCACTTGTTATTTTGTATTTTTGGTTAATGGCCATCCTAATGATTGTGAAGTGAGATATCACATGGTTTTGATTTGCATTTCCCTGATGATCAGTGAAGTTGCATATTTTCACGTGTTTGTTAGTCATTTGTATATCTTTTCTGAGACTTGTAAATTCGACTCATTTACCCATTTTGTAATTGGGTTATTTGTTTCTTTGTTGTTTAACTGTAGGAGTTCTTTATATATTCTGGATAGTAACTTCTTGTCTTAGCCTGTTTTGTACTGATATAACAGAATACCACAGGTTGGGTTAATTTATAAAGAACAAAATTTTTTTCCCATAGTTCTGAAGGCTGGAAAGTCTAAGATCAAGGTTCTGGCATCTAGTGAAAGCTTACTTTCTGAGTCCTCCAATGGCAGAAGTTGTAAGGGCAAGAGTGAAAGAGAGAAAATCCACTCCAGGAAGCCCTTTTTATAGTGCCATTAATATATTCATGAGAATGGAGCCTTCATGACCTAAACAACTCCCAAAAGGCCTCTTTTCCCAACACTGTTTGATTGGAGATTAAGTTTACAACACAGGAATTTTAGGGAACACATTCAGACCATAGCATACTTATTAGACATGTGCTTTGGAAATATTTCTCCCATTCATATGTTGCCTTTTCACACTGGTGATTGGTTTTTTGTTTTTATTGTTTTATTTTTATTTGGTTTTTTTTTTTTTTTTTTTTTTTTTTTTGAGACAGAGTCTCACTGTTGCCCAGGCTAGAGTGAGTGCCATGGCGTCAGCCTAGCTCACAGCAACCTCAAACTCCTGGGCTCAAGCAATCCTTCTGCCTCAGCCTCCCAAGTAGCTGAGACTACTGGCATGCGCCACCATGCCCGGCTAAATTTCGTGCATATGTATTCGTTGGCCAATTAATTCCTTTCTCTTTATAGTAGAGACGGGGTCTCGCTCTTGCTCAGGTTGGTTTTGAACTCCTGAACTCAAACAATCCACCCGCCTCGGCCTCCCAGAGAGCTAGGATTACAAGCGTGAGCCACACCACCCGGCCAGTTTTTTTGTTTTTATTTATTTATTTTTTTGCTGAAAAGAAGTTTTTAAGTTTGATACGGTCTTGTCTATTTTTGTTTTTGCTGTTTGTGCTTTTGGTGTCATGTCCAAGAAATCACTGCCAAATATAATGTCCACCTATGTTTTCTGCTAGGAGTTTTGTAGTTTCAGGTCTTATGTTTAGGTCAGTAATCCATTTTGAGTTAGTTTTTTTTATATAATGCAAGGTAAAGATACAATTTTGTTCTTTGCACGTGGATATCCAGTATTCCCAACATCATTTGTTGAAGAGACTATCATTTTCCCATTGCATAGTCTTGGCAGTTTTGTCAAAGGTCATTTGACCACAAAGGTGAATATTTATTTCTAGGCTCTCTATTCAGTTCCATTGGCCTATATATCTGTCTTTCTGCTAGCACCATATTGTTTTTATTACTGTAGCTTTGTAGTATGTTTTGGAGTTAGGAAGGATAATGCCTCTAATTTTGTTCTTCATTCTCAAGATTATTTTGGCCATCCACAGTTCTTTGAGATTCTATATGAATTTTAGAATTTTTTTCTTTTTCTGAAAAAATGCCATTGGGGTTGATAGGGATTACATTGAATCTGTAGATAACTTGGGGTAGTATGGACATTTTAACAATATTAAGTCTTTCAATCCATGAACACAGGATGTCTTTTCATTTATTTGTGTCTTCTTTAACTTCTTTTATTAATATTTTATAGTTTTCAGTGTAGAATTTCTACACTTTCTTAGTTTATTTTATTCTTTTTGGTACTATTGTTAGTGGAATTATTTTCCTAATTTCCTTTTCAGATGGTTCATTACTAATTTAGAGAATCGCAACTGAGTTTTATATGTTGATTTTGTATCATGTGACTACTGAATTCATTTACTAGTTCTAAATTTTTTTGGAATCATTAGGGTTTTCTGCATATAAAAGCATGTCATTCTGTGAACAGCATTTTTGCTTCCTCCTTTCTAATTCAGATGTGTTTTATTTCTTTTTCTTGCCTAATTATTCTGACCAGGACTTCCAGTGCTATGTTGAATAAAAGTAGTGAGAGTTATCATCTATTTTAGTTAATTTTGTGTTTCTATGAAAGAATACCTGAAGCTGAGTAATTTACAAAGAAAAGAGCTTTATTTAACTCATGATTCTGGTAGCTGGAAATTCTAAGAGTATGGTGCCAGCATCTGCTTGGCTTCTAGTGAAGACCATATGGCGTATCAAGACATGGTGGAGAAGCAGAAAAGCAAGTAGGTGTATACAAAGAGGCATGCAGGATAGGCTGGTTTTGCTTTTAATAATCTGCTTTCTCAGGAACTAATCCATTATGACAAGAATGAAAATTCACTCATTCCTGGGAGGCAGCATCAATCTGTTCACGAGGGAGGTTCCCCTTGATCCAAACACCTCCCACTAGGCTTCACCTCTCAATATTGTCATATTGGGAATCAAATTTCAACATGAGTTTTGGCAGAGGCAAACTATATCTAAACCAGAGCAGCATCCTTGTCATGTTCCTGATCTTAGAGGAAAAGTTTTCAGCTTTCTACCCTTGGATATGATGTTAGCTGTGGGCTTGTCATATATGACCTTATATATGACCTTTATTATGTTGAAGTAATTTTCTTCTATTCTGATTTTTTGAGTGTTGAAAACTGAAAAGGTATTAAATTTTGACAAATACTTTTTTTGTGTGTCAATTGAGATGGTCATGGGATTTTTGTCCTTTGTTCTGTTAATCTGATATATTGCACTGATTGATTTTTGTACATTGAATCATCCCTTGTATCCTAGGGATAAATCCCACTTGGTCATGATATATAATCCTTTTAATGTGATGTTGAAATTATGTGCTAGTATTTTGTTGAGGACTTTTGCATCACCGTTCACCAGGGATATTGGTCTGTAGCTTTTTGTTGTATTTTTGTTTAGCTTTGATATCAAGGTACTTCTGGCCTCATAAAATGATTTTGGAAATGTCTCCTCTTCAATTTTTTTGAAGATATATGACCAGCAATTTTTTTTTTGAGACAGAGTCTCACTTTTTTGCCCAGGCTAGAGTGAGTGCCGTGGCTTTACCCTAGCTCACAGCAACCTCAAACTCCTGGGCTCAAGCAATCCTCCTGCCTCAGCCTCCCAAGTAGCTGGGACTACAGGCAGGCACCACCATATCTTGCTAATTTTTCTATATATATATTAGTTGGTCAATTAATTTCTTTCTATTTATAGTGGAGACAGAGTCTCACTCTTGCTCAGTCTGGTCTTGAATTCCTGCCCTCAAGTGAGCCTCCCACCTTGGCCTCCCAGAGTGCTGGGATTACAGGCGTGAGCCACCACACACTACCTATGATCAGCATTTTTAATTAAAGAAATAGAATATTAAAATAATATAAAAATGCATTCCATGCATTAAGGATAAGAATTATTTTGTGAAGCTTTTGTTTCAGTTTTATAAATATAGATATAGGGGTGTGCGTGTGTGTGTGTGTGTGTATGTATATATATATATGCAAATGTATGCTCCTGTGTGTGTGTGTGCTGGGTAATATTGTGTAAATTATTTTCTTACTGTGAGTTGTAGTTTAAAAAGTTTAAAATTCAACTTGTATAAAGCTAATCATGCTAATTTTATTTCCCTTGCTAAAACTTGATTAGGAATAGGTAAGTGATGCAACTCTGGACAAGAAAACATGAACAGAAGTCAGTTAATACCCCAAACTGGATAATTTACAAAGAAAAGAGCTTTATTTATTTATTTATTTTTTGAGACAGAGTCTCGCTTTGTGCCCAGGCTAGAATGAGTGTCGTGGCGTCAGCCTAGCTCACAGCAACCTCAAACTCCTTGGCTCAAGCGATCCTCCTGCCTCAGCCTCCCGAGTAGGTGGGACTACAGGCATGCACCACCATGCCCGGCTAATTTTTTCTCTATATATTAGTTGGCCAATTAATTTCTTTCTATTTATAGTAGAGACAGGGTCTCACTCTTGCTCAGACTGGTTTCGAACTCCTGACCTCAAGCAATCCGCCCGCCTCAGCCTCCCAGAGTGCTAGGATTATAAGTGTAAGCCACCGCGCCCGGCCGAAAAGAGCTTTATTTACCTCATGATTCTGGTAGCTGGAAATTCTAAGAGTATGGTGCCAGCATCTGCTTGGCTTCTAGTGAAGACCATATGGTACATCAAGACATGGTGGAGAAGCAGAAAAGCAAGTAGGTGTATGCAAAGAGGAAGAAAAAGTTATCCATTTTATCTTTATGGTTAAAAAAGGAGATGAGAAACAGAAGCATGCTTTTGTTCTCATCTAGCCTTTAGGTCTTTTTGGTGAGTAGATGCTATCTTCAGTGGCTGCATCCCTGTTATGACTACATGGAAAATAACCAACTTACTAAGGATAGCAGATTGGAAAATCACAATGGATCTGGTGGGTTTTTTTGTTTGTTTTTGAGACAGAGTGTCACTCTGTTGCCCAGGCTGGAGTGAGTGCTGTTGCGTCAGCCTAGCTCACAGCAACCTCAATCTCCTGGGCTCAAGCAATCCTGCTGCCTCAGCCTCCCGAGTAGCTGGGACTACAGGCATGCGCCACCATGCCCAGCTAATTGTTTCTATATATTTTCAGTTGGCCAATTAATTTATTTCTATTTTAGTAGAGACAGGGTCTTGCTCTTGCTCAGGCTGGTTTCAAAGTCCTAATCTTGAGCAATCGTCCCTCCTCGGCCTCCCAGAGTGCTAGGATTACAGGCGTGAGCCACCGCGCCCGGCAGGATCTGGTTCTTAATGACATTGTTGAATCTCCCAAGCGACCACTCCACTCTTGAAACTGCCCTACCTAATAGATTTCCTGTTATAATGAAAAAAAAAAATTGTTTCTTTATTCTTTAGCTACTTTTAATTAGGTCTTCTGTAATTCCTGTTTAATTTTGTATTAAGTATATCAAGAATACAGATATTTTATTCACCTTTATATTGACATCACCTTGTACATATTTGGTTATCTGGAAATTTTGATGATCTGCATTCAATTTTGTTGTGATCAACAAGAAAATGGTGCCAAAGTAGGTTGTTTCTGGAATTTCATCACGTGTATTGCAATGTTTCATTAAAAATCAAATCGATCTGCTTATAATATTTCTAGGGAAAATAGATACCCAGTATAAAGATTAGTTTTTGCCCTTGCAGAAAGGTAAAACTGAGTTAAAACAATTAATTAAGGAGCTACCATGTGCTAAGCATCATTGAATACAATTATAAAATGCCTGAGACAGGCCGGGCGTGGTGGCTCACGCCTGTAATCCTAGCACTCTGGTAAGCCAAGGCAGGAGGATCATTTGAGCTCAAGAGTTTGAGACCAGCCTGAGCAAAGCGAGACCCTGTCTCTACCGAAAATAGAAAAAATTAACCGGGTATGGTGGCACATGCCTGTAGTTCCAGCTACTCGGGAGTCTGAGACAGAAGGATCGCTTGAGCCCAGGAGTTTAAGGTTGCTGTGAACTAGGCTGACGCCACGACACTCTAGCCCAGGCAACAGAGTGAGACTCTGTCTCAAAATAAAAATAAAAATAAAATGCCTAAGACAATCTTCATCCAAAAGTAATTTTAATCTTTTGCAAACCAAATGGACTCGGTGTTTAACCGCTGTATGCCCAGTGTCTAGAACAGTCCTTGGTACCAGTAGATGCTCAATAATTATTTGTTAAATTAATTAAATGAATATAATAAAACTATTTGATACATGATTTAAATAATGGTAGGAGTAATGTCACAAAGTAGTCCATGATCGATTGCCAAATAAACAATACAGGTAAGGGTATGCCCTTCATACTCTTTCCTGTTTTTGTCATTTGCATTTATATTTTTCTTTACATAACATTATAAAGTTGTTTTTCAATATGCATATTCATTTGTATTGATTGACTTGGTATTACATGCTTAGCAGATGAAGAAACAGGCAGGGTTTTTGAGCTGTAAGGTGTATAGAGAATTAATTTATGACCTCTGATTTTACAAGAATGAAATTAAGTCCTAGAGAGTTTTTTATTCAATTTTAAAAATTTACATTTAATAATTATGCATACTTATGAGATACATAGTAGTGTTTTGATATATATAATGTAGAGTGATCAGATCAAGGTAATTAGAATATTTATCATCTTGAACATTTATTATTTCTTTGTGTTGGGAACATTTAATATCTTCCTTCTAGCTATTTAAAACTATGTAATACACTATTTTTAACGGTAGTCATCCTGCAGTGGTATAGAAAACTAGAATTTGTTCCTCCTATCTAGCTATAATTTTATATCCTTTTACAAATTTCTCTTGATCCCTCTCTTCTGCATACTCTTCCCAGCCTCAAGTATCCTCTGTTCTACTTTTTACTTCTATGAGGTCAACATTTTTAGCTTCCACATGTAAGTGATAACATGCAGTGTTTAACGTTCTATTCCTGGCTTATTTCACTAACATAATGTCCTCTAGTTCCATCCATGTTGGAATATCAATGTTAGGGATATTAATAGGATTAAGTAAAATGATATTTGTTCTGTAAAAGTGTTTGCTTCTATTATTTTCATTATTATAGTCTATTATTTTCATTATAGTCAATTCTCTATTAAGAGAAAGACAAAGGTATTTGGGTAAAAAAATATGTATTTAAAAATTGATGGATAGTAACTTTATAGATATCCAGTAGAGGCAAAAATAAGAGTCTTTTCTAATTCCATTTTATTTTCCCTTTTGTTCCCACTTGCATCCCCTTTGTTCCCAATTGTACTACTTTTGTTCCCACTTGCATCCCCTTTGTTCCCAATTCACTACTGAGAGTTCCCATTAAGCTGCTTTAAACTTCAGTTGAAGTTTAAACTTACTCCTCATTTTGAAACACTTGACCTATAAAGCATCTAAAATAGTACTGTCTGTGGAATAACCCTCGTTGGTTGGTGTTGCAATAAACCATATTTACTTTTTAAAATCTTAAGGTTCACGCAAGCCTAAAAAGAACTTTGTGAGAGGCAGTTTAAAGCTCCTTCAGAGTTTGCCCAGAGCATTCTGCATCAGATTGTGAGTTGTACAGAGAAATTCAAATGTTGATCTACCATATTTCTAGAAGCCTCTTGAAATATCAGGCAATTCAACAAACTATATCAGCAAGAACAAAATTGTTCAAGAAAATAATGATCTTTGGTTTACAATAACACAACTTCCTGGTGGCATGCAGTTCATTGCAGTTGCTATTTGTTCAGAATTACCAGATGAATCTGTGGAATGGAGAGCACTTCTGCTCTTCCCTCAGCTCAACTACTTTCTGCTTTCTTGAAAAAGTCTTTTCATTTTGTACTCTCACTTTATTTCTCTGTCACTGCTAAGTTTTGAAATGACATCTTCATCTACATGTTATGAAAACTATTCATGAACAAGAGTATGTGGCCTTTGTCTTTGAAAACAGCATAGGAAACATCAGAGAGGCAGTGTAACATGCACATATTAGCACATACTCTCTGGAATTGAATATATTTGTTTTTTTTTTTTTTTTGAGACAGAGTCTCGCTTTGTTGCCCAGGCTAGAGTGAGTGCCATGGCCTCAGCCTAGCTCACAGCAACCTCAAACTCCTGGGCTCAAGCGATCCTGCTGCCTCAGCCTCCCGAGTAGCTGGGACTACAGGCATGCACCACCATGCCCAGCTAATTTTTTCTATATATATTAGTTGGCCAATTAATTTCTTTCTATTTATAGTAGAGATGGGGGTCTTGCTCTTGCTCAGACTGGTTTCGAACTCCTGACCTCGAGCAATCCGCCCGCCTCAGCCTCCCAGAGTGCTAGGATTACAGGTGTGAGCCACCGCGCCCGGCCTACAGTTGGTTTTGAAGTGCAGTGGGAGATATCTGAATCATGTGGATCCCTCATAATAAAATCATGCCCTCCTCAGGGGTGAGTGAGTTCTCACTCTATTCGTTCTCACAAGATCTGTGGTCTTATCAACTATCTTATTATATTTTTTTCAAAATATTAAGGGGAGACAAATGTTATTTTCTGGATTTTAAACATATGTAAATTATTTATATAACCCTCAAGTAGATAGGAAAACATAAATCTAAATTCTAGATCACTTATCCTCACCCTTCCAAAGTATCATATTTCAGGTACTTTGCTGACCAAAGATTCTTTGCTTGACCAAACTATAGTCAGGCTCCTGAACCTTCTCCTAGACCCACGGTGCACTTTCTTGTAAAGTCCAGTTTTAGCAAAGAACTCTGCTAAGTGAGCTTAGCAAGAATCACCCTGCGTTTGATATCTGATCACCCTCAATATCTGCATTGCTCATCCCCCGCCATTCTCTGGGTGATATCTGACCACCCTGGCCTGTCTTTAGAAAGAATCTTTTTAGATTGATTCAGGCAGAATTCCCCTTTCCTATGATATTTCCTCGTAGTAGTTTTCCATCCACTTACCCCCACCCTGCTCCTTGGCTGTAAATTCCCACTTGCTCAAGCTGTATTCAGAATTGAACCCAATATCTCTCTCTCTCTCACAGCAAAATCCCATTGCAGTGGTCCCTATCTATCACAATGGTCCTGACTAAAGTCCTCCTTACTATGCTTTAATAAGTGTCATTGAATAATTTTTTTTATTTAACACAGGGCTTCCAGAGACAAACTGTAAATATTCCCTGCATAAAAATTAAAAAGCTTCTGTTTGTAAACTACTGAATACCGCAAGGGACATGTGATCAGCTGCTTCTGCAATATAATCACTGCTAGCACTGTTCAATGATTGATAGGACAATCAATCCTGAACTCTGTAACCTAGACAATTAGCCTGAAGTAGAATCCTGGCTAAAATGTGAAACTTTATATTGGCATTTTTTGAATCAAAAGGGAAAAAAATTAAAGACAAGCATCCACATTCAGATCTACTAAACTGGCCGGGCACGGTGGCTCATGCTTATAATCCTAGCACTCTGGGAGGCCGAGGTGGGAGAATTGCTTGAGCTCAGGAGTTTGCAATGAGCCTAAGCAATGCTTTATAGTTTTCAGTGTACAGGTCTTGTACATATTTTGTAAGCTAGTCCCTAGGTGTTTTTGATTCCTAGGTGCTATTATAAATGGCATTGCTTTTGAAATTTCAATTCTTGATTATTTGTTGCTAATATATATTACAATTTATTTTTGTATATTGATCTTATACCCACATCTTGATTAACTCACATATTAGTTCTAGTAGTTTCTTTTTTTTTTTTTTGAGACAGAGTCTCACTTTGTTGCCTTGGCTAGAGTGAGTGCCGTGGTGTCAGCCTAGCTCACAGCAACCTCAAACTCCTGGGCTCAAGTGATCCTCTTGCCTCAGCCTCCTAAGTAGCTGGGACTACAGGCATGCACCACCATGCCCGGCTAATTTTTTGTATACATATTTTTAGTTGGTCAATTAATTTCTTTCTATTTTTAGTAGAGACGGGGTCTTGCTCAGGCTGGTTTCGAACTCCCAACCTCGAGCAATCCGCCCACCTCGGCCTCCCAGAGTGCTAGGATTACAGGCGTGAGCCACTGTTCCTGGCCTGTTCTAGTAGTTTCTTAGTGGATTCCATCAAATTTTCTACATAGATAATCATTTTTTATGAGAATAAAGATAGTTTCATTTTTTTCCTTTCAAATATGGGTGCCTTTATTTCCTTTTCATGCCTGATTACACTGGCCAGACCTCTAGTTGAATGTTGAATAAAAGTGGTAAGAATGGGCACACTTGTCTTATTGCAGATCTTAGGGACTGTATTACTCTATTATGTGCCATTAGAATACCACAGACCAAGTAAATTATAATGAACAGAAATTTATTGGCTCATAGTTCTGGAGCCTGAGAAGTTGAAGATTGAGAGGCCAGCATCTGGCAAAGGCCTTCTTGATGAGTCATCCCATGGCAGAAAGGCAAAGAGAGGGGAAGAAAGAGCAAGAGATTGAACTTGCAGCTTTAGACCATTTAGTAATTGGAATTAATCCATTCATCAGAATGGAGTCCTCATGATTTAAACACTTCTCATTAGGCTCTACCTTCCAACACTGTTGCATTGCAGATTAAGTTCCCAACATAAACTTTTTGGGAAGCATTTGCAAACTATAGCCGGGTGAATACATTCAGTCTTTCCCCATTAAATATGATGCTACCTACATATTTTTCATAGTTGCTTTATATCTGGTGGGAAAAGTTTCCTTTAACTCCTATTTTGCTGAGAATTTTTATGAGGAATAAATTTTGGATTTTGTCAAATGATCTTTCTGCTTCTATTGAAATCATGTGTATTAATTTGTTAGTATAATGAGTTACTTCGATATTTTTGAATATTAAATCAACTCTGTATTCCTGGGATGAGTCCAACTTTGTTGTAGCCTTTTTATATATTGTTGGATTTGATTTGCTAAAGTATTGTTTAAAATTCTTGCCTCTAAGTTTACAAGGGATATTGACCAGTGGTTTTCTTTTTTTGTAATGTCTTTATTTGGTTTTGGTATCAGAGTAATGCTGGCCTCATAGAATGAGTTAAGAACAGGTTCTTCTTCTTCTACTTTCTGGAATAGTTTGTGTAGAATTAGTATTATTTCTTCCCTGAAGGTTTGCTAGAATTTACCAGTAATCATGTTTCATATAAAAATCAAAAATAAGACTGGCCTGGTAGCTCATGCCTGTAATCCAAGCACTCTGGGAGGCTGATGCAGGCTGATTACTTGAGTTCAGGAGTTCTAGAACAGCCTGAGCAAGAGGAAGACCCCATCTCTACTAAAAATAGAAAAAAAAAAAGCTGGTCGTGGTGGCATGTGCGCCTGTAGTCCCAGCTACTTGGGAGGCTGAGGCAGGAGGATTGCTTTGGCCCAGGAGTTTGAGGTTACAGTGGATTAGGCGGACACCATGACACTCTAGCCCCGGCAACAGAATGAGACTCTGTCTCAAAAAAACAAAACAAAAAAACAAATTAAAGCCTTTTGTGATTTTATTGATGTTTAAATATAGCTATAATTTTCCTAAAATCTATCATTTAGGATCATTAGTTTTTACTGTGTTCAATTTGGCAGAATATAATTCCTCTCTATCTATATACATTTTTAATAGCTGTATTGAGATAAAATACATATAGCATAAAATTCATCCATTGAAAATATACAGTTCAGTGTTTTGTAGTATATCCACAGAGTTGTACAAGCATCACCATAATTGAATTTTAGAAAATTTTCATTGCCTCCAGAAGAAACTTCATATCTTTCAGTAGTCACTCCCCATTAATCCCTTCCCAATTCCTGGCAACCACTAATCTACTTTCTGTCTTTATGAATTTGCCTGTTCTGGATATTTCATATAAATGCATAAATGGAATTATATACATGGTCTTTTGTGACTGGCTTCTTTCCCTTAGCATAATATTTTCAAGGCTAATCCATGTTGTAGTACATATTAGTACTTATACCATTTTATTGTCTAATAGTATCTCACTGTAAGGACCACATACACTTTCAACTTATATTAGATTGTTAGATATACTTATGCTTATAGGAAAAGCTAGAATTTTCAGTTAAAAAAACCCTACAGTTTCCAGTCAAGATGGTGGGGTTCATAAGGATACTAGAAGCCCAATCATATTAATAATGGTGAATAAAGTCTATTCTTTTAAAGTTACTAATAAAAAATATAACACATTAAAGTGATGGTTGCGCAACTCTGTGAATATACTAAAAGCTATTGAATTGTAACTTTAACTGTGAATTACATGATATATGAATCATATCTCAATGAATTTGTTTTTTTTTTTAAAGGTATCATAGATACAAATCTGCTCACCAGAAAGGGAATGGAAAGAGATATGAGTAAGAAGCTGAAGTCACAGACTTATTAGGTTTTGGGACCAGAAACATGAGATAGTGTCCCGCCTCGGCCTCCCAGAGTGCTAGGATTATAGGCGTGAGCCACCGCGCCCGGCCTGTTTTTTTTTGTTTTTTTTTTGACAAAGTTTTAAAGCATCTGCTCATGAAAGGGGTTGGAGTCTAGTTCCCTGCCTGAAACAAGGAGTGGGAATGGGAGGATTGAATTGGGCTTTCTTCTCTTCTCTGACAAATCTCCCACTGCTCAGGGATATAGCCAATAACTAGTTGTCTATCTGGGGTGGCAAGAAAGAATAGTGACAACTCTACAGCAGGGAACACAGTCAAGCCATGCATTGGAGTGGAACTGATATTCCTATAGAAAAAGAGCTGTGAGCTTCCATATGTAAAAGTTGGATCTAAATTGGGGACCCTGGGGGCCTGATGGCAACAACTTCAGAACTGCAAATGTAGAGAGATAAGCATGAAAAAGGGAAAAAAAATCTCCACTCAAGAAGAGATTGCAGAGTGAAATGTCAAGCATTTGAAAAAAAATTATGCTATGAAAAATAGTGAACTCAATAAGTGGGAGGATTCAACTGCCAAATAAATGAAAATAAGAGAGTATTTTGAAAAGATGTTAAAGATCTTCAAAGAGATACAGAATAGAATAACATTCATATAAAAGTGCAGCATGTTTTGAAATAAAATTGCTTAGAAGTGAATCAAGAATATGAATTAAGTTGAGGTAAACTATAAAGTGAATACAGTGAATGAAAATAATCAAAAAGAAAGATAGAGGTGAAAAATTTACCCCAATATGCAGCATGAAATCTATACATACAAAAATAGATAACAGAGCTCTAACATAAGTCTAATAGTAGTGTGCTAGTTTTCTGTACTGCTGTAATAAATTACCATAGACTTGGTGGTTTATAACAACAGAACTTTATTCTCTCCCAGTTCTGGAGCCTAGATGCCAAAATCAAGGTATGGGTAGTGTCATGCCCCTCAAAAGGTTCTAGGAGAGAATCTTGCTATGCCTCTTCTAGTTTCTTGTGGCTTCTAGCTTCCTTGGTTTATGGCTGCATAGCTCTAATGTCTTCTGTTTTCACCTGGCCTTTTCCTTTTCTTCCTATGTCTCTCCTATGTGTGTCTCTTATAAAGCCACTTGTCATTGGATTTAGGGCACAACCAGATAATCCAGGATAATCTTCAAAGACCTTTTTTTTCCACATAAGTTCTCATTTATGGGTTCTGGGGATTAGGACATGGACATATCTCTTTTGATGCCACCATTCAACTCACTACAAGAAGAAACTAAAAGGAATAGCAGAGAAGCAATATTTTTAAAAAATGATGGCTAAACATTTTCCAGAGATGAAGAAAGACAAGAATCCTCATATTGAAAGTACAACCAAAAAGCAAAAAGGATAAGTAAAAATAATTCCACATGTAAACACATCATAGTGAAAATGAGGGACATTTAAGAGATTAATCTCAAAAGCTACCAAAAAGAAATGCCAGATTGCCTACAAAGAAATAATTAGACATCAAATCTTTATTAGCTATGCTAAATCCAGGAGAAAGTGAGACAATATCTTCAAAAACATGAGTGAAAAGAACTACCAACATACTTATAGAATTCTGTCTTCAGTTTAACTATCATTCAGAAGTGAAGATTAATTAAAAATTGTTCAGACATATAAATATAAAAGAGCAGCCGCCAGGCATGGTGGCTCACGCCTGTAATCCTAGCATTCTGGGAGGCCGAAGCGGGCAGATCGTTTGAGCTCAGGAGTTTGAGACCAGCCTGAGCAAAAGCGAGATCCCGTCTCTACTAAAAAAAATAGAAAGAAATTAACTGGACAACTAAAACTATATAGAAAAAATTAACCAGGCATGGTGGCTCATGCCTGTAGTCCCAGCTACTCAGGAGGCTGAGGCAGAAGGATTGCTTGAGCCCAGGAATTTGAGGTTGCTGTGAGCTAGGCTGATGCCACGGCACTCTAGCCTAGGCAACAGAGTGAGACTCTGTCTCAAAAAAATAAAATAAAAATAAAGAATAGATTGTGCACAAATACTTCATTTAAAAGTCATTAAAACAGGTACTTTAGCAAGAAGCGAAATAAACCCTCAATTAGGAAGTTAGAAAAAGAAATATGAGATGGAAGAAAGTTGAGATGAAAGAGAAAAGAAATCAGAAAATGTGCTGCTAAATTTAATTACCTAATTACTGGAAATAACTGTTTTTTGTGATTAAATAAAAGGTTGGTGGAGAAAAGACATAGGATGGATAAGAGAGGTGGGAGGAAAGAAACATCTGGACCATAAAAGAGGGGGAGAGAGAATGAAGAGAGGTGGGAGAGAAAAAGACTCCTCTTTGAAAACAACATAAAAAAATGCCCTATAAATGTGAAAACCTTTTGGTCCAGCCATTCCACTTTTAGGAATTTATCCTAGGAAAATAGTTAAGGACATATGTAAAAACTTAGTTCCACCAATGATGGCCATTATTGGACAAAGATCTAACAATAGAGGATTTAACAAATAAATTATGGAATATCAAAACACTTTCTATAACACTTAAAATAATGTTCTATATAAATATTTGACATGTGAAGACTTTTTAATAGATTGTTAAGTATCAGAAGACTGGCTATAAAAACAGTATTGGCCATATGATCACATTTAAAAAAAATACATGCATGATCCTTTTGTTCATAAGCATGATGTTGGGTTTTCATGCTCCCATGTGAGATGTGCCCCCTTCAAACCTTGTTACAGCACATTAGCAGTCTGACATGGAAAAAAAAATACATGCATGTATGCACTGTAAAATATTTGGAAGTTTCTATGCCAATGAAGTTAATATGGTTATCTCTGAATGTTCAGATTGTTTTATAGAAGTTCATCAATAAGCTTATCAATCTGTATTTCTATTTTTCTACAATAATGTATTGCTTTTGTAATAATATTCATGGGGGGCAATTCTTAGAGGAAAGGGGGTTATATTAGTTTTTTAATGCTCTGTAGCAAAATACCACAAATTTAGCAGCTTTACAAAAATATCCATTTATTCCCATGCATTAGGAGTCTGGGCATGGATTAGCTGAGTTCTTTGATTATCACCTCACTAGGCTGAAATCAAAGTGTTGGCCAAGGCTGAAGTCTCATTTGAAGTTCTGGGCTCTCTTCCAAGATTATGTGGTTATAGGTAGAATTTGTTTCCTTGTAATCATTGAACTCATGGTGGCTGTCTTCAAAGCCAACAGAAGTAGTCTGCTGTTGCTGCTTTTGTCCTTTAACAGCTAAACTGATTAGATCACGGCTACCCAGGATAATCTCCGTTTTGTTTAACTCAAAGCAACCGATTAGGGACCTTAATTCCTTTTGCCATCATACTCACAGAGCCCACCCATAATCAAGGGGAGAGTATTTGATCCCCTAAGATTCTGTGCCCTTATTTCCTAACAGTGGATAATGGGAAAAATGTTAATTCTCTTTCATAGTTCATTACTTAAAATGTGCTTCAGGCCGGGCGCGGTGGCTCACGCCTGTAATCCTAGCACTCTGGGAGGCCGAGGCGGGCGGATTGCTCGAGGTTGGGAGTTCGAAACCATCCTGAGCGAGACCCCGTCTCTACTAAAAATAGAAAGAAATTAATTGACCAACTAAAAATCTATATACAAAAAATTAGCCGGGCATGGTGGCACATGCCTGTAGTCCCAGCTACTTGGGAGGCTGAGGCAGGAGGATCGCTTGAGCCCAGGAGTTTGAGGTTGCTGTGAGCTAGGCTGACGCCATGGCACTCACTCTAGCCTGGGCAACAAAAAGTGAGACTCTGTCTCAAAAAAAAAAAAAAAAAAAAATGTGCTTCAGTAATCAACCTCTAGAAAAAACTTTTCTGATTCCATAATTCTACTTACCAGTTTCGTGGAAAGAATCTGGCTATTGCAATACAAGCATGGTATTTATTCATTCGTTTAGTTATTTATTTTTGCAGGCTGAAAGCTGAATTGCCAAAGAAATAAATCAAATATAGCCTTTTAAAAATTGGGCCTATTATGCTAAGCTGATGTATTCTCACACAGGAAGAGAGCAAAGCACTTGAAACTAATAGAATTGGCTGCACACTTGGATTTTTAAAAGACCCTGGACCATTTCCTGGCTGACCTCTCCCATAGCAGTAAATCTTAGTGGCATCTGAGTAATACAGACTGACACATCTTTGATATGCATTAGTCACAATCATAATGTTTCACATAGTATGTATTATAATTTTATTCAGCTTAAAATGTGCAGAACACATACTCAGAAATGAAATTTAATATTAGATTGTTCTTTCAAAATTGATTGCAGTAGTTGAAGGTAACAAAAATGTTCCCTAGGAGCAATGACATTATCTGGTTTATGAACACTAGCATTAGTCAGCAGAATCAGACAAAGTAGACTTAATAAAATTTAAGCTGACAGGAATAACATATTGTTGCACAGCATCTTATTAGGACCAAGAAAACAAAAGGCTCACCCAATCATCCCTCTATCCTAGGTAGTTTTTATATGGGGCTTTTGTTTTGTTTTCTTTCTTCATTAATAGCTTGCAACCTGAAACTGTGAACTTAATTATCTCTTAGATTCTGTGAATGTTCAAAGAAACATAGCAGTGCTTTGAAATTACTTATCTAGTCATCAACAAAAATTATTAGGATGCTTATACCTTTAGTTTATCATTGTTAGGGGAAAGTGCCTGGTGAAATCTTGGACTATATTTAAAAAGTTGGTTTGCTATCCTATGGATAGGGATGCTTATCTGTATTAATAGCAAATCATGGTGGTCATATTTCCTGAATGAATAAGTTAGGGACAGAAGTCACAAAAATAATTAAACCATGATTTCTGCATTAGAGAAGTTTATAGTCTAGCAGGGAAGATAGATATATGACAAATTACCACATAAAACATATAATTCAGACATGTACAAAGTACTATGGAAAAACAAAGGAAGAAATGATTATGATGAAACAAAGAAAAGAATAATGAAAGTAGAAGGGAGCCACATCACAGGAGGTGACTTTTTTTTTTTTTTGAGACAGAGTCTCACTCTGTTGCCCAGGCTAGAGTGCTGTGGTGTTAGCCTAGCTCACAGCAACCTCCAACTCCTGGGCTCAAGCAATCCTCCTGCCTCAGCCTCCTGAGTAGCTGGGACTACAGGTATGCACCACCATGCCCAGCTAATTTTTTATATATATTTTTAGTTGGCCAATTAATTTCTTTCTATTTTTAGTAGAGATGGAGTCTCGCTCTTGCTCAGGCTGGTCTGGAACTCCTGACCTCGAGCGATCCTCCCGCCTCGGCCTCCCAGAGTGCTAGACAGGCGCCCGGCTGACAGGAGGTGACTTTTGAAGAGGGTCAAAGGATTACCATGAAGAGGGGGAAAGGGGAACAGCTTTAATGAAATGTATGCAAACCATTTTTACAGTACAAAAAAATGTACATTTTTCTTTCATTGTCATTACAAAAATATATACATTTTCTTTGGGCCCTTGAGATAAAGTAATGAATTTGGTTTCTCACATCAGCAAGTCCATAGCAAGATGTTTTTACATCTTTTTTGTGTGTCACAGAGTCTTGCTCTGTTGCCTGGGCTAGAGTGCCGTGGTGTCAGCCTAGCTCACAGCAACCTCAGACTCCTGAGCTCAAGTGATCCCACTGCCTCAGCCTTCCAGGTAAGTGGGACTACAGGCATGCGCCACCATGCCCAGCTAATTTTTTCTATATATTTTGAGTTGTCCCGCTAATTTTCTTTCTATTTTTAGTAGAGACGGGTCTCACTCCTGCTCAGAGCTGTGCTTGAACTCCTGACCTCAAGTGATCTCCCCGCCTTAGCCTCCCAGAGTGCTAGGATTACAGGTGCCTGGCCTAAAGTGATTCCTAGAATTTTAAATAAAAGGCAGATTCACACAATAGTAACAGCATGTTGCAGTTTTCAGGTGTAGGGGAGGAAAACCTTTTCCTCTACCTTGTTGGTTTCTGTACCTGGGGCCATGTGAATTAAACTGACAAAAGGCACATTAGCCAGAGGGGTAGAAAACAGTTTATTTTCACACACAACTCAAATACCTGTGGGAGTGCTCAGTGATGAATACTCAAAGGGGTGGTGAGAATTTGTGGCTTATATACACAATTTAGTAGGGGAAAGGTAGGAGAGAAAAGGCTTTTATGGGAAGAACAAATAAGTTTTTTTAGGAAAGATAAATAGGATTCTAGGGGGGAAAAGGGAGATAAAAAAGTTTGTGATAATGCTTGTTTATGCTGCCAAGTGGTCTGTCTGTCTTCTTTATGGCCATAAAACTACCCCACAAAGGAGATTTATGGCAAATTTAATCTTAGTCTCTCTCCTTGCAATAGAAATCACCTCAGAGAGGGAATTTATGGCAGTCCTCATTTCTCAGAAGTTTCTGCTTTTCATCAGATAAGGGAAGCTCCAAGAAGGCTTTTTTCTGCATCTATTGAATCTCAAATGTCTTCAGCATAAAATAATCTTTATACCAACTCTGGGGTTCTTAGTGATAGCTATTTCAAAATGGAGTGTGTTCAGGTATTAAAAGTCACAGCACTATTAATTATACCCCCCAATAAAGCAGGGGTTGGAGGAGGTCAGAGCAGGAATTTTTGCTCTAAAGGAGTTGGGCAAACAGAGCAAAGATGTATACAAATCATTGGGTAAGGCATGTTATATATCAATACTACTGAGAGATACCAGTGAGACCTGAAATCGACATTATTTCCTTTCTCTCTGTTAAATAATACTGACATCAGGCATGCTTTCCTATCCTTAAACCAGACATAAAAATTTAGCTATTGACTTCAGGAAATACTTGCTGTTGGAAGATAAGCTAACTAAAATAGCTTGATCATCAAGATTCATTTCAAAATCCTCATTTTTGCTGCGTTCACCAAGCCCAAGCTTGGTCTGGCAAGTGTACGGCAAGTGTAACAGCAAGTGTTAACAGCTACTGACCAGGGAAAGAACCAAGCAGGACATGGAGAGTCGGAGAATCAGCCTTTATTCCACCAGCGGGCTCAGAGGGGCTCTGAGCACGGCTTCCTTGTTCTCCTCCAGTTTTTATACCCTTGGTAGGATTCAAAAAGCGTCCAATCAGCAACAGGCTTTAACATCCAATCAGCAACAGGCTTTAACATCCAATCAACAACAGGCTTTAACATCCAATCAGCAACAAGCTTTACATCCAATCAACAACAAGCTTTAATATCCAATCATCAACAAGCTTTATATCCAATCAGTAGTGAGTTCAGCCATGGGGCCCCGGAGTGGGGGTTTTTCCCTATCAAACCTATCTAATCTATATCAGGTCCCTGCCTTAAAAACACCTTGAAATTACACATTTCTGGTTCTAACCCCCCCAATACCCTATAAATATGCTTTCCAAATTTCTCCTTTTTGACATAGTACTAAGACTCTCATGGTGGTATTCTCTCTAAACAAGGTATTGGCTGGCAATACATGAGTGGATTAATAAAATGTGGTATATGTATACCATGGAGTACTATTCAGCTATAAGAAACAATGGTGATCTAGCACCTCTTGAATGAGCTGGAACCCATTCTACTAAGTGAAGTATCCCAAGAATGGAAAAATAAGCATCACATGTACTCACTAGCAAATTGGTATTAACTGATCAACACCTAAGTGGACATATAGGAATAACATTTTTCGGGTGTTGGGCAGATGGGAGGGGGGAGGAGGGGATGGGTATATACATACATAATGAGTGTAATGTGCACCATCTGGGGGATGGACACGCTTGAAGCTCTGACTGGGGGGTGAAGGGGGAGGGAAAGGCAACACATGTAACCTAAACATTTGTACCCCCATAATATGCTGAAATAAAAAAAATTAAAAAATAAACAGAGTAAGTTTGATAAACTTAGCATTACTTGAGCCACAAGTTTTTCTGGTATCTGTAAAAACTGAGAAACACTGAAAAATAAGCAAAAGATTGCTAACTGTCCTTTCAATGGAATGCTAGATGTTGTCCAGGAAACCTTTAGAGATTATCTGCTTCTATTGAAATCTATGTTTTTACTCTCTTTGGGCTATTTTACAATTCTGTAGGTTGTTAAAAAACTGATAATTATGCACATTATTTTCATCCATAGAGATGCAAATTAACTTTTTTCTGGTTGGGGATATAATTGGTTGAAGAAGATATGATTCCAAACATTATGCTTTATTTCCTTGTGGGTATCGATTAGTTTTGCATCTATTAGGAAATTCATTTGATTACCTATATAAATGTCTGTTCTTTGAATTCTCCTTTGAACCAGTAGTAACCTTCTTTTTTTCATACCAAATCTTTGAAATCCAATGTGTGTTTTACACTTTCAGCACATCTCAATTCATAGTATTAATAGTCACATTTTATGTACTCAATAGCCACATTTATCTGGTGGCTATCACAATGGACAGTGCAGGACTAACCCTTTCATATAGAAGCCATAAAGGAGCATTTGGTTGAATATTTGATACACTTCCTTTACGTACCTTCTCATTTCTTCTTTCAGATAAGTCTCTTTAATAAGATTAGTATTTGGGAATCCAAGTGTGTTTCAGCACAGACATCACCAACATCCAAGCATGAGGCTGAATTATGCAGATCAATAACAACTTGTAATTCCTTTTCTTCTCATAAGAAGTGGAGAAACATCTACATTCACTAAAAGTAAGGGATGAGAAACCACTACACTGGTTCCTGATAGTCGAGTGCACAGATAACATTCGCCCCATCCTCTCATGGTCCTGCCTCTGAGACTGGCTTCAATGCAAGGATTCCAGACCATGATGCTGGCATCTCAGAAAGCTAATCAAGAGAGCTAGCTAAAGAAGATGTCTGAAGCAACTCTAATCCCATTACAGTGCCCCAACATTTTCCTGTACCCCAGTACTGATGCCTTTCTATATCATACTCCATAGCTGAAAGAAAGATCCCATCTGCTGGGAAGAGGAAGTGGATCACAGGATGCTTCATTGAGGGGTTTCACTGAAACTGGCACTTAATAGAGTTGCAAAATATTACAGGAAAAGTTGGAGGGAAATAATATTCCAGAAATAAGAAACAATATGAACAAAGGTATGTACAAGCTTAAAAGCAAAGAGGATGGGCTTGAATTTGAATCTTTGCTCTAACACTTTCAAACACTGCTGTGATTTTCATCCCATTTACTTATCAATGTGAAAGCCCTGCATTATTCCTTCTAGTTTCTTGTTCCCCTATTAGATAACCCTATCCTCATTGCAATATGCTCATTTTAGTTAGTTGGTTATTTTCTGTCTCAGGATAGGAAAATTCTTATGTTATTTCACCCCCTTTCCCCAACATCCCTTATTTCACAGGCAAAGTTATCTATTGGGCAGCAATTTAATCTCACTCCCTAGTACACACACAAAACAAAACAAAGAATTCAGAAGAGTTATGTTTATGCCTATCTTTATTTTGCCTGTGTTGTCTTAGGTAATAAATTTAACATCTTTGAAATTTTTTTTTCATTTATATAATAATGATAACAAAGTCTTCCTCACACTTCTGTTAGCATTAAATATAATATGTAAGCAAGAATGCATAGTAATTAGCAGATCCTCAATAAATTATGTTGTCCCCATTTCTAAAAAAGTTTAAATGGGAGAAATTAGCAACTTTTGGAAGGGATATCCTACAAAATGGATCTTTGACATGAGATTGAGAAAATTTAAGGATTAAAATTATATTTCAATCAATTAGCTTTTCTTCACTCTAGCAAGATCAACTTTTTACTTTGTGGAAAGACAGTCTATTTCAATGCATAATTGTAAATAATAACAAGTTAAAATCTATTACATGCATCTAGACAACTCTAAAGAATTTGTTTAGGATCAAAATGCCTGTGGTGTACATATATAGTATACCAGTATCTCAATGTATCTACCCAAATTGAAGTTAGGATATGACCTGGTTTTGTCAAGGAGATAAGGTTGAGTCTTGTATCTCAAGAAAGACCACAAACTAAAAGGAAAGAAGCTAATAAAGGACCAGGTACCTAAACTCTGGTCAGGATACAAATGGTCATGTTTAATTCTCCTGAACAGTAGTTATCTTCCTGATGGGTAAAAATCTAGTGTCCTTCTATGAAGTATTTCCAGTTTTTTACATACACTAGGTTGTTGCTTCTAAAAGCCTTTGTGAAAGGACATCCAAGCTCTCAACTTGGATTTTATTTTCTGCAAAGTATTAGAGAGCACCATGGATATCTCTATAGCCAATAGCTAATACTGAGAGGATTCATTTGATAAGAACCTGCTAATATATTTTTTTTAAATAGAGATGGGGTCACCCTCTATCTCCCAGGCTGGAGTGCAGTGGTGCGATCCCAGTTCACTGCAACCTTGAACTCCTGGGATCAAGTGATAGCCTGCTTAAGCCTCCTGAGTAGCTGGGACTACAGGTGCATACCACCATGCCTGGCTAATTTTTAAAAATTTTTGTAGAGATGGAGTCTCACTATGTTGTTTAGGTTGATCTCCAACTCCTGAACTCAAGGGATCCTCCCATCTCTGCCTCCCAAAGTGCTGGGATTACAGGTGTGAGCTACTACTCCTGGCCCCTGCTAATATTAATATTTCTAAGGTTTCCTTAGCAACGCCCAATACAAAGAGTATTTCATTGTATCCATTATTTCTTTTTATCACTTAAGGTTTGTTACCAGATTAAATGAGGTTTCAGGACTTGGGTATTTTGCACAGCTTTGTAAAGCATCTATAAATGTGAAATTACTAGAGAGAGAAAGAGACAAAGAGAGACAGAGATTCTGACTTCTTTCAGTTCCCATTCTTCAATTGAGCCGCCACAAAAACCTATCTCAAATCAGTAACAAAGTGCTGAATTCAGATTTTTTATATGTATACTATAAATAAAAATACATTACATGGTAAAAATAAGTCTGGTGTCTTACATGCCATAAACTTACAATGATTATTTCTCTGCATAAGTGAAATTGGTAAAGTTCTCTATTCAAAGCAATTCATTAATTTCACAATATTTTTCTCAAATGAAATTATGTTGTTCACAAAACAATGCATTATTAGTATAGAGAATTTTTATATAGTCAAGTACTTTTCCATTTTGCAAGGATTTATAAGAACTTTAAGTAGATGTTTAAAAAATATATCTTCACTTTCAGCGATATTATATAAATATACCTAGACTCATTCAGCAATTTGCAATGTACAATTTGTGGCAATGAGAAAAGTTCAGTGTAAAACCATCGTAGCTGGAATGGAGCCAAAGGAAAATTAGTAACATAGATATACTAAGAAGAACGATATAATACTATGTTGACCTGAATTATGCAAATTTAATTTGGATGACAATTACTAAAAATGATATGAGTATATTTGGTATGGGGGCCAGAGTCATTTTAAAGTCTCTTTGAAGTAACCACTAGAAAAATCATAAGCAAAAGTTTGATCATGGGTTTACCATCCTTTAGATCACATTCAATATGTTTGACCAAAATAGAATTGGTTAAGATCCTTGGTTAAAGAAATCCCTATATGGGAAATAAAATAAAGTTCAACTGAGGTCCAATTCAGCATTATTAAGTTGCTGTTTTTCCTTCTCCAATATTTAACTATTTAGCTCTCAATCATTTAAAAAAGGGGTGAAATTTTTCCTACCTGAAATTTTAGCAACCAATATAAGGTTATTTTCAGGTTCACTGAGAAGGACCTTTAGACTAGAGGTTTCCAAAGTGGAAATGCCCTTGTTCTTAGGGCATGAATAAGACCATGGAACATGAGGGAAAAAAAACAAAAAAAAGATGAACTGCTATTAATATTTTTAAAAATTATTTTTTAATTTTATTTCTTAAAACAGCTTTATTAGGATGTAATTTACATATAAAATTCACTGGTTTAAAGTGTGAAAGTGAATGATTTTTACTATAATCAGATTTGTGCAACCATCACCATAATTTAATTTTAAAATATTTTCATTACTTCACAAAGATAGCCCATTTCTATCAGCAGTTACCCTCCTTCCTTCTTTACTCAATCTCCAGGCAACCACTAATCTATTCTCTATCTTTTCCTATTCCAGACATTTCATAAAAGTGAAGTCATATAATTAGTTTTTTATGATGGACTCTTTCACTTACCATACAATTTTCAAAGTTCATACATGTTGTAGCATATATCAGTACTTCATTGCTTTTAATGCAGGAAAAATTTCATTGTATGGATATACCATATTTTTTATCCATTCATCAGCTGATGAACATTTGGAGTATTTCTAAATTTTGAATAGTATGAATAAGAGCATTCAATAAGAAGTCTTTGTTTGGACATATGTTTTCAATTTTCTTAGGCATACAGTTGAATGCAGGAGTTAGGACCACTGACCCCCCTACAGAATCAAAAATCTGTATATAACTTTTGACTCTTTGAAAACTTAACTACTAATAGCCTATTGTTGATCAGAAGTCTTATCAATAACAGTTGATGAACACATATTTTGTATGTTATATGTAAATTATATACTATATTCTTACAATAAAGTAAGCTAGAGGAAAGAAGTTATTAAGGAAATCATAAGGAAGTGAAATTATATTTTCTCTTCATTAAGTGGAAGTGAATCATCCTAAAGGTTTTCATGCTTGTCAATCTTCACATGAGTAGGCTCAGGAGGAAAAGGAGGAGGAGGAGTTGGTCTTGCCATCTCAGGGGTGACAGAGATGAAAGAGGTAGAAAGAGAAGCAGGAGAGCAAGCACACTTGATATAACTTCTATTGAAAAAATCCACATCTGAGTGCAACTGAACAGTTCAAACCCATGTTGTTCAAGGGTCAACTGTATACCTTAGGAGTAAAATTTCTGGATCATATGGTAACTCTGTGTTTAGGCATTTGAGGACTTGCCCAAGTGTTTTTCATAGCAGCTACACCACTTTACATTTCTTCTTTTTCTTTCTTTTTTTTTTTTAAGATGCAAATTCTAGGCTCCACTGACCTTACTTTTTTCTTTTCTTTTTTAGAAATGAGGTCTTGCTATACTGCCCAGGCTACACTCGAACTCCTGGGCTCAAGTGATCCTCCCACCTCAGTTTCCAAGTAGTTGGGATTATAGACACATGGCACATGCCACCATGCCTGGCACAACTTTACGCTTTTACCAACAATGCATGAAAGTTTAAATTTCTCCACATTCTCACCAATACTTATTTTCCATTTACTTGATTATAGACACCTAGTAAGTGTGCAGTGGTATCACACTGCAGTTTTCATTGACATTTCTCTGATGAAAAACTGTTGAGAAACTTTTCATGTATTTATTAGCCAATTGTACGTCTTTTTTGAAGAAATGTCTATTAAAATCCTTGTCTATTTTTTAAAAATTCTATATTATTATATAATCATATTATTTATTAATAACATAATAAATAATAAAATCACATTAAAATTAATAATAATTAATTAAATCAATGAATTTAATTTTATTAATTAAAATTAATAATAATTTAAAAATATATTATTCTTTAACTTGACACATAAACTTTTATGTATTTAACATGTACAAAATGATGTTTTGGGCCGGGCGTGGTGGCTCACACCTATAATCTAGCACTCTGAGAGGCTGAGGTGGGCGGATCGTTTGAGCTCAGGAGTTTGAGACCAGCCTGAGCAAGAGCGAGACCCCGTCTCCACTAAAAATAGAAAGAAATTACTTGGACAGCTAAACATACATAGAAAAAATTAGCCAGGCATGGTGGCGCATACCTGTAGTCCCAGCTACTTGGGAGGCTGAGGCAGCCGGATTGCTTGAGCCCAGGAGTGTGAGGTTGCTGTGAGCTAGGCTGACGACACAGCACTCTAGCCCAGGCTACAAAGTGAGACTCTGTCTCAAAAAATAAATATGATATTTTGAAGTATACATACATTGTGGAATAACTAAATCTAGCTAATTAACACATGCATTACCTTATGTAGTTATCATTTTTGTGGTGAGAACACTTAACATTCACTCTCTTAGCATCTTTTAAGAATACAGTATATTGTTATTAACTAGAGTCACCATGTTATACAAGAGATCTCTTGCACTAATTTCTCCTATCTAACTGAAATTAGTATTCTTTGACCAACATCACTCCAACTCTCCCCCCGCAACTGCTCCAGGCCCTGATAACCAACATTCTACTCTCCAGTTCTATGCAATCAATTGTTTTATTTTCTTCATATGAGCAAGATCATGCTATGCTTGTATTTCTGTGTCTGGCTTATTTCACATAACATAATGTCTTTTGGGTTCCTCCATGTTGTTGCAAACGACAAGATTTCCCTCTTTTTTTTATGGCTGAACAGTATTCCATTGTGTATATATGCCATATTTTCTTTATCCATTTGTCTACTGATGGACATTTAGGTTGATTCCGTATCTTGGCCACTGTGAACAATGCTGCAATAAACATGAGAGTGAGTTTTATCTCTCCACGATCCTGTTTTCAATTCCTTTGGCTATATACCCAGAAGTGAAATAGCTGGATCATATTGTAGTTCTATTGTTAGTTTTTTGAGGAATCTCCGTACTGTTTTTCATAACAACTGTATTAATGTACATGCCCACCAACAGTGTGCAAGAGTTTCCTTTTCTCCACATCCTCACCAATAGTTATCTTTTGTCTTTTTGATAATAGCTATTCTAACAAATGAGATATCTCATTGTGGCTTTAATTCACATTTCTCTGATGATTAGTGATGTTAAACATTTTTTCATATACCCGTTGGCCATTCCTATGTGTTCTTTTGAGAAATTTCTATTCACGTTCATTTCCCATTTTTAAAATCAGGTTATATATATATATATATATATATATATATATATATATATATAGAGAGAGAGAGAGAGAGAGAGAGAGAGAGAGAGTTTCTAATATATTTTGGATATTAACTGCTTATCAGATGTATAGCTTGCAAATATTTTCTCTCATTCTATAGGTTCCTTCTTCACTCTATTGTTTTATTTGCTGTGCAGAAATATTTTAGTTTGATGTAATCTCATTTGCCTATTTCTGCTTTTGTTGCCTGTGTTTTGGGTTCATATCCAAAAAAATCATTGCCCAGACCCATGTCATGGCACTTTTCTCCTATGTTTTTTTTCAGTAATTTCATAATTTGGGGTCTTACATTTAAGTCTTTAATACATTTTGAGTTGATTTTTGTACAATGTATGAGAGAAGGGTCTATTTTCATTCTTGGGCATGTGGATATCCAGGTTTCCTAGCATCATTTTTTAGAGACTATCTTTTCTGCATTGTGTATTCTTAGTACCTTTGTCAAAAATCTATTTCTTAGCCCATTTTTAAATTGGGGTAATTTGTCTTTTTAATGTTGAGATTTAAGAGTTCTTTGTACATTCTGGATAGCAATTCCTGGTATTTAGATTTAGTTTTTATCTTGTTTTACAATATCTAATTATCGAATATGTTTTATAATGAATATAATAGTACAATAATAAATGTATATTGATTATAACTCAATTTAGGGTGATATGCTGAAAGTTAGGGGCCTGCAATGAAAGTCTACAGACCACTGCTTTGGATAAAAATTATTTTTTTCCTCTCTCACCTGTTTGCTGTTTGCAGGAAGGGGAAGATGACTGAGTTAAAGACAAACTTTAGCTTTTACATCTTTGAGCCACTGTCCTATTGATGCGTTCCTGGCTAACAAAGTATTTTAAGTTATGATAGACAATTAACACATATAGTTTATGGCTGGGTGTGGTGGCTCATGCCTGTAATCCTAGCACTCTGGGAGGCTGAGGCGAGAGGATCTCTTGAGGTTAGGAGTTCAAGACCAGCCTGAGCAAGAGTGAGACCCTGTCTCTACTACAAATAGAAATCAATTAGCCAGACAACTAAAAATATATAGAAAAATTAGCTGGGTGTGGTGGCGCATGCCTGTAGTCCCAGCTACTAGGGAGGCTGAGGCAGGAGGACTGCTTGAGCCCAGGAGTTTGAGGTTGCTGTGATCTATGATGATACCACAGCACTCTAGCCCAGGTGACAGAGCGAGACTGTCTCAAAAAAAAAAAAAAAAACCAAAAAACAAAAAAACATAGTTTAGGAAACCCTAAATATGAAAGACAAGGAAGGGTGACTACAATGTAAGTACTTACTATGTAAAAGAAAAGGGCCTACCATATAATGACTGCTTCAACAAATATTGATCCAATGTAAAGATCATCAACATTTTTATTCTACAGAATAGGAGATAAAGAGGTATGTTAAGTAACAAAACTGATGAATATAAAGCTAGAATTTGAATTCAGATCTGACTCTAAAACCCATTTTCTTCTATGTGACACTGCTTACCAGTCAAATTACAAGTGAGATTTCTGCAGTGAGTGAGGAAGTTGGACTAGATAACCTCTCTTCTAATTCTGAGATGTGATGAGAACATTTGATGTAAAGAACCGTACAGGTCTGCATCAATGGTGATTTTCATAGCTTATGAACATCCAGAGGCACGAACCATTTTGTCTTACTGCCTATGAATGATACTCAGTACAGTGACATACATAAGTGAAATTAATAACTGTCTATGATGGTATATGTCAAACATTGACTTAATGCTGACAAAAGCAAAGATACATGATAATTACTATTTTTGGAGTTTTTACTATTGGTTATGTAATAATTGACACAAATGTTATTTATACTTATGATAGGCAAAACACAAATTTGTATTTATAATACAATTTGTATTTGTATTTATTCAAAGTATATTTCATAAAATAAATATACTTTAATTTTTAATGAAAGATCCATACTCCATGCCTAAGTGAATGAGATGAATGGATTATGGAATGAAGATCATTTCATCCAACAAATATTTACAAATCACCACGCAAATAATTAAGCTATTGTCATCAGTATGAATAAAATGGCCTTATTAATGTCTGGTTAAATTATAACATATAAGCTTGCCAATATTCTATGGACTTTTGATTATGTTGCTACCTAAATTATATCATTAGCAATAAATTCATTTCATACAGACAGAAAACTACATTAGAGGGAATAAGAGTGCATTATTTTTTATGAAATAAAGAAAGTTCATTTAATTTTACCCATTTCCAGAAAGCAGATATAAAAACATTCCAAATTTATTGAAGCAAAATCAAGTATAAAATCAAATGAGTTATATCATATACTCAATGCTTTTACTTGTTTCCAATGTAGTTTATCTTTCCCTTAACTTCCATCATTTTAATACACTGACTGATGCATGTTTCCTTTGGCAAAGATATTGAGAAATGTATAATGATTGGTGTTCTACAAGATATAAGATTTCTGTTGGGAAGAAAGATGAAGGATTTTTTCCATTCAGGGATTTATACCACAATTAGAAAAATTATGGTCTAAACCCCAGTGGAAAGATCATCTCTAATTGGTATTCATTTATTTCAGACAAGCCCATGGAGAAAACTATGAGCTACTTTTTATTGAAGTTAAATTGTTAACTGTGAAATCAACTAATCACATTCTCACTTAATATCTGAAATGACTGGCTCATTTAATTACTTTTTTTTAAAAAAAGAGCTAGTATCTGACATTAACTGAATAATCCTTCAGAAAAAAAAAATTAAAAACCCTTCACAGAAAAATATAGGCTTAGGTAAACTTGGAGAGGCAGTAGAATATTTTAAGTGTGCTTAAAATTACTTTCTCTTAGGAAAACTCATACATTTTACACATATCTTCAGCTGAAACGGTATGCGTTCTATTTTTCGTGTTTCTTTACAGAAATATTTGGCTCAATGTCGGATAAGCCAGGCTCAAAGCCTCATGACAATAAGACTATGCTTGAACTTCTCATTTATAAGATAAAAATAAAGGATAAGCTTTGCTGCTTATCCACCTCATAACCCTCCATGATAGGATAAAATCATATTTCAATTTAATTCAGATGATATTTACTGAGTACAATTTGTATGGTGACATGGGACTTCTAGGGGAGTCAAGGTAATACTCAGTCTACTTGTCTTCCTAAACCACCCAAATGTTCTGGAAAACCCAAAATATCATCATCCAAAGTACAGTTGACCCTTGAACAACATGGAGTTGAACTATTTGGGCCTACTTACAGATATTGTTCAATAAAAGTTACACTGAATGTACTTGCCACTCTGTCCCTTTTCACCTCCTCCACCTCTTCTGCCTCTGCCATCCCTGAGACAACAAAACCAATCCCTTCTCTTCCTCCTCCTTTTCAGCCTACTCATATGAAGATAATGAGGACAAAGACCTCTATGATGACCCCCTTCCACCTAATGAATAGTAAATATATTTTCTCTTCCTTATGATTTTCTCAATAATATTTTACCTAGCTTACTTTATTGTAAGAATACAGTATATAATACATGTAACATACAAAATATGTGTTAATTTACTGTTTATGTTATCCATAAGGCTTCCAGTCAAGAGTAGGCTATTAGTAGTTAAATTTGGGGGGAATCAAAAGTTATACACACATTTTCAACTGCACAGGGGTTCAGGGCCACAACCCCCACATTTTTCAAGAGTCAACTATATATCTTCTAGACCATATGCTACATATGAAAATAACAAAAAAATTTGTCACAATACGTTCCCAAATTATTAAAAAATTGGAATACATTATTATATAAACATGGTTTTCAATAATTTGCCATTGCCAGTACTAAACTTTTATTGACCAAATGTGTTCATTTTCAGTAAGAAGTGCTCATAAAATGCAAGTTATTTATTCTGAGTTTAGTGACATTCTGCATAATTTTGATATATGACCCTCTAAACTTCACATTGAAATTTGATCCTCAAAGCTGAAGGTAGGGCCTATGGCAAGGTGTCTGGGTCATGAGGGCAGATCTCTCATGAGTGGCTTCATGCCATCTTCACAGCAATGAGTGTGTTCTTGTTCTATTAATTCCCAAGAGAGCTGCTTGTTAAAAAGACCCTGGTATCTCCCTCCCCTCTCTTTCTTGCTTCCTCTTTCACCATGTGTGATCTCTGCACATGCTGGTTCCCCTTCACCTTCCTGCATGAGTGGAAGCAACCTGAGGACCTCACCAGAAGCAGATATTGGCACCATGCTTCTCATATAGCCTGAAGAACCGTGAGTCAAATAAACATCTTTTCCTTATAAATTAACCAGTCTCAGGTATTCCTTTATAGCAACACAAATGACCTAAGATACTTTCCAAATTGTTAGGTAACTGACTCATAATATTCACATTACAGAGATGGAGAAACTATGGCACATTATAGATAAGTGTTTGGGGTCCTTGAGGATAATAAATTTAGTGGAAGATTTTATATTTTGAATTTATATAATTTTACATAGTAATACATTTATTTTTCACCCACCTCTCCCTGCAGTCCTCCCTAAGCAATTCCAACCTCCAGGTTTCCCTGAGTTTTCACATTTCATGTTTTAGTTTTGATTCAATTCATTTCAACAAAGAGTTATTGAATATCTACTATTTGCAAGGCACTGTGCTAAGTGCTACAGCAGATACAAAGATGAACAAGATGCTCTCAATAAACCTAAATTTAGTAGGAAAAAGATCATAGTACCATGATATAATGTTACATAAGAGGGTTACAAACAAATACATGAACCCAAAAAGAGGGAAAGTATTTCCACCAAGGCAGAATCAGAGAAGTATTAGAAAAATTACCTGAAACTTGAAAATAATGAAAAAAGATTTGGGGGAGGGGTGCATATTTTCAATGCCACAAGAAAGTCAAGATAACTCAAAGATTATCTAGGGCAATAGTGAGAAAATTTTTTTCTATGAAGGTCTAGATAATAAATATTTTTGGCTTTGTGGGCTATATGGTCTCTATCACAAGTACTCAACTCTGCTGTTGTAGCATGGGCCATATGTAAACAAATAAGAGTGGCCAGATTGGCCCACAGGCTATATTTGCTGACCCCCTAGAGTTAGGGGACCCAGGTTAATAACTTATTCAACTCATTGTTACTATTTATTTAAAGTACCAGATTTAGTGAAGTTGCATGTTAACATACAGATTTTTGTCTAGTCTAGATGCAAATAATTTCTCTCTGGTAGACAAATAGCCTCAAAGTTTTATGGCTCTGTTGGACATTATCTAGTTTGTATCTAATCCAACAATTTTATCTTCCTATCAATACTCTATATTTTAAAATGACGTTTGACCGAGTCATGACATCTTAATGATTGGCTCATTAATTAATGAGCTAACTAAAATCTTTGACATTTGTTCATTTTACATTTGCCTGAGTACTATGATTTTCCTTGGTTTTAAATTATACTTTGACAGTTTTGGACAGATGCACAGCAAAATTGAATCACCTAATGGAAACAAGTAAACTGTTACCAGAGAAATGCACCTTATACCCTGTTTAAGCCCAAGTTTATCTTCTTGACTGTCAGAGTGCATCTCAAGAAGCAATAGAACTTTAACTTTGCAATTCCATTTCTGTAGGTTTTATTTTCTTCTCTCTACTGCTTTTTGTGTTGCACATGATAACAAAGTTATTTCTCCCTGGTGGCAGCGTGATTGGCAATCTGTTTATTTGTTTGTTTGTTTGTTTACTATTTGGTGATCTCTATTGGCTGGATAGTGGAGTTATTCTCTGTTGGGTGAGAAATAGAGAATCTGATTTGTTTAGGCTTTTTGTTTGTCTATTTGCAAACTCAAATCAATTAAGAAATTTGTGTCTGTCGCAAAGGAGAATGGTTCTTTCATATTTAGACCTGTGAGGTTTTGTGTTTATGTGTTTACTCTTGATCTGTAGCAGAAGCTGTAGGACTGAAGCCATAAGACTCAGGGGTCCTCAAACTTTTTAAACAGGGGGCCAGTTCGCTGTCCCTCAGAACGTTGGAGGGCTGGACTATAGTTTTTTAAAAACTATGAACAATCCTATGTACACTGCACATATCTTATTTTGAAGTAAAAAAACAAACAGGCAAAAACACCCGCATGTGGCCCACAGACCGTAGTTTGAGGATGCTTGTGTAAGTTCTCCATATATATGCTTTTCTAAATTAGAAAGCTCTTTCTCTCTCATGTATGAAATAATTTCTTACCTATGAAGGGTAATAATAAATTATAACACCTACTCAGCAGATCAGTTGTGATTTATACATAATCAATTATATAAATCTGATATTCCTATAAATGCCAGCAAATTTAAAAAATGAACTTCTAATACTTGAAATACACTATACATTTGTAAAGTGCAAATAGCTAGCTCAGAAACGTTTTAAGAATTTATGTTTACAGAATTAAAATGAACCTTTAGACAGTTTAGATTGGTTTGGTAATTTAAGTTTAAGAAAGAAAAAAAAACAGCTTCAGGACTTTTTAAAAATGTATATTAAGTATAATAAAGTATACATTTTACTTTTATAAGACTTTTTTTTTTATGAAGGTAGTACTTAATGTGAACTTCTTAAACTTTTTAATTTTGGTTTACTAATCAAACAAGCTAACATTTTTCCTACATATTCTTTAAAATTATGAAAAATGTAAATTTCCCTTCTACTAAATTCCATCGTTATTCTGACAAACTTTTTACATCAACTGTAATTATGTTTTGTGAACATAATTTTCACAAATTCTTATGTTCACTTGAATATAATTTTCATGATCCTTAGTAAATTAAACACTTGGATTAGTATCAAATCAAATTAATTAATGAATAATCTTTGATTACTAGATAATTTCTAAAACAAATAGAATACTAAAAATAATGATTACTAAGCATAATTTCAAACTGACATATATTTGTTTCATTTTTAAAATATTCTATAGGATGAGTATGTCTTAGTTATATTGACAGACATTTTTTGACACTTTAAGGTGTAAAAATAAGTGTGAGACTGTACAAAGTTGTGTATTCATAAGTTTTGCTAGTTTGATTAAATTCTAGTGTACAACATTTCTCAATTATTTATCTTCCAATGAAATGGAAAGAAGTTGCTTTGGGTTAAAAGTTATTATTAGCATGAGTGGTTGAAATTATATTAGGAACAAAAATAGAGAAATAAACTTGGATATATAGCTTAATGTTTGTGCTTTGTTTAATCAAGGTAAAAAGGTAATAGTTTTTTAAAAAATCATCTAATTGTTTCAGAATGTGAAAGAGGAGAGGAAAAGACAAAGCTTTAATTGTTATACAAAGTTATAGTTTTTCAGAAAAGGAACTTTTAACTTACAATAGTTTAAAATACTGAGTCTATAAAGAAGCGATGAAATGTGCTAAAATTTTGTGGAAGTTTGACTTTGTTTTGATGGATTTGTTCATGAGAAAAAAAATTGTGAAATTTTACTACCAATAGCACATTAATGCAAAACTAGAATCTAGCTCTGTCTCTATTACAATGATAAATTGCAGAGGGATACAAAAACAGATCAATGAAATAAAATATACAACACAGAAATAAATATCAACAAGTATTTCTAATTAATTTTTGACAAAGAATCAAAAGCAATTCAATGGGAGAAGAATAGCCTTTTCAATAGATGGTGCTGGATAAACTGGGTATCCATTGGCAAAAAAAAAAAAAAAAGAACCTTGACCTAAACTTCACACCTTATATTAAAATTAATTCAAAATAGATAATGGACATAAATGTAAAATATAAAACTACAAACTTCTAAAAAAGAATACAGGAAAAAAATCTTTGGGACCTAGGTAAGACTAATCAAAGTTTTTAGAATTAATATCAAATAACATGATGAATAAAAGAAAACTTGATAAATTGGACCTCAACAAAATAAATTTTTTGGTTTTTTTTTTGAGACAGAGTCTCACTTTGTTGCCCAGGCTAGAGTGAGTGCCGTGGCCTCAGTCTAGCTCACAGCAACCTCAACTCCTGGGCTCAAGCAATCCTCCTGCCTCAGCCTCCGAGTAGCTGGGACTGCAGGCATGCGCCACCATGCCCGGCTAATCTTTTCTATATGTATTAGTTGGCCAATGAATTTCTTTTTATTTATAGTAGAGACGGGGTCTCGCTCTTGCTCAGGCAGGTTTCGAACTCCTGACCTCGAGCAATCTGCCCACCTTGGCTTCCCAGAGTGCTAGGATTACAGACATGAGGCACCGCACCCGGCTTCATGATTCTATCTTAATCTCTTCTGACAAGTTGTTTTGATTTGGTCTTCCCATGAAAGGGTTCCATATATAGAAAAATAAAATAAAATTTTTAGGATAGCTTCTTCATGTTTCATATTTAACACTATTGTGAGGCTGAATGGGAAGAACTGTCAATTCAGAAGAGACACTCGCCTTTCCTAGGTTATATTTGTATAAATAACATGGTATTAATGTAAATATTTCAAAAATTATACAATTTATGGAAAAGAACTGAAGACTTGCAATGCCATAACTGTTAAATATTTTCTTAAGCTCAGGGGAAAACATTGAAAACATTGACCAAACTCTTATAGAAATAGTTCTGGCCTGGCTCAGTGGCTAACGCCTGTAATCCTAGCACTCTGGTAGGCTGAGGCAGGAGGATCGTTTGAGCTCAGGAGTTCGAGACTAGCCTGAGCAAGAGCGAGACCCCGTCTCTACTAAAAATAGAAATAAAGTAGCTAGACAACTAAAAATATATATAGAAAAAGTTAGCTGGGCATGGTGGCACATGCTTGTAGTCCCAGCTACTCAGGAGACTGAGGTACAAGGATTGTTTGAGCCCAGGAGTTTGAGGTTGCTGTGAGTTAGGCTGACGCCATGGCATTCTAGCATGGGCAACAGAGTGAGAGAAAGAAAGGGGGGGGGGGGTAGAGAGGAAGAAAGAGAGAGGGAGAAAGAAAGAGAAAGAGAGAGAAAGAAAGAAAGAGAGCAAGAAAGAGAAAGAGAGAGCAAGAGAAAGAGAGAAAGAAAAAGAGAGATAAAGAGAGAGAGAGAGAGAAAGAGAGAAAAAGAAATAGTTCTGTAACGTGTGCCAATAGAGAATTTTACTCTCTGCCATTCTAATATTGGTGACTGTAATAAATTCACTGTACCCTTTCAGTCTCATTATCAAATATGTTTCCGCTTCTTGGTGTATGCTTAAAGTCTCTGCTATAAGGTATTGCCTGAAATTTGTGTTTACAACAAAGGAGAACAGTCCTAGAGGCTTGTGGATAGGACTATATCAGGTACTCTTAACTATTAATACTTAACAGAGAATAGACCCTTGGTTATAGGCCTCTGAACTAATATTGCTTAGACAGGTTTCAGGCTTAAATGAATGGAATGAGTCAGAGTTTCCTGGACCCTTTATACTCCAGAAATAGATGTATCTCATGAAGGCAGACTGCTCGTCCAAGATGAAATTGACACACATGAAACAAGAATTAATTGCATATACATGGATGAACTGATGACCCAAGCAGTAAATCTCAGTAGGCAGGGCCACTGCAGAGTCTCCCACTAGGGCAATGCCTAGCAGAGCCACGAGTATGGGGTCATACCCAAGAGTCCAGATCAGTAAAGTCCCATGGCTCCACTAGGCATTGCTCTAGTGGAAGCTTTCTGTGATAGCCTCACCCTGAGAGTAGCGCTCTATCTAGATCCTGTGCCTGAGGCTTCAGGGGGCTCTATCCTTTGAAATCTAGGTGGAGGCAGCCATGCCTTCACAGCTGTGCTCTCTGCCAGCCAGTGGAGATGGCACCGTGCAAACACTGCCCATGTTTACCGCCTATGTCCTCCAGAAGGATAGCCATTGGGGCCCTTACCACACCTGGGCTCCTAACATGTTATAATCAACCTCTCAAAATTCAAAGACAAAGAGAATTTTGAAAACAGCAAGAAAAAATCAACTGGTCACACACCAGGGAACCTCCATAAGATATGAGCAGATTTCTCAGCAAACACCTTTTGGGCCAGAAGAAAGTGGGATGAAAAAAACAAACTGCCAACAAAAAATACTAAACAGTTGGCTGGGTGAGATGGCTCACGCCTGTAATCCTAGCACTCTGGGAGGCCGAGGCAGGAGGATTGCTTGAGCTCAGAAGTTCGAGAGCAGCCTGAGCAAGAGTGAGATCCCATCTCTACTCAAAATAGAAAAAATTAGCTGGGTGTCATGGTGCGTGCCTGTAGTCCCAGCTACTTGGGAGGCTGAGGCAGGAGGAGAGCTTGAGCACAGGAGTTCATGGTTGCAGTGAGCTACGATGACGCCACTGCACTCTACTCAGGGTGACAGAGTGAGACTCTATCTCAAAAAAAAATACTACACAGTCATGTGCTGCATAATGATGTTTCCATCAACAATGGACTGCATATATGGCAGTGGTCCTATAAGATCATAAAGGAGCTTAAAAAAATCCTATCACCTAATGATGTTGCAGCCATCCTAACATCATAGAGCAATGCATTACTCACGTGTTTGTCATGATGCTGGTGTAAACAAATCTACCGTACTACCACTCATATTAAAAGTATAACATGGCCAGGTGCGGTGGCTCATGCCTGTAATCCTAGCAGACTGGGAGGCCAAGGTGGATGGATCATTTGAGCTCAGGAGTTCAAGACCAGCCTGAGCAAGAGGGAGACCCCGTCTCTACTAAAAAAAATAGAAAAAAATTAGCTGGACAACTAAAAATATACAGAAAAAATTAGCTGGGCATGGCAGTGCACACCTGTAGTCCCAGCTACTTGGGAGGCTAAGGCAGTAAGATTGCTTGAGCCCAGGAGTTTGAAGTTGCTGTGAGCTAGGCAAACAACATGGTACTCTAGCCCGGGCACCAGAATAAGACTCTGTCTCAAAAAAAAAAAAAAAAAGTATACACATACAGTTATGTACAGTCCATAATACTTGATAATGATAATAAACAACTACGTTACTGGTGTATTTCCTACACCATGCCTTTTCAATATCCTGTTACAATTCTTTTTTTTTTTTTTTTTGATACAGGGTCTCACTCTGCTGCCTGGGCTAGAGTACAGTGACTTGATCATAGTTTACTGCAACCTCCAACGCCTGGACTCAAGCGATCTCCCTGCCTCAGCCTCCCAAGTAGCTGGGACTAAAGGTGTGCACCACCACACCTGGCTAAATTTTTTATTTTTGGTGGATACCAGGTCTCACTATGTTGCCCAGGCTGGTCTTCAACTCCTAGGATCAAGCAATCCTCCTGTCCCTGCCTCCCAAAGTCCTAGGATTACAGGTGTGAGCCACTGTGCCTGGCCCTCTTTTGCTTTTTGTCTGTGCATTCACATAGAGATGTGTGGGTAGCTAGTGCTAAATTTTGTCTCTGCTATGCATGTGCATAGAATATGTGGAATTGCTTATCCAGTCCATTCTGGCTGTCTCACTTTCCGGAATTCCCTGTTAAATCCCCTGCTCGTCTGATATTCTGTTGCCTGCACCAAACAGTCCTGCAAACTCAGGCTAGCAGCACTTCTTGTCTGCGTGCCAGAGAGATCACTACAGCTGACCTCTGAACAATGCAGGAATTAGGGGCAACAACCCCCTGCGCAAAAATCTGCAAATAATTTCTTGACTCTGCAAATCTTTTTTTAAACATTATTTGTTTTATTGACGTACTAAGCTTAGACCTGTGTTTAACAAGCAAGCCTAATAATAGCACCATGGTTAGGCTCCAAGCCATCATTTTACAATTTATTAAGCAAACAAGGAATGAAGTTATCTCTCATCCATCAATCTAATGTGATCTTTTTATACACACACTAGTGAGTCCCATTTGGTACAGTCAAAAATCTTTTAGTAAAACCTTTAGAGATGAGCTCATGAACTCAGTTTAAATTTCACTAGTTAAATTAGGTCAAATAAAAGGAACTCAAATAAGTAGTTGCTCAGTCAGAACTCATTATTTGTAAGTCATCAGTCCCCCTAACCTTAAAACTTTTCTTTGACTCAATTATTGAAAACCTACATATAGCAAAGTGAAAAGATTAATTTCCATTCTTCAACCTCTCAGTCCCAGGTTTTCAAAGAAAAACCTAGACTCCTTCTAAAATCAGATAGGAAAATTAAAGCCTGGATAGTTGTGAATCAAATTTGTTCCACTACAACCATGTTGCAAACAATTACAGCAATTGGTTCAGTATACACTCTAGAACTGACCAGGACAAAGTTTAGCATAGAACCTGTAAGAAATAGGTTCCTAACTAAAGAAGTTTCGAAGTTCAAAAGGGTATGAAAAAAACTAATTTGAGACTTGCCCCTGCTTTATTTTCCCAAGAAATAGACTTTCTGTAAAAATATATAGTATTTTTACAGACAAATACATTTACAAGTTGTTTTTGTCCTAAAAACTGAGGATATTCCATATCTGTAACAAATTATTAAGCCTTAAGTCAAGTATTCTTGACCAGTACTAGGCTAATTAAACTAAGAATCATTCAAACCAAGCCAACATAAGATAGGTATAAAAGTCCTGAACATTCACCCAAGTCCATGAATTAATTTGTGGGGATATTTAATGAATTCTATGACTAGCCTGGCTACTGGCCACTCTCCTGTTCTCAACAAGGATATAGGTTTTTCCACCCCATCTTCACTAAATCTAAAAGTCCTCCTCCGTGGCCTCCCAAAGTTTGCTTGTTGCTGAAACTGAACTTTTCTTCTTCCAGACAGTGACCCTTCAATCAAGGGGGACTACTTTTCCTATTTATTTATTCTTGTTAGCCATAATCCTCTTGCCACTTGCTTTTCTGGCTATGTTGCTAGCGTGGAACCCTTGGAGGTCACAGCCTGGGCAGCTTTAAGTTCGACTTCATTAATGCATTTGATTTGACAGATGTACGTGGTTCTGGTGGCTGTTGCTGGTTAGAAGTCAAAAACTGCACTTAAAGGCTCTTATTACATATGCCAAAGCAGCTCCTACTCCAGCAAAGAGTAAAAAAGCCAGCAGAACACTTCTGAGGCTGCCTTCTAGATCCTCTAAGTAGAAGAACTCCACGAACCCATCCCAGCCGCTTTGTTTCACTAGCCAGTCTCGTTTTGACCTTACAATAATGCCTGTGATACTTTCTGCTAATAGGTCGATGCAGCTTTCCAGGTTTATGCTCTTCAAGTGTTTGGCCACAAAGGCACCAAAAGAAATTAGAGTCACAATCCTGCACCAGTTTGTTACGCTGTCATTGAAAACGTGGACCATAATTGGAGACAACGATTTGACATCATCTTCGTTTTTTATGTCCAGTTTCCGAAGCATGCCTTGGAAGGCCATCTCGTGTTTGCGCTGAATACCGCCCCCGACCCGTCGTAAGGTCTCTAGTGCCTTCCTGCTGGTGGCCCCAGACTTGCCCATTGGCTTTGCATCCTTGGTGCCGGTTGCCTGCTCCCGAAAGTATCGAGAGATAATCTCCAGAGACTGCCAGTACAACTCGTCGTCCTCCTCCTGTGCTGGGGGTGGCATCGAGGGTAGTGAACCATCCGTGCTGGGGCCATTACTGGCCTCTCCGACCAACTCCAGCAAGGGCTGGCTGGCCGCTGGCATCCTGAGAGGCTCCGGCTCACACCCCTCCACCTCATCTTCGGGCGACACAATGGCGTCGGCGGCTGAGGCTTCCATCCCCTCAGGCTGCAACATGCGACGAGTGGGCGGGAAGAACAGCAGCCTCCCAGGGGTGGTGGTGACATCGGTGACCTCGGCACCAATGGGTGCCGGCCGCACAACCCTCCAGGCATCTGGCGTGAGGGAGACGCTGGGGCTTCCTCTGGGACTTCCATCAATCACTGCGCGGGCTTCCCCTCCCCCTACATCTTGGCGGGCCGTAGCCTCCTGTGTAGCCAAAAGCTGCCCTCCCGGGGGGACAGCGTCGCCACTGCCGGCCCCCAACCCAGCCTTCCCACCATTGAGGCTGGGTTTCATTACCGTGTTTCCTTTGAGGCCAAACATAGCAAGCCGTCCACACCTGAGTGAGAAAGGAACGCGTGAAGAGACGACTCCTTACTTGACGGAAGCGGAAGTAAGAGCGGAAATGCGTGGAGAGGAGCTCCCCATCACGTTTTAGGGCGGGGCCTACAGGCAACGCTGCGAATCTTACTAATAGCCAATTGTTGACTGGAAGTCTTCCAATAACTTACACAGTTGATTAACACATATTTTAAGTTATATGTATTACATACTGTATTCTTATAATAAAGTAAGCTAGAGAAAAGAAATGTTATTAAGAAAGTCGTGCCTGTAATCCTAGCGCTCTGGGAGGCCGAGGCGGCTGGATCATTTGAGCTCAGGAGTTCGAGACCGGCCTGAGTAAAACCGAGACCCCAGTCTCTACCAAAAATAGAAAAAAAAATAGCTGGGCATGGTGGCGCATGCCTGTAGTCCCAGCTACCTGGAAGGCAGAGGCAAGAGGATTGCTTGAGCCTAGGAGTTTGAGGTTGCTGTGAGCTAGGCTGACACCACGGCACTCTAGCCCAGGCAACAAAGTGAGACTCTGTCTCAAAAAAAAAGAAAAAAAAAAAGAAAAATCATAAGGAAGTGAATATATGTTTAGTATTCATTAAGTGGAAGTGGGTCTTCATAATGGTCTTCAACCTCATCATCTTCCACATTGAGCAGGCTGAGGAGAAAGAAGAGGAGGGGTTGGTCTTGCTGTCTCAGGGGTGGCAGAGTTGAAACAAAATCTGCAAATAAATGGATCTGCGCAGTTCAAATCTGTGATGTTCAAGGGTCAACTGTACTTTAACTGACAATGCTCCAAATTAACTAAGTTCCTTGCAGCAGCAGCAGCAGCAGAGCCCTTACCTCTACCTGGGGGAAGAGTAGAGGGAAGATGGTGAATGGACAATTGGGGCAGGCCCATGTAAGAACACCACAGACTTACTCATTTCGTACCCAAGTTATACAGTTTAAATGTTTTTCCCCTCCAAATCTCATGTTGAAATTTGATCCTCAATGTTGAATGTGGGGCCTGGTGGGAGGTGTTTGGGTCATGAGGGTGGATCACTCATGAATGGCTTGGTGCCCTCCCTGGAATAATGAGTAAGTTCTGACTTTATTAGTTCATGTGAGAGAAAGTTGTTTATTTTTTATTTTTATTTTTTTTGAGACAGAGTCTCACTCTGTTTCCTGGGCTAGAGTGCCGTGGCATCAGCCTAGCTCACAGCAACCTCAAACTCCTGGGCTCAAGCGATCCTCGTGCCTCAGCCTCCCGAGTAGCTGGGACTACAGGCATGTGCCACCATGCCCAGCTAATTTTTTTTCTATATATTTTTAGCTGTCCAAGAGAAAGTTGTTTAAAAGAGCCTGGCACCCCCCCTCCTCTCTCTCTTGCTCCCTCTCTCGCTATGTGACACACCTACTCCTCATGAGTAGAGGCTTCCTGAGGCCCTCATCAGAAGTAGATGTCAGTGCCATGTTTCTCGTAGCCTGCAGAACTATGAGCCAAAAAAGCTCTTTTCTTTATAAATTACCTAGCCTCAGGTACTCCTTTATAGCTGCACAAAACAGACTAATACACCAAGGTTCAGAAGTTCTGTTTGTTGAATCCTTGGGTCAATTTCCAGAATGCTAAAATGGTTGTTTTTGACAAATTGTCCAGCTTTTTAGTTGCTATGCACATAGGTATAAATTTCCCAAACTTGGGCATTTATTTACTCAAATACGGGAGGATTACCTCCATGAAGGTCGAAAAAACTTTTCAATGGAGGGAGATAACAATCTGTCAGTCCTTGACCACCATCAGTGCAAGAATCAACAGTAGAGTGGGGGGGGGGCTGTGGGCAGGGGAGGAAGGCGGCTGGCAGTCCCTCCAGCATCTCCGCTGCTGCCTGTTCGGCTTGTGTTGCTGCCGCAGGCGCTGCTGGGCCACTTGGCCAATGGGGCAAGACCGTGAGGCGCGCAAGGAATCGGGGCGGCCGCCATGTTTGGCTGCTCACAGAGCTGGGTGGGAGGGGGCCATGGCAAGTCCTCCTGTAACATCCACTCTTTAGACCACCTCAAGTAAGTGTGTTGAGGGTGCAGGAGGGAGACCGTGAGGCTGGGCATGGCGAAGGGGTTGCATAGCCCTGGGCCGGGGCCGCTGGGAGGTGGAGAGTGAAGGTGGGGGGCGGAAAGGGGCTCGCGGGGAAGGAAGGCTGTAGATTGGTTAAGAGCGAGGGCTCTGGAGTCAGCTCGCCTCGGTTCGAACTCTGACCCCATCGCTCTTGGCTGTGGGACCTTGGACAAGTCGATTAGTTTCTTAAGAGTCTCAATATCCCCACCTGTAAAGTAAGGGGATGCGATTTCAGTTTATGAACGCGGACTTTGCTTTTGCTGGGGACTGACGGTGGCCACCAAGCCTCCCAGGGTGGTACTTCTTAGACTGGAAAGTTCAGGGGACAAAGGCCTGAGTCCCAGAGTTGGGCAGATCCTGGTTTGAATCTCGGTGTGTGAATTTAGACCTCAGTTTCTTTTTTTAAAAATTCAATGTGATATTTATTGCAACTTATTATTGCCAACTACTATTCTAAGTAGCAGGAAAAAAATCCTATATTCACAGATAACAGTATAGTGGATTATGTAGACCTCAGTTTCTTCACTTGTAAAATGGGTAGTGTGACAGCACCTGCTTCCTGCAAGTGTTTTGAGGGTTGATTGGATAAGAGAATGAACATAAAGCTCAGAACATGTATTAATGCTCAATAAGGAGCAATAATTAAAGGAACAAAGTATTTTCTGGGGGGAGTCTAAGCAGGGAGTAATCAGAAGTAGAGCTCTGTAGGAGGACGTGTGGCAAACAGGGCCCCTGGGAAGCAGGAGTGCACAGAGATTGAGACTGGCCTTGCAGTCAGACCTGCCTTCAAATCTAACTCCACCACTTAGTGGCTGTGTGACCTTTGACAAATTACTTCACCTCTCTAAGCCTCCAGTTTCCCATCTGCAAGAGGAGATGATGAACATGGTACAGGATTCAGTAATGTCATGCTATGTTTATCACTTCGGCAAGGCCTTCCCAGACCACCCTACCTAAAGTGCTCCTCTCATCCCAATTCCTTTCTGCCAGATCTTTCTCTTGATTTCATTCAGTGCATCTCCACTATCTGTGATTATCCTGTTCATTTCTACTTCTTTTCTGTCTCCTATTAAACTGGTACTTCCAGGGGGATAGAGACTGCTTGGTTTGTTCACAGCTGTATTCCCAGCATCTAGCACTGTGCCCGGCACACAGTAGGAGCTCAGTGGATACTTAAAAAATGAAAAAATGAATCAATGAACTGGGGAGAGGTTCAGAGCATGCAGACTGAGACCCAGGTTTGGGGTGGGCAGGTGGGGAGGGTGATGAAAAATAGAGACCTTTGAAGAGGAAATGACTTCAGGGAGGAAGTGGCATTTAATAAATGTTTGTGAGTCTCAAAGAGTAGGGGGCTGAAGGGTTCATTATGTGGTGAGGGATGGTTTTGGGGGGAGGTGGTAAGAGAAGACAAGGAGAGGAAAGAGGCCCATCATAAGGTTCGGGATGGAGAAGGAAGCAGGAATTTTGAATGGGAGGGCAGCTGGCAGGGAAAGGGAGAGACTTAAGGATTTCAAGAATTTATGAGTGGGCGGATGTGGCAAGGAGGGGAGGATGGTTATCCAGAGGAGGCTGGGCCTCCTGCCAGCACCCAGGTACTTGTAGGCTCTCACCTAACTCTACCTGACTCTAGCCCTTTTGAATTACTTTAATAGTTATTGAATGCTTTATTCTGTGCAGGGTACTTGCTAAGGACTTCCTGTGTATTATTTCCATTTGTCCTCTAACATCTATGAGTTAATAGGAACTATTCTTGTTTCCATTTTATAGAAGTGGAAACTAAGGTTCAAGGTGCTTAAGTCACTTGCCTCCAGGTAACAACAGCTAAAGAGTGTCTATAGAGCTTGCACTGTCTTTCTGAATAAAACTTCCTCATAGGTCAGTTCCTGAGTCACTTTTGACTCAGCTAAGCCTCATCACCAATGGGGCATCTTTGCCACCTGGCCAGCCAGGGAATGGTAAAGGTTCTCGGGTTCCTTTGCCATATCCTGGGAACTGCCCAGGTTCATTGTTTAGGTCATGTGTCTGTCAGGTGCTTCTTTGGAAACCCGAACTGCCTGCCCTGGATCAGGCAGATCAGCTTAATCCATATTATAGCTAGAAGAACTTGTGATTCATGCATTGGTGGGGGGCTTAGAAGATTCCCAGGTGACTTGTAAAAGAGTGACATAAAAGCTAGTGCCCACAGTAATGCTTGTGCTGCTCTTCATTTGACTCTGCTAGTAAACATGTAGGGTCTAGGGTACAGAACAGCTCATTCCCTGAGAGTTTATAAGCTGGTGGGGGAGACGGCCATAGAGCCAGTGGCTGTGCAGTGTGACAAGTGCTGGGATCACTGTAAGCCCAGGGGTCTGTGGGAACCCTCCTTGGACAGGTAGGAGCCACCCTATGGGATCGTGGGGTGAAGGAGGGAGAACACCATAATCAGGACCCTAGGGTCTGTGGCCTGTGGGGGTGGTGGTGGTGAGCGTGGTAGCTGTGAGAAACAAGGCTAAAGGTAGGAAGGAGCTTGGGATTTATCTGACATTTAGGGTGACCAACCATCCAGGTTTGCCTGGGACATGGAACTTTCAGTGCTAAAACTGAGAAAGTCCTTAGCAAACCAGTAACCAGTACAAACTGGTCAGCAGTGACAAGTGACAGTTTCTAATATACTCTTGCCTTGACCTAGGGCAGTATGGGTAGAGAGGAGAGGTTAAGATATTTAAGCAAATTTAGAATCAATAATAATAATTTTTTTTTTTTTAACACACAAAGCCTCTGATCTGGGAACCCTCCTCTTCTAATAGACTTAATTTTTTTTTAGAACACTTTGAGATTTACAGAAAGATTGAGAAGATAGTACAGGAAACTAGAAACCCTTTTTAAAACCCCATTATTCTTCATAATACTCCCAGCTTGCAAACCGGAAAGGAATTTTCCTGTTAGGGTTTTGCTTTTGCTAAATAATAATGGAATAATAATGGAAAACTGTGTACTGTAGTCTTTGTCTACTGGATCGAGTTAGTGATTTAGTTGAGGCAGATTGAAATAGTCAAGAGGTTATTTGCTAAACATCATGGGTGGTTTTTTGCCCAGACTAAAGGCTGTGACATTGACTGACAAATGCCTATCACTAAGTAGAAAAACTTTACTGGTGGAGTCATGTGATTGCTACTGAAATATCTTTACCAGGCACTGCAAGTCTACAGCTGGTAGAACTTGGTGGTGATTGTGTTGTGCTGTTGCCTTAATTCTGGTCATCTTTGTGTGTGGGCCATGATTCTTGGTTGCAAATGACAGAAACCCAGCTCGAATTGTCTTAAGCCCCAAATGGAATTGGATAGCTACTGTCACTAACTGGTCTGTCCTGGCTAAACCATGGCTTAATCCAGGTATTTAGACAATGCTGTCGGGAATCTGCCTCTTCCCATCTCTCAGCTCTGCCTCCTTCCACATTGGTGTCATTCTCAGGCAGGTTCTAAGTGTGCATCATATCAGTTAAGTAATCCCTGGGGAAAAGAGAGCTTCCTTTCTTAATATTGCCAGCAAAACTCCAGAATTGAGTATTGTTGGACCAACCTGAGTTCTCATGCCATCCCTGAGCTGTCACTGTGGCCAGGGATATACGGTGCTCTGATTGGCCAATACTCATTCATATACCCTTCCCTGGAGCCAGGGTGGGATCAGCTCCACCCAAGCTAGGGGACAGAGAATGAGAGAAAGGGGCAGTTCCCTATGGGAGAATCAGGGGTTATTACCCAAAGAAGGTGGCGAATGTATGCCCAGCAGGTAGACGTTCACCTACTCTTGGTGTATTCAATTTTTGGCTAAGATGGTACTGACAGTTTTAGAGGTAGGGATACAATATTGCCATATTGATTTTCTTAAAATATCATGTTCACCATATGACACATAATGGGTCCTAGGCACCCACTATGTCAAGTCTAAATTCTTTCAGGCTTTCAAAGTGCTCTAGACTCTTTTTCCCACCCATCCAGTTTGGAGCACAGGCAGGGTCAGGAACATTCTTGATTGGCAGACACCCATTTAAATGGAGACCTAAAGGATGAGTCATTGTTACCAAGCAGTAGGGGGACAGGGAGGAATGAAGGGTGTTTCAGGCAGAGAAAAGGCATTAGAGAAAGCTGGGCGGGGGACAGGGCAGGGAGAGCAGTGCACATTGGCATAACTCACCTGGTTCAGTAAGGGAGTGTACATGGGATGAGGGGGAATTGCAGGACTGGAGTGCAGAGCCATGGGGTGGGAGAGGTCACAGAGTCCAGGTCTCCCTGGGCCCTGTAAATAATGTTAAGAATTTGGACATTAGAGTACAAACAGTGGGGAGCCATTGAAAGTTTTTAACCGGAGGAGTTCTGTAGTCTGGGCTAAAGTTTGCAGAATGGATTGGAAGAGGGCCAGACTGAAGGTAGGCGTCTATTCAGGGGCCACTGCCATCTTCCGGGGTGAGTTATGGGAACAGCCTGCTGTCATTCACGTGCATTTCCGTGGATGCTCCTTCTCTCTCTCTCTCTCCCTGGCACACGGCTCACAAGCCCACTTGAGCACCTGTCCTTTTCCTGCCCATCCAAATGCCAATTCTTCCCTAAAGACTGCACGGGTGACTGCAGCTAACAAGAGTTTTACTGTCTTCTATAACTTTTCTTGTGCTTGTTCTCATTGTCCCACTCAGTTATCACATTATTAAATGCTGTCTTTTCATCGCCAAGTAATGGACTGGCTGTTAGGTCCTATGGGTTCTTCAAGCTTCATCTCAACCTTGGATTAGATCTCCAGGAAGCTTGCCAGGGTTCCTCGAGCATGTCCTTTTGCCATCAGAAATCGTCTTACTTTGTTATATATCTTTTTGTCTTTCTCTCTCAATTTGAACATAAGCTCCATGAAGCCCTGTGTGACTTGTTCAGCTACATATCTTCAGATGCCAGCAGAGGACCTGGCAGATAATAAGCAATCAACAGATATTTGTCACAGGATGAATGAAAGAGGCAAGTTCTGGCCAGCCTCTTCTTAACAACTACTTACTCTCGCCAGTTTGGTCACAGTGCCTGTGCTGGAGCTGTGAGTTTTCTCTGGGGCTGAAAGCTCTGCCTACGCTCTCACCACGTATCCCAGACCCAGTCTCACTCACTGGCCCAGTTTGACATCTTTAGGGGATGATTTACCAGGAGAAGCGCTGCCTGTGAGCACCTTTCTCTGCTCCTTTAATCTGATTCCCCCACGCCCCTAGTGGAGCTTCTCCTTGTCCTGCTGGCCAGAAGACTGGACACTGACCAGATAGGACATAGAGTGGGACACACTGGAGAATGTCTAGAGGGCCTCTGCCCAGGAGCTGAAAAGGCCAAACAGACGTATTCTCTGTGGCCCCCACCACCCTCCCACACCTGGCACTTCGTTATTTGGAGGTGTGTGTGAATTAGGGGTGAATTGCTAATCCCTCAGGCCTCCTACTGCTCTACTTGTCCTTTCTCAAACTCCAACCTGGGGATAATTTTCGGGATCTTCAAATAGGAGCATCCTAAGAAGAGTATTATGGTACGAAGTCTAAAGCCTGAAGCTATCTTCAAAAAATGCTGTCACTGAAGTTGAACTTGGACAGTATTTCTGTTTGAAGTGGACATAGGTATTGATTTCCTAGGGGTGTGGGGCTTTATTAAGTGTAGTGGTTTTACTTGTGAAATTAGTGACTCTTTTGAGAAAGCGGGGTCTGTCGAGGCAGGATTTGTTTATATCCATCATCCTTGGTGATGAACCTCCAGTGTGTTGGTTGGAGTTTTTCCATCTCCAAGCATTGGAAACTCAAGCTTGTCTGTTAGGCAGGGGTTAGCTAATGTGCAGGGGTCTGGTATGGGCCTCTACATCTGCATGGCTACCTTTGGGGGTAGGATAAAGCTGGCTGTTTGCCAAAGAAATAGAGTAAGCGTCAGTTGTAAGGACTTCCCTTAAGATCAGAAACATATTTTCATACCTTTTTGGTTTGTTGTTTATTTGTTTTTCTTGAAAATTAGGCATTCATGATTTCATGTAAATGTTTGGCCAATAAAAGTGTTGTTTACTTATAAAAAAAAAAGAATCAATGGTAACACTGATCGGGAGACTTTTCTACTATTTTGCAATATGCTGTTAGCCCAAACATGAAGAAAGAAACTAATATTTAATAGAAGATAGACATCAGTTTTTTTTCTTTTTTCTTTTAATATAGATTTAGGGGGTACAAGTAGAATTCCATTACATGTTGGACATCAGTTTTTTGGGTTTTTTTTTTTTTTGTGTGTGTGTGGTTTTTTTTTTGAGACAGAGTCTCACTCTGCTGCCTGGGCTAGAGCCGTGGCTTCAGCCTAGCTCACAGCAACCTCAAACTCCTGGGCTCAAGCAATCCTTCTGCCTCAGCCTCCCGAGTAGCTGGAACTACAGGCATGCACCACCATGCCCAGCTAATTTTTTCTATATATTTTGAGTTGTCTAGCTGATTTCTTTCTATTTTTAGTAGAGACAGAGTCTCGCTCTTGCTCAGGCTGGTCTCAAACTCCTGAGCTCAAATGATCCTCCCGCCTCGGCCTCCCAGAGTGCTAGGATTACAGGCGTGAGCCACCATGCCTGGCCTGGACATCAGTTTTGATATACACTTTGCTGATGTAATTTGAACTTTAAGCCATGTGGGTGGGCAAATCTAGGTGGCAGAACAAAAGAACAGAAGGCCATATGTCTGCAGGATGTAAATGAGAAATTAGGAATGAAAGGGATAGAGAAAAATATGAATAGAGTCTAATGACTTCTTTTTAAGGCCTCTTTTTGCCTAGATCAATTTTCCAATTACTTTGCAAATTCTTCAAGAGTAAGAACAGTCTTTTATGTGCTATAAGATGCTTTAATGTAATGTCAGTACAGCACATGCATTAGAATAACAGTAACTAGCTTCAATAGTGTGAGTAGCATTAAAGATTAGATTTGTTGGTATTATTTAAGAATGAAGCCAAAATTCTAACTCAGCTATGTGATGTGAGTCTGTCCCTCCAAGTCTAGAAGATGGGACTGAGGACTAAACTCTGATCTTTTCTTTACCCAAAAAATAAAAGAAAATTTTTCCTTTCTAAGGGAGCTTGGTGAGTCATACCTACAAATGATAAAATTTCAGTAAACAGGTTTTTATGTTGTTGTTTACTTCCCAACCATATTCTGGTATAGCATCACTTGAAAGATAAAAGACCCTTAAACATTCCTTTCATATGATTCCTGGTCTTTTGGACAAATCTTACTCTTTCAGCCAATAGTCAACTAAAGAATCCCTAAATTTCAGCCTGAGCAAGAGCGAGACCCCGTCTCGACTAAAAATGGAAAGAAATTAGATGGACAACTAAAAATATATAGAAAAAATTAGCTGAGCATGGAGGCGCATGCCTGTAGTCCCAGCTACTTGGGAGGCTGAAGTAGGAGAATTGCTTGAGCCCAGGAGTTTGAGGTTGCTGTGAGCTAGGCTGACGCCATGGCACTCTAGCCCAGGCAACAGAGCTAGAGTCTGTCTCAAAAAAAAAAAAAAAAAAAAAAAAAAAATCCACCTATGACTTGCAAGCTCCTGCTTCAAGATGTCCTGCCTTAATCCCTAAATACCTACCTACGACTTGTAACCCCCCATTTCCAGATGTCCTGCCCCTTTCAGGATAAACCAATGTATACCCTCCATGTATCGATTTATGATTCTACCTGTAATTTCTATCTCCCTGAAAATGTATAAAAATCAAACTGTAACCCAACCACAGTGAGTCCACTTGCTCGAGACTTTTGGGCATGCCTCCGGATCATGGTCCTCAATTTTGGCTCAGAATAAATCTCTTTAAATTATTTCAGAATTTCCATCCACAGGGCACTGAGGCATTGACAGTAATAAAATCTTAGACACGTGAGAGTCAAATTTTCTTTCTTTCTTTTTTTTCTTTTTTTTTAGACAGAGTCTCACTTTGTTGCCCGGGCTAGAGTGAGTGCTGTGGCGTTAGCCTAGCTCACAGCAACCTCAAAATTCTGGGTTCAAGCAATCCTCCTGCCTCAGCCTCCCGAGTAGCTAGGATTACAGGCATGTACCACCATGCCTGGCTAATTTTTTCTATATATTTTTAGTTGGCCAATTAATCTTTCTATTTTTAGTAGAGAAGGGGTCTCGATCTTGCTCAAGCTGGTCTGGAACTCCTGACCTCGAGCGATCCTCCCACCTTGGTCTCCCAGAGTGCCAGGATTATAGGCATGAGCCACTGTGTCCTGCCAAGAGTCAAATTATCTGACCTTTATGTAAACAATATCTAAAAGGAGACACATTAGGAACCAAAGATAGATGAGCTGCCAAAATTCAGAGTACTCATCATGTAATGAAGAACAGCATCCAGGCACAACTATACTATTTTAAAAATAACTAGGAGACTTAAATCTACCAAAAATCAATGTATATTTGAAATGGATGAATTACATGATTTATAAAATATGCCTCAATAAAGTTATTAAGAAATACCTGGGAAACAGAAAAACATGTTTTTCAAGTTAACATATAGATTTTAGAAAATATACAGATACCAAAAAAGTCAATTACATTTTTAAAAATTAAGCACTCTGTTAGATATTCTAGATATTTAATCAAACAAATGTCTTACATACTTGTACTTTAATATAGGTGATGCATGCCACTTTGGAAATGGATTTATTAATGAAATGTCAGATGCAATTAGAACTCTAGCTATTCAGGAATAGAAATTTTGACAAATCTATTTTTTTTCTTTTTCTGGAACATTTATTATCATGAATACCTTCAGAAATTTGCAGCTCATATAACCAACCCATCAACTACTTTTCACCTTGACCACAAATTTATTTGTATGGAAAAACACAACAGTATTTGCTAAATATATGCAGTATCTTCCACCTAATTAGTACCTCAGGGCAGGTTGTTTATAAACAGAAAACAATAAGGGACATGTTAAATATCCCCAGCAGTACTCTCTGCATATTATTAGGTTTAGATATAAGGAATACAGTTTGCATTTTAAACAATAAGCCAGCTAGCTACCAGATTGCCATTAAGTACAAAGGGAACCAACTAAGATAACTTGTGATCGATGAAGAAATAATACTGTCTGAAGCTTCATGTATCATATATAATTCCCTTTAGCATCAAATCAGAAATATGCTTAGAGGACAATGTGGAAATAGATACCATATTTTTGTTTTCAATATTAATAAAAACAAGAATGCTACTAAAACTATTTCTCCCTTGATGCTAAATATGGCACAACTATGCCCATCCCCCACCATCCAACAATACTCCCAAATGACTACCAAGTATCCATTAACTGGGATCACTATAGAAATCAGCCACTAATCAGGGAGCATCTGGCTCAAGGGCCCGTAATGGGTTGCAGAGGATTGCACATCATGTTTCACATGCAGATGAGGTTGCCATCTGGTGGATTTTCTCTAACTAAAAGCTAATAACATTTGTAGATATAAGTAAATCCTCTTGTAGTTTGGGCAAATGCTGCCACTTTTAAAAAATATAGTTTCTTTTAACATATATTGTGTCTACTTTCTGATTTGCATTGAATGGGTACCTATGCTTTGTAACTGAAGTATGAGAAAAAATACTAGGAAAGTACATATACTAAAGCTTTGGATTTAAAAGGTAATAAATGTGACCACACATTTTTTTTTTGAGACAGTCTCACTCTGTTGCCCGAGCTAGAGTGCTGTGGCATCAGCCTAGCTCACAACAACCTCAAACTCCTGGGCTCAAGTGGTCCTTCTGCCTCAGCCTCCTGAGTAGCTGGGACTACAGGCATGTGATACCATGCCCGGCTAATTTTTTTCTATATATTTTTAGTTGGCCAATTAATTTCTTTCTATTTTTAGTAGAGATGGGGCCTCGCTCTTGCTCAAGCTGATTTTGAACTCCTGACCTTGAGTGATCCACCCACCTCAGCCTCACAGAGTGCTAGGATTACAGGTGACTACACATTTTTTTAACTTAGTAAGTTCTTGCTAAATAAAGTTTGTCACATTAATATTAAAAATGTCTATAAGACCTATGACATCACATGGCCTTTGTTTTAAATATTAAAGTATTGGCTTATTCTGGTTGTCTATTATAAATAAATTAATAAACATTAAAGTGACTTTTGGTATGTCTTTACCTAATAGCCTTGCCATGGAAATTTGTGGTCAGATACATGCAAGAACTGTAAATGGTTCAGTCTCTCTCTAATCTACTCTAATACAGAACGACTGTTGGTTCACATACCACCACCCACCTTTTCAAGTTTTCCTCTTCTCTCTGTCCTTTACCCAGTAGAACTCTCTAAAAGTGATCTCCCATATATTGAAATATGACATCTGTCATTTAGAAGGCATGATATTGATTGAAACAGTGTGCTAGGAAACCACAGTCATTTGTTCTATATTCACACCTAGGCCAGTTACCTGAACTCTGTTCCATGTGAAAGGGGTGGCCTTCCAAAAATAACAGGAAAATACCTAATCCCACTATTTCCCAGTAATAGTTAAAGATCAATCCTTTGAGTTCTCTCACTAACAGGTGCCCTGCAAAAATTCTGTTTTGCATAACTTCTGAAAAGAGCTGAATGAATGGAAAATAGATGTAAATCTCTGTTTTTCAAAATAGTTTTTTTTTAAGAATCTGCTTTAACAGAGTTCCTGAGTAAACAGCAGGAGAACAAACTACAGCCTCAACCATATCTCAACAGAGTCATATCTCCTGTGATAATCCCTTCTCCAGTGAAAGGCAGGAAACCAAGTCGTGGACTTTGACATCCTTGCAGTTTTTGTTATCTACCTCCTGCCACTTTTGTTATCAACTGATAGCCATCACTATTTTTTTTCCTCTTTGTCATACTTAAAATCAGCAAACCACTTGGCCTTGCTGCTGGCACCCCCTTCTCTTTCTCTGAGATGCCACGCCATCTCTTTTGCTCTCTTCCCTCCTCACAAGAAGATAAAATAAACCTTTTCTTTTATATCTTAATCTCTGCATGAGAACTCTTTCTCCACCTGCACTGTGAGCACCTACAAGGCCTTCCACCCTAACACCATGGTCATCAGCCAGCCATCTCATAACTATATATTGTCTGTTAGTCATAAAAGGAAGCAGGTTTTTTTTTTAAAAAAGAGCATAGGTTGAGTTAGATCTGGATTAAAATCTTATCTCTGCTGTTTTTGAGTTATTTCTTCTTCATAAATTAGGACTCTGAGCATCATTCCTCAGCTGTAGGAAAAAGAAGGGGGCTATGATATTGGAGGGATGACACTGGGTTATTATAGGAATGAAAGCACCTAGCAAATAATAAGTTTTAACACATCTCAATTAAATGTGAGAAATTTCTTTTGGAAAAGTATGTACTTTGCTGTCTTTGTATAGTTGTCATGTCAATCTGTGCCTTTTTTATTTTTAACTGAGGCCCTATCTACTTTTCTACTTCAAAGATTTCAGTTAACATTACTATGTTTGCATAAAATAACCTACATCAAAGCTAGTTTAAAAATAAATATGAGCAAATACATACATACATACATAAAAATATCCATTTAATACAAATATAGCAACTGTTCTAGGGGTATTACATCACAACTGCAAATGTGATTTTACGTAAATGGGTATTTGTGATCTGTGATAAAATTTCCTTGACAGCAAGATGATGCAAATAGTTTTGCATATCAAATAACTTAGAAATGAGGAAAATGAGCTCTAAAAAAATGGCAAAAATAGACTTCAGTGATGTTGAAAATGCATTGAAGAATTAAAATAAAATTATTTCATGAAATGAGTGGAAAAAGCAACACAGCTAAATTAATATATTTATAAATGTAGCTTTAAATAATCATTTTACTAGCTTGAAATTTTAAATGCCATAAGTAAATATTTGATTCATTGATCTATACCCCCAAAAGTTTTTATAATCCAGTTAACAAGAAAAACTTTGTAGTATTTTCTTATTGATGTCTCCTTGTATTTGAGGATACATAACATATATTGATGACTGCTAAATCTGTATCTATAGCCTAACCCTTTGTCTTGAACTCCAAACTCAGATATTTAAATATCTCCTAAACATCTGCATTAGTATAGTCTACAGGAGGGACAGCAAAGCCAAATGCTTAAGAGTGCAGACTAGAGGTTAAACTAGGGGTTAACAGACTGGGTGTGACTCCTGACTCCATCATTTACCAGCTATGTAACTTTGGGCAAGTTACTTACTTTTTCTGAACCTCAGTTTCTTTATCTGTAAAATGGTGGGGATAATACTGACCTGACACACTTGGCTGAATGGAATCTAGTAAACACTAAAGTTATACATTCCATGTGAGGCAAATACAAAATAATAAGTCTGGTTTGGTATGCAAATCAGTACCATGGAAACCAGCATGGCATTGCAGAGCTCAGGGCAATCACAGGGAGCAGATGAGCTATGAATCAAAGGCTGAAGAAAACTGCTGTCAATGGGATTATGGACACAAATTGCTTCTCACCCTACAGTTCCCTTTAATTCTGAACTAGGAGACTTAAACTTGACACTTCAATGGACTGGATCATCATGGGACCTCTATTCTCATTTGTAGCTCCAACTAACAAAACTGTTAGCTATTTAGAATGCAGACATCCAAGTATGACATTGTCTTAGTTACTATTTTCAGTTATATGGAATATATTTGTAGAAATTTTCAGAATGTTATGGTTTCTTATTCAAACAACAAAATAAATGTTTTTCTCTGTCAACCATCAAAAAAACGTTATACATTCCGTTAAAAGAAACACACACACATATCTCTTTGAAACCAGCAATTTTTCCCTTGTGTGCCATAGCTGGCAGCCCTTTTCCTAAACTTGCTGTATCTAAACTTCTTTTTTTATTTCAAAATATTAAGGGGGTACAAATGTTTTTGTTACATGGATACCCTGTATAATGCTTAAGTCAGGGATTTTAGTGTGTCCCTTACCTGAATAGTGTTCACTGTACCTGATAGGTAAGATTTTACCCCTCACGCCCTCCCATCCTCTTCCTTTCTTGGTTTGCAATGTCCTTTACATCTTTTTGTGCACGTGTGTGCTCATCATTTAGCTCCCCATTATTAGAGAGTACATGTGGTGTTTGTTTTTCCATTACTGAGATACTTCACTTAGGTTAATGGTTTCCGGTTCCATCCAAGTTGCTGCAAAAGACATTGTTTCATTCCTTTTTTATGGCTGAGTAGTATTTAATGGTGGGTGGGTATGTGTGTGTGTGTGTGTGTGTGTGTGTGCACATCACATTTTCTTTATCCATTCATGAATTGGTGGGCACTTAGGTTGATTCCACATCTTTGCAACTGCAAATTGGGCTGCAATAAACATTCACCTGCAGGTGTCTTTTTGAGAAAATGACTTCTTTTTCTTTGGGTAGATATCCAGTAGTGGGATTCCCAGATCAAATGGTGAGTCTACATTTGTTTCTTTGAGGAATCTCCATACTGTTTTCCATAGAGATTGTACTAATTTGCAGTCCTACGAGCAGCATATAAGCATCCCTTTCTCTCCATATCTGCATCAGCATCTGTTGATTTTGGACTTTTTAATAATGGCCAATCTGACACAGATAAAGTGGTATCTCATTGTGGTTTTAATTTGCATTTCCCTGATGATTAGTGATGTTGAGCATTTTTTCATATGTTTGTTGGCCATTTGTCGATATTCTTTTGAAAAAACTTTTGCCCACTTTTTAATGGTGGCATTTGTCTTTTTCTAGCTGATTTGTTTGACTTTGTAGATTCTGGATATTAGCCCTTTATCAGATGTATAGTTTGCAAATATGTTTTCTCATTTTATACGTTGCCTATTAACTATGTTGATTATTTCTTTTGCAGTGCAGAAACTTTTTATTTAATTCCCATTTATTCATTTTTATTGTTGCTGTATTTGCTTTTGAGGTCTTAGTCATAAATTCTTTGCCTAAGTCAATGTATAGAAGAGTTTTTCCTATGTTTTCTTCTAGAATTTTTATGGTTTCCTGCCTTACATTTAAGTCTTTTATCCAACTTGAATTAATTTTTGTATATGGTAAAAGATAGGGGTAGTGTTTCATTCTTCTGCATGTGGCTATCCAGTTTTCCCAGCACCGTTTATTGAATGAGGCTTCCTTTCTCCCATATATGTTGTTGTATGCTTTGTCAAGGATCAGTTGGTTGTAGGTAGATGGTTTTATTTCTGGGTTCTCTATTCTGTTCCATTAGTCTATGCCTCTCCTTTTATACCAGTCCCATGCTGTTTTGGTTACTATAGCCTTGTATAATTTGAAGTCAGGTAATGTGACACCTCCATATTTTTTCTTATTGCTTAAGATTGCTTTGACTGGCTGGGCATGGTGGCTTACACCTATAATCCTAGCAATCTGAGAGGCCAAGGCAGAAGGATCATTTGAACTCAGGAGTTTGAGACCAGCCTGAGCAAGAGCGAGACCCCATCTTTAATAAAAATAGAAAGAAATTAGCTAGACAACTAAAAATATATAGAAAAAATTAGCCTGGCATGGTGGCACATGCCTGTAGTCCCAGATACTCAGGAGGCTGAGGCAGAAGGATTGCTTAATCCCAGGAGTTTGAGGTCGCTGTGAGCTAGGCTGACACCACAGCACTCCAGCCCGGGCAACAGAATAAAATTCTGTCTCAAAAAAAAAAAAAAAAAAAAAAAAAAAGATTGCTTTGGATATTCAGGTTCTTTTTTGATTCCAAATGAAGTGTAGAATTATTTTTTCTAGATCTGTGAAATATGATGTTGGTATTTTGGTAGGGATTGCGTTCAATCTGTAAATCACTTTGAAATCACTTTGGGCAGTATGAATATTTTAATGATGTGTATTCTGTGAATCCATGAGCAAGAATTGTTTTGCCATTTGTTTGTGTCATCTGTGATTTCTTTCAGCAGTGTTTCTAGTTCTCCTTGTAGAGGTCTTTCACCTCATTGGTTAAGTATGTTCCCAGGTATTTTATTTTCTTTCCAGCTATTGTTAATATTATATTGTCAATGGTATAAATTTTTACCTAAAAAAGAATAGTGCAAATTTTCAATCTTAAATAACCCGCAGGCTCAAATGTATCTTACTGGTCTTTTGGAAAATTATTTAAATTCTCATTTCTTCTCCAGATTATTTCCTTTAATCCTAGATGAATTTTATGCATGTTCCAGACTTATGCATTCTTGCTAATTTGTTTGACTGAATATGTATTAAATCATCACAGGCTGATAATATTTAGGAGTTTTTTAAAGGTTTGGTTGCTTAGAAACAGCAGCCATATTGCTTTCAAAAACAGGTTTTAAAATTATAATAATGCCTTGGAAGGTTTTTCTTTTTTCTCTCTCTCCTCTTATTCCATCTTTTCTTTCATGAAGTATCTGATGTTATATTTTACAAAGAGAATGAACTATGTGTGATTTGAACATTTATTACAAATGCTAAGCCAAAGCTCCTGCTTGAAGTTCTAAACCATTAACTTTCAAATTCAAGTAGCTAAGATAAACTATTTAATATTAACACACTGAAAAACAGCAAAAAGCAGGGATAGTGTTCAAAATTATGTTATGAATACAAATAAGTGTAGAGTAGTACTTGAAAAGGGAAGGAACGGGGGAGGGAAAGGAAATGAGAACATTATGACTCTTTGGTGATGTTCTCTCCCCAATCCTCCTCCTTACCATTTGTCCTTCCATTTTTACTATTTAAATTTATTCATCAAATAATCACTAATCATTTGCTATGAAGTAATTCATGAAAAGTGCACAGTTATTGGCACATAGTAAACACTGAATAAATGTTAATAAATGTTAGTCATTATACTGTGTGCAACCCCACTTCTTTAACCTTTCCATGCCTCTTTTCCCAAATTTACATATAGGCTGGGGTGTGTGCTGATTTTTGGGATAGAGGAAGATGACGCAGACTCTTTTTTTTAATACTTAAGGTCTGTTTGAATATTTTTTTGAAAATAGTGTCTTGAATTCACCCATTTCATAAATCTACAACATTAAACTCCCTGCTCCATTCCTCCAATTAGGATCTGTTCCAACTAGACAATAAATGGAATGCTCCTTATATTTCCTTACGGAGGGTAATTAATGTCTAAAGGCATTTTTTCATAGAAATACATTGCATATCCAAAAAATAATAGACAAGCCCATATATTAAATTATCTATAATTTTAAGTATTGGAAAGTCAATATAATGCAGTTTCTGTAGCAACAGACCCTTTGCTTATTCACAATGCAGTGAATGGTAATATTTGGCTTACCTATTTATTGGATTATTTGATGTTTCTCTGAAACAGATTTTCACTTTTTGTTGTAAAGTGGGCTTCTGAATCTCCCATCTTTAATGTTATTAGCTTTTGACTGTATTTTTTCTTAATATAGAATATACTATAAGACTTCCAGTTAAACAAGGCAGACTAAACACATGTATTTATATCTGCCATCTCATGAAGCTCCACTAAAATGAATGTAAAAGACTTTTTTAAAAGGGTACAGAAGGATAAATATAGAAGAATCTAAGGAGAAATGGCACATGCCTGTAGTCACAGCTACACAGAAGCTGAGGTGGGAGGATCACTTGAGTCCAGGAGTTCGAGGCTATAGTATGCTATGATTGTGCCTGTGAATAGCCACTGCACTCTAGCCTGAACAACACAGTGAGACCCCGTATCTAAAAAGAAAAAAAATGCAGAAGGATAAAGAGAACAGGAGAGAAGACAACAGTAAACAAGTGAAGTCAATAAAAATTTGGAGGCTGAAAAACAATAGATGAAATGAGTGCTAATCCAACATAACTGGAGGAAGCTGGAACCTAAGGATGATTGTGATGGGCTCAATTCTTAGAGGTACTGGATACCTCTGATGTACAGCATGAAGGGAGTGCTGTAAAAAGGAAGATTGATTTAAAGTCCATCTAAGAAAAAACAAATCTCAAGGTCTATCTTTTGTTCGAATGGATAAGACCCCTTATCCATTCCAACTAAAGATTCAAGTTCTATTTTCTGAAGTAACTGAATCATCTCTCCAGAAAAGAAGCAGGTATAGCTGAGGGCTGGGGTGATGAACTATGAGGAAAATTGGGGCTTGAGTCTATACACTAATTAGTAAGACATCACCCACCTATCCCCAGCCTCAAGCCCTTTTCTGCTGCTTGATTTCTAAGATATTTGCAGCTCAGCAGGAGATTGGAGAAATCTGAAAAAACTGACCAGCTCTAAAGCAAAGTCCTACAGATACTGATGTTCCAGATTCTCCCATTGAAAAGACTGAAGTTCTGCCCAGTTAATCTTCAGTGAAGCTCACCAATCCATAAGTTCCAACAATGTAGACAGAGCTTCCAGTCATCTTTTTAGTGCCTCACTCTTATTTATGGCTAGCCAAATCTCTAGATATTTGAGGAAAGTTTCTGAAATGAAAGAGACCAAAACAACAACAGCAACAAAAGTAAAAGGGAAAAGAGACAACAGAAAAAACAACATCAAAAGACTTAAAAAGTACAATTAATAATATCTTCAGAGAGATATGAGACTACATTCAAGACACAAGAACACTGTGCTGTAAAAATGGGATTTTCAAAGAATAAAAAAGAGCTCTTAGAAATACAAAATACTGTAGCAGAAATTTTAAAAAGTCAATAGAAGAATAAAAATTAAAAATTGAGGATCTATCTTAGAGAGTAGAAGAAAAGGAAAAATTAGACTAACAGAAGTTCTAGAAAGTGAGGCTGGAAAAAGCAGAAGGGAGCTCGGCACAGTGGCTCATGCCTATAATCTAGCACTTTGGGAGGCCTAGGAGGGAGGATCGCCCGAAGTCAGAAGTTCAAGATCATCCTGAACAACATAGTGAGACCTTGTCTCTCCAAAAGAGAGAGAGAGAGAGAGAGAGAGAGAGAGAGAGAGAGAGAGAGAGAGAGAGAGGAATAAATTATTTTTACAAAAATGAGGAAAGCAACAGAGTGAGACTCTGTCTTAAAAAAAAAATGAGGAAAATTCCTAGCACTGCTGGATAAGTATACAGATGGAAAAAAGTCCACCAAGTACCCAGAACAATGAATGAGAAAATGATGTCCTGTAATGTATATCACAATAAAATTTGAGATGATAGAATAAAGAGAAGATTCTAAAAGCTTGCAGAGAGAAAAAAAACCGGTCATATACAAAGGACCATGAGGAAAGGAATGCTGGCAGCTTTTAGAGACTGTAAAAGGCAAGAAAAGTATTCTCCATTAAAGCCTCCAGAAGGAACCAGTCTTGCCAACACCTTGACTTTAGCCCATTGAAACTGATTTCAGAGTTCTGATGGAAAGAGAATAAATTTGTGTAGTTTTGAACCATTAAATTTGTGATAATTTGGTACAGCAGCAATAGGAACCTAATGCACCAACCTGGAATTCTATATTACTCTAACTAACAATCAGATGTGAGATTAGAACAAGGTGTTTTTAGAAATGTAAGACCTCAAAAAATTTACCATCTTTTCTCATTTAAGTTACTGGAGGATATTTGTCCACCAAAATGAGGAAGTTAGGTCAGAAGTGAGAAAAATATAGGGTCCAAAAAAAAAAAAATAGAATCTGACACAAGAGAGAGGCAAAAGGTATTTTGAGGATAAAGGTGAAAGGAAATCCCAGGAGCACAGCTATTTAGAATTGGAAGTTCTAGATTGGAAGTTCAGATTGGAAGAGAAGGATAAAGATCTCCATCACAGGCATCTTTAATAATAACAATAGAAAGAAAGTTATAGATAGCCTGATGTATTTTAACATACAGAGAGATGTATAGATCTTTTGGGGAGACCTGTTTGAAGATGAATAAGTGATAGATTCATAAAGAAAATCCTAAGCACATAAAAATTAAATATGACAAAACAAAATTTTTATAGGAAAAGAAATGTAATAACATACTCAATACACAGTTAAACTCTGAATAATGTCTATAAAATCATAGTAGTATAATCAATGAATGTTTATTTAACCAAAAATTGTCATATAAATATTCTGGGAAGAAGGGCAATGTATATTTAGGGGTTCATAAGAGAGTCAAATTTTGCCACCTTTTTTTTTTTTTTTTTTTTTGAGACAGAGTCTCACTCTGTTACCCCAGCTACAGTGCCATGGCGTCAGCCTCGCTCACAGCAACCTCAAACTCCTGGGCTCAAGCAATCCTTGTGCCTCAGCCTCCCGAGTAGCTGGGACTACAGGCATGTGCCACAATGCCCAGCTAATATTTTCTAATTTTGGTAGAGACGGGGTCTCACTCTTGCTCAGGCTGGTCTCAAACAAATTGCCACCTTTTGTAATAGAAAATCAATAGACAATATCTAAACATCTGAAAAATCAAGATATAGCAATATAAGCATGTTACATAGAAACATGGTAATAAACACCATAGGGAATAGCTTAAGTTGTTTAAGGTTATCCCCTCTGTGAGGATCAGGAATGGAGAGGGATGGGATAGGGGGCTGTTGTTTTTCCCCATATTATTTTTTTTAAATCTATGTACACAGCGTTAATTTAATAAAATTAAAATTTTAGTTTTAAAAGGAGTGATTACCATGAATAATACATTTGGGCTTAGCTTAATTCTTGTGAGATATGTTGTGTACATGTTCTAATCTATTATAGAAATCACAATTTTGAGGACAAGTAAAAATCCTCTTAAATATTTTGACACGTTTTCCACTTATTCAATTCTAGAGGAATATGAATCAAACTCCTTACCTTGACCTGTAGGGCTTGTTGAGCTCTCCACCATCCTTTACTTACTATACTCTACATACAACTCTACATACACTGTCCTTTTTCATTTCTCTTTTCAAACAAGCAAAGCTCCTTCTCTGATGGACTGCCCACAATCTATTCACTTTGCTTGGAAAGTTATCCCCTGTGGCTCTTTATCTTTCAAGCCTCGGTTTAAATGTCATTTCTGCAGAGCAGCTTTCCCTGACAAATCTAAAGTTGATCCCCACACTACCCTCATGCCACCTGTTATTTCTCTCTTGCATGGCTTTATTTATTTTATTTTATTTTATTTTATTTTATTTTATTTTATTTTTTTTGAGACAGAGTCTCACTGTCTTGCCTGGGCTAGAGTACTGTGGTGTCAGCCTAGCTCACAGCAACCTCAAACTCCTGGGCTCAAACGATCCTCCTGCCTCAGTCTCCCGAGTAGCTGGGACTGTAGGCATGTGCCACCATGCCTGGCTATATTTTTTTTTCCATTTTTAGTTGTCTGGCTAATTTCTTTCTATTTTTGGTAGAGACAGGCTCTCGCTCTTGCTCAGGCTAGTCTCGAACTCATGACCTCAAGCAATCCTCCTCCCTTGGCCTCCCAAAGTGCTAGGATTACAGGCGTGAGCCACCGCACCAGGCCCATGGCTGTATTCTTTATCACAATTTGTAAAAACATATTTGCATACATGTTTGTGTTTTCTCTAGGCTGTAAGCTGTCCAGCATACCTGTGCATAGTTAAATGCTTAATGAGTATTTTTTATTGAACTTGTTTTTATTAAGTGGTATAGCCATGTCTCTCACATTTATAAATAAAAGTATGGTACATTCTATAGTTTTTGCTGTATATTAGCAAAAATTGGGTAAAGAAGGTTGAAAAAAACCCAAAATAATATAATTCAGACCTTTCCAAAAACTTGAATTCTTGAACATTTTCCAAATCATAATAGCTCTTGTCTCATCTAAGTACTTGCCCTTTTATTATACAATAGATTCAGACCAAGGTCTGGAATTTGAGTGCTTAGAGTAATGATTAAAGGAGGCTATACTCAGACTATACCTAGTCTCCTTTAATCAAACATTTTATCATTTGGAGTTTAGTTGATTATGACAATTTTACAAACCAAGAGATTAATTAACAACCTCACTGATCCATGCAGAAGGCATATACTCCTATAATTATGTTCACATGAATGTCTTTTCCTTCTTCCCAAAACACTTGATAATTAAATATATAACAGTAGTCACTATAATAGAATGAAATGTTTGATTGAGATCACTCGCTCCATATTGAATTGAATTTTTAAAGAGAGCCTATCATGGTTTGTTTTTTTTCCAACATTTCAAATGTATTCTTTTATTTAATTTTCACCTTCTTAAATCCAATGGGTAGGTTTTTTAAAAAAATTTCAGGATATTATGGGGGTACAAACATTTTGGTTACATGTTATGACTTTGCCTCACTCTAGCCAGAATTAGAGGCGTGTCCTTCCCCCATACAATGCTCACCGAGTCCATTAGCTATGAGTTTACCCACCCCCAAGCCCCCAACCCCGAATGAATATCCCTATCGTGGGTTTTGATCTTTGTAGTTGTGGCCTAGGAAAGAATGTGAGGTAAAAAAATCACAAAGGTTCATTTTAATTATTTCATTAATATTGTAGCTTTAATATGATTTATAATATAATTTTCTAGAAGCAGCAATTTCATATACAGATAAAATTCATAAAAATCTTAAAATTTTAGTGTGATAATATGAGATCAGACATGTAATGTGTCTACCATAATGCTTGACACATTAGGAGTGTTCAATAAATGTTAGTTTCTTTCTCTGTGTCTGATGACCAAGTGGTGGTATAGCCAACTCTTATTCATTATATAGTCCATTAAAACTCCAATTCTGTACTTGTATAGTTGGTTTTTTAACCTAAGTCTAAAACTTTGATCTGATTTCAGCTGGTTTTTTCTGCTCCTTCCTATGCTTAAAATTTTCCTTCATATCTTTTTTTGTTTCTTTTTGAATCTTGATTTTGTCAGCTCTCTTGCCCACTTTTGGGTAAATGAAGCCCTTCATTTTACATGCTATGATCTTGGAGAAACTAGGTAACCTATTCTGAACATTTTAAACATCATCAAAATAAAAATACCAATTAATAAATTAAACCATTTTCTTTATAGTTCTCCAAAAATTGACTCTATTAAAGTATTATTTTAACTCAGGACTTGACCAGTGCAGCTAGAAAATAATTATTTTCGTATCTGTAAAAGTAAGGTAATTGCCATTAATATTTAGGGGGGAGCATGAAGAAAAAGGGGGGCTAGGTTTTGGAGACTCCTCAAGAACACAGAGATCCACGAAACAGAGATTAAAAAAAATGTTTCATAACTTGCAACTTTTCAGCTTTGATAAAAACATTTGCTATAATAATAAAGAAAAGATATACAGAAAGTTTTATGAAGGGTGGAAGACTAAAGAAGTAAATCTAAAGGCACCTTAAAGATTCTGTAACGTGCTGTGTTTAAAAGAGTAAGAAGAAACATTTCTGATGATTTATCAGCCTTTAAAAGTTATTTTGCTGCAATCGCTTTATATTATAATATAGATGCCATTGTTGTAGGTTCACCGTTAAAGGATGGCTCATGATAGCCCAGAGGAGCACTGCACAGGCATCAGGAGGGTTGGGTTCAATCCTTGGCTCTGCTATTACCAGTATAATATTGGGAAAATCACAATCTATTTGAGCCTGTGTTTCCTGTCCATAAAATAAAAAGAATGGATTCCATGTTTTTTTAAATTTTAAAAGTTCACAAACCATTGATCAGCCTATTAATAAAACAGGTCATCTATTCTTGGGATGGAATAGGAAACTATGTTATATTTGTCTTTGTAATCCCTACAGGGTTTAGCATGGTACCTAATAATGTAATTCTTTTTAGCTCAGTAAACATTTATGGAGTATCACCTAGGTTCCAGAAATAGCACCAAATGCTGGGGATTTAGAGATGATTTAGATATGGTCTCCACCTTTTAAGATTTTGTAGTACAGAGGATGAGAAAAGTATACAGGTGATTTAAATATCAAGAATCTAGCACAAGCCAAGCACTGTGGTGTGTGCCTGATAAGGAAAACCCCATCTATTACTTGGCACATCAGCCACCTGAGACCCCACCCCTTGGACCACCCCAACTTAATAAAAGTGGGAAAAAAAAGTGGTGCTCAGAATTTGGTGGCGAGTCCCCTCTGAGCCCTCCGGCGAATAAACTTTTATTCTCGGACTCTCTGTATGCCTCTCGGTTTGTCCTCCGGACCACCCGCCGTAACACTTGCTGTAACATGCCTGTAGTCCCAGCTACTCAGGAGGCTGCGGTGGAAGGATCCCTTGAGCCCAGGAGTTTGAGATCAGCCTGGGCAACACAAAGAGTCCTCAACTCAAAAAAAAAAAAAAAAAAGAATTATGACAGAGGCAGGCAAAAGAGTGTTACTGGTACATAATGGGCACAACCTTATAAGAGGTGGAGAAAGGCTTCCTGGAGGAAATTGCACCTCTGATGAATCTTGAAGGCATAGTTAACCACATCAATGAGGAGGCAGAGGAAATAATCAAGAGAAAAAAGAAAAGAAATCTAAAGATTATAAATAAATGAATATGGTATACATTTATTACAAATTATTTTTAAAATAGATTCTCGGTTATATAAAATGAGTATGAGTATAATTTATACTAATTGAGTATAATTTTTACTACTTTATTTTCCATTTTTCCTTCAAATTCTCAGTAATAGCTACATGTTTATTTTATCTGGGCAAGTGTGTATGATATTCTAAAATGTATCCTACAAAATGTGTTTTATATTTGTTTTTTTTTTTTTGTTGTTGTTGTTTTTTTTTTTTTTGAGACAGAGTCTCGCTTGTTGACCAGGCTAGAGTGAGTGCCGTGGCGTCAGCCTAGCTCACAGCAACCTCAAACTCCTGGGCTCAAGCAATCCTTCTGCCTCAGCCTCCCAAGTAGCTGGGACTACAGGCATGCGCCACCATGCCCGGCTAATTTTCTATATATATTAGTTGGCCAATTAATTTCTTTCTATTTATAGTAGAGACTGGGTCTTGCTCTTGCTCAGGCTGGTTTCGAACTCCTGACCTCGAGCAATCCGCCCGCCTCAGCCTCCCAGAGTGCTAGGATTACAGGCGTGAGCCACCGCGCCCAGCTTATGTTTTATATTTGTTAATAAAATTTTATCAAAACAAACTTAGGGAAGGTTTAGTGTCTCTTATAATCTAACAACTCTTCCCATGCAACTTTTATAATAGTAAAACATAAGAATTTTGATCAGGGTTATACCTGAGAATAAAATAATATTATGGACAAAGAGGGCACTCAAAATCGACAGGGACTACCCATAAAACATATAATCTCTGGAATATTTATATTAACAACATTTTATCCAAACAACTTAGGGAAGTATGAGTATCTCTTTTGATCTAACAACTATTTCCAACATCTTTTTTTATAAGGTCAGAAAATGAATCTTTGTAGTTTTCCAGAGGCCCTTTGAGAAGTATCAGTGGCTTTAGGTTAAAAGTTTTAGTTCTAGGTATAAAATATATCCCCAAATTTTTATTTTTAATTTTTTTGACATTAACTAGGCGAGAGGATGAAATTTTTATTTTATTTGTTCTAAATTTAGGAATTGATTTGGGGAGGGCAAAATTAAGAGTTGTCAGAGATTTGTGCAGTTAGTTGATTAGATAAGATCATAAGTGCCTGAGAAACAATACTTCTTTACTTATTTAACCAAAGTAAAAATAAATCATTTAAAAATACATATAAAAGGGAACACTATTATAAAGAATGTTAGCTATTTTATAAATGAAGAGTATATGTTCTTTTTCTTTTTTTTTTTTTTTTTTTGAGACAAAGTCTCGCCATATTGCCCAGGCTAGAGTGCCGTGGCATCATCCTAGATCACAGCAACTTCAAACTCCTGGGCTCAAGCAATCTTCCTGCCTCAGCCTCCTGAATAGCTGGGACTACAAGGTGCCCATCACTACACCTGGCTAGTTTTTCTATTTTTAGTAGAGACGGGGTCTCGCTCTTATTCAGGCTGGTCTAGAACTCCTGAGCTCAAGCAGTCCTCCTGCCTTGGCCTCCCAGAGAAGAGCATATGTTCTATGGGGGTTTTTTCCTCATAGAAAAAATCAAGACACAATCAAAAAATCAAGACACAATAAAGTCAACTTAAATCATAGAGATTTTTTCTTGCAAGATATAGAATCTCTGCTACCTAGGCAGATTACACAGAAGGTAAAGAATAATTTTTCATTGTAGGTGGAAGCATTAATTACTAAATAAAGGAAGCAAAATCATCTAAATTGAGGGACAATAATAAACATTTTACTATATTTCATAGCTTCTTTTCAGACTCAGCTATTATAAACAAAGACAAATGAAATTCACTTTCCAAGTTTTATCTTTCTTTCTGCTCTTTCCTATTTGTTTAGAAGATCTGTGAGGTCAAAATGATTTTTCATAATAATACTAAGATGTTATCTGTCTTTTTGACTCTTATCCTCTCATGAGTCTACAGAGGAGTTTTCCAGAGGCCATGGGATGTGTGATATTGCAACAGATTAAATGTAGAATCAGATACAAGGATCCAGCTGTCTTCTATTAGTCCAGATAATAAAGAGCTAGGAAAATATAAAACACTGATAATCTTCTCATAAAATTTTTTGTTTTGAAAAATATAGTTATTGCTCATAAAAAATAGATAATTTATGTCAACATGCATTGTGTTTGTCATTGCTGTTTTCCAATGAATCAATAAATATTTTTAAATGTTCCTATTTTTTAGTCTCTAATGTGATAAAGAGTAATAATTATAACCCACATTAACAAAAGCTCTTTGAGGTTCTTGATAATTTATTAATAGTGTAAAAGGGTCAGGAAAACAAGAAGCTGCTTTAGGGAAAAACTACTCTTTTTCTCTGAAAGACAAAAGCACATAGAATGTTGTAATTCTGTCACTGTTACTCCTTGAAGAGTCTCAATTACCCATATTAATTATAACTTTTAACCAAAGTACCTAACTTCATTTTCAAAGTTAGATATTAAGTTTTATTCTATTCAGTTCTAGTTGAGAACTGTTTGGTATATACATGCAATTTAATAGAGTAGCAGAGCTTAAGAATACATATGACAAAACTTCTATATCCACACAAATCCCTTTTATAACTTCCTAAAGTGTCAAAAATAAACACATTCATCACATGACTCCAAGATATATTAATAGCATCTTCACAGCATTTAAGGATAAGAAACAAAAGTGTATAAACTTAAAATTATGCTTAGTTTAAACCAATGTTTCAAGATCCTATTTTACTTAGAAAATAGAATATTTCTGTTCAATGATTACCCATTAATTAATTTAATATCAATCTATGACTTTTAAATTGCTTAAAGATCTTGGAAATAATTTTCAATCTGGCATACTTCAAAGGGTAGTTGCTGTTGAAATAAAGTTTATTAATGATTTAATTTAGTCAAATACAAATTTACCTTTTTCATAATCATAAACATTTTTGGAGTAATGTTAACCTATTTGATCAGTAAACCTGTGCAAGTTTACGAAAACCACACCTAGGTAAAATAAAATATATGATTGCATTATACTTAACATTCATAAATCAGAAAAAACCATAATTGCCAAAAAATATGTTAATCGTAATCTCAGTTTCTGAATTAGTTTCTGTAAGAAGATAATTTATTAAAGTCTAGTACATTTAAAGTATTAGAAGTCATTTTTTTTTTATTTTCTGGGAACTTAAGAGCATTCCATTAAATGAATGTGCTTATATTCTCTAATCAGAACAGTTCTCCTTTAATTTAACTTAATATCTTTCAGATATACAAAAAGATTTCGCAGATGCAATGAGAGGTAAAGGTCTTTCTGAATTACAGCTACACAAATGCACAGAGAGCTTATTTCAGCCAGACAAAGAGTAAACATAGAAACACAAATACTCACCAATCCAGATAGCCAAAAGCTATTCTTCTTCCTGGTGGCATAAATTCTTTATTGACTTGAAGACAAAATAGACAAACATACAAACAAAATTAATAAAGGCATTCTGTTGTCTCTTGTCCAACAGAGAATAGGCCTTTATAACCTATTACTATTAATCCATATAATCCATTAATATAGAGATCAAATAATCATACCATCAAACCAAATTTGCAGCTATTGCTACTTACTGGTCATATGTAAATCAAAAGAAAATAATGATAACGAGAAAAAAAAAAAAACCCAGAAAGGAAAATAACTAATGAAATAGTGTCTGCAAAGTTAAAGTTCATTTGTTGCTTGGGCTACCAAGAAAAGACCTGTCCAGGCTTAAGCAGCTCAAGAGTTGTACTTATTTTTATTTTTCTTTCTTTCTTTATTTTTGAGACAGAGTCTCATTCTGTTGCCCAGGTTAGAGTATCGTGGCGTCAGCCTTGCTCACAGCAACCTCAAACTCTCGGGCTCCAGTGATCCTTCTGTCTCAGCCTCCTGAGTAGCTGGGACTACAGGCATGCGCCACCATGCCTGGCTAATTTTTTCTATATATTTTTAGTTGGCCAATTAATTTCTTTCTATTTTTAGTAGAGATGGGGTCTCACTCTTGCTCAGGCTAGTTTCGAAGTCCTGACCTAGAGCAATCCTCCCACCTCAGCCTCCGAGAATACTAGGATTACAGGCGTGAGCCATGGCCTAACTTATTGTTGATTATAATTACTTTGTTGTGCCATCAAATATTGTTTATTCTATATAACTATCTAACTATATTTTTGTACCCATTAGCCATCCCCACTTTATCCCCCCCCCATCCCCACTACCCTTCTGGCCTCTGGTAACCATCATTCTATTCTCTGCCTCCATCAGTTGTTTTTAATATTTAGCTCCTACGTATGAGTGAGAATACATGAGATTTATCTTTCTGTGCTTGGCTTATTTCACTTAATGTAATGTTCTCCAGTTCTATCCATCTACGTGATCTTGAGCTTAACTCCTCCCAGTCTATTACTCCATAGGTATGGTGTGTGATTAAAATGTGACGATGTGGCTGAGGTGTGGTGGTTCACTCCTGTAATCCCAGCACTTTGGGAGGCCAAGGCAGGTGGATTGATTGAGGCCAGGAGTTCAAGACCAGCCTGGGCAACATAGCAAGACCACATGTCTACGAAAAAATTAGCCATGCATGGTGGTGCACACCTGTAGTCCTAGCTACTTGGGAAGCTGAGGTAGGAGGATTGTTCAAGCTCAAGAGTTCAAGGCTGCAGTGAGCTCTGATTGAGTCATTGCACTTTAGCCTGGGTGACAGAAGGAGATTCCATCTCTAAAAAACAAATAAATAAAATAAAATGAAATATGACAATGAACATGAAGACATTTAGCAAAACTGTAAAATGCTATACAAATGTTAGTTATAAATATAAGAATCAGTATGATTAGTATATAATATGGCATTAACATTAAATATAAATTTGCATTATATATTAAGAAGCACTTTAATTTTTCCTGCTTTGTTATCAAATAGCAGAATAGCTACTTTTAGAGTAATAGAGCATAGAGCTAAAAGACGAAAAGTCCCAAGACCTAATCTGAATCTATTATTTTCATTAACCACTTTGGTACGGCGCTCACCGGCTGCGAAACCTTGCCCATGGCCAGCACTCATAGTCTGCACGGTAGTTTGTGCTGTGCATTGACGAGGAATCCGTTTTGCTCTTGTGTGATGAGGAAAGCTGTAAAGCACTGAAAGCTTGTTTTACTTTACCTGGAGCTTTACTTGTAATGTAAATCAGAGTAGGTAACATATACATATATGTTTTTATTGCGTTATTTTTAAATGTTCACAATTTTTTTTTTTTTTTTTTTTTAGACAGAGTCTCACTTTGTCACCCAGGCTAGAGTGAGTGCCGTGGCGTCAGCCTAGCTCACAGCAACCTCAAACTCCTGGCTCAAGCAATCCTCCTGCCTCAGCCTCCCAAGTAGCTGGGACTACAGGCATTCGCCACCATGCCCGGCTAATTTTTTGTATATATATTAGTTGGCCAATTAATTTCTATTTATAGTAGAGACGGGGTTTCGCTCTTGCTCAGGCTGGTTTCGAACTCCTGACCTCGAGCAATCCGCCCGCCTCGGCCTCCCAGAGAGCTAGGATTACAGGCGTGAGCCACCGCGCCCGGCCCACAATTTTATTTTGATAAATGAAAAATTAGAAAAGTCATATCACGGCTGTTGGCTAAAGTCGATGCTCAGCTGTGCACCTTCACATCACGGCTGTCGGCTAAAGTCGCTGCACATGTTCATCTGTGGCTATCGACTATAGTCCACGCTCGTACCGAAGTGGTTAAAAATGAGGAAACTGAGGCTTGAGAGGTTAAGCGATTTCACTAAGGTCATATAGTTAGAGTGGCACAGTGGGGTGATGTCTGAGACATGTTTGTCTATCATACTTCTAGTCTAATATATCACTTAGAAGTTGTTTGTAAACTATTTTTAGGGTTTTATTTTATTTTATTTTATTTTATTTTATTTTATTTTTTGAGACAGAGTCTCACTCTGTTGCCCCGGCTAGGGTGCCCTGGCGTCAGCCACGCTGACAGCAACCTCAAACTCCTGGGCTCAAGTGATCCTCCTGCCTTAGCCTCCCGAGTAGCTGGGACTACAGGCATGCACCACCATGCCCAGCTAATTTTTTCTATATATATTTTTAGTTGGCCAATTAATTTCTTTCTGTTTTTATTAGAGACAGGTTCTCACTCTTGCTCAGGCTGGTTTCGAAGTCCTGACCTTGAGTGATCCTCCCGCATCGGCCTCCCAGAGTGTTAGGATTACAGGCGTGAACCACTGCGCCTGGCCCTAGGGTTCTATTTTAATAGATGATGTATTTCGTTATTAACTCACATCTAAGAAATGGTTTCTGCAGCTTATTGTGCTTTGTGGTATAATTCAGAGCAAGTGAGACATGGTAGTCATCCCTGATTCACATATAGAACCTGTTGTATAACCCCAAATTCAGGCTTGCGTACCTGATGTGCAGGTGAGGCCAAACACTGTGACAACAGTGCTTATAGACAGAGAAAAGTTTATTCATTTTGGCCAAAGTGAGCAGGGGGTAGAGCAAAATCTCTCAGATCTGTCTTCTCAAAGGGATGAAGTGGGGAGGTTTTCTGTGGCTAAGTGGGTAAGGGAGGGGTCAGAGGGGACCGAAGGTGAAGTCTGTGTTTCTTTAGTCTCAGATAACATCTTGAACAACCAGACTTCAGAGAATCAGCAGCTAACTTCTTCAAAGACATTCATTCTTTATGCCAAATGAGCCCATAAATTTTTCTTGTGACCCTGGAGTTGTTTCCTCCTGCTTGACCAGAAAACAATACACTAGTATTGTTTTAATCATTAACTGCTAGTTAATGATTACTGTGAGAACAAGAAGTATTGGGCAGGGGCCAGGCACGGTGGCTCACACCTGTAATCCTAGCACTCTGAGAGGCTGAGGCAGGCGGATCACTTGAGGCCAGGAGTTCGAAACCAGCCTGAGCAAGAGTGAGACCCCTGTCTCTACTAAAAATAGAAAGGAATTAATTGGCCAACTAAAAATATATAGAAAAAATTAGCTGGGCATGGTGGTGCATGCCTGTAGTCCCAGCTACTCGGGAGGCTGAGGCAGGAGGATCACTTGAGTTTGAGGCTGCTGTGAGCTAGGCTGATGCCACGGCACTCTAGCCAGGGCAACATAGTGAGACTCTGTCTCAAAAAAATAAAGAAGTATTGGGCAGGAATTGAGTCATTAATCAGGTACATGAAAACAATGGCCTAATCATAATTTACAGTATGTTGTTCACTAAAAATTTTGGGATACTAAAATCTCAAGGGGCCTGGCAATAGATCTCCACTGTCTTTTCCCATCCTCATACAGGTAGGAAGAAGGGCATCATTCTTTTCTGGCTACTTCTTGCTGAAAATGGAGGGAAGGTATAGACACTGAGGAACAGAACTTATTTGCTTGAAGTTGGAAGTACTCATGGGTGCTAGGCCTGCATCCTGCATGCTGTAATACTATTATCTTAGTACTCTTAGCTATAGTTTTAGAGCACACTTAATCTGCATTTGATAATGACATTAACCAAGATATAAGCTACAAGAATGATTAATAGGAAAGATAAACCAGATTTAAAGATGACAGAAAATATAGATCTCCTTTGTGGGATCCAAGAACAGTTCAGAAAACTAATAATCTAATCCCTGTTTTACATCTTCTTTTATATGTTGCAACCATGAGGCTTGCTCCCTTATTTTATGTATGTGCATTTCAACTCCAGCTGAGGTGTTAATATAAGTACAGAAAGATAAGTTTGCCACTACCTCACCTTGTTCAGCTAATAGGTCATCTAATACTATGCAATTGTCCAAGACAACTTTAGCTAGAGAATCCAAAGACATTTGTTGTGCTGTAATAGCAGCAGCAGTCTCATTAGCTATAATCTATAAAGTGATGGATAAATTTCTAAGTACATATTGATGAACAGTCACCCTTACCATGGCAGCAAAGTGTATCCAAAGAAGTACCAGATGTCATCGTGAATTCCTCCCAGCAAACTCCCTTTAAGGGTACCCCAGATGGAATCTCCTTCCAAAATTCCTTGGGAGATTCTGGAAAACAGTTTTAGGAACTTGTCCAGTGTTTGGTAATACTTTCATTGTATAATGAGAATGGAATAGCTAAATATCCCAATAAATATTGTCCACAATCCCTTCCCCTAATACATCTATAGGCCCAGGGTTGGTTTTCCTGAATACAGACAAAAACATACCCCCTAGTAGTACAAGTCCAGTGTCATTAGATGAGGCTGTCATTAAAGCCACTTTTTCTAGCCATGGATCTGACAGACTTTTGTCACATTTGGATAAGCCTGGGCCTATCCAATGTCCTTCCCATACTACAAAACTGGGGTCAAAAGGAGTATTCTCTGGATTATGATCTGGTGACAACTGTCATATGCCATCCTTTAGGAATGGGAGAGGATATCCCAACTGAGAAGCCAGATAGAAGCAAGGGGGTTTGGTAGCCCCATGGATGAGCCAGGTGAGGCAAATGGAGATACACCACTCTTTGGGGGGGGGTGTCTTTGGATGCTCAAGTGTGCAGATAGGGATAGTTCATAAATTAGAAACTGGCTGATCAGAGGGCCATGATGGTCTAGGACAGAATGAAGTTTTGGGTGACATATCCAACACTGGGATAAATTAGCAGAAGAAGCAAGGGTTTGGGAAATTTGTACCAATGAATTAATTATCCTTCCATACAAAACAAGAAAGGATTCATAATGCAGTCATGACCCAAAACATAAAGACCCAATTCATTTTACTTCTCTGTTAGCATGCTTGGTTCAAAATAGCAACCTAGGCCGGGCAAGATGGCTCATGCCTATAATCCTAGCACTCTGGGAGGCCAAGGTGGGCAGATTGCTCGAGGTCAGGAGTTTGAGACCAGCCTGAGCAAGAGCGAAACCCCATCTCTATTATAAATAGAAATAAATTAATTGACCAACTAATACATATAGAAAAAATTAGCTGGGCATGGTGGCGCATGTCTGTAGTCCCAGCTACTCAGGAGGCTGAGGCAGTAGGATCACTTGAGCCCAGGAGTTTGAAGTTGCTGTGAGCTAGACTGACACCACGGCACTCACTCTAGCATGGGCAACAAAGTAAGACTCTGTCTCAAAAAAAAAAACAAAAAACAAAAAAACAGCAACCTGTGTTTGTTTGGTGGCTCATAGGACCAAGCCTGTTGTTATCTCTTGCTCAGGTTCTAGAGGCGCAAGTATTACATGGGTGCGATGGATCCAAGGTTTTATTCCATCTAGCTTGACTGACAAGTGGGTGGTCAGGAGCACTTCTTAGGGCCTGGTCCACTGGGGGATGAGTTGTCCTCTGGTCTTGCTCTTTCCATGATTTCAGGAGGACTAGGTTGCCTGCTTTGAAGTGGTGGAGGGGCACATCAGTCAGGAACAGCAGCCTTTTAGAAGCAAACTCATGAACAGAGATTAGAATTTAACTTAATACTTCTTTTAAATATTGTCTAATTGCTATTTCCTTTTGTTGTACAGGGTCCCCTCCCCTCAATGACATCAGGAATGGTCTCCCATACATCATTTCAAAGGGGGTCAATGGGGGCCTACTTCAGGGGGCCACCTGCATCCTCAACAGGGCAGAGGGTAACACCTTATCCCAGGTTAGGTTTGTTTCTTGGCAGATTTTGGCAATCATTTTCTTCAGGTATGATTCATTTTTTTCAGTCTTTCCAATGGACTGGTGTTGTCATGTAGCATAAAGTTTCCAATCTACTCCCAAAATATTTGACCCTTCCTAAATTACCTGGGAGATGAAGGTGGCCCCATTGTCATTGTGAATTGTTACAGGAACTCCATACTTAGGGATTATTTCTTTACATAGGGATTTAGCCATTTCTGAGGCCTTTTCTGTTCTGAAGGGAAAGACTTTAACCCATCCTGTGAAGATGTCAACAAACACCAAAAGATACCTGATATTTCTAGAGGCTCAGGGTATCACAGTAAAGTCTACCTGCCAGTCCTTGAAGGAGGTTGTTCCTCTGTGTTGGACTCCCCTTAATGATGGGGGCAACCCTGTCTTAGGACTATTTTTGGCACAAATTATACATTGTTGAATGACTTTTTGGATGATCCATTGCAAATTAGGGCCAATCAAATATTTCTGGTTCCATTGCAAGGTGGCATCCCTCCCATAACAAGTGCTCTGATGAATGTGACATATGATTTCCTTTAAGGAATGTGACATATGATTTCCTTTAAAAGGGCCTCAGGCACCAGAATTATACCCTCTGAGTTACATTACAACTAGGATACTCTGGGGTAAGAGACTCAAATCCCCATTCTTTGGTTCTTTTCAAGTCCTCTTGGATATATTGAGGCCGATAGTTGGTAAAGTTCATTTGGGCAATCAAGGGTGCCAGAAGGGCTTCAAAACTTTTGAGTGTTTGCAGCAGGCTTAGCTGCTTGATCTGCCAGTTAGTTTCCTTTTGCTATTAGGGAATCCCTCTTCTGGTGTCTGGGGCAGTGCATAATAGCCACTTCCTTAGCATCATTAACAGATTCCAATAAGATTAAAATGTCTGGGTTCCAGCTCTAACCAGGAAAATATAAGATGTGCTATATCACCGTTGTTTCTTAGAGCTGAATAGTACTCCACGGTATACATATACCACATTTTATTAATCCATTCTTGAATTGATGGGCACTTGGGCTGTTTCCACAGCCTTGCTATTATGAATTGTGCTGCTATAAACATTCGAGTGCAGGTGTCTTTTTTGTAGAGTGTCATTGGACCTTTTGGGTAGATGCCCGGTAATGGGATTGCTGGATCAACCCATATTACTAAGTGAAGTATCCCAAGAATGGAAAAACAGGCACCACATATACTCACCAGCAAACTGGTATTAACTGAGCAGCACCTAAGTGGACACATAGGTACTACAGTAATAGGGTATTGGGCAGGTGGGAAGGGGGAGGGAGGCAGGTATATACATACATAATGAGTGAGATGTGCACCATCTGGGGGATGGTCATTCTGGAAACTCAGACTTGTGGGGGGAGGGGGGAAAGGGCATTTATTGAAACCTTAAAATTTGTACCCCCATAATATGCCGAAATAAAAAAAAAAAGATTAAAATGTCTGAAGCATATTTGATGTCTTTATTTCCAGTCATTAAAAGTCCTCTCTCGGCTAGGCATGGTGGCTCACGTCTGTAATCCTAGCACTCTGGGAGGCCGAGGCAGGAGTTTCGCTCAAGGTCAGGAGTTCAAAACCAGCCTGAGCAAGAATGATACCCCATCTGTACTATAAATAGAAAGAAATTAATTGGCCAACTAAAAATATATAGAAAAAATTAGCCGGGCATGGTGGCACATGCCTGTAGTCCCAGCTACTCAGGAGGCTGAGGCAGAAGACTGCTTGAGCCCAGGAGTTTGAGGTTGCTGTGAGCTAGGCTGAGGCCACGGCACTCTACCCCGGGCAAAGAGTGAGACTGTGTCTCAAAAAAAAATAAAAAAATAAAAGTCCTCTCTTGGGCCGGGCATGGTGGTGGCTCATGCCTATAATCCTAGTACTCTGGGAGGCCGAGGCGGGTGGGTTGTTTGAGCTCAGGAGTTCGATACCAGCCTGAGCAAGAGAGAAACCCCGTCTCTACTAAAAAAATAGAAAGAAATTAGCTGGACAACTTAAAAATATATAGAAAAAATTACCCAGAGATGGTGGCACATGTCTGTAGTCCCAGCTACTCGGGAGGCTGAGGCAGAAGGATCGCTTGAGCCCAGGAGTTTGAGGTTGCTGTAAGCTGGGCTGATGCCACGGCACTCTAGCCCAGGCAACAGAGTGAGAGACTCTGTCTCAAAAAAAAAAAAAAAAAGTCCTCTCTCTTTCTATATGGCCCTATGTGCATGCACCACTTAGAAAGCATACTTTGAGTCTGTGTAAATAATGATAGTCTTGTTCTTACCTATTCAGAGAGCTCCAGTGAGGGATATAAGTTGAGGGATATAAGTTGAACTGAGATGCCTGGAGGCAAAGCACTGGCTTCTAAGGTGCCCTGCAAGGTGAAAACTACATACCATGCTTGACAATGTTCTTGGTCCATGAAGCTGCTTCCATCAGTAAACATTTCCAATTCCAGTTGTTCCAAAGGCTGGTCAGTCAAGTCAGGGTAGCTAGAAAATACTTGTTCAATAATCTAAAGACAATCATGAATGGGAGCTTGCTTGAACTTAGTAGGTAGCAGGGTAGCAGGTTTTAAAGTGGACATGGCTTTGAACTTCACCTCCAGATTATCTGATTAGATGGCTTGATATTTGCCTAATCCTCCTGAGGCTATCAAATATCCTCCCTTTTGTTCTAGTAAGGGTAGGACACAATGAGGAGCATGTACAGTGATGGGTTTCCCTAGTGTAAACTTCTCAGCCACCTCTAATATGTCACAGGTAGAAGCCACCACTTGGAGGCAAGGAAGCCATCCCTTTGCTGCCTGATCAAGTTGCTTAAAGAAATAGGCCACTGGCCTTTTAATTGGTCCAATGTTTTGAGTTAGGACCCCCAGGCTTAGGCCTTGTCTTTCATGTATGAGAAGGTTAAAAGGTTTTCTCAAATCAGGGAGTCCTAGAGCTGTGTTGATTAGCATTTTTTCCTTAATTTGATTGAATGTATTTTGACACTCCTGAGTCCATACTAAGGGTTCAAAATCCCCTCCCTTAAAAGCTTCATATAGGGGCATCACCATTAGTCCAAATTTAGGTATCAAAATGTGACAGAAGCCTGTCATCCCCAGGAATCTCTGTACTCACCAGTGGGTGGTGGGAGTTGCCACTCAAGCAATGGAGTCTCTTCTTTCTGGGAGCAGGCTTCTTTTCCTTTTGATAATTCAAATCGATACTTAGTCTCTGCAAATCTGGGCCTTTTTCAAGATTACTTCATAGCCTTTATCAGATAGCCAAAAAGTTTAGTGTCTGAATGGTGTTCTCAACAGAGGCTTTTGGGGTTTTACTAGCAATAGGAAGGTCATCTACATATCGTAAAAGGATTCCATCTGTTAGTTAGAGGTTTCTCAAATCCCTGGCTAGAATTTTCCTAAATATTATGGGCAAATTCTTAAAACCTTGAGGTAAAACAGTCCAACAAAACTGTTCTTTGGCATTGGTCTCAGGATCCTGTCTTTTGAAAGCAAAGATTTCTTGGGAGCCTTTTCTAATGGGATGCAAAAAGAGGCATCCTTTAAATCTAAAACCGTAAACCAGTATAGGTTTCCTGACAAGATGATCAGTGGAGTATATGGATTTGGAACTACTGGATGCACTTCCTGGACAATCTGTTCATGGCTTGGAGATGCTGAATAAACTGGTATTACTGTGAGTGAGACTTGAGCCCCAGAAGGATGGGGGTGTTATAGGGAGAGCAGCAAATGAGGAGGGCAGCGGACTAGCATCTCAAAGACTGCCATCCTGCCTTTAAGCACAAAAACAGGGCCTTTAAAATTTTTTTTTTATTTCAGCATATTATTGGGGTACAAATGTTTAAGTTACATATATTGCCTTTGCCCCACCCAGTCAGAGCTTCAAGCGTGTCCATCCCCCTGATGGTGCACACCACACCCATTACATGTGTATATACCCATCCCCTTCTCCCCTCTCCCATCTTCCTGACCCCTGATGACTGTTATTACTATATGTGCACTTAAGTGTTGATCAGTTAATACCAATTTGATTGTGAGTACATGCAGTGCTTGTTTTTCCATTCTTGTGATACTTCACTTAGTAGAATGGGCTCCAGCTCTCTCCAGGAATATACAAGAGGTGCTAGATCACCATTGTTTTTTGTGGCTGTGTAGAACTCTATGGTATACATATACCACATTTTATGAATCCATTCACATATTGATAGGCACTTGGGTTGTTTCACATCTTTGCAATTGTGAATTGTGCTGCTATAAACATTCTAGTGGAGATGTCTTTTTTATAGAATGTCTTTTGTTCTTTCAGGTAGATGCCCAGTAATGGAATTGCTGGATAAAAAGATAGTGCTACTTATAGCTCTTTGAGGTATCTCCATATTAATTTCCACAGATGTTATACTAGTTTGCAGTCCCACCAGCATTGTATGAGTGTTCCTATCACTCAGCATCCATGCCAACATTTATTGTTTTGGGACTTTTTGATAAAGGCCATTCTCACTGGAGATAGGTGATATCTGATTGTGGTGCTGGGAAAAATTGGATAGCCACATGTAGAAAACTGAAACAGGATCTGCACCTTTCACCTCTCACAAAAATCAACTCATGGTGGATAACAGATTTAAACCTAAAGCATGAAACTATAAGAATTCTAGAAGAAAATGTGGGAAAAACTCTTATAGACATTGGCCTAGGCAAAAAATTTATGAAGAAGTCTCCAAAGGCAATCACAGCAACAACAAAAATAAATAAATGGGAGCCGATCAAATTAAAAAGCTTCTGTACAGCCAACGAAACTATCATAAGAGCAAACAGACAACCTACAGAATGGGAGAAATATTCACAGATTACATATCTGATAAAGGGCTGCTAAATAGAATCTATATAGAGCTCAGGAAAATCAGCAAGAAAAAAATCAAACCACCCCATCAAAAAGTGGGCAAAGGACATGAACAGAAACTTTTCAAAAGAAGATAGACTAATGGCCAAGAAACATATGAAAAAATGCTCAACACCTCTAGTCATCAGGGAAATGCAAATTAAAACAGGGCTTTTTAATAGGGGAGTTTTCGAAGTTGGGCTCAGATCTATGTGACCAGAGTCACACGTGGCTTCAGGCTATTGTTAACTATATTTGGTGGTTTTGGTCAGCCTTTTCTCCAATGATAACAATCTCATCTCCTGAGCATGGACAGAACAATTCTGTTGAGCCATCTCCTGTGGTTTAAGATACTAGAAAACAAAAGGCAAAGAACATCTTTTTGCACCTTTGATTACTGGCCTCCAGCAGGGATGTAAATTTTAATTCCCCAAAAGGGTGGGGGTTGCAGAGAGACAACTTGTAAAACATTTCTTTGACCTTGTTTCAACCTTTACCTCTCTTAAAATGTTCACTATTTTCTGATTCTCAAGGGCCTTAGGATTAGAATTAGTATATTACCCATGTGCCTGCTATAACTGGTCCCCAAACTGGGAGGGGTCCTCCTGGGGTGGTTGCTGAATCTCCTGAACTTTACTGAGGCTTTTCAATGGGGGACTCCTTTCCTTAATCCCTCCAGAATACAATTTCTATAATGCTCAAGCCCGAGTAACCCTCCATCCCTTACATCTGTGGTCCCCAACCCCAGGGCCACAGCCCTGTACTGGTCTGGTGGCCTGTTAGGAAAACAAGGGCACACATCACCACCTGAGCTCTACCACCACCCCTTCCACCCTGCCTGCTTGCCCCCCTCCCCCCCGACCCCCCTCCTGTCCCGTTCCACCCCTGTCCACCATCCATGGAAAAATTGTCTTCCATGAAACCCAGCCCCTGGTACCAAAAAGGTTGGCGATTGCTGGTTTACATTCCAGTTTGGCTCAACCGTGGAGATAGCGTCAGTACATTCAGGGCAGTTATTTCCATTCTCAAAATGAAGCTGATGGGCTTCCTCTCTTGCCTTTTCAGTAACCATATGTAACCTTGGCTGTGAGCAAAACATTCATTATGCTTGACTATCAGTCCAGGTGGCATGATATGTCAAAAAGATGGAGGAAAACAACTCAGCTATGCATCTAGGGTCAGCCTGATAAGAGAGGTTATTAGTTTTCCAATTAAATAAGTTCGTGGTGGGAAATGGGGAATATAACCACATTATACCCACTGGCAGTCAATTGGCATTTAGCTCTCCGACTGGGAGTTGTCCAAAAAGTGCAGATGCATGAAAACAACGGCCTAGTCAGAGTTTACATTATGTTGGTCACTAAAAATGATGGAGTATTAAACTCTCAAAGGGCCTGGCTACAAAACCATAAGTCCTAGATATTTTGGGGACAAGTAATATTTTTGAATATCTTTGTCTTTATATTTCAATAAATATTCATATTTCATTCTCTTATTGGGCAGAAAATATGACTGTGTTTATTTTTTATTATTCAACCATGACCTTCCTATATTTATTGTTACTTTTAAACTGTAGTTTCACTGTATCATTAATTTGTGAAATTTGGTTTCAAAAAAAGAATAGCAGCATATAACTCCTCAAAAAGACAACTGCCCAAGCTACAAGATTTAAAATTACTATCTTGTAGAAATAGGTCTAAGAGTCTTCTCAGACTATGTTCTAGGGCAATTCACTTCCAATCCTTTTCCTTCTTAAAATTATTTCTTCTCACAGCTTCTCTTCTGTATATATCCATGCAGGGCAAAGCATAAACATGAGCTAAAGTGAGATTTTAAGTAGGAAGTACAGAAAACACTAGGAGATAGAGTGAACAATGATCTTTATAATGGTATCATGGTGGTAGGAAAAAGAAGGGGGGTTCGCCCGCCTGCCTAAGTGCATTCTTGTGTGGCATTTTATCATGTTAATGTATAATTTTACATTTTAAATGGTTCAGTAGAAGGGTTCAATGGATCATAGATCTAGGCTTAGGTCTCATTGCCTCTATTTTACAAATAATACTTGCTAATGTAGGTTAATTCTCTGGAGCTTCCTAGAAACCCTACAGGGCTTTGGATACTTGTGAATCACCATTGAAATGGAAAAATGTTAAGGTTTTAAAACTGTGGCTGGCACTCAATCTTTGGCCCCACCCAACCAGTGACATAGCCCAGCGTGCCGCCGTCCCCTGGCGGGCCCAGCTGACTTCCGCCTCCCCCACAGCGCCTGGCTGCCGCAGACCGCGTGGCCTCCACTACGTCACATCCGGCCCTTGCGTTTTGGGCTTGCGGAACCCGCGCGATGAAGTGCGTGTTCGTTACTGTAGGGACCACCAGCTTTGACGACCTCATTGAGTGTGTGTCGGCGCGCGACAGTCTGCAAGTGAGTGGGGCGGGCGAGCCGGCAGCCGCGTGGCTCGCAGCCCTTCGCTCGCCGCTGGCCGCCTGGCTTACTGCTAACTTCGGTAACCTTGCCTGACCGCAGCGCTGGGAAAGAAACCCCCGCAACTCTACTACAGGTGCCGCCGACCCTAGGCCGGCTCCTCCTGGCGCCCGGGTGGGCCGTCCTCAGGCTTCCCCGCTACTCGGGGTCCTCTAACTCCTCCGCCCGTTTCTCGGGCCGCTCCTCCCCGTCCTTTCTCCGGCTCCTCCTTTTCCCTCCCGGTTTTCCCCCCAGCCTATTCTCCGCCTCCGCGTCCTCTGCCTTCGCTCCTCCTTCCAACAGCTCCGCCCCTGCGAGCCGAGGCTCTGGCTGCCGCCGGGGCCCGGCCCGCCTTGCCTCACGGGTCTCTCCGCAGGCGTCCTATGTGCCGCCCGGTCCGTGCCGGGCGCCTCAGCCCGCTGAACCCGCTGAACCCGCTGTCCGGGCGCCTTTAGCGTGCCGCTGTGCCCTGCTCTGTCCAGGTCGCGCTTGACCCGAGCCCACGCCATTCCCCTCAAGGTACCTAAGCGGCCGGCGTCCTCCGGCGACGCGGCGCCTCAGGAACGCGTCCTCTCCTTAGGGCTCACGATTCTCGCGGTCCAGCCCTTGAGGTAGAACGAAGCTGTTCCTTGGTCGCTCCCCGCTCCTACTTGGTGACTTCTTTTTCAAAGTCTGTTCCTGGTCTTATTTTAGCGGCAACGGTTCGTTTCCCACTCCGGGAGCGGGGTCGCTTAGATTCGTTAGGGCTAGTGAGGTACTTGGGCTCCCGACGGGAAAGGGGGTTCTTTTTGAAAAACTGAAACCGGCCCACAGCTAGGCTATTTGGCAACCGCGTTCAGGTCTGAACACTGAACTTGAGGGTTCGTTGTTGTTTGTATGGTAGCTAGTTTAAAAGGCCCGCTTTTTCTTATTTCCTGTTTCAGATAATCAAGAGCCTTGGTTACGACCGAGTTATCCTCCAGATTGGTAGAGGAATGGTGGTACCTGAACCATTCAGTACTGAGTCATTTACTCTGGATGTTTACAGGTACAAGGACTCCTTAAAAGAAGATCTTCAGAAAGCAGATCTTGTTATTAGTCACGCAGGTAAAGAGCGTTACACTCTCACGGTTCGGTCTTTGATTAGCAATAATTCACTAACTGACACTTGCACCTTTTTTTGATGTAAAATAAAATTACTAGAGTAATGGGAGCCCTTTTGAAGATAACACTTATTTGAATATAACAATTGAGAGCTTTATTGTAGAGAATGTAGTATTTCTGGGTGAGAGAAGGATGGGAAATTACTCTGGCGCAGCTTTACAGCAAGAAATCCTAAACACACGGGAGGACAGGCGCGATGGATGGCTCCCGCCTGTAATCCTAGCACTCTGGAAGGTTTAGGCCGGGAGAGTCACTTGAGCTCAGGAGTTTGAGACCAGCCTGAGCAAGACCGAACCCTGTCTCTACTAAACACAGAAAGAAGTTAGCTGGGTAACTAAAATAGGAAAAAAAATTATCCAGGCATGGTGGTGCACACCTGTAGTCCCAGCTACTTGGGAGGCTGAGGCAGGAGGATTTCTTAAGTCCAGGAGTTTGAGGTTGCTGTGAACTAGGCTGATGCCACGGCACTCTAGCCCTGGCAACAGAGTGAGACTCTGTCTCAAAAAAAAGGGGGGGGAGTGACTAATTTACCCTATGACACGTATAACAAATTGTCAACTTAAAATGAGCACTTGGGTTTACATCTGAAGGAATGTTCAGCCTGCTAAGTGGTTGGATTGATAATGAGAAATTGGCTTTGAACTATTTTTTAAGTTTCTTTTAAACATAAGTGTGAAATGAATGCAGTCAAAAATATTCTTCAACAACAATACAGTGTGTAAATCATTTCCTGTTCTTCAGAACCAACTTGATGATCTAGTTAGACTTCTAAATACCTTCAGAAGAACTGCTTTTGGGAAGCATTGCAGTTTTGATTGTGAGGTAGGGCATTTCTTGTTTTTTTTTTAAAGACTAGTTTGAGGAAAGTAAAGGCTTCAGAAATAGACATTACCAAAATGTTGGTGATTAAAAACGTATAGCAGTTGAGCCTGTAGTCCCTGCTACTTGGGGGGCTGAGGCAGGAAGATCCCATGACACCAGGATTTCCATACCAGCCTGAGCAACATAGTGAGACTTCATCTTTAAAAAAAGGATTTTTGGCCTGGCATGATGCCTCACTCCTGTAATCCTAGCACTCTGGGAGGCTGAAGTGGGAGGATTGCTCAAGGTTAGGAGTTCGAGACCAGGCTGAGCAAGAACGAGACATCGTCTCTACTAAAAATAGAAAGAAATTAGCTGGACAACTAAAAATATGTAGAAAAAATTAGCCGTGCATAGTGGCACATGGCTGCAGTCCCAGCTACTAGGGAGGCTGAGGCAGAAGGATCGCTTGAGCCCAGGAGTTTGAGGTTCCTGTGAGCTCGGCTGATGCCACAGCACTCTAGCCCCCAGCAACAGAGCGAGACTCTGTCTCAAAAAAAAAAAAAAGAATTTATTAAAAAAATTGTAGAGCATAGTAGCTAACAGGGTTTTTGGCACTGCTCTGCATGCTTTGTATATATTAACTTGTTTACTCCTCCCAAATAATCCTATGAACTAAGCAGTTAGTATTTCCATTTTACATGAGCAGACTGAGACAGAGAGGTTAAGTAGCTTGTCCAGCAAGAAGGTGGTGGACAGATACAATCTAGTACTGGTGCTGTGTTTATTTATTTATTTTATTTTATTTTATTTTTTTGAGACAGAGTCTCACTCTGTTGCCCATGCTAAAGTGCCGTAGCGTCAGCCTATCTTCACAGCAACCTCAAACTCCTAGACTCAAGCAATCCTACTGCCTCAGCCTCCCGAGTAGCTGGGACTACAGGCATGTGCCACCATGCCAGGCTAATTTTTTCTATATATATTTTTAGTTGTCTAGCTAGTTTATATATATATATATATATATATATATATTTATTTATTTATTTTTTTATTTTTTTAGTAGAGAGAGAGTCTCACTCTTGCTCAGACTGGTCTCAAACTCCTGAGCTCAGATGATCCTCCTACCTTGGCCTCTCAGAGTGCTAAGATTATAGGCATGAGCTGCCACGCCCTGCTATTTAGGTGATTTTAGATTTGAAATTTGAATTGATCCTAATATTGTGTATGTACATATCCGTGGAGATCTATCCTTGACTGTTTTGGGGATGGCATCTCACATGTAGACTTATAAGGAGTGGTCAGTTTTTCTTTGTTGGTGCCTAGCACTGTTGTAGGCTTTCTTTTTCTACTTGTGTTTGAAAAGAAACGAAATATAGTGTCACATATAGTATGTTGAACCTGGATCTTATTTGGATTCAAGGCCACGCCCAGAGCATACTGCAGATGTCTTGACTTAAAATAGTTGGACTTAGGATTTTTGAACTTTATGCTAGTGTGAAAGGGATATGCATTCAGTAGAAACCATTCCTCGAGTACCCATACAACCATTCTTTTTACTTCCAGTGCAGTATTCAATATATGACATGAGATACTCAACACTTTTTACAAAATAGGCTTTGTGTTAGATGATTTTGTCTAACTGTAGGCTAGTGTAAGTGTTCTGAACACGTTTAAGGTAGGCTAGGCTAAGCTTTGATATTTAGTAGGTTTTAGGTGTGTTAAATGTATTTTCGACTTAGGATACTTTCAATTGATGAGTTTATGGGGACATAACCCCATCATAAATACTAGAGAGCAGGCCGGGCGCAGTGGCTCACACCTGTAATCCTAGCACTCTGGGAGGCCGAGGTGGGTGGAGTGGTAGAGCTCAGGAGTTCTAGACCAACCTGAGCAAGAGCGAGACCCCATCTCTACTAAAAATAGAAATTATATGGACAACTAAAAAAATATATAGAAAAAATTAGCTGGGCATGGTGGCACATGCCTGTAGTCCCAGCTACTCCAGAGGCTGAGGCAGGAGGGTTGCTTGAGCCCAGGAGTTTGAGGTTGCTGTGAACTAGGCTGATGCCATGGCACTCTAGCCCAGGCAACAGAGTGAGACTCTGTCTCAAAAAAAGAAAAAAAAAGTTCTAGAGAGCAAATGGCGTAGCACTGAGTCATAGGCCATAATGTCATTGTCAATGATGAGGAAATGTATTTTTCAAGTCAGGTTTCTAACACCAAAGAACAATTGATAATTATATACTTTTGTCATTTTGAATGAATAATTGAAAGGCCTGGTTTGTAGTTCTGTCAACTAAGTTTTTCAACTTCTGGGTTCTAGCTATAAAGCTTGGTGGAGCACCATAACTTTTTAAAAACTGTATTATCAAATTTGATTTATTTTTGTAGGGGCAGGAAGCTGTTTGGAGACTTTGGAAAAAGGAAAGCCAATTGTGGTGGTTATAAATGAAAAGTTGATGAACAATCATCAGCTGGAATTAGCAAAGCAGCTACACAAAGAGGGGCATCTCTTCTACTGTACTTGCAGGTATACTAGAGACTGATTATTTGATCTCTTGCCTTAATTCCTCCCTAGCTGTTCTTACCCACCTACCTAACCCATCTATCTCTTCTGCTTCTTACCTTCTCCCACCTATCAAACATCTTTGATTTTCTCACCAATAAAACTGTCTCATTTTTCTGTCTCCCACTTTAACTGTGATCTCTGTGTTGAATTTCTATTTGTATCTGTAGCTATCTCTTCTTGTGAATATCTGAATGTGTGTGTGTTTTATCTGGGTGTGCAGGTCTCCGAGGAGCTAACTTTTGAGTTTACTGTTTAGATTTGCATTATTCACGGAAGGGATTTGGTCATTTTAGTTAAGGTTTTGCCTTCAGTAAATCTACTGGTATCCCTAAATTAAATTTATTCATTTACACCTAATATGTAGCAGGCACTGTTTTAGGTTCTGTCGATGCAGTGGTAAACATGAAGTCCCTGCTCTCATGGTGCTTAATTTTAGTAGTGGAAGATTGATAGTAAACAAGGTCACAAATAAATGTTCAAGATAATTTCACGTGGTGAAATATGCTATGAAAAATGTAAGACAGGGTTATGTGATAGCTGGGGTGAAGACTTAATTAGATAAAATTGTCAGGGAAGTCTTGACTGTATGTATCATTTGAACTGGGACTGGAATTACAAGGAAGAGCTATAAGATGAGACTGGGTGGGGATAGTTCTTGTAAGAATTCTGATTTTATTCTATGTTTAATGAGAAGCCATTGGCGTATTTTAAGCAGAGGAGTTACTTTATGTAATTTAGGAGTATTATTTTCTAGAAGTATATTAAAATTCAATAAGAACTGATCATCACAATAGAAGGATGAAGAAAATTGCTGGTTTGTTTTCTGTTAGTTCTTCTTTGAGAAACTAGAAGCTTGCCAAAGAGCCAGGTCAGTAATTCCCAATTGTTTGACTTTAAAACCTATCCTAATTTGATATTTTAAAAAGTAATTATCTCATTGAAGCATTATATATATTTATGTTATAGTGAATTAAAATTAATTTTAAAATTAAAAATAAACCCTGGAAGAAACTAGTTAGAACATAATAAGCTTTTCTTTTAATTTTACTGCTTCTGTTTCTTACGTACTCAGTAAATACTTGTACATTCATTAAATATTTATTGAGCACCTGCTGTATGCCAGTATTGTTCTAGGCACTTGGTATACATCAGTGAACAAAACAGACAAGGATTCCTGTTCTCATCAAGAGGAGGCAGATTCATTGATTGTTTCAGGAGTAAAATTGTTGGTGCTCTCTTGCCTATAATGATGGAGGCAGAGGGAATGTCCAAGTGGCTCTATAATACAGAACTAGTCATGAACTATCATGAGTCAGGGGAGAAGCTAGATAATTTAAATTATGTATGCTTCAGATAATGGGCATATCTTCCCTTGAGTAGTTGAGATTGTTAGAGGTTGACATCATTTTTTAAGGAGGAATAAACTCTTATCTTCGTAACTGGTTTATACAAGTCAATTTTTCCAGATATTTGATGAATATTTTAATTCTAAATGTTAAGTCAGCTTTGATTTTATGTTAGTACATTAAAAGGAAAACATTGATTTCATAAACACAACCTGACTTTTTACTCAGGCTGAAAAGGAAACTGTGTAAGTCTCCAATGTATTCATTTTTTTTTTTACAGTTTTAGAAGTCTTTTTCCTATATTAATTTCAAGAAAGTCATACACATGAAAGCAGTAAGAATCAATAACTGGTTGTATTTTCATTTTAGGTAAATCATTTATTTTCCCCAAACCTAGGCTGGGTGGTGGTACGTCTGTTTTAATTTAAGTGGCTGGTTTAAATAAAATTCTGAAGTAATGTTCTTACGTTGTGATTTAGAACCTTATTTCCAGCATGCATAGTGGTTACGTATTCTTTAGTTATACACGGATTTATGATAGTGAATTATTGGCAAAAAAGTTATTTCACAATCTTCATTGCATGGTCTAGTAGTCTCCCCAGCTTTTTTTCCTCATCTGGAAGCTATTACTTTGGCTTCCGTTTTTGATTTCGATTTTTTTGTTCTATTTTCACAAGTTAATTTTGCTTCAGTTTAAATCTATCTAGTCCCGAGAAGTATTACAAACCTATGTGAACAAATTTTTTTGTGAAATAACATTTCTGAAATATTTTAGTTGACATAGGAGATAAAATATCTGCTGAGTTTATGTTGGCATTTTGTAGCACTTTGTATTACTTTTTAATAATCCTAGTATGTATATATAATAAGATATATAAAATTCACATATACAGTATTAAGAGGCACCACTATATTCTTGAAAGCTAGATTCAGTCATCAAGTGGAAAGCAGATGAAGTATGGAATTTTCTCCCATGCTACCTAATATTTTTCTTCTTTTGTTTTAGCACGCTTCCTGGGCTGTTACAGTCAATGGACTTATCAACACTGAAATGTTATCCTCCTGGCCAGCCAGAAAAATTTTCTGCATTTTTGGATAAAGTTGTTGGATTACAAAAATAAACACTAAACTCTCAACACTTTAAAAAACTATCCCCAAATCCAACCTATGGAATGTGATTAAATCAAATTAAATATATAATAGCTAAGTATATTTACAGAATAATGTAAGTTAATAAACTTCCTATATCTATAGAATGTATAGGAAATGTTATGGTATGCACATTTGGATCAAAATCCTAATTGCAGTTTAGTAAACTTATTAGATTTTTCCTGATCTTCAGTATGTAGTGAGCATTCACAGGTTTTTATCCTAGAATCCCAAATGGATTTAGAGTCATGAAAAAAAATGAATAAAACTTGAAAACTTTGACAAGGACCATAAATGTAGTTAGATATTCCTTAGAATAAATAATGAAACAGTAATAAATTTGCATGAGAGGCACCATCTTTAAGCTTCGTAATCCAAGGAACCAAATTTTAAAAACCGTGATGGATTGTGCTTTGTGAAATATAAAGTTCAGTCATCGCTTATAAAAGATTACCAAGTCAGTTGATGTATTGTACTTGGAGAAACTACTTTTATCCTGAAGAACAGAGTGGAGTGGATATGTTCACTTTTTTAAAATCTAAAATTTACATAGAAAGTGACAATTTTGCCCAATGTCAAAGCTTTACTGGTTTGAGAAGAATAAATCAAAAAGGACTTGACTTATACCAATAGGACTTGCTGTTACTTTTAAAGGATCCCTCTCACAGTGGTAACGAAACATTTATTGTAACAAATTTATAATTCATGTGCTTATAAAATTAGTTTTACAAATGAATAATAAATGATCTGATGTGTATAATGGCTTAAATATATGGTTTTAAAATTCACATGCTAACTTGAGATAGACACATTATGAAATTCTTTCTGATTAGAATATATGGTCTCAAGACCTTTAAAATAAACTAGATCCTTAAGTGTCCATAGTTCTCTGGTAGAATGTTTAGATACAGTTCATTTACAAAAATTGAACGTTTATATGGAGACGTATCTTCTGTTATGTTATCCCAGATGTTAAATGTTCCAAACATTTTACTTGGGATGCATTTATAATGTTTTTGTAGATTTATTTTCCTGATTGTGTTTTACTTAGGCTAATATTAAAATAAATTTTTACTAATGGTAGAAGGTGGTGGCTGAGAAGTGCTCTGGGTAGCAGGAGGAAGCCAACTTGGATTAAAATTTTGCTGAGAATAATCTAAACAGTGAGTAATCCACAGTTGAGAATTCATAGCACCATAATCATAATTGTATGTTAATGTTATACTAATGTTTTAGGAAAGGTCCTATTCAAATGCAGGAAAGAACCTTAAGTGTTTTTCTGGTCCCTCCTTTAAATGTTTTTATGTGAGAAAAATTGTGGGTAAAAGTTTATGCTGATCACTCAGTTTTTACAGTTATTTTGTGGCCAGAAGGACTAACCATAGAAAATCAGAAAAAAATGAAAGGATCTACCCAAGTATCAGACTTCTAAAAAGCCACGTGGGCTCTCGTATCATCTGCTTTCTGCTTTCCTGCAAGAATGTATAACTTAGATTGCATTATTTCATTTAGCAGAGGCTTAAGCCAGTGGTGTCAAGTGTGTGTAGCAATATCTCTGACTATACTTTAGGGAATTTTGTATCAGTTAATGGGTTTTTAAATCAAAGGAGCCTTTAGAATAATTTTTATTTGACAGGGATTCTCTAGATTATCTAGTCCAATCCCATCATTTTTCAGATGTCACAATTTGCCAAAAATAGTAGCTTTTAGGAGAGTTGCTACTTACTAGAAGCAGCTCCTTGATTCCCTGTCCTGTGCTCTGTCTACCATACATATAATATATGTTGGAAGCTTTTTGTTTCTTTGTCTAGTATTTTATTTACTCAATCCCTTCCAAGGAAGGTTTCATTTCCAGAAGTTGTTTATTTTAGTGGGAATTTCACACTTAACTGGATTTTTCTTTGGTGTTTAACAACCTTACGTAGGATTTGGAAATTTGTGATTCCTGAGTTTTGGAATCTAGCAAAATTCTCTGGGTAGGATTGATACTAAATTGAATGAATTAAGACATTGAAGAATTGCAGACTTTTGGAGTTGGAAGAGAATTTAAAGAATTAATAATTGGTTTAAACCACTCATTTTACAGATAAGGCAACAGACTAAAAGATGTTAATTGCCAAGTTTATAACTTATTGGTCCTTACAAGGAAATGGTATTCAAAATTTTATTTGAAATATTTACTCAATAAAGTTAATTTGTTTGATTTTATTACATGACAGCTTTAGGTTCTTGAAATCAATGAGTAAGTGTAATGCAATTTATTTAGCAATTTTCTATCAGATTATTTAAATTTCCAGGGATAAGGAAGTGAAAGAGTTTAATATTAGGAAATTCACATCATGGATAGGTTCAGAGGTAGACAGTAAATAGTAGAAAGTTTATGGTGTTGGAGTAGATAAAAAGTGATATGATATTATGGGATGTGACCTTGGGAATTAAGGATTTTAGGTGACTACATGCTTATAATTTGGGAGGAAAGAAAGAGCTGGAAAGATTTGGTGATAAGATAGTGCAACCAATGAATTTAATGTAGAATTCTGGAATGTTTAAAAATAATCACTTAAAGTACTATTGAGTATCTGATTTATGACACCTCTGAGCTCTACTTTGTATACTTTTAAAGGCAGGTCATATATAGGCACAAAGGACAATACAAAAAGGTTGTTTACCACTTTGATAGTTTGAGGAAGAGTTTTCCAAGATTAAAGTCAGGAATGACTAAGCAGTAATGTAGATATTTTTCTTGGACCTTTATTATGATATAGGTACTTAATCCTTCTGATTTGTTCATAATATGAAATTTGTGGAGATGACCAAAAATCTGCATATAGTTTGAGAAATTAGATATATGGGAAGATTATTTGATTGATTTTTGGGAAAGACCGCACTTTGGAAAGGGCGGTCATGATAGCCACGTGGTGATCAATTTTCTACTGTACAACTAGTACCATATTTTAATGGGGGAGTGGGAAATGAGAAATAACAATTTCAGTTAATATTTGTTGAGTGTTGAATTCCAGTATATTTCCATCATTTATGAGGATAGTAGGACCCATAAATTTGAAGTCAGGATTATCCCAAGAAATTCAGATTGTATGCTAGCCATAGGTTTGTAATGTATTTGAGTTTTCACATTGTTACTAGAAAATCACACTGATTGCCACTCATAGAATCCATATATGGAAACTGTTCCAGTTGGTTTACCTAGCTACAAGTTATGTACTAGTCTGTTTCTTAAAATATTTGTGTTTTAAGGTTCTCTTTTTGGTCTTCTTTGCTTTATAGTTTTTTCCCTTGGCATTTTCATCACTCTCAGAACTATTGTTGACTCCCCCATCTATATCTCCCAACTCTGATTTGAGCTCCTGAATGGTATTTCCAATTGCCTATCTGTTAATTCCATAAGCATCTCAAACTCGATGTGTCCCAAACTAAAGTCATATTTCTTTCATCTTTCTGAGATCCTTATTTCTATTAATGGTGTTACCATTTAGTCAGTCCTCTAGGCTATCACTCTTATATCTCCAACCCCTTATATCTAATTGGTGACCAGGCACTCTCAGCTTTATTTCCTAAGTATCTCAAGCCCATTTATTTATTCATTCAGTCTTTTCTTAGAAATGCATAATGAGAATCTACCTTTTATATCAGTGAGACTCAAGACATGATTCCTGCTCTGGAGGAACTCTTACAGTGTATTTGGGAAGGAAGTATGTCTTACTCATTCTTGAATTTTCTGCCTGAAACACGGTAGGCTTTCCATAAATGATGAGTATACTGCATCATCATTTATGGAAACACTGTCATCTTATATTTATTTTATACTGACTTTGATTTGACTCGAAAGTATATAGTATGTCTGTTTCAGATGAAAGATAATGACCATCACATTGTATGATCAGTTTGTAGGATCAAGCATTTTCAGGAATGGCATCCTAAATATAACAGTGCTGATCCTATACAGTATCCTAATGGTATTTAAGGATCTGTCAAATAATGCTAGGCATTGGAGATTTGGGGTAAAACATTGTTAAAAATTAAGTGTATAAAAAGCAGTAGCTATAGTGTTTTCCAGTAAAAGATTACATGGAGCAAGGTTTAGGATGCTACCAAATTATATTTATTTATGAAATGTTTAATTCCCTCAGTTGGCCTCAGTCTAAGGATTCTTTATGAGTATTCTAATACAATCCTTATGTTTTAATTTTTATGGATTACTAAACAAAAGGTGGACAAATCTAGCTAGCTTCAAACAAGAATGTATAATACAGGCTTAATGTTGATAATGATTTTTGAAAAATATTTTGAGGGACTTTTTATATCATACATCATCTATCTTGGTATTTCACGTCTCAATCTTTATTGTTTTTATGAAGTTTTACCATATACTGGCCAGAATTAATTATTTGATTATTGAAACTCTTATAGCTTTGAAAATGGTTTTATTTTGATGGCTGCAGTCCTATTCTCTAACGCAGGGGTCCCCAACCTTTGATGAGTTGTATAATTATTTCATTACATATTATAATATAATAAAAATAATAGAAATAAAGTATACATACAGTAAAGGTAATGTGCTTGAATCATCCTGAAACCATCCCTCTCCTCCCTGGTATATGGAAAAATTGTCTTCCATGAAAATGGTCCCTGGTGCCAAAAAGGTTGGGGCATGATGCTCTAAGGCAGTGGTTCTTAAACTTCTTTCAGTCATGAACCCTTTAAAATACTTAATTATTGCTTTTCTCCCTACTCACACATACAATTTTGCAGTGACTTTTGGGGTGTTTATAGGCTCCTTGAGGCCCCAGGCTCCTAAGAATCCCTAGACTGAGGCCAACTCCAGTGATTTCATTTCTTGGTCATTGTTCATTAATATTTAGGTATAACTCCTAGACTCTCCATTATAATTAAACCCTTCTGATTAGATACATGTAAGTTTAGTAATTTCTAGTTTTTATAATGTAATGCAAATTAAAAACTTTTCTCATGACATTTAAACATTCCAAAAAACACATTTGTAATTAACATTAATACTCTTACACTATTTACTCAGTGTCTGTAACCAATAATGTCTTATGTACCACTTTTCTAATGATAAGAAAGACTAAATGGGATTTTTATTTATAATAATTATTTTTTAGTATAATCCATTAGGTTATTTGGTAAAGATGACCAGTGAAGCAATATAGTATTGTATTAATTCAACATACTCTTAAGAGTGCTTGTAAAGTACTTGTTTGCTGAACTCTGATTATCATTGTTGGAATGTTATCTGTGAGAGGGCATATATTGCATTTTTTTCATTTTTCATTTCCCCTTTTGTACAGGATAACATAAGTGGTCGTTTCTCCATTGCCAGTGTGAAGTGGGTGGGTAATACACTCCTCAAATTTAGGAGTGAAAAACATTCCTAAATCCTGGCCTAAATTAGTAGTTTTCTGGATCTCGGTTTCCTACTTGCGCGTTAATAAAACTAACTTCCTTCATGGGTGACTTCTAAGACATATAAAACCAATTAATTGTGTGGCATGTTTAAAATAAAAAATGCCATTGAAATAATACATTTTCTCTTGGTTAGTTTTTGTTTTAATAAGTAGGACTAAGAAATGTTTTCCTGAACTTTACAATAAGTAGTCCTCAATGATGTAGAAATCAGAGTCTTCATTGAATTTCATATTTAAATTAATATTCAGTTTCTAGTTGGAGTTATAGTTAGAAAATTTATTTAGATGTTTAAGTGAATAGGTCTTTCCAGTGCTTCAAAACAAAGTAAAGAGTGTCCTGGTCTTTATTCCTCTTTCCCGGAATCCTCTTTCTAGACTGATTAGATACTGCAGATATCTTAGTTCAAAAAACAACAACAAACAACCTTCAGTTTCTGTGCCAGTGTGATATATTTTAAAGCAAAGTACTGTTTTCTTTTTATTTCAAGTATGTATTGTGCTTCAGGTAGAAATGGGGAAGAGAAGGAAGTGAAAGCAAGTGGTTCTTGGTAATATTCATTTTGTTTTGCATTTCTGAACAAGGATCACTGCTCTAGGAAATCCATTCTTTCTCTTGTATTTATTTTCTTCTTCCTAATACTTGAGGAGGTTGATCAGGGCTGTGAGATCATATTTTGTTTTAGAACCATTGTGTTCCCTTCCCACATAAATCCTGCTTTGCTAATTCTGTTTGAATGTCCACCATGAAATGTTGACAGGCTCCAGTTCCAGGGTGCTATTAAAAAACATTTTTTTAGAAGTTTACTATTATATTTTCAGTAATGAAAAACCTTAAAAAGAGGTCTATAGAGTTGAGTCATTTTCTCCAATTGGCCTTATGTTATTTGGTACTAAAAATAATTGAAATAAATTATCTAGGACTAAGTTTTTTAATATTAATTGCCTTTTCAGTAGGTTCTTTTATAAGTTGTTATATACGTATGTTTATCTTTAAAAGTCTAGGTCTGTTTATTTCATTTGGTAAAGTAAGATTTATCATTCATTTTATGTGGGTCCGTCAACCCCACTTTTCGCTAGAATAATAGGCTAAAAGCTATTTTTAATATCAGTCACAGATTTGGCCACCTCAAGGAAGTGCAGGTCTGTTACCTGCTATTAAGTCACAGTGTAATTCCTTAGGCTTAGAAGAGTGCTTAGAGATCATGTAGCCCATCCCCTTCATTTTACAGATGAGGAAACAGACCCAGAGAGAATAAATGACATAACCAAGTTCATAATATTCTTTTCATGATACTGTATTGCCTCTCAGAAACTAACTCAAAAGCATTATATCTTGTACAACTATACCTTATATTGTCACAGATAATGTATGCTTTAAAAATAATTACAGGCATATGCCTCATTTAATTGGTTGAAATGTGAAGGAGTGTTATCTTAGAATTAAAACCATTAGTATTCATATGTTGTATTATAGTTTACCTGTTTGATCAGTAAAAGAAGAAATAATTTTAGCAATTAAAACCACAAATCACATTTTCTAGCTACATTTCGATATAGAAAGTAATTATAAAGTTAAAGCACATTAATTTCATGATAGGTCAAATATGTTAATTATTTTAAGTTATTTTAATTTTCTGTAATTTGTTTTAATCTGTATCCAAAGGTACAATGCCTAAAAAGTCTTTAAAACAATCATTTTTCTTTCCATTATTTTCAGATGTTAAAGGAAAGAACCCTGTTTGGTGTGGGGAAACCTGATTGGGGAGCCATATTTGAAATTTGGCTTGATTTCCAGTAGAATTTAGGAGAATTGTTCTTATCTTTTTTAAAAAAAGTTTTGACCAAAGAATAATTACTTATTGAATCACTTTGTCAGGTAGCAGCTAACAATAATCGATATTTAAGCACTTATGGGCTAAACACTGAACATGCAATATCTTATGTAATTATTCCAGCAACCTTAGGTTTAGATTACAGAGAAATTTCTAGAGCATCATTTCTCAAATTTTGAAATGTTAACAGGTGATACGTGGAAGAAAAACATGTTTGGGAAAAGCCAGGTCAAAAATGTTAAGCAGTTACTCAGAGCATTCCTTAGAGCAGGCGTCCTCAAACTACGGCCCGAGGGTGTTTTTGCCCCGTTTGTTTTTTTTACTTCAAAATAAGATATGTGCAGTGTGCATAGGAATTTGTTCGTAGTTTTTTTTAAACTATAGTCTGGCCCTCCAACGGTCTGAGGGACAGTGAACTGGCCCCCTGTTTAAAAAGTTTGAGGATCCCTGCCTTAGAGCCTTTAATGTTGCTAATGGGCACTGTTAATCTCAAAGATAGGATTATATAGTATGCAGTTTTCCTGAAATTGTGGCCTTGAACTTCTTTTTTTAGGAACTTGTAGAACTCATTAGTCTAGAGCAGTGGTTCTCAAAGTGTGTTTTCTGGACCAGTAGCATCAACATCACCTGGGAACTTGTTAAAATGCAGATTCTGGGGATCCATTTCAGACCTGCTGAATTGGAATCTCTGGGCTAGAGGCAATCTCTTTTAACAAACCCTCCACTTGAGAACCACTGTTCTAGAGGTTTGGAGTAGTTTGCTATGGAAAAATAGACAATTGGGATTTTAAGTGCAATAGATATTTCAAAGGATGGTATTTAAACACTTTGAAGTGACTTATATGCAAGATAATGTCTAGCATTGCCCCACAGGTCTTTTTAAAAAATCCTATTGTATTTGGAGAATGGAACCTATGCTTTACCACTTCTGAGCCTTTGTTCATATCTTTTCTGCTTTGGTATGTGAGTCTCCTTTATAATAATTGTACAAATATCTGGAGACTATAGTTTTAGTTCCAGTAGTATTACTGATTCTATATGAAAATTTGGGCAAATCTCGTAATTATTTGAAACCTGTTTCTTCATCTGTAATAATAAGAGGTCCTTTGTAGCTGTAAAATTTTACTTATTTTTGCAGTGTATGATGCTATTCTGTTTCTTGCTCACTAACAATAAAATGTTTAAATTTGATTTTTATTTTTTAAAGTAATAATGTAAATAATTTAAAATATTAACTAGTTCTACAAGGCTTATAACAAGAAATAATGGTACTATGTCCCACTCCTCCCCATCTACTTAAAGGTCACCATATTACTTTATGTTTTATAAATATATATGTTCAAATTGGTATTTTGTTTTTAAAATTTGAATACCATCTATAGGCTTCCTGTATGGAAGAGGAGACTTTTAAATATTTTAAATTTATAAATCATAATCATATATACATTGTAGGGTACAATGTAGTGTTTTGCTATGTATACAATGTGGAATGATTACATCAAGCTAATTAACATTTCTATCACCTCACCTGTCATTTTTTATGGTGAGACATTTGAAATTCTCTTAGTTATTTTGAGATAATATAATTTATTATTAACTATGGTTAATAATAGATATTAACTGCAGTAGATATCAAAACTTATGCCTTCTGTCTGTCTGTAGCTTTGTACCCTTTGATCAACAACTCATTCCCTTCTTTCCTGCTCACTCAGCTTCTGATAACCATCATTCTACTCTCTACTTCTATTGAGTTTAATTTATTTAGATTCCATATGTAAATCATGCCCTATTTGTCTTTCTGTGCCTGGCTTATTTCACTTAGCGTAATGTTCTCTAGCTTCATCTATGTTGTGCAAATGATAGGATTTTCTTATTTAAGGCTGAATAGTATTCCATCGTGTATATACACCACATTTTTCTTATTCATCTCTTGATGGACAAGTAGATTAATTCCATATCTTGGCTGTTGTGAATAATGCTGCGGTGAACATGGGAGTCCAGATATCTTCTTGACATACTGATTTCATTCCCTTTGGATGTATACCCAGAAGTGGGATTACTGGATCATATGGTAGTTCTATTTGTAGTTTTTTGAAGAACTTCCATACTGTTTTCCATAATGGCTGCACTAATTTACTTCCCCACCTACAATGTATGGGCATTCCTTTATCAGTGTACCCTTGCCAACACTTCATCTTTTTGATAAAATCCATTCTAACAGGTATGAGGTAATATCTCATTGTCGTTTTAATTTGCATTTCTTTAATTAGTGATGCTGAGCATTTTTTCACGTACCTGTTTGCTACTTGTATGAGTTCTTTTGACAAATGTCTGTTTAGTTCCTTTGCCTATTTTTTTTGTTGTTGTTTTGGTTTTTTTCCCCCTCCCTCACCCCTTTGCCTATTTTTTAATTGGGTTATTTGTTTTCTTGCTGTTGAGTTGTTTGATTTCCTTACAGATTATTTGGTGGGTTTTCTTTTTTGCTACTGAATTATTTGATTTCCTTATATATTTTGGATATTAACCCCTTATCAGATGTATGATTTGCAATTATTTTCTATTGTGGGTTTTCTCTTCACTTTGTTAATCATATCTTTATCTTATAGAAGCTTTTTAGTTTGATGGCATACAGTTAGTTTATTTTTGCTATTGTTTCCTGTGCATTCAGGGTCTTATCAAAAAAGCATTGCCCAGAGCAACGTGGAGCTTTTCCCCTATGTTTTCTTCCAGTAGTTTTGTGGCCTCAAGTTTAAGTCTTCAATCCATTTTGAATTTGTTTTTCTATGTGGTGTGAAATAAGGATCTAAAGGTCAATTGATCATAAATATGTGGGCTTATTTCTAGGCTTTCTATCCTGTTCCATTGTTTGGTATGTCTGTTTTTGTGCCAGTACCATGCTGTTTTGATTATACTTTGTAATATGTGTTAAAATCAGGGAATGAGATGCTGCCAGCTTTGTTCTTTTTGCTGAAGATTTTTTGTTTGTTTGTTTATTTGGGGGTCTTTTGTGGCTCTATATGAATTTAAGGATTTTTTAAATTTCTGTGGAAAATGTATCGCAATTTTGATAGAGATTGCCTTTAATCTGTGGATCGTTTGGGGTAGTATGGACATTTTCACAATATTCTTTTAATCCATGAACAGAGGATATCTTTCCATTTTTTTTTTCAGTTTTATTCATCAGTGTTTTACAGTTTTCACTTCCTTGATTAAATTTACACCTAAGTGTTTTAGCGGTTTTTGTTGCTTTTGCAAATGGCATTGTTTTCTTAATTTCCTTTTTGGATAATAGAAACGCTGCTGATTTTTTTGTATGTTGATTTTGTATAGTGCAACTGTACTGAGTTTATCAGTTCAAACAGTTTTTTTGTGGTGTCTTTAGGGTTTTCTCTATATAAGATTATATTGTCAGCAAATAGGGACAGTTTCACCTCTTTTCTATTAGATTTCCTTTTATTTCTTTTCTTGCCTAATTGCTCTGGCTAGGACTTCCAGTAGTATGTTGAATAGAAATGGTGAGAGTGGTCATCCTTGTCTTGTTTCTGATCTCAGGGGAAAAAGCTTTCACCTTTTCACTCTTAAGAATGATCTTAGCTTCGGGTTTGTCATGTGTGACCTTTATTGTATTGAGGTACATTTCCTTTATAACTAATCTGTTGAGAGTTTTTATCATGAGGAAGCGTTTAATTTTGTCAAATGATTTTTCTGCATGTATTGAAATGATCATGATTTTTATCCATCTTTCTATTAGTGTGATGTATCACATTTATTGATTCCTATATGTTGAACTATCCTTGCATCCTAGGGATAAATTCTACTTGATCATGGTGAATAATTTCTTTAATTTGTTGTTGAATTTAGTTTGCTATGATTTTGTTGAGGATTTTTACATTTATGTTCATCAAGGATATTGGCTTGTAATTTTCTTTAATTTTAGTATCCTTGTCTGGTATCAAGATAATGCTGGCCTTGTAAAATGAGTTTGAACATATTCCCTCCTCTTCAGTTTTTTGGAAGAGTTTAAGAAGGATTGGTATTAGTTCTTCCTTAATTAAATGTTTGGTAGAATTCAGCAGTGAAAGCCATCAGATCCTGATATTTTCTTTGATGGAAGGCATTTTATTACTGATTCAACCTCCTTACACATTATTGGTTTGTTCAGGTTTTCTGTTTCTTTATGATTTAGTCTTGGTAGGCTGTATGTGTCAAAGAATTTACTCATTTCTTCTAGGTTGTCCAATTTGTTGGCATATAATTGTTCGTAGCAGTTTCTTATGATCCTTTGTTTTTCTGTGGTATCAGTTGTAATGTCTCCTCTTTCATGTCTGATTTTATTTGAGTTTTCTTTTTTTGTTAGTCTAGCTAAACGTTTGTCAGTTTTGCCTCTATTTCATTTATTTCTGCTCTGATCTTTATTTCCTTCCTTCTGCTTTGGGCTTAGTTCTTCTGGTTCTTTGAGGTGTAATGTTAGATTATTTGATCTTTTTTCTTTTTAGATATAGGCAGTTATCACTGTAAATTTCTGTTTTAGAATTGATTGCTTTTGCTGCATTTTTTTGCTATGTCGTGTTTCCATTTTTGTTTGTCTTAAGATAGTTTTTATTTCCTTTTTGATTTTTTTTCTATGACACATTGGCTTGTTTAGGACTATGTTGTTTAATTTCCACATATTTGTGTGTATTCCAAGATTCCTTGTTTGTTTGTTTTGTTTTTTGTTTCTTTTTAAGACAGAGTCTCGATTTGTTGCCCAGGCTAGAGTGAGTGCCATGAGTCAGCCTAGCTCACAGCAACCTCAAACTCCTGGGCTCAAGCAGTCCTGCTGCCTCAGCCTCCCGAGTAGCTGGGACTACAGGCATGCGCCACCATGCCCAGCTCATTTTTTCTATGTATATTAATTGGCTAATTAATTTCTTTCTATTTATAGTAGAGACACGGGGACTCTCGCTCTTGCTCAGGCTGGTTTCGAACTTCTGACCTTAAGCAGTCCGCCTGCCTCGGCCTCCCAAAGTGCTAGGATTACAGGCGTGAGCCACCGCTCCCGGCCAAGATTCCTTCTTTTTATTGGCTTCTAGTTTCATCCCATTGTGATCCAAAAAGATATGATTTCTATTCTCTTAGATTTCTTAAGACTTGTTGTTTGGCCTAACATATAATTTATTCTGGGGGATATTCCATGTGTGCTTATAAAGAGCATGTATTCTGTTGCTGTTGGATGGAATGTTCTATATGTGTCTGTTAGGTCCATTTGGTGTAAAATATAATTCAATAATGTTTTGTTACTGATTTTCTATCTAGGTGATTGGTCAAAAGTCGGATAATGAGGTCTCAAAGAGGAGACTTTATCTTCTTCCCTCTCTTTTTCATTTTTCTTCCCATCTTCCTAGTTTAATCAGTTCTTGTGAGATTCATTTTCAGTGTTGACATTATTATTATTACTTAAGTACAGTTTTTTGGTAACATCTGAGCCATGTAGTATTCATTGATTTTGTTTCCTTTTCTGTAAAACTTTGTTTTATCTCATTTCATTTATTTTTTCATAGTTTTTGATGGAAACATCCTTACATTCTCCAGCAGAAGTGTACATCTCCCCTTAGTGTAGTCAAACACATCGAAGTTATCTATGACTTTAATTATCTGTTTATTATTTTAGATGTCCATGCTGGAGTTCTCTGTTCTCTTTTTATCTGAACTATTCATTCTCTATCTAGTCCTATTGAATGTGTCTTCCATGGATTTTCCCTTCATCCTTATCCTGGAAATTCTCTTTGTTTTTCTCTTGTGTTGAATTTCCTATTTCTAGGACTATTTGGCTCCCCTCTTTTTTTTTTTTTTTTTTTGGTTTAACTTGTTTATTTTTGTTTCAGATATATTCCAGTAGCTTTCTGAGGAAAGGTGGTAAAGTTTTTGAATCTTTCCTTTCTGAAAACACTTTATTTTACTTTCCCATCAGATAGCTTCATATACAAATTAAGGTTGGAAACAATTTTCCCTCTAATCTAGAACTTCATTGTTTTTTAATTCTACTTTTTCTTTTGAGAAGCTTATTGCTGTTCTTATTTGTGATTTTTTGTATATGACCTGTTTTTCTTCTCTGAAACCCTTAGGCTCTTCTCTTTATCCGCTGGCTTTAGAAACTTTATTATTATGTGCAGTGCCAATAATCTTTCTTGTTTTTATTGTCATGGCTACTTCATGGACCTTTTCAATCTCAATATGGATACTTGTACCCTGGCTCATGAGTACCTTGGGTATTTGATTTTATACAAAACTGGTAAACTATTTTTTAGTGTGGCTGTACTATTTTATGTTCCCACTAGCTACATATGAATGTTCTCGTTGCTCCATTTCCTTGTTAATACTTGGTATTGTCAGTTTTTTAAAAAATTTATTTTAATTATTCTAAGATGTATGGAGGGCATTCCATTAAATATATACAAATGGCCAATAAGTACAGGAAAAATGTTCCACATAATTAACTACTTGGAAAATGCAAATCAAAACCACAGTGAGATGCTACTTCACACTCACAAGGATGGCCATAATCAAACAACGGACAATAATAAGTGTTGGTAAGCATATAGAGGAATTGGAACCATCATACACTACTGATAAGAATGTAAAATGGTGCAGCTGCTGTGGAAAACGGTTTGACAGTTCCTTAAAAGGTTAAACATAGTGACCATATGATCCAGCACTTCCACTCCTAGGTATATACCTAAGAGAATTGAAAACATATGTCCAAATAAAAATTTATATGTGAATATTTATAGCAGTATTATTCATAATAGCCAAAAATGGAAACTCAAATTTCTATCAACTGATACATGGATAAATAAATTGTAGTTTATACAATGGATTGAAATAAGTACTGATACATGTTACATGTGGGTAACCCTTGAAAACCTTATCCAAAGTGAAAAAAACCAGTCATACAGGACCACATATTTTATAATTCCATTTATTTGAAATGTCCATAATAGGCAAATCTGTAGATTCGGAAAGTAGATTCGTGATTGCCTGGGGTTGGTGAAGGTAGGGGATTTAGAGGTTGACAGTTAATGGATACAGGGTTTCATTTGGGGGTAATAAAAATGTTCTAAAGTTGATTGTGGTGATGGATACGCAACTCTAAAGATACAAAAAAACATTAATTGTATGCTTTAAGTGAGTTAAGTAGATGGTACGTGACACATCTCAAAGCTGTTAAATTCCATAGTTTTAGTTTTTTTTTTCTTTTTAGGAGCCAAGACAAAGGCAAAGATGTCAGTGTTAAATTCCATAGTTTTAAGAGTACAATTCAATAGTTTTTAGTTAATATACATAATTCTGCAAACATCACCACAAAATAGTTTTAGAAGATTTTTCTCATTCCAAAAAGATTCTTTGTGCTTATTTGTAGACAGTGCCTATTCCCACTCCAGCTCCAGGCTGCCACTAATCTCCTCTGTCTCTGTAGATTTGCCCTTTTGGCATATTTCACATAAATGGAATCATGTATCTTTTGGAATCATACACCTTTCGCATCTGGCTTCTTTTACTTAGAGCTGGTTTCTCCACATCCTTTTTAACACTTGTTATTGTCTATATTATTTATTATAGTCATCGTAGTGATATCTCATTGTGGTCCTGATTTGCATTTTCCTAATGACTAATGATTTTGAACATCTTTTTATGTGCTTATTAGCCATTCCTATATATTTGGTGAAACAAGTATTCAAATTTTTTGCACATTTTAAAAATTGGATTGCTTTTTTCTTTGGCTTTTGAGAGCAGTTTATATGTTTTGGTATAAAGTTTTTTGGTTAGATAATGTGATATAAAAATATTTTCTCCCAGCCTGTGGCTTGTATCTTCATTCTCCTACCAATGATATTTGTAGAACAAAAATTTTTTGTTTTGATGAAGTCAATTTTTAAATTTTATATATGTAATAACTCTGCCTAACTCAAGGTCTAAAGGTTTTGAAGATTTATTTTATATTTAGATCTGTAATCCATTTAAAGTTATCATACACAGTATGAGGTATAGCTTGAAGATCTTTTTTTGTCATATGGGTAATCAATTGTTCTGTCACCATTTGATGAAAATGCTATCTTTGCTCTATTGAACTGCTCTTGTACATGTCAGAGATCAATTGACCATATTTGTGTGGGTCTACTTCTGTGTGCTTCCCTGTGTGTTACTTTCCTTTTTCTCCATCTCCTTTTGTCTTCCTGTCCCTGTTTTTTGTGTTTGTTTCCAGTTTTCTCCTATTACTTTTCTGATTCTCTCCCCACTCCCAATTTTCCCTTTCCCTATTCGCTTCCTCAAAATGAAGTATATAGATCATATTAAATTTTATATACCATATTTTTCATTTAAAAAGCAATAGATATGAAGAATTTGTATTTTTCTTTATAAGTAAAATATGCCAAAAATGAATTAAAATTTTAATTATAACCCTTAATTTTTTCAGTGAATCAGTGGGCTTAAAGAAAGATGGTCATCCCTTTTTCCAAACAGTATGTTTCAAAACTTTTGCAACAGGCATCACTTCCCTAGTGTTACAGTTTTTTTTAAAAAAGAAATTAAAGTATCGCAAATTGGCATGGTAAGGAAAGTCAAGATTTATTCATTTTTCTACCATGATAACTGTTATTTCTTTCCTAAAGTATAAAACTGATTATTCATCTTTTCTTATGACAGCAGTCATGATTACTACTGGATCCACAAATAAAAAGAAATTAATTGAAAGAAACTTAATGTTGCAACTTCTCCAAACCCAGCTTTTGACCTATTTATAATTCTAACTAAAAGTAAGGAATTGGATTTTGGCATTTTTAAGACACTTGATAGGGGAATCAAGTAATATAATTAACTGCTCCTGTCTTTGACCCTTAATATTTTACTTTTTTTTTTTCAGAATCCAGAATAGTTTTTCTGGAAAAGTACCCTAATAATACATTGAAACATGTCTCTCATGTCCAATGCCTCTCATACTGTGCCACACCATTTTCAATGTAGCCTATTAGAAAGTTTGTGGGTAAGATAGTCTTTTCATGCTGCTTCCATTTAAATTTTTGTTGTTTCCAGGTTTTTTTTCTTACAGTATTTCCATTTTTTAAGAAACACATTTTTTTTTTGTTTTTCCTTTTTATTAGTGCTATCCAATTAGTGCTGTGGGGTTTCCTGTCATAGCTAATAGATTTAGTTTCTGTGATCCTAGCAGAGAATTATTATCTAGAATTAAATCAGATGATTACTTCAACCCCATATCTGAAATATCCCACTGTGACCTTTACCCCTGTAGATCAAAGGAGGTCCCTCTCATTTGTTTTTTTTAAAATACTCTTTTTTTAAATTTTTTTTTGGGGGGGGACAGAGTCTCACTCTTTTGCCAGGGCTAGAGTGCCGTGGTGTCAGCCTAGCTCACAACAACCTCAAACTCCTGGGCTCAAGCGATCCTCCTGCCTCGGCCTCCCGAGTAGCTGGGATTACAGGCACGCGCCACCATGCCCTGCTAATTTTTTCTATATATTTTTAGTTGGCCAATTAATTTCTATTTTTTTTTTTTAGTGGAGACAGGGTCTGGCTCTTGCTCAGGCTGGTTTCAAACTCCTGACCTTGAGCGATCTGCCCGCCTTGGCCTCCCAGAGTGCTAGGATTACAGGCATGAGCCACCATGCCCGGCTTAAAAAGATATTCTTAATGCCAAAGCTTACTAGTTAATTATGTTCAGATTCCCACTCTGATTATTTCCCTGAAATTATGAATTTGGGCACAGGCTAGTTGAAAATTAAAACAAATAACAAAGTTAAAATAAAAATAACAATACATTGTGTATTAATATAATGTATTTTTAATAAAAAATAACTTTTCTAAAACAACAAAAAAAGATTTTAAAGCAATGTAATGTGGACCAGGCTGCATCCTACACACCTGAGACTTATTGTAGTCCCTTTGCAGCCTCGTGCAGCAGTTGCCCTGAGTTAAGCTGCAAGCTCGGTTTCCTTCTGGTCCCAAAGCTCAGCTGCTTATGCATACTTTCCTCAACCTTGGGCCGATTGGGGTAATCCTACTCTTCCCAGCCAGGTAGCACCTTTTCCCTCCCTTGTCTCCTCAAGTCATGTTCCCTATTCCTAGGAGCATCGGCTCTTCCTCTTCTTTTCACAGGGTCCCGACTTGTCCTGGGCAAGCCAGCCAGCCCACTGCTTCTGCTCCTGGGAAGTGCCAAGATTCTGCTGCGCTGACTCCAGCTGCCTTCTTATGCCTAGACTTTGGGCTGCTTTCCGGATACCTGCATAAGCAAGCCCTTGTCACTGCTACCCATTCCTGCCTGCATCCTGCTTTTTCCTTCTTGCCACACTTCTTTTCCTTTCTCCCTCCCACCCCAACCCTCACCCTGTGCACAATGCATAAAGGATGGAAAAAGTACTCCGGCCTGAAGTCTCTGAATGAGGCATCAATGGATGAATATTTAGGCAGCTTAGGGCTGTTTCGAAAGCTGACTGCCAAGGATGCCTCTTGCCTCTTTCGGGCTATTTCGGAGCAGGTAAAAGGAAAACGAATATGTCTTCTCTGTGCTGAGTTTGATTCAGAGTTTGAGACGTGGTATGGACCTATAGCTAGACTTGTAGCTCACCAGAAGAAGCGAAATTCTCTTTCCTGTTTTCTAATGAAAACAACCAGGCCTATCAGGTCCTGGAAAGAGGCTGTCTGCTCCCTATTGCCTTGGTGCGTGTTTTTGTTGATTAGTATATTGCTGTACCTTTGCTAACTTTTTTTTTAAATGCCAGTTTGAGCAATAAGAAAATGGGGTTAAAGTCAACTTTGAAATGTATCTTGATCCTTTGTAAGCACCCTGTGCTGCTTGTAAATTTTACAAGCCTAAGAAAAAATTTTTTTTTTTTTTTTTTTTTTTTTTTTTTTTTTTTGAGACAGAGTCTCGCTTTGTTGCCCAGGCTAGAGTGAGTGCCGTGGCGTCAGCCTAGCTCACAGCAACCTCAAACTCCTGGGCTCGAGTGATCCTTCTGCCTCAGCCTCCCGGGTAGCTGGGACTACAGGCATGTGCCACCATGCCCGGCTAATTTTTTTTTTATATATATATATCAGTTGGCCAATTAATTTCTTTCTATTTATAGTAGAGACGGGGTCTCGCTCTTGCTCAGGCTGGTTTTGAACTCCTGACCTTGAGCAATCCGCCCGCCTCGGCCTCCCAAGAGCTAGGATTACAGGCGTGAGCCACAGCGCCCGGCCCTAAGAAAAAATTTATAGGCTGTACACATAAAGAGTAGAAAAGGTGGGTGGGGGGGTTATGACAGAATCATTCCTTCTCAGTCTCACTAAAGATGATTAACAAATTTTAGTAAGGTAAGGATTTAATTTCCCAATTTCCTACATATTTTCTGAATAAAGGAGGCTTAAGTGTCCAGTTCATAGTCTTGATTTAGAAGCTTCTGCTTTAATGGCTACTGATAGTGAGCTGGTGTTTCTCTTCTTTTTAGTTGTTTTGCAGCCAGGTCCATCATTTGGAAATCAGGAAGGCCTGTGTCTCATATATGAAGGAAAATCAACAAACTTTTGAGTCTGTAAGTAGAATACATACCCAGGGGAGAATTGTCAGTAGAGTATGTAGCAGGTGGGAAAAGAATTTTGAGCACCTACATATTAAAATTATGTCATGCATTCACCCCTGAATATTAAATATTTAATTCCTAGCTGGCTTCCTTCCCACTAGCATGCTTCTGGACCTTCTCCCAGAATTATGTTGTTTTGTACTCTAATTGAAAATTAAGAAAAAACAGTTAATTTGTATCCTTCCCACTGCTTCCTCACCCCTACACCAAAAACCCCAAACCCTAAAAAGTTACATTTATTTTGTATTATCCATACACCGTTTTCTTGAAAAATTAATAATAGTTCATGAAAGGTTTGGCTCTGTTAATATTTTAAAATGCATATTTAAAAATACGTACAAATGAGAACTCCCTCCATTTTCTTGCTTAATGCTGTGCACAGTAATCTTCAGCCAATTTGAGGAATCGTGTAAAACTTAATTGTAAGGAAACAAATTAGTCTAAATATCTAGTCTTTTCATGTGACAAATAGTGGTAATTGGAGCTCTGCCACTAATGATTGAGTTTAGGTAAAACAGCTTTTAGAGGATATCTTTGTACATGTTCAAGTATTTGAATTCTTGTTAACAAAACTCGAGGTTTTATCAAGGTTTGATTCCAAGTGTGCCCTTTAATGTGACTATTTTTTTTTAACACTTCTAGCTTTTCTAATACTATTTTCTTCTGTTTATTATGGATATTTGCCTGCTGTTCTAGGTTTACTCTTAATTTTCTCAACAGGTTTTAGTCTTATAAAACTATGTGAAGGCTTCTTGACTTGAAAGCCTGTTACCTTGAAGTTGATTATACGCTTCTCCACACCTGGGGAAAGGATTATTAGTGGCATTACTTCAAATGCAAGACCATGGGGGAAAGGATTATTAGTGACATTACTTCAAATGCAAGACCATGGTGTAAAGCAGTGCATCTCAAGTATTTTTGTGCATACAAATCACCTGGGGATCTTGTTAAAGTAGATATTTTGATTCAGTAGGTCTGAGCTGGGCCCGAGATTTTTTTTTTTTTTGAGACAGAGTCTCACTTTGTTGTCCAGGCTAGAGTGAGTGCCATGGCGTCAGCCTAGCTCACAGCAACCTCAAACTCCTGGGCTCGAGCGATCCTTCTGCCTCAGCCTCCCGAGTAGCTGGGACTACAGGCACGCACCACCATGCCTGGCAAATTTTTTAAATATATATCAGTTGGCCAATTCATTTCTTTCTATTTGTAGTAGAGACGGGGTCTCGCTCTTGCTTAGGCTGGTTTTGAACTCCTGACCTTGAGCAATCCGCCCGCCTCGGCCTCCCAGAGAGCTAGGATTACAGGCGTGAGCCACCGCGCCCGGCCCGAGATTTTTACATGTTTAAAAAATTCCCAAGCTATACTTGCTGTTGGTTTGTGGACCATATCTTGAATAAGAGATGTGTGTAAAATTTTAAAACAACATGGATGAATCTCAGAATAATTCTACCGAGTGATAGAAGCCAGACGTCCCCCCCCCCTTGAAAGTTTGCACTGTACGGTTTCCTTCATATAAAACTCTAGAAAAAATACAAACCAATCTATAATGATGGAAAGCAGTAGATCAGTGGTTGTGTATCAGTTATAGAGGGGCACAAGGAAGCTTATGGGGGTGATGGAGATATTTACTATCTCACCTGTGGTGATGATTTCATGGGTGCATACATAAGTCAAAACTTGTATTATTTAAATTGTGCCATTTATGTCAGTTATACCTCAACTTGCAAAAATTAAAGAAAAATTTAAAAATTGATCTTTAACATCTAGTGATATGCATGCATGGAACTAGAAATCTATTCTGAGTTTAATGTCATTTTTATTGAGGCATATTTTACATACAGTAAAATCCACCTTTTTAAGTTTAGCATTTTTAGTTTTGACAGTGATACACAATTACACAAATGCTATCACAATTAAGATATAGAACATTTCCATCATCCCTAAAAGTCCCATGCCCTGGGCTCTTTTGAAACTAATGAAATTCTCTTTAAAGTTCCTCAATTTAACTTTGTAAATGTATGTCTCCTATCAAATTTGAAATTCTTATAATTACTGGGCTGCTCGATTTATAAAAATTACCAAGTTAAGTTGGCATTTCAATAGAAACTCGAAGGCATATCATTTCAGAAAATGCACTGGTTTGTGGATAAGCCAGGACCAATTTCTAAGGTTTATACTCTAGCTTTTCTACACTCATAACTTTTATGTATGTATGTGCAAATTTTCTTGAGGTGCTATGCAAGGTAGTAACTTAATATCATAATTGTTGAGCTGAACAAAAAACCCACTGGAGGATAATATTGCAGAATATAACCAGATTTTCAGTAATGCTATGTATTTGGTTAAGTCAAGTTTGTTTTATTTTTGAAGTATGTGGAGGGATCTTTTGAGAAATACCTGGAACGGTTGGGAGATCCCAAGGTAAGATCAAATATGGGGTTTAATCTTTTCAGAGTTATTTGGAATAGTAACCTAAATATTCATTTGGCTATATCACTTTAGCTAGACTCAAAATATTTTCTTTGGTAGCCAGCTGTGTTGAATTAAATAGATGTTGCGAAAGTTGAGGCTGGCAATTTACCTATTATTTTGTGTTGAATATTGAAAATTGTGTTAATAATCCCATCATCTATAGACTAGCAAAAGAGTACACAGTGCTTAGAAACAGGACAAGCCTAAACCTTTTCACTTTAATGGGGGAGGAGGGTGGTAATGGATGTTCGTAAAGAGATCACTATTTTGTTTTATTAATAATTACCCTGTAGTTATCCTCCTTTTATGTGGAAGTAAAATCTGTAAACATATCCTTTATTTAGAAATAATTTTATGTGATAAAATTACATAGTTCTAGACTTAAGACATATTTACTAAATACCCTGTTACCTTTTTATTCTTACACTAGTTCCATTTTTATTGTGCTTTTTAAATCTTTCTTATTAGCTGTCCTTATTACTTAATGGTTAAGAAGGGCTTTAGGTCCATTTATTTTCAGGAAAAGTTTATGTTTATGCGTAACTATTGCAATATGCCAAGCATCAAAACAAGTTATGGCGTGTTCTACAAAGTCTTCATTTAAAACCATGCTAAGTGCTTTAAAAAAATTGTTGAACTTGACTTCTACCTCCTAGCTACAGAACGTTTTTAAAAACTCTGTGTATTATTTATGTTTAGGAAAGTGCTGGTCAACTGGAAATAAGAGCTCTTTCTCTAATTTATAAGTAAGTTTCTCTCCTTTTCTTTGAGAGAGAGTGTGCATGCTTGTGTGTATAAAGTTTCTATTAAAGTCCCTTTCCCAGTTCCTTTAGGACTGGGAAAATTTGAGATTTGATGTATTAATATGTAGAATAAAGAGGTCTAAGCAAAATCAGTTTGGTGTAGTTTTGGGGTTGGGAACCTATTACAGATGTTCTTTTAGCATTTGTGTCTGTTTGGACAATTAAAAGACTTTAGGAACTGCTGATATTCTTGTAGGAGGTCAGAGTATTTATCTTAGAAATCTTGGGTATTTAACTTTTGCCTCTTTTGCATGCATTCTTAGTGGGACAGTTGCTCCCAATATAATAGAAATTGGTTTGGGGAGGGGCAAAGAAATCTCAGATATTCCAGTGGTTTATGGTCCTTCAAATGGTCACAGTACATAAACAGATAATACAATACATCTGTGGTACTGAAATTTCATAGAGAAATTAAGAAAAATCTAAAGAGACTTATTGGGAGGCGATAATAGGAATATTTGAGAAGCACTGCTATGCTGCTTTGGACATTCTTTAAAACTGGCCTTTAAAACTGTAAAAGTAGAATTTATGAAAGTTGTAGGGATTTAAAAAATGCATAGGTTAGAAGTTACTAGAAATTTTGTTCATTTGAGGAGTCTGATCTGTGTCAGACTCCTTCACAGTTCTTAGGATGGTGAGATGGTATATACCTTGGTAGAATCAGAACCCTCTTGTTATGGGGACTTGAAGTCAGTATTTCACCATCTGCTCATTTCTTATTAAATCAGGCAAGAAGTGTAGAAGAGGCATTGGGCAGGTGGCTAATCAGTTGTTACTTTTAAATTAGGAGCTGGCTGTTATATTGGCCTGTTTCCTGTCTTTGTATGGCCTTCAAGCTAAGAATGATTTTTATAGTATTTTAAATGGTTAAAAAGTCAAAAGGAGGTTTCATGGCATGTGAAAATTATATAAAATTCAAATTTCAGTGTCTATAAACAAAGCTTTATTGGAACACAGTCATGCTCATTCACTTATGCATTATCTATGGCTGCTTTCATGCTATAAAAGCAAAGTTGAATAAACCATGTGGCCTGCAAAAACAGAAATGTGTATTATCTGACCTTTTGCCAAAAAAGATTTGCCAGCCCCTGCTTAGATGGGGAGAGCTCCCAAAGATCACAGATGTACATACAGTTGGTAAATGGTTACCTTTACCCCTTCTCCCAAATCGAGACACATTTTAAACAATCCATAGGACTTCAGGGGTGGTTACCTGTCTACCTTGAGTTAACATCATTTAGCCTCTTTGGATTATTTTAAAGCCAAATGTTTGTATTATTTTATGTTAATAAGGTAGACAGTTTAAAAGCACAAATACTTGTTCCGAAAAGTATCTGTTACATATTCCAAATTATTTCTTCCCATCCACCTTTATTTTTTACCCATGTAGTCGGGATTTCATTCTTTATCGCTATCCTGGAAAGCCTCCAACTTATGTCACAGATAATGGCTATGAAGACAAGGTAAGAAGATAAGTGAATGTTGAGTTAAATAAAAGAAGTTGAATGATGCTGCTGGCCTACGAGGGCATTAAGAAATAATTTTTAGCCTAATTAATGGAAAAGTAGGCACAGTGTACATGACAAGGCGTTCTGTCTTTTCCTCTCTTAGTCGTCTTCAGTGTTAGCTACCTTTCTAAACACATCTGATCTTGTCACTCCTGTAATTGAAAAAAAAAACACCCAAAACTCTAATTGGGCCCTCAGTGACTAGAGAATAAGTTCGAACTTTGAAGCTAGTAGTCATTCAGTGTCCTGTAGGGTACCAAACCAGCATCATTGTCTTCCATCCTTAGAATACTATGCTTCCTGTGTTGGTCTGGCTTTCATGTCATACTGCTCCTTTGAACCTGAAATGTCAATTCCTCTGAAACTTTCCCAACTGTTCTGAAGTGATTTCCTCCCATTATGTTCCCCTAGCAGCTTGCAAGTAATTATAGTATTTGTCACATTGTATTTGTTTGCATGTCTATTTCCCTCATTAGTCTGAAAGTTTCTTGATGGTAGGGCAATGTTCTACTACCTCATAAAGTACATGGAAAATGTAGGAGATTGATGGTTGAGAATACTTAGTAGATAAATTGTTTTTCAGCATGTAGCTTTTCTCCCAAAAAGTTTAAGAAAAGCCTTTTATCTTGATTATTTCACTAGTGCATTTAGGTTGCAGAGTATTTGAATTTTATAAGTCTTATTTCACATCATGGAGCAGAATTCAAGCAACATTTTAATGATGTCAAAACAAGACTATACACTGGGAGAACTGTTAGGATGCTCATTACAGTAATCCAGGAAGAAGATCCGAGCTAAAAGTGGCATTAGGAATAGAGAAGGTGTTGAGTAGGAGTTAACCTAGAGAAGATAAATATAAATTGGGGCACATTAATTATTTTGCCAAATGGCCATAATCTAATTTGTTCAGCAAGCATTAAGCCCTTATTAGTATAACAAGCACTTTTCTGGGTTTTGAGGATACCAAGATGAATACAACAGAATCTTTGCTCTCCAAAATTTTAAGAAGCTATGAAGACAGACATGCAAATAGTTAATTACAGCAAAGTGATAAATTTTATAATTAAAGTATGTACAAACAGCATAGAAGAAAAAGCCCTTCTTTCTGCTTGAGGGGGTTTAGAAAGTTTTATACTGGTAGTGATGTTTAAGTGGAGTATCAAAAAAATGAGTCCATCAAGTATGAAGAGCAATCAATTCAGAGGAATCACTACATGCAAAGGCATGAAAGCAAGAGACCCTTTGAGATTTAAGTGGGGATGTGGGGAAAGGTGATGCTGAAAATATAGGTTAGAGTGACATAATGAGAGGTGGAGTAGCCCATGCCAAAGAATTTGTCTTTTCATTGTAGAGAATAATCAATTGAAGTTTTTCCCCCAACATTTTGTTATAAAGATGTTGAAACATATAGAAAAGTTAAAAGAATTTTATAGTGAGCATCCATATAGCTACCCAACACCTAGAGTTTGCTGTTAATATTTTAGTATTTTCACATATCCATTTCTGTATCCATTCATCAATCCATCTTTATCGATGTATTTCAAAGTAAATTTCAGGTATCACTACACTTTTTTCTTTTACTAGTGTAAAAGATTGGCTACATCTGTGAAAGGTATACTTGACCCTCAATGCCAATTGAAAGTTTTTAGGTGAATGTGTGACATAATCAGAATCGTTTGAGGAAGAGGAGTGTTAGCTTTTGTATTTTAGCAGTTGTAGACAGCATTGCCTGAAATGAGATTTGGACATTAAGAGCTTTACCTTTAGTTAAGTTTTATTTCCCCCCAACATTTTGTTCTGAAAATTTTCATACAGAGAAAAGTTGAAAGACTCATATAGTGAACACACCACTTAGTTTCTACAGTTATACAGTTCCATTTTTAAATGAGTCTTATACATCTTACAAAGATATTGAGCTTATCAAGGGGAAACATTACCCATTGGGAATCATAAAAATACAAAAATGTCAGACTTTTTGAGTGTGTACAACCAGCAAATATGTTTAAGGCTCATTTATACAGTTAGACAGAGCTAATACTTATCCATCAACTAGGTATTTGCATGCCCAGAATAGTGCATGCATAGGTCCGACTTGTGAATTTATAAAGTGAGTGTGTTTGTCCGTATTGAAATATAAGTATGGAAAAGCTAGGTGCTTTTGTTGTGTGGTGTTTTGATTTGCCTAAAACTTTGTTGCTTTATCTCAGTTTAGGTTCCTAAGATTTACATTTGAATTGTTTTGGTTTTCAAAAATGACTTCATTGAAGGTAGTGAGCATTATCAATGAGGCTTCTAGAACACATTTTAGAGTAAACTCTCAAAGAAATGCCTATGTTCACCTTGGTACCTTTCACTTTCTACGTTGACTTCATTTTGCATTGTATGTATTATCTACATTATCTTTAATTTCCTAAATGTATTCAGTGTTAAAGTGAATGCTACTGAAAGCTAGCCATCTTCACGTAGCTCACTTGCTCCATCTAGAAATAAGTACATACTTATATTAAAAACAAAACTTAAATTTGAAAATGTAAAGTAAAAAAAGTCCCCATTCATGTTCTTCAGTAGCATGTGCTTGAAGGTAAACAACTATTAAGTATTGGTGAGTATCCTTCTTTATTGTTGTCTTTGCATTTATGGGTTTTTTTATGTAAATAGACTCTACATTCTGTTGTTCTTTTTTTAGATATCTATCCTTATCAGTAATACAGATCTACTCCATTTTTCACTAGTTTGCTATCATTACATCCTACCTGCCCACTCTGAAACACATTACCTACTAGTGTGAATGAGAGAATTACTATTTTATGTGGGATCCTACCAGGAACGTAAAAGCCGTCATGCCTTGTTTTGCCTCTTCCAATCAAAAGGGAACTTTTTGCTACTTGATTAGAAAAATTGTAGAGTCTCCTGCTTTTTTTCCTACAAGAACTGCTTGCTTATTCATCAGTTTTGGTTAGGAGGGTTCTTTACTTGTTAACAGTGGCCTCTGGTTATTAATAGTTCTTAGCTGGAGTTCTCACTTCTTGTAGCCCAAAATACAAAGGGCTTCTCTGCTCACTTTTCTTGTGAGTTAATAAACTGTTCTTAAATGCAAATACCCCTTGTGGTGGGAGAAACTTATTCATAACTTAAATTTTGAGTTGCTTTAGCTTGATACTTGATCTCAATACTTTGAAATGGATTATTACTGAAATGAAATTTTGATTTCAAAAAAGGCTAGGATCAAATAATAGATCCTGGGATCAGAGAACTTGATTATTAGAAGTTAGTCTAGAGTAGTGTAGGGAGGTAGACAAAAAGGGTTCTTAAGATACTGATTTTTTTCTGCCAAGGATACTTGGCAATATCCTTCTGTAGATAACAAAATTGTCTTCAGGTTGCTGATACCGAAGATAGCTTCAAAATGAAGCAGCCTTAATCAGTAGGAATTATATCCCTTATACAACACAAATTTTTTTTTAAGAGATGAGGTCTTGCTATGGTGCCCAGGCTGGAGTGTGGTGGTGTTCACAAGTGCAATCGTAGCACACTACAGCCTCAAACCCCTGGGCTCAAGCGATCTTCCTGCCTCAGCCTCCCAAATAGCTGTGACTATAGGTGTGTGCCACTGTGCCTGGCCAAGACAGATTTTTTGAACCAAAAATCAGATTTTGGAGCAGTTAGGTAAACAAATTTCATCTCATGGAGTGTTTTTGCTGAAAAAATTTGGTTAGCAAACATGACCTTTGAATTGTTTTGGGGAAAAAAAAAAACAAACTAGAGATGGAAGAAATCTGTTGAAGTTAACTCCTAATTTTTATACACATCTCAGTGCCTTAATTCATTAAGGAAGTCTCTAGCAGTATTGCTGCCATATAATGTATTGCTATTCTGTATAATGGGTAACCTTTTGAATAAATTGAATGAAGTCCCTCTCCTTTTTTGGTCCTAGTTTGGAATATTTGGGTATTTGACCTAACATCTTCTTAGAAGTTAAGCTGAGTCTCTTGACATCTATTAGGCTTTCTCTTATGTTCAGTAACTCAATTTGTAAAAGTTCTTATTTTTTGCAAATTTGTAAATCAGGGCTTGTTCCACATGTTAAAGGAATGTGATTGAGGTGAACAGTGTAACCTTAGTAGTGATTTTAATCTTGGCATTTAAAAGTCACTGCTAAGAAAATCTCTTTATGAGGTACAGCTTGCATTTCCTATATTTAGATTTAAAAATAACTTTTTAAAAAATAATACATTTAATTTATTAATTGCTGACCACTAACTTAATTTCAAGTTAATTGTCAACATAATTTTATGGTTGTAAAACATGTAATATTCACTTAATTGTTCTGTGTGGTTTTTTTTTTTTTTATAGATTCTACTCTGCTATTCAAGTAATGGTCATTATGATTCTGTGTACTCAAAACAGTTTCAATCAAGTGCAGCTGTTTGTCAGGGTATGTGAAGGCTTTATAAATTTTCAGGTGTAATTTCAGATATATTGCTTGTCTTTTTTATTACAGAATATTATGGGGGTATAGACGATTTGCTTATATAAATTGCTTTTGTACAGTGTGAGTCAGTTATAAGTGTGTCTGTCACCATATGGTGTGCATTGTATCTGTTAGGTATGAATCTACCTATCCCCTCCGCTTGATTTCTGTTGAATTGTACTACCATATGTGCACATGAGTGTTGATCTCTAAGTTTCAATTTAGTAGTGAATACATGTGGTTTTTGTTCTTCCATTCTTGTGATACTTCACTTGAAAGGATGATCTCCAGTTCCATCCAGGTTGTTACAAAAGGTATTAGTTCGCTATTTTTTATGGCTGAATAGTATTCCATCGTATACATATACCACATTTTATTGATCCACTCATGTATTGATGGGCACTAGGGTTATTTCCACATATTTGTGATAGTGAACTGTATTGCTATAACCATTCCAGCGCCGATGTCTTTTTTTTTTCCTTATGTTTTTCTTTTCACGAATACCAGATTATAAAGATGCAAATGATGTCTTTTTTATAGAAAGTCTTTTTTTTCCTTTGGGTAAATACCCAGTAGTTGGATTGCTGGATCAAATTGTAGGTCTATTTTTAGTTTTTTGAGGTATCCCCATACTACTTTCCATAGAGGTTGTACTAGTTTGCAGTCCCACCAACAGTGTATAAGTGTTCCTTTCTCTCGGTATCCATGACAGCGTCTGTTAATAGGAACTGATTAAATTAAAAAGCTTTTGCACAAGCAAGGAAATAATCAATAGAGTGAATAGACAACCTATAGAATGGGAGAAAATATTTGCATGTTGTACATCCAATAAAAGAGTAGTAACCAGAATCTACAAAGAACTGAGGCAAATCAGCAAGAAAACGTCAAACAAGCTCATTAAAAAGTGGGCAAAAGACATGAACAGAAGCCTTTCAAAAGAAGATAGACTAATGGTCAATAAGCATATGAAAAAAATGCTCAATGTCTCTCATCATCAGGGAAATGCAAATCAAAACCACAGTGAGATAGCACCTAGCTACAGTGAGAATGGCTTTTATCAAAAAGTCCCAAAACAACAGATGTTTGGATGTGGAGAGAAAGGAACACTTAAACACTGTTGGTGGGAGTGCAAACTAGTATAGCCTCTATGAAAAGTAGTATATTGCGTGTCTTTAATTTGAGGGACCTACCATAAATAGGCCTTTTAAAACCTTATACCCATTGAATATGTATGTTAGGTTACAGCTATTTTCATTGTTATAAAAAAATCTTATTTTGACAATCAGAATTTTGTCTGTTTTTTCCTTCAGCCGTGTTATATGAAATTCTCTATAAAGATGTGTTTGTTGTGGATGAAGAAGTGTTGAAAACTGCAATTGAATTGTTTCGAAGTGGTTCTAAGAAGAACAGAAATAATGCTCTGACTGGAAGTGAGGATGCCCATGTTGATTACAAGGGTTCAACTCAGGATAGGTAATAAAGGGAAAGGGGGTATCAATTACATGATAATTATGTTTCATCTTTCTGTACATAATTTGAAAGTAGAAGGAGCCTTGCAAGCTCATGATTTAGATTACACATGCACACATACACATATGTTAGGGTTATATATATAATGTTTTTTAATGGGGGGAGTTTTACCAAAAAGATACACTGTGAGATACTCAGATTTTGGGCATTTTGTTCAAGGCACAGTGTGCTTTTTATTGCTGGAGGAGACTTTAGAGCTATCTAATGCTCACACACCTGTAATCCCAGCACTTTGGGAGGTTGAGGCAGGAGGATAGCTGGAGACACGTGAGTTCAAGACCAGCCTAGGCAACATAGCAAGACCCCATCTTTATTTAAAATTTTTAAAAAACAGAACTATCTAATGCTGTGTTTCTCAAACTTCAGTTGTATACAAATTACACACAGTGCTTGTTAGAAAGAGATTCTTGGGCCTACCTTCACAAAATTTGAGGTAAGGATGGGGCCAAGAATCTCTTTTAAACAAGTACACCAAATATTCTGTAGATAGGCCACGGACCATACTTTACTGATTCTAAACCAGCACCGTCATTTATAAAACCAATAACTAATAACTGAGGTTGAGTGGTTGCTTGACACACACATCCAGCTAGTAGAAAATCTTTCAGGCTAAGCGGAGTTTTAGGAGCTTTTGAGTGTCTGCCTTGATGTGCGCTATGTAGATTGTGTGCCTCTGAGGAAATAGCTATTGAACAGATCTAGTTGAAAACTTTGGGTTGGAAATAATAAAGAGGATGTTGTCTTATATTTCTTCCTGATTCCTAGTTCTGTCTGGAAATTCAAATAGGTTTGATGCCATTCAGGTGTCACCTTGTGTTTTTGTTTTGCATTTCTATTTCTTGGATGTTTAATACTTAGAACTTCTTTGTAGAAGAGGGTTTTTAAAGTTTATTTGGAACTTCAGAGGTGGCAACCATGTATCAGGGTAAAAGTTTGTATTGTTCTTTACTGATTACTTGTCTTAAGGACTTCAAGGCTTGTAGGAAGGCAAGGGTGTATTAGTTATCTACTGCTATGTGACAGTATTACCACAAACTTGGCAGCTTAAAACAACACACTTACCTCACAATTTATATAGGTTAGGAACCTGGGCGTGGCTTAGCTGGATCTTTTGCTGCGAGTCTCACAAGACTGTATTGAAGGTATTGGCCAGGACTGAGTTCTCATTTAGAACTCTGACTGGGGAAAGATCCACTTCCTCACTCATAACTCTTGGCAATATTCAGTTCCTTCCAGCTGTAGAACTGAGAGCTTCAGTTTTTTTCTGGCAGCTAGCCAGAGGTAACTCAGCTCCTTGCTACATTGGGTTGGTGGACATGGCTGTTTGCTTCCTTACAAGCAGCAAGGGGAGAGAGACAAGTAAGATGGGTGAGGCGCAGGGATCATGGGACCATCTTAAGAGTGTATCCTCATAGGAGGTATGAAATATAGGAGGTCATCTCCCAAATGTATTGCAGTACTTATAAAAAGGAAGATAAATGCAAATACTGGGATGAAAATATGTGCCTCATTTTAAGAATTTAGCTACTTCTCAAAAGTAGCTAAGTTCTCGAAGTAGCTAAGTAGCTACTTAGCTACTTTACCACTAGGTGGTGGTATGGTCATTAGACTTAAGTATCTGTGCATTTATATAAAATTCTTTAACTTTTTTCAATTAGGATGGAAGAGTGGGGTGCCTGCTGCAATGCTGAAAATATACCAGAGGGCTACAGTCAAGGAACAGAAGAGGCAAAGGTTTGATATTTTCTAAGGCAAATAATTTTTATACTTTTGGCTTATAGCATCATAACTTAACCTAGTTAAGATCAGATGGTCCATTTTGGTTATGTGGAGTGGAGGAAGAGTTGGTCATGTTTTACTTTGTGGAAGTCTTAACCTATTTGAAAATGTAAAATGTATGCTTAATTTTCTCTGAATTCTTACTCTTATGGAATTTTAGATTTTCCAATACAAACTCTGAACACTTGAGAAATTTCAGAAGCTGTTGTTTTCAAATTAAAGTAATATCGCAAACCTAATATTTAGTTTGTACTCTTCTGTCACTAAGGTTGCTTTTTTTCCTTAAAAAATATAATGCCTATCCTTATTCTAGTCAAAGAAACTGGGTGATAATCCTGGTCTATTAAAGTTGGAATAACTTTATTCCAACTTTATTAAAGTTGGAATAATAGGGGAAATTATACTATCGGTATAGATCTAAAATCAAGTAGGCCTTTGTGTTGAGGCTAGCTAAATAGGGCAAATAATATGACAACAATCTATATACACCTGCAGTACTGGTAATTTTGGAACAGTATTAAATATGCTAATATTCTAGGAAAGCAGAAGAAAAATGATAGTTCTTTTAGAAATTTTTAACAGAATTTGACCTAAAGGAAGTTAAACTTTTCTAGGTGATTTTAGGTTACAGAAACACTTGCACCTGCATGTGCATATGGAGATAATACTTGTTGAGTAGTTCTGAATTTTTAATTCTGGTCTGTGTTGAATTGGTTTTTATGAGGTATGTCCTGAGTTGTTGACTGTTTTAGATATATTTCTGTTCTGCCATCTAAAACCTTTTAGATTATTTGCATTTTATTTCTCTAGTCTCCTGGTTTTTAAAATACATGGTAAAATTTCTTGTGCTGTTTATTTTCTTGTTTTAATAAAGAAGGAAAAGGAGGCATGTGTATATAGTTTTTTTAAAAAAGGAAGAAAAGAACCTTAATTCTTCCTTCCTCATAGAAGCAAGACTTAAGCTAAGGTTGGTGAGTTTGTAGCATGATTATTTTTGTTTTAGTCTCCAGAAAATCCATCAAAGATGCTCTTCCCCTATAAGGTGCTCAAAGCCCTGGATCCAGAAATCTATCGTAATGTAGAATTTGATGTTTGGTTGGACAGCAGAAAAGGTAATGAAACATCAACAGGATACCTTTGAATCCTGACAGATCCAGGAGAATAATTTTGCAAATTGTTTCTTATGAGAGACATTTTCAACATCATAGTGTGAAAAATAGCCTGGTACTTTTATTTTGCTCCGTAGATGATTTAAATACAAAGGAAGAAACAAATAGGCTTAGAAATGGGGAGGGATCTTTTAGAATCTGATGTTTATGTGGGACTTAAACTTTGCAAAGACTGTGTGGTGATAACCTTAAGAGTATGAAAAACTTTTAGGGACTGGAAATAAGCTCATCATAAATTTAAGCTGTTAAGACCATGCTCATTGAGAAATGAATAGGTCAGGCCTGTGGACCAATTTTGACAGGCCTATGGACCAATTTTGATCCAACAGGACCACCTTTTTTTGTGTAGTCTATGAGCTAAGAATGGTCTTTACATTTTTTAATGGCAAAAAAATTAAAAGAACAACATATTGGACACATGAAAATTATATAAGATGAAAATTTCAGTGTTCATAAATAAAGTTTTACAGCAGAGTTTGAGTAGCTCTGACAGAGTCTGTATGGCCCATGAAACCTAAAGCATTTACTCTTTGGCTCTTTACAGAAAAAGTTTACCAACCGTTGAAATAGGTAATTATGTATTTCTCCTTATAAGATATTAATAACTAAGGTGACCAGATGAGGTCTTAAAATTCTGCCTTCAAGATAAGCCTTTAATATTTCACATTTCAACTCCTTGAACTTTGGTTAACCTAGATATAATTAACAATCTAGAAGGAGGTTAAGACCTCATGTAACACAGTAAGTTATTAAAAGATAATAGGCTGCTTTGAAGAAGCTGCATAGTGTTACTTTCAGATTGTGCCTTATTAGGGTTTTGACCAACTCTAAGATTACAAACTTCCAATTTCCATCTATTTGTTTTTTAAAGCACAAAAGTACTCTGGCAGGTCTCTTTAAATTGACTACAGAAATAACGCATCAAGAGTGATAGAATGGCCTTTTGAGACTCTCCCCCCAGATTTTCACTTATAGTGGTAGTATTGTCAAAGGCACTATGGTCAAGGTGAATTAGGAAATTAAGTGTTATAAAATAGGAAATGAACCAGTTGAGTTGAGCTTGAATGTTCATTTTCTTTTACTAGAACTTCAAAAATCTGATTTCATGGAGTATGCTGGGAGACAGTACTATTTGGGAGACAAGTGTCAGGTTAGTTCCTTCTTTAAAGAATCAGTAATCTTCTCCAAGATTGTGCTTTTGGTCATTCATATGAGTTGAGTAAGACTTATTTACAAAGTGCTACGAAAATGTTTTTTAATTGTTTGTGTTAAATTTTAATTATAAACTTCTGCAATAAAAATAAGGTTCTTTCAGTGTATAGTGCCTCCATCGACTGAGACTTCCAGTGTTGATATCAATTACTTTAAGAAGTAGACACTGAACTCCATTTGGGGAAAAGTGGTATTTTGTTTGGCAGAAGTCATATCTGTCAATAGACTTGAGAAATGATGTATTCTTTTTCAGGTTTGCTTGGAATCAGGGGGAAGATACTATAATGCTCATATTCAGGAAGTTGGAAATGAGAAAAATTCAGTAAGAGTTTTCATTGAAGAATTGGCAGAAAAGTAAGAATGTAATAATTTGTTGAATCACTAAGGCAGGGGTCCTCAAACTTCTTAAACAGGGGGCCAGTTCACTGTCCCTCAGACCGTTGGAGAGTGCGCACTGTGGGCCCAGGACGAGTTGGCTGCTAAGTGTGACAGGCAGCAGCGGCAAAAACACCCAGAGGGCCGGATAAATGTGCTAGGTGGTACGCATGTGGCCCACGGGCTGTAGTTTGAGGATGCCTGCACTAAGGTCTTTGGCTCCTGCTGCCTTTTTGCAATATTAAATTGATAATTACTAAGATGCTAGTAAGAGAACCAGGGTTATATCTGTTAGGGGTGGAGAACCTGTGGTTGGGGCCATAGGTGGCCTCCTGGATCCTTAAGTGTAGCCTTTTGACTGAAGGAAAATTTTACGGAACAAATACTTTTAATAACTTCATTAGTTTCCAAACCCTAGGCACTATCCAACTTATTAGAAATGTTAAATTTAAGGACAACAGAATTCTGATACAAAACTGTTCCTAGTAATTGGAAAAGTGGTTTGCTAAATGAGCTCCTGCCAATATCAAGATAAGTTAGTCTAGTCCTTTTCAAACTTTACCATGCATCAGAATTACCTGGAGGGCTTGTGAAAACACAGATTAATGAGCCAAATCTCCAAACTTTCTGATTCAGTAAGTCTGGAGTGGGGCCCAAGAATTTGCATTTCTAACAAGCTTCCAAGTGATGCTAATGCTGTTGGTCCACTTTGAGAGCCATTAAATGAGGCTATGCTACCCTACCAAATAACCAAAAAAAAATCTCAGCAGCTTAAAGCAATAAAATTTCTTTCTCCCTCATTTAGTATGCTCATAGTGGGTCAGCATAGGGGACCCAGGCCAACTGAGGCTCTATTTTAGCACATACTTCCATCATCACAGGCAGGGGGAAAAAGGAGAACATGACAAATCACTTGCTAGATCTTAAAACATCTCACATTTTATTGGCCAAAATGGTTTACGTAGCCAAACCTGATGTTAATGGGGTGGGGAAATAACAATCCTCCTCTAAGGAAGGGCAGCAAATATTTATGAACTAATACAGTCTGCCACAGGCTTTCTTCTGGAATGTGATAGGTACTACAAATAGCTATGAAATTGTGTAAACTACTCTTCGGTGTTTTGTTTGTTTGTTTGTTTATTTGTTTGTTTGTTTGAGACAGAGGCTTACACTGTTGCCTGGGCTACAGTGCCGTGTAGTCAGCCTAGCTCACAGCAACCTCAAACTCCTGGGCTCAAGCAATATTTCTGCCTCAGCCTCCCAAGTAGCTGGGACTACAGGCATATGCCACCATGCCCGGCTAATTTTTTCTATATATTTTTAGTTGTCCATCTAATTTCTTTCTATTTTTAGTAGAAGCGGGGTCTCACTCTTGCTCAGACTTGTTTCAAACTCCTGAGCTCAAACAATCCTCCCGCCTCAGCCTCCCAGAGTGCTAGGATTACAGGCGTGAGCCACTGTGCCCGGCCTACTCTTAGGTTTTCTAATTTAAAAAAGACAAACAGGAAAGCTAGTGTTAGCAGGTTTAAATGGAGTACACTTTAAAATGAAGTAGAAGAGGTTGAATATATGTATCAAAGGAGAGTTAAGTCTGTGTCACACTGACTTCATGGTGATACCTTTAACTTTTAAGGCACGTTGTTCCACTGGCTAACTTAAAACCAGTTACCCAAGTGACACCTGTTCCTGCCTGGAATGCTGTGCCTAGTCGGAAAGGAAGAAGTTACCAGAAAATGCCTGGGGCCTATGTCCCAGAAATAGGTTTGTATGCTAAAGATTTTTATTAGTCTTTTATTTTTTTCTTTCTTATAGCCCCCTTTACTTACCTACATTGTACCTTTTATCTAAGATATATCGTACATCTTGTTCTAGGGTATGGTTATTCAACTTTAGCACTTCATTGTTTGTGTGTGGGAGAAGAGTTTCCTGTGCGTTGTAGGATGCTTAGCAACATCCCTGGCTTCTAGCCACTAGATGCCAGTAGCACCCTCTAACTAGTTGTGACAATCAAAAATGTTTTCAGGCATTGCCAAATGGACCTTAAGGGAGGAAAGGGCAAAATTGTCCTGGTTGAGAACCACTGTTCTAGGGGACTTAAATCATATGTGGGAGCTTAAAAAAATTGATCTCAGAGAGTGTAGAAAGGTGGTTACCAGAGGCTCAAAAGGGTAATGAGGAGCAGGAAATAGGGGTTGGTTAATGGGTACAAAATTACAGTTAGAAAAGGAGTAAGATTTAGTGTTTGATAGCACAGTAGGGCCACTATAGTTAATAATTTATTGTATATTTCAAAATAACAGTGGATTTGGAATGTTCCTAACACAAATGGTAACTATTTGAGGTGATATCTCAATTACTCTGGTTTGATTATTATATGTTGTATGCTTGTGTCAAAATATCACATGTACCCCATAAATATTATAATAATTATATACCGAGAAAATTAAAAATAAAATAATTTTTTTAAATGTAGATTTTAGACTCTAATATTTCAGGGGGAACTATTTTTTTTTTTGGAGACAGAGTCTCAGTCTGTTGCCTGGGCTAGAGTGCTGCAGCGTCAGCCTAGCTCACAGCAACCTCAAACTCCTGAGCTCAAGCGATCCTTCTGCCTCAGCCTCCCAAGTAGCTGGGACTATAGGCATGCACCACCATGCCCAGCTAATTTTTTCTATATATACATTTTTCAGTTTTCCAGCTAATTTCTTTCTATTATTAGTAGAGATGGAGTCTTGCTCTAGCTCAGGGTGGTCTTGAACTCCTGAGCTTAAACGAACCACCCGCCTCGGCCTCTCAGAGTGCTAGGATTACAAGCGTCAGCCACCATGCCCGGCTGAAGTATTTCTTAAAGAACTAGAAAAATACCTCATAGAAGTAGCCAGAGATATTAACAGGCATAGTTTGTTAGAGAATAGTAACGTAGGTGACTGGATGACTCAGTGCTTTAATGGCCTATACTAAATTGCCTCTACTAAAGATAGTGCTGAGGTACTCATTGATACAGAAATTACCTGCTGGTTTTGCCCTTCTAAATGAAAGATCTCTAGTACATCCTTGAAAAATACAAAAATTCCTGTCTTATATTTATTTGGTTTGTTCCTAAGGAAAGCATCTGAGAGTTAAAGGCAGTGTAGGGTTGGGGGTGGGTTGATCACTGAACCTTTTGCTTTGGTTGTGAAGCTCATTTGCTATTTCTTTGTCTAAAAGCTATGTCAGAGATGGATGTGAAGCAGCGGAAGAAGATGTTCAAGAAAGTTCGAGGGAAAGAAGTTTATATGAGTATGGCTTACAACAGGGGAGACTCCCTTCTCCCACCTAGGCTTCAGCACAATGTGCATTATGGGCACGATCCTCCAATGCACTACTCACAGACAACTGGCAATATTATGTCTAGTGAACATTTTCATCCTCAGCGTTCATCTCAGAGACAAGGTCGGGGATGTAGGATGCCCAGGTGAGACATAACTGACTTTCAAGATAATGTATGTCTCTGTTTGGTTCTTGGAAATAATTCCTGGCCAGAATTACAATAGAATTGAGATACATCATAATAGTTTAGATTTCATTTATAACTTATGCCTAAAGGGAATATAGAGGAGGGAATTCATGTATACTTAAATTCTTATGAAATGAATTCATTGGCAGAATTGTGTTCTCATAGTCTAGGAAAATATGAAACAGTTGAAGAGATGCTAGAAGACAGAATGCCATCAAGATGAATGTCCATGTGATATATGGCACTGTGTCCATTAATAATGAATAGGCCTAATGCTAGTATTGGGAAGATCAAAGCTCTTTCTAGTAGGATGTATTAATTCTGTTTAACCACAGAGGCTGGCCACTCAAGCGGTAGTAAAGAGTTCTGTTTTTCTTTCCCTTTATTGTTAGGGATTCATCTCGTTTTATAAACAGGCAAAACATGGCAGGCCCTAAAGTTGGTTTTTACCCTGGCCCAGGTAAAAGATGCTGCCAGAGCTATGATAATTTCTCCTATAGATCTCGGTAAGTATTGTGTTGAAAGTCAGAGAAAATGGATAAGTCTGGTTTCATTGCTGAGTACTGGTTTTTAAAAAGTGTCAACTTTGAGATGCTTAAACCACATTATTTAGAAATTAGAAACAAGTTACTACATTTTATCATTTTTTTCTCTTTTTTATTCTCCAAACTACTTAAGTTCCTTTAGACGTAGTCACCGCCAGATGCATTGTTTGAATAAGGAGTGTCAGTACGGCTATGCCCCAGAGAATGGACAGATGCCCAGGGGTTTGGAAGAAACTATTACTTTTTATGAAGTTGAAGAAGGGGATGAGACTGCTTATCCAACTTTACCTGTGAGTGGGTCAAAGCTTTACTCAAAAAATCTATTTACTTTTTTCTCTTTTCTCTTCTCTTTTTTCTTTTCTCTCTTCTCTTCCCTCCTCTCCTCTACCCTCCTCTCCTCCCCTCCCCTCTCCTCTCTTCCCCTCTCCTCTTCGCTTCCCTAGTAAAGGCAATGTGAATAAACTTTAGATTTTTGCATGAACAACCAAATCTCTTTCTGGAAAATGGAGAATTTTTCCAGATGTTCCTATAAAAGGGGGTAGAGGGAGACAAATCTTGCCCTATATATTATGGGCTAATATTTTCTGCTTTCTTGATTATTCACATTTTATTTTAAAGTACATTTAAAGCATTTAATTACGATGTTCTCATAACACAGCAGTTCACATTGTTAGACTATTTTTTTAACTGACTTTCAAAACAATCTTTTAGCGTTTTTTGTTTTTCTGACTATCTAGGGATAATTGCATGTGTGTATGTTTCTTTGGTACAGAATCATGGAGGTCCCCCTACCATGGTTCCTGCTGCTTCTGGATACTGTGTTCCAAGGCGGGGACATAGCTCAGGCAAACAAACATTGAATTCAGAGGAGGAAAATGGCCAGAGTGACAATGGTGAGTAAATTATAGTTAAATATTTTTAAAAAGATGATTCTTGTGACATAGCACATCAAGGCTATGAAGTTGACCAAAGGTTTAGTTTTGGGGTCTCATTCTGTTCCAGTAGCTTAATTTTGAAAGAGTTATAAGTTCTCATCTCAGAGCTTATTAGGTTTTTGAAGATGTCTTGATATTTCTCTGAAGAATAGACTCCTATTTCAGTAGGCCCCACTACATTATATAAGTTATTTTCAGCTATCTGCATAGGTCTTTTATGAGTTTTGATTTGGTGAGATATCAGTATGGAAAACACTCCTTATTACTAAGGCACTATTCATAGTTGTCCTCACCATTTGTATAACTACTTTAGCTTTTTCATGTAACTAGTTATTATTTTATGTGACTGCTATGAAATAACAACTTTACCCACAGATGTCTACTTGATCTATAAACATTTTTATTAAATCTTTTGTTTTATCTATTCTAAGTAATTATAATTATAGTCCTTGTAGCTCTCTGAGGAATGTGGTATTCCTATTTAATATGAGGAAATTGAGGTTCAAAGGGTAATGGCAGAGATATAATTGTTTTGTAACAGCTTTGAGATATAATTTATATACCATACAATTCACCCATTTAAAGTGTATAATTCAATGAATTACATAACCATCACCACAATCAATATTAGAACATTTTAGATTACCCTTCCTAGGCGGAAACCTTGTGCCCATTAGTAGTCACTCCCCATTTCTCCCAACACTCCTACCCTTGGCAACTCCCAGTCTGTCTTCTGTCTCCATGTATTTGCCTATTCTGGACATTTGCTATAAATGGATTCATATAATATGTGGTTCTTTGTGACCAGCAGAGATAGATTTTGAACTTTGATTTGTCTGACTGTAAAGCCTGTATATACATACATACATACACTCTCTCAATAGTCATTGACATTTTGCTGTTTTTTAAAATTAGATTAATATTTTTCCCAAAATGTTAAGGGAGTACAGATGTTTTTGTTACATGGATACCTTGTATAATGCTTAAATGATACTTTATATGCCTACTGAAACAATTCTGGAGGATTGGGTGGCTGAAGGAGGTGTGAGGCATTCTGAATAACTTGACTTATTAATACTTTTTGTTATTTATGTGGAAGAAAATACATATTTCTAGGAATTTAATGAGAAGAAAAATCTAGCACCAGAATGATCTGTGAAAACTTTGTACATGCATGTGCATACATGTGTTTAAGGACACTCATTCTCTGCTCTTATTCAGATGATCCTTTCAGCCCTGTAATTTTAGATGTACTACTAACCTGTAGTGGCATATTTGAAATAACCAAATCTTTGTTCTCACTAAAATCCTTCTGTCTGGAGGAGTTGCATGTATGGGTAGTTGATAAGTGATATGTTTAAGAATCAAATCCAGTTTAGACCTGTGGGGTTTTATTTGGTGGAAAACTATCCAATTGAAGATTGACTTTTTCTGCATTCAGTGGCACAGAAATCTTAAAAGTACTTCAGTCTACTGAGCTGTCATTTGAAGATGAACTGGTTTTACATGTAGTAGTTCCATAAAACAGATTAGGTGTGATATATTCCTTTAATATCCACGTAAGGAAACAGGGTTATATTCAGATTACTTTATATAGTCATTGTGCCTAGTTCTTTTCACTTCTGTTAACCCTCCTTACAACCCTTATGAGCTAGATAGTCTTATCTTGTTTGACAGTGAGGAAATTGAGTCACAAAGATTAAATAACTTGCCTAAAGTCATGTGGTTAATCAGGATTCAGATCTAGGCAGTCCTTGCTCCAAAGCCTAAGTGCTTAATCACCACACTGTGTGTGCTGCCTTTCTGGAAAAAATGGATACAGCTGAGTTTTCACCTCTGCCTGACCTCTAAGAGCTAAGGGAATTTTCACAGGAGAAATTTGTACTGTTTACAGCTAATCTCCGGCTTCAATATCTGTTGATTAATATGAAAGCTCAAATCACCTTCTAGGATGTATACATTTTAGTTTTGAATATATATCCATAAAACTTGAGAAACAGCAAATGCTGGCCATTTGGCTCTGTTGAGCTAAAAAGACCTGTGTAAACATACTTCTGTCCTTTTGTTTTAGGGGGATATCATGAAGAATATCTTTATCCTTCAGGTCAGTGAGATCGAGATACAATCTGACATTTATCATTGTTTATGGAATTTCAAACTATAAAATAATGCTGATTTTTAACTTTACTTTGGCTATGTCCTCTAGAGCCAGACTATGAAACTTCAGGTGTTTATAGCACAACTGCATCTACAGCAAACATGGTAGGTATTTAATAATAGCAAACACTTATAGCTCCTACTGTGTACTAGGACACTGTTATAAGAGGTATACATATAAATGTATTGAAATCAGAACAACAGTATGAAACAATTGGTACCATTCTCATTTTTAGACGATGAAATTAAGACAAATCATCCAAATTCATATCCCTTTCTGAAATTTATTTAGAGATATTCCTAATATGTATGTATTGGTGTAAGGAAGTTCTAGCATTGGCAGTAACGGTCTTTTAGAGGGCTTTATTATTTTTGTATCAGTCAGAATGAACCATAAACCTCACTCAATAAAAATTTGTTATACTACATATCCAGTGGAGGTCTGTAGGAAGGCTGGCTTGGGAGCTCAGGCTGATGGAGGCTCCATCCATGATTGCCAAGACAGGAAATAAAAGATAGTACAGGGTGCACTGACTCTTACAGCTTCCACCAGAGATGACCCATGTCACTTACTTACTTTTCCATTTCATTGGCAGTAGCAGGGCCCACTGAAAAGTCTAACTTCCTGTTCTTGGAAGGCAAAAGTTAGAAACATTTTAACAGCACCAAGGACTACAACATTCAACTTGTTCTCCCTCCCATAGGCACATACTTGCTTCTACTCCAAAGGAGGCAACCTAAAAGTCCCTTTCAGTGTAATCAAACTCAAAAGCCCAGGATTTGGGGGTAACATATAGAATTCTTTATATTGGGTCCAGATGTGGATTATATTGATCTTCTAGCCTAAAACCTAATGTACAAAGTTTTTTATACCACTACCCCTCCCATTTATACTGGTGGAGCAGGGACTGAAAAATTGCAGTAAAAATTACTCAGAAAGGGGGAAAACAGGAAAAACACAATTACTGGCCTATAGAAAGTCTGAGGTCTTCATGGGTAGTCATTATAAAGACCCCAAACATGCGTGGGGATTATTCCCTGGAGGAACTCTCTGGTTCATTGTTTTCTGGGGATCTTGGTTACTCCAAGGCCCTTTTTTCCTTGGAAATCTTTGAAGTAGGCATTGGAGAATAATTCATCCTTGGCAACTGAGCAGCTTTCTCAGCCTGCTACTTACTCATAGAAGATTGGGGCCCCAGGGGTCCTTTCATCTCAGTTGAATGATTTTAGTTCTGGGTTGTGATTTCTTTGGCTATGTGATTAATTTATTCTGCCTCTCTGTTTTCTGTTAGTTTCATGTACCAGTAATCATACTGACAATTCTTTTTTGTGGATGTACCACTTTGATTTGCTCTAATTCTGTGCTTTTTTATCCCTATGTTTCTTTCTACTTGATTGCAGACACCTTGAGCTTATCAGGCATTGATGGACTAGCCATACATTTTGGATACTTTTCCATGAGCCATTTTGTCCAAGTGCAAGGATTTACTGGGTATTATATCCTGAGTTGAACTCTTGCTTTGAGACATCTAAATGCACTCAGATTTCAACAATGATTGAATTCTTACACAGAGGCCAAATTTTAACTGTTTTTTGTCATTCGAAGCATCTGTCAATTTTACCTTTTACTATTTAGGGTCAAAACAGTTGCTTCTTTAGCCCTATGAGACGCTGTATGCAAGGACTCTCTATTCCCTTTCATTCCTGCTTGAAAACTGCTTTCTACACATACCTGTCTTAAAATACCTTGCTCTAAACTCTGCCGAAGTAATCAAGACACAATACTAACATTCTTTCTTCTAAACTGCTTCTACTAAGAGCTCTACATATTTATAATCTCCTCCTAACTTAGGTTTTCCTTATAGCAGCACCCTACTTCTAGTTACCAATATATGTTTCAGTCAAGCTAGGTTATGCTGCAGTAACAACCCCCCAAAATCTCTGTGGCTTAATGCAGGCAAAGTGGCTCTTGCTAATGTTGCATGTCCAATGTAGGTTGGTAGCAGGCCCCTGTTGATCAGTCACTCAGGGACCAGGCTGATGGACACATACTTTCCCAATCATCTCAGCAGGGCAAAAGATACAGAAATTGAGCACTGACTCTTATTAACGTTTGTGCTCATATTTCATTGGCCAAACAAGTAACATGGCAATACCTAACTTTAGATGGACCTGGGAAGGGCAATCCTACCATCAACTGGAATAGTTATAAAAAACTTGAATAATTACCCTCTATTCTCTAATTATGATTAATCTTAACTTCATGTACTATAATTTTTGTTTTTATTGTTTAGGCCATAAATCATATGGAGAAGAAAACTCTAATTTTCTTCCCCTTCTTCTTCCCTTAATTTTCCCCCTTCTAGAGAAGGAGTCTCCCTTTCCCCTACCATTACTATTCATATATCATGTGCTTTTTATATTACCTCTTGAAATAGCCATCCAATTGAATAGGCAAGTAAAAATCTCACCATTGGGGGGGATGGCAAGAATAAACACTAGTTCTTTCTGTTCCTTTAATTTCACTTGTCACGTGTCTCTTTTTGCTGTTAATTTACTTAACCATATACCCCAATAGCTTTCAGTCTCTTCATGATATGCTTCGCTCTCACCCTCCAGCCACCAAATCCATAGTAAATTTCTAAGTGATTTTTTTTACAGCATTCTGTAAAGGGGAGGGCCAATGTAGGACTTCAATAAAAAACTCCAGTCACAGAACCTTCTAAGAATCCATAAACATTTATTCCTACTTCTTATTTCCATGCCCAACACTCAACTAAATCCTTCTCTAGAATTGTTTAGGAATTCACACAGGACCTTCTGAGCCAGGGCAGATGTTTTCTTTTTGACAAATACTTTGGCTATACTTGAACACAAACTTTGGAAATATCCAATATTAGGTCCATGTTAAGTGGGCTCATCTTTTCATAGTAGGGTTCCTCTTATTGTTCCCTGTGATCATTTACCCTATTTTTCTCTGTGTTTTACCAGTATTGTCAGTCTGCTGCTAGAGCTTTTGCTGCCATGACACACTGTCATGCATAAGTCTGAGCCTTTCAAAATCATTACTTTTACAAGATAAGGTCTTGAGCCAGAGGAGAATAGTGTTTGGGTCCTACTACATCTGTTACATTCTGCTTTGATAGGATGCAACTGCATAACAGGTTAACTCTTGTCCCGAGATACATCTTCAGATAGAATGCTTTTTTTTTAAGCAAAACTACTGTTGATCCTATTGCATTTGAAGCTTTTAAGTCAAGAAAGGCCACTGAGAAAGTGTTTAAATTTCAATTCTTAGTTACATTTTAGTATCTGCATTGGAACTAGAGTTGGGTGTCATGAGGATCTCTCTAGATAGTTAACAGTCACCTAAATTAGATGCTATTGTGATACTTTTGGGAGCATTGTCTTAGTAGTCACTTCTAAATTTGAATTATTTCAGGACAAATCACTTTTATTTAGTTTTAGGACATGTTGAAACAAAGCAGATCTTTTATTGATGTGTTGTTTTGTTTCTTGCTTTCCTCTTTATAACTTTATTTCTATATTCATTAAAGTCTCTTCAGGATGTAAATTCATGTTCTGTGTCTTCTCGTGACACAGTTACCTCATACAACTACTAGAAGGTAATCTTCATGGTATTATCAAACAGTTAGTTACAGTGATCTGAACAGAGGAAAATGAATTTTCTTTTACTTTCATCCTTCAAAGCAACTGCTTGTGTTCCTTTAAGTATTATAATCTTGTGGTGTCTGGCACAGTGATCAGTAAATTCATTCAACGAATTACTGAGCATCTGCTGTGTTCCAGACAGTATTCTATATGCTGGCCTTGGACTATTCATAGTCTACTCTGAACCTCTTAGTGTATGAGTGACTTAATAGTTACCTGTCAAGTCCATCTCATTTACTGAAACTTAAAGCTCTCCTGTAGAATGAGGAGTCAGCATAAAAAGGGTAGCAGAAATCATAGGAGTGAATAACATCATTCTGGGAAACGGAAGAGATTGTGAAGAGCATCCAGAATAGAACTAGTAGGTCACCACATTTTAGAAAATGGATAGAGAAGAAACAGGCAGGGAGGGAGGAAAAGCAGGAGAGTGAAATGTTATGGAAACCCCAGTAAGAGAATGTTTCAAGGAGCAGTCAAGTGTCAGTTGCTGCCAAAAGGTCAAGCAACATAAGGATTAGGAAGAATCTACTAGGATTTGTTGCCATAGAGACCACTGGTGACCTTGAATGGAGTTTTAAAGGGGGTATCAGCCACACTGCAATGAGTGGTAAGGAAGTGGAAACTGCCATTAAGGACAGTGTGCTCAAGAATAAGTCTGTTACTAGTTACAGCAACCCTGTACTGGGTGCTGAAGGGAAGTAGTCTGTACTCTTGAGCTGTGGCATAAGCAGAGAAAAATTGCAGTCTCATGAAGTTACAAAAAATGAAAAACACCTTTTCTATTAAAAGATGTATGCTTATGTGGGGAATTATATATGCATGTATGTAAAAAGGAATGTATCAAATCTCTGGAATAATGTGCAGGAAACCCTGAGGTTACCTGTTCAGGGAGAGGGCAGCTAGGCAGATGGCGAGCATGGGTGGGAGAGAAACTTTTCATTGTATACAATATGATACTTGATTTTTAAAATCATATTAATATATTACCTTTTCAGAAAAATGATAAAAAATTAAAGCTCTCAAAGTAATCTGGGATCTTCTAAAAGAAATGACCTTTCTATTTTAGGGTCTACATAAAGATTGATTTCTCAGTGTTGTAGTTATCAAAACAAAATACTATTTCCTGAAATTTAGGATCAGATAACAGGCTGATACTGTTTGAGAAACCAAACTTAGAGTTTTGAACTTTCTTTCATACTTGTAGGTGACGGGAAATTCTGCAGCAATTGCAGCTTCCTGTGCCAATAATGTTCCAGCTCCAGTCTTATCTAACTGTACAGCAGCTAATCAAGCTGGTAGTTGCACTTCAGTTTCTTCACAGAATGGTATACAACCTCTATTTGTATCTCCACCTACACAAGGCAGGCCAGGTAGGTTATTAGTGGGTGCTTACTTTGGAAGCCTCTTTTCCTGTTCATAAACATGCATATACAGCAATTCTAGTGATTAGATGTGATTAATTTCTAAAATTAAATATAATCTACTTAAGTATGTCTGCCATTGAAGAATCCATGATATTTGGGGATCAGGGTTTCAATTTTTTTTCTTACAAATTTGGCTCTAAGATTTTGTATTTATTGCTTTGCTACCCACTGAATTTTTATAGGACTTGTACTAGTTTTTCAAACTTTGAGTTAGGTTTTATTGTATACAAATTAACAGAAAATTTTCTCACTTTATGGAATAAATTCCTGAAAAGTTTATTATAAAATACATTCCTGTGTAATGAATTATTGTCCTGTGAATGTCATAATAAAGAATATAGGTTCTAGAATTTAAGTTCTGGTTAGAATTCTGGTTTTATAACTTACTAAATGTAATTTTGGACAAATTATTGAACCTTTCTTATCTGTGGCTTGTGAGTACTGATAGTACCAATTCATGAAGTGCTTGTGGAATTTCAGTGAGTTAATATAAGTTAAAATTCTCAGCAGAATTCTGAGAAGGTGGTGGCAACAACAGCATTAGCTTTTCAATACAAGTACCCAAATCAAAATGGAAATAGGAAAACCAAAACCCTTGGACATCATCTACAACAAAACTAGGTGAAAAGTTATCCCCATGAACCCCACTATTGAAGCAGGTGGGGACAAACCACCTGTCACAAGACCTACATGCTATCAGCCTCTGTGAGGGAGTAAGAATACAGAAGCATTGAGGATGCTATTTTATGGACCTGAGAAAGTGGGGTGGAGATTTTGGAAGTAGTAGCTAAAACTGGGAAGGGATTTGAGCTCTCTAATACTAGAAAAGTGCATGAGGCACATGGTAGAAGACTGAAGGGCGCAGAACAGTACCCCTAAAGACTCTTCAGAAGTGACCGGCTAGGGCTCATTTTTAAGGATAGTATTCCTCAATGGGGAGAAACTGCTAAGAGTAGAATCAGAATTGATCAGGACAGGGAAAAGAGTAAAAGAGCATTAAGGTTGAATGTTATACAAAGATCTCTTTAAAAAGGGAGAATAATACCCCTACAGACAGTGAAAGCATGTTAGGAATGTACCCACCAAACAGAACTAAATAAAAATGATTTCAAAATGAACTAAAGACATTAATAAAATACTAAAAAGCATTAAAGAATAACATAAATCAGAAATAGAAAAATTCACATAGGTAACAAAATTCAGGAAAGAATTAGAAAGGGAAGAAGGTCATTTCAATAAGAAGGATTAAACTGTAATGAGCTTGAACAAATACAGGTTGAGTATCCCTTATTCAAAATGCTTGGGACTACAAATGTTTCAGATTTGGTTTTTTTTTTTTTTTTTTTTGGGAATATTTGCATTATACGTTATACTTACTGGTTGAGCATTCTTAATCCAAAAAAATGAAATTGAAAATGCTCCAATGAGCGTTTCCTTTGCACATCATATAGGCACTCAAAAAGTTTTAGAATTGGGAGCACTTTGGATTTCAGTTAGTCAGATTAGGCATATTCAACCTGTATGCAAAACAGGTAATGCTTTAAGAGAAATAATAAGGATGTAAAAAAGGGAAAACCTAAAATTGAAAAAAATGAAGATAAAGACTAAGAAGTGTCTGGCCGGGCGCTGTGGCTCACGCCTGTAATCCTAGCTCTTGGGAGGCCGAGGCGGGCGGATTGCTCAAGGTCAGGAGTTCGAAACCAGCCTGAGCAAGAGCAAGACCCCGTCTCTACTATAAATAGAAAGAAATTAATTGGCCAACTGATATATATATAAAAAATTAGCCGGGCATGGTGGCGCATGCCTGTAGTCCCAGCTACCCGGGAGGCTGAGGCAGAAGGATCACTCGAGCCCAGGAGTTTGAGGTTGCTGTGAGCTAGGCTGACGCCACGGCACTCACTCTAGCCTGGGCAACAAAGCGAGACTCTGTCTCAAAAAAAAAAAAAAAAAAAAAAAAAAAGACTAAGAAGTGTCATTGAAGTTAGGCAAAGAGGATCAAACACTGATAGAAGTCTTTGAAGAAGAAAACCAAAGCAAGGGAACAGAAAAAATATGAAAAGCTATAATTTAAAACCTTTACTGAAATTAAAAAAAACTTTTAGAGAACATACCGAAACAGCATGCTACATATCTGAGAATATTGACCTAGACCAACCAATGCCAGAATATTCTAGTAAAATTACTGAACTAGAAAGTCATTTGAGTATCTAGCTAAAAGGAATATAACAGAAATAATCATTAAATTTTGACAGCATTGCTGTATGCTAGAAGATAGAGAATATTTTTACCATTGCAGAAAGTTGTATTGGACAACAATGTACTAGAGAATGAACTTTGAATTTTAAACTACCAAAACAGAGACATCAGAGTAAGACCTGGTGATAAATATTAAATACATAGCTACTTGTAGAATTAAGACAAAATGAGGGCTGAGAAGTTGAGAATATACTAAATAGTAGCCTTATGTTTGAACAGCGTAAATATAGCTATTTTTAAAAATGATAGAATTGAGAGAATATATATAGGACATGTTTTAATGCTCTCAATGACATCAGGTTCTTTTATCTAGATACTCAGAGTGTTATTCTGAGGTTGTGTAATGTGGTCTAAAATTAATGAGTAACTCAGATGTTCTAATTTTATCATTTTCCTATATTCTTGTTAACCAAGATTTTCTGTATGTAAAAGAGGTAATACAGATGTAGCAAAAAGATCGCTTCTTGGCCTTTGGACTTTTGGCTAAGATCAAATGCAGATGTGGCAAAGAAGCCAAGTAAAAACTTTTATGGTCTTGGATTTGAATCGGAAGTATCGATATGAACTTGAGATGTTTTATCTTTACATATATGTTTCTTAGCTCTGTCCACTGAAAGATGTAGAAAGAAGTATGCCTAGCACACAGTTTGTGGTTTTAAAATACCATTTATCGCTTTTATAAAAACAAGGATTTGTGGAGAAATGGCCAATTCCAGGTCTGGGCAGGAAATGCTCAAGATGAGCTTGGAATATCTCATTATACCAGATATCAAGGAAGCTATCGAGTACTGGGGTCTTGTCATAAGGACTCAGGAGCCATCTTGAAGAGGTTTCCACTGGCTAGAGATAGAATAGTTTGAGCCTTAACAATGACAATTACAATAAATTGGAACATGTCAAAAATGTTAAGTTCCTAATGATATTTTAAGAATTGGTCACCTTAAGAGTATGAGAAGAAACCAATTCATTTTCTTTAAAACTGGAAAATAAAGTAAAAGAATCAAGCCTTTTATCTGGCTTTCTCATAGGAACTATACCACTGATTAACCAAATAATGGATATGGGGAAGTATCCCTTTATAATAGTATTTTAACTAGTCAATAAAAAAGTGACAGAACATAATTTTGTAGTTCATAATGAATGGATGGACATTAAACATCAGTAGCTGCTAAGATTGCAAAGACAAGCATTAGCTGTAGATGTGCCAAAGGAATCAATCCTGAGTCTGATCCAGTCTCCTGGATCTAGCTGCCTATTGGCAGGAAATACAGAAGAACATGTTGAACTGCAACATGAGTGTGTTATCAGCAAAATTGAGACTATGGAAAGCTTGACAAGTCAAAGGGCCCAGGTTCTTCAAATGAAAAACTGTAAGGAAATGAGAGGGATGGAGCAGGGACCAATAGATTAAAAGACATCCTAGATATGTCAAATATTTTTTAATGGTAAGATTAAAAAACTCTCTAGAAATGCACATTTGAGTGACAAAACTCTAATAAAAATTACAAGGAAGTGATTATTAAAGTTACAATAATGTTAATCATGGGGGAAGGAAGAGGCCTGTGATTGGGATGCGGCAAAGGAAATTATTTGGGGTGATGGTAAAGTTCTATTTCTTGACCTGGGTGGTATCTACCTTAAAATAATTCATTAAGTCATACATTGATTTGTTTTCTGTGTATATTTAATTTATAAATAAGTGTTTAGCACCATGCCTGGAGCAAAAAAACGTGATATATGTTAATATTAGAAATTTTTTATTGGAAATGTTAATGTAGACCCTGATTTTACTACATTGTGTTAATTGTAGGAGAAAACATTGGCTGTCTGCTTCTGGCAGACATCTGAGCTTAAAAAATTCAAGTGACTGGTGAATCAACCATGATAATGTTTCATTTATATGGAATAATTGAAAGTTTACCATTTAAATGGCAGATTTTTCTAAAAATTGTAGACTTCATTTATCTTTTTGTTCCTTGAGTCACAGGAATTGTATCACTTATAAACTTCAGTGATAACTCTGTTTTACTAGATCTGGCTGCTTTTTAGTTCTTTGTCATTCTTGTCAGTTCCCTAGATGAAACAACTGATTCCCACCCACCTCCTTTGTTGTTCATGTGTCTCTTTGGCAGGCCCCTCTCTCATCCTTTAAGTTACTGCTAATCTGACAGGTAACTAACTAGATATGATGATTGCCTTTGCTTATGAATCTCCTCATAGGCATTAAATCCTGGCAACTTCCAACTTTGAGTTGTGGTAACTGTTCCCAAGGCTTTTGCCAGGGCAGGAACTAGTCATTCACTTGCCCTGAGTGTAAAATTTTGAGCGGGTCCCAAAAAACTATCACATTCATTCATTATTTTTTAAAATCAAGATTAATGAGAAAAAATTCATGATGAACAAAGTATCGATTTTAAATAAAGGGAGAAAGTGTGGGTTAAATTTAGGGTGAGTTGAATGAGGCATTTACTTTTGGTGGTGTCATACAAGTGCAGAGTTGGATCCTGCCTTCATTGAAAATCTTGATATTTTATCCATCATAGATTTTTTGCATTAATTTTGGTGGCTCTTTAAATTTTGCACTGGAGTGCCTCACCATTAGATATTCATGTTCTCTTCTGAAATGTCCTGAAACAGACTGTAACTGAATGGACGGGGAAATCAGCATTCTGAATGCATTACATTGATTTCCACTAATATTTTAGAAAATTTTGCTTCCGTGGTTTGGAGTCATCCCTTGAACTGTATCTGTTAAGCCTACAGAGCCCTTTAAGTCTGGGGATGAGATGCTCATGTAGAGCATCTTGAAATTGTAAAAGCAACTCTAGCAATTTGAAATTGTAAAAGCTTTTTCTTAGAGGGCTTACTGTAATACTACACATTTATAAAGAAGGTGATTTCAAAGTAACCTTCAAATTTCTGCTACCTTTCATTCTTTCAGGGCTATGGGAATTTATTTAGCTACCTCTAGTTAACTAATCTAGTGTCTAGTAGTTGGTTTTTACCTAGTGATCATAATTACATTCTGCTATCTTTAGCTAATTGACTTTACTCCCTTTGCTTTTTAAAACAATGTGATTCGTTTTGAGTGCTAGTTTAAAAGGATTAAGAATAGAGTTTTGTTGGAGAAGCCATTATTTTATTTTAAAAAAATCAATAGATCTAGAGCATTTGGGGATATTCTGAAAATTAAATTCCTCTTCCACAACTGTAGAAGAGATTTTAAATGTATGACAAAACTCAAAAATGGTTGAGCAAAGTTTAAAAATGTGCCATTTAATTTAGATGCAGTGTAATTCATTTTTGGTGCCCAGTTCTATGAGTTTGGACAAATGCATACAGTTGTTGTGATAACTACCACCACAATCAAGAAAGAATAGTTTCATCACCCCTAAAAAAAATTGTTTATCAAGTTTTAAATCACTCTAAGAGGTACATCTCCTATTCCTATTAGCCTGTAACTATATAAAAGATATAGATGAGTATATTGTTAGTATTTGTCAGTGAATAAAAACAATGTGGATTACTTCTTGCTAAATTACCAGAATAACAGATTCACCTTGTGTGGACTGTTCCTATACTAAATTCAGTATGCTAAAACTCTGAATTCAAATCTTTATTTTTTTTTTTTTTTTTGAGACAGAGTCTCGCTTTGTTGTCCAGGCTAGAGTGAGTGCCGTGGCGTCAGCCTAGCTCACAGCAACCTCACACTCCTGGGCTCCAGCGATCCTTCTGCCTCAGCCTCCCGAGTAGCTGGGACTACAGGCATGCGCCACCATGCCCGGCTAATTTTTTATATACATATCAGTTGGCCAATTAATTTCTTTCTATTTATAGTAGAGATGGGGTCTCGCTCTTGCTCAGGCTGGTTTTGAACTCCTGACCTTGAGCAATCCGCCCACCTCGGCCTCCCAGAGAGCTAGGATTACAGGCGTGAGCCACCGCGCCCGGCCTCAAATCTTTATTGAATAATCATACTAAACTTCTATACTTTTCAGGGTTAGAATGATAGTGCAGATAGGTATACAGTGGTGAAATTTGGTACTTGAATTTCTAAGTTGGTTAAAATGGTTCAATTAAGCTTAAGAGTTGTTGTATCATCTTTTGTCAGAAAATTTAACAAATTTAGCTGGCATATTATATATAGAGAGATAAGTGTTTTATCTAGGTTGGAACTATGTTTTATCGTCAGGATTAATATTTAAATATTTTAATTTCTTATGTCAAAAACTGAAACTTTTAAATGAGTATTGTTTTTAAACTATAGTAACAGATGTAGAAAGTTAAATAAAATATTATATCTAGCCTCTTTTGATTTAGATTCTGTACCTCCTTAGAAATAGAACTGCCATGATTTAGTGTTCCCTGTATTCCTCAGATGCTACCAATAGAAGAAACCTTCAAGAATTGCTAAAATTTGTAATATCTGCAATTTAGTCTATCTCTTATTAGCTTCCACATCTTGTGATTTGACTGAGAGTGACAGATTGCTGAAAATATTCTTAAATTTGCATTGGGTATTAAACTAAGTTAAAAGTTTGTTTTAATGGCGTTTTATTCATATACCTGTTAGCTAAACATTAAGAGTCTGATAGTCAAAGCTCTGCCACTTCCAGTTTCTTCCTTTTAATTTCCAGTAATTTTCTTAATTCAAAACCACATGTAATGAACCAGTTTTCAACTGCAGTGTGTAAAAGAATTTGTGTACATATGGAAATAACACTCATCAGAAATCAAGCATGTGGGACGGGGGAGGAGGTGGGAGGGGAAGGGTAAATTCACACCTGACGGATACAGTGCACACTATCTGGGTGATGGGCACACTTATAACTTTGACTCAAACTGTACAAAAGCAGCTAATGTAACCAAAACATTTGTAGACCTGTAACATTCTGAAATAATTTTTTTTTGAAAAAGAAGTGTTCTTTGACCTCAGTGACACAAGAAAAGTACAAGATGAGCTACTGTTTATAAGGAGTTGTGCATTGCTACTTTTTTTGTTTGTTTGTTTTTGTTAGTGATTGCCTCACCATCCTATCCATACCATTCTGTTCCTATTCCTGCTGCTGCCGCCTCTCTACCACCACCGCCACCGCCACCACCACCTCCTCCTCCTCCCCCTCCTCCTCTTCTTGATGTGGGAGACACTTCAGGCTTACCACCACCACCTCCACCTTATTCCTGTGATCCAAGTGGCAGTGATCTGCCTCAAGGTAAGTAGATTTTAAGACTTGGGTGAGAGTTATTTAGACCTGAGGATTTTTTTTTTTTAATTTTAGAGCATATCTATCTTTGGTTGACCTCTATGGCTAGGTAGGTGGGGAAACAAATGGAAATTGACTTGAGAGTTTAATGATTAGGTAAGTGATTAAAGAAAGGAACAATCAAAAACTGAAAGCCGGCCGGGCGCTGTGGCTCACGCCTGTAATCCTAGCTCTTGGGAGGCCGAGGCGGGCGGATTGCTCAAGGTCAGGAGTTCAAAACCAGCCTGAGCAAGAGCGAGACCCCGTCTCTACTATAAATAGAAAGAAATTAATTGGCCAACTAATATATATATATAAAAATTAGCCGGGCATGGTGGCGCATGCCTGTAGTCCCAGCTACCCGGGAGGCTGAGGCAGAAGGATCACTCGAGCCCAGGAGTTTGAGGTTGCTGTGAGCTAGGCTGATGCCATGGCACTCACTCTAGCCTGGGCAACAAAGCGAGACTCTGTCTCAAAAAAAAATAAAAAAAAAAAAACAAAAAACTGAAAGCCTAATCAATAAGTGGATGGTTAGTTGACTCATGCTGCATTTTTGGGTAGCTACATGTCTGTCCTAAAGAAGATTATCAAATGGATATCTTTGCTTTTCTTAATGATGTTTCTTGAAAAGCAGAAGTCAGTATTAAAATTTTCTTCATTTCTTAAATTCTTTCCACATGGCTATGAAATTGTTGAAATCTTTGATATTTAGGGGTCCAACTAAATTTTAAAGCCTTGGATTTCAGCTGTGTGCTTTTGTTTTCTTAAACAACTAAGGAGTAATTTTCCATCAGAAATTCTTTGTTACCTCTCAATGTGGCAATATTTTTCAAAAGAGAATTGTAGTTGAGAGTTGTTTGTAACTTACATATACTTCCTTTGCCATAACATTCTTTTGATATTTCTAGCTACTTCTCTATTCTATTTTGGGATTTTTTCCCAGCCCCTAAAGTAGTCACCAAGATGTTCTTCAACTTTTCGCCTACCTTTAAACTTCATTATTACTTCTGTGTAGTTGATTTCCTAAATCTAACTAGCCTTGGCCTTGGAAATTGCAATTACTTGTCTCCAGCTACTTGCTAAATATTTTCACTGAGCTTTAGTTTTCATTTCAAACTTAAAATATCTATAATGAAATTCCTCATATTTATCTCCTCCTTAGGCCACAAAACGTTGACTTTCCTCCTCAGTTTATTATTTTGTTAAGTGTTATTTCCAACTAATTTACCCAGTATCTAAACTCTAATTCCTTTATTCCTCTCCTCTCCCTTACCTCCTTGTACCCAATATGTACTCGGTCACCACATAATGTTGGTTTTGCATTTTTCCAAAATTTTATTATGAAAATATTCAAATGTTCATCACAATTGAATTTTAAAATGCATAGTCATATATATACCATTGAGATTCTTTTTTGGTAATTTATAAATGAAAGAAATTTATGTTCTCATAGTCCTGGAGGCTGGAAAGTCCAAGATCAAGGCACTGGAAGGTTTGTTTTCTGGTAAAAACCTGTTCATCATAGATAGTGCCATGTACGTGTCTTCACATGGCAGAAAGAATGGAAGGACAAAGGGGGGACAAATGCCATATCATCATGTGCTGCTAGAGCAGCAGAGAACACCTAGATTCTGTCATTAATGTTTAACTGTACCTTATCATCACATTTCTGTTCATCTTTCCCTCCGTCTCTGTTAATAAAATCCGTCTTATTTTTGATGAATTTAGAAGTAAATTGTAGCCATCAATGTATTTCCCCATAAAAACTTCAGTGTACATATTAACTTGAGTTCAGTATCTAGTTTTTCCTTTTGATGTAAAGTTTACATATAATGAAATGCACAGAACTGAAATGAACACTAGCTGAATTTTAACAAATGCATGCATGTACATATGTAACCCAAATCTCCATCAAGGTATAAAATATTACCATTATTCCACAAAGTTCCTTCATGCCCTTTCCCGGTTTTTCTCTATGCCCATCCCCATTTCTCCCCCAGAGGCAGCCACTGTTCTGTTTTTTTTTTCCACCACCTATTAGTTTTACCTGTTTTAGAATTTCATATAGTATAATCATATAGTAAATGATTTCTATAGAAACTTGGCAGCATGTTTTTGAGCCTTATCCATGATGTTGCATATTTTGGTACATTTGCTTTTATTGCTGGGTAGTATTGTTGATAGACAACTGAGCTATTTCCAGTTTAGGGCTATTAGGAATGAAGCTGCTGTGAACATTCTTATAAAAGCCTTTGTGAATGTATGTTTTTTATTTCCTTTTAGCAAATACCTAGCATTGGAATTGCTGGGTCATAGACAGGTGTGTTTAATTTTATAAGTAACTCAGTTTTCCACAGTTGTACCATTTTGTATTTCTATCAGCAATATATAAGAATTTCAGTAGTTTCTCATCCTCACCAGTATTTAGTGTTGTTACTTTATTTAATTTTAGCCATTCTGGTGACTGATAACGAATACTTTAAAAAAACTTTCTTGTAGAGTAGTTTTTTGTTCACATCAAAATTGAGGGGAAGACATAGAGGTATCCATTTTACCACCTCCTCCCACAGATGCATAGCCTTCCATATATGACTATCCCCCACCAGAGTGGTACATTGTTACAATTGATGAACCTACAATTGACACATCATTATCACTCAAAGGCCATAGTGTATATTAGGGTTCACTCTTGCTGTTATACTTTCATGAGTTTGGACAAATGTATAATGACATATATCCACCATTATAACATCATGCAGAGTATTTTCACTGCCGTAAAAATTGTCTGTGCTCCACCTGTTCATCTTGCCACAGCCCTTGGCAATCACTGATCTTTTTACTGTCCCTATAGTTTTGACATTTCCAGGATGCCGTATACTTAGTAATAGGCATTTAAGGTTCCTCCATGTCTTTTATGGCTTGATGGCTTATTTCTTTTGAATGCCAAATAATCCATTGTCTGGATGTACCTTGGTTTATATATCCATTCACCTACCAGAGGATATCTTGGTTGCTTCCAAGTTCGGACAATTATGAATAAAGTTGCCCTAAATATCCATGTGCAGGGTTTTGTGTGGAAATGTGTTTTTAACTCCCTTGGGTAAATACCAGGGATCATGATTGCTGGATCAAATGGTAAGAGAGTTTAGTTTTTAAAGAAACTGTCAAACTGTCTTCTAAAGTGGCAAGACCATCTTTGTTCCTACCAGCAATGAAGGAGAGTTCCTGTTGCTCCACATTCATGCCAGCATTTGGTGTTGTCATTGTTCTAGATTTTTGCCATTCTAATAAATGTGTGGTATCTCACTGTTTTAATTTGCATTTCTCTTATGACATCTGATGTGGAGCATCTTTTCATGTGCATATTTGCCATCTGTATATCATCTTTATTGAGGTATCTGTTAAGGTCTTTGACCCATTTTTTAAATTGGGTTCTTTTCTTACTGAGTTTTAAGAGTTCTTTGTATATTTTGGATAAGCAGTCCTTTTTCAGGTATGTCTTTGTAAAGATTTTCTCCCAATCTGTGGCTTGTCTTTCCATTCTCTTGACAGTGTCTTTTCCGGAGCAGATGTTTATGGTTTTAATGAAGTCCAACTCATCAATTATTTCTTTCATGGATCATGCCTGTGGTGTTATATCTTAAAAAATCATTGCCATACCCAGAGTCATCTAGATTTTTTTCTGTGTTATCCTCTAGGGGTTTTATAGTTTTGTGTTTTATGTTTATGTCTATGATCCATTTTGAGTGAATTTTTATTAGGGGTGTAAGGTCTGTGTATAGATTCAGATTTTTGCATGTGGATATCCAGTTTGATTACTTTTTTCATGTGCTTATTGGCCATTTGCGTATTTTTGAAAAGTGTTCACATGACAATTTTTATATTGGGTTGCTTGTTACTGAATTTTGGAAGTTTGTTGCACATTCTGGATACTAGTCTTTTTGTCAGGTATGTTTTGTGAATATTTGCTCTTATTCTATGGCTTATCTATTTTCTTCATGATGTCCTTTGATGTGCAGAGGATTGTAATAGCAATGAAATTAATCAATTTTTTTGTTTATTGTTTTCTCTAGCCTAAGAAAGAAACTTTTGTGTATCACCAAGTCATGAAGATGATATTAATATGGTTTCCTCTAAAAGCTTTGTTTTTCATTTTATGTTTAGGTCATCCATCCATCTCAAATTAATTTTTGTGAATGGTATGAGATGGGGGTTGAGTTTTTTTTTCTTTTCTTTATGGATATCCACTATTCTAGCAGTACCATTTGTGAAACAGATTTTCCTTTTTCATTAGATCACTTTGGTGTTTTAGTAAAAAATCAAATGACTGTTTTAAGTGTAGGTCTGTTTCTGAGCTTTCTTCTTTTGCATTCATCTGTTTTTTAATGCTTATGCCAGTACCACACTGTCATTTTACTGTTTTTTGAAGTCAGGTGGTAAAATTTGCATTTCTCTTTGATCATCAATTTTTAGGACCCCCTCCAATAAAAAACCTGGGAATTTGGGATTGCGTTGAATCTATAGCTCAGTTTGGGGAGAATTACCACTCTAACAATATTGTCTCTTTGAATCCATGAACACAGTCTATGTGTCTGTTTATTTATGTCTTCTTTGGTTTCTCACTATTCTTTTTTTTTTTTTTTTTTGGTGTAGCAGTCTTCTATATTTTTTGTTAAATGTGTTACTCTGTATTTGGAGTTTTGGTGCTGTAGTAATAGAATTTTTAAACTTTCATTTTGCCATTTTGTGCTGCTAGTATGTAAAAAATACAGTTGATTGTTGTATGTTAATCTTGGCTGACTTATTAAAAATCTCTTTCACAGTGAGTTTTTAAAAATATCCACTGCCTCTTTCATAGGTCATGCCTTTATCACCTCATCCCTGAACCATTAGAGTAGTTCCCAGTTGGTCTCACTGCTCCTGTATCTGTACTCCTGTCTCTTCCTAGCTCAGAAACCTTCAATGATTCCACAGTTTCTGTAGATTAAAGTTCAACAGATTAAGTATGGCATTTATGACTTTTCACAATCTAGTCTCTACTCCATTCCAACTTATCTTTTTCTATTCTTACATGAACTCTGCACCTGACTGTCTATTCTAAGCCTTTGCCGGCATTATGATTCTACTCAAATTCTTTCCCTATCCACTCTTCCATCTAATTTCTATTAATCCCCCAAAGGTGCCTTGTAAACATTAGCAGGTGTTCCTTATTCTCCATGGCCCTAGCAATCACTCTACTACTTTCTGTCTCTATGGATTTGCCTATGGTGAACATTTCATGTAAATGAAATCATTCAATATGTGATCTTTTGCAACCAGCTTCTTTCGCTTAGCATAATGTTTTCAAGGTTCATCCATGTTGTAGCTTGTGTCAGTACTTCGTTCTTTTTTTATGGCTGAATAATATTCTATTACGGAGATACAGACATACCTAGTTTTACTGTGGTTTGCTTTATTGCCCTTTGCATATAATTGCATTTTACCACAAGTTGAAGGTTTGTGGCAACTCCATGTTGAACAAATCTTTTGGCACGATTTTTCCAACGGTCCTGTGCTCACTTCATATTTCTGTGTCAGCATTTTTAGCAATAAACTGTTTTTTAAAGTATGTATGTTGGTTTTATAGATCTAATGCTATTGCACACTTAAGAAGACTGCAGTATAGTATAAACATAACTTCTGTAGGTACTGGGAAATCAAAAATTTGTGTGACTTGCTTTACTGCAATATTCACTTTATTATGGTGCTCTGGAACCAAACCCACAATATTGAGGTATGCCTGTACTGTATTTTATCTATCAGTTGATAGACATTTGGGGTGCTTCCACTTTTGGGCTGTTAATACTGCAATGGACATTTGCATATAAGTTATTTTGTTGATATATGTACCAAGGAGTAGAATCTTATGACACTTGTGAATTTACTTCCTGCTCTTATCTTTTCATATTCTTTAGCTTGAGCATTAGACTTTATACTATACTCTCACATAATAATCATAATACAAGCTTATTCTTTGAAAAATGGCTGTAAACATTTTTATATATATGGAGTCTCCAAGTATAAGAAAGGGTATTGTAAGAAATTTTATCACCTTAGGATATAACTCATTTTGAATTATGTTGCTCATTGCCTTCTCTTTAGAGTTCTAGTGGTAGTTATGTTAGTCATGATAAATAAAAACAAGGTAAATATTTTCATATTGTGCTAGTTGTCTCAGAAGGCATCATTAATCTCAGAATCAGTGAAGCATTAGTTTGTACTATATAATAGCACTAGCAACTGAGGACCAAAATGATTGCTTATGTAGTAAAGTTGTATTAAAGTAGAATTTTCTTTGAAATAAGCAAGAAAATGCTCTTACTGGATTCTTCCTAAATATTAACAGAGTGGTATTCCTGTAACACCTGCCTAATATTAAGACTAGAAATAAAGTTGTATTTGGTGATTAAACCTTGGATCAGAAAATGATCTTACATATATTGGTAGGTAAATGGTCATTTGCCATAAGGTAGAGTTGAGTGTGGTGTCAGTGTAGGAAGACTACATTGATACTTACCTTAATGCTCAAAGAGGAAGCTTTTAAATAATAGTTCTAATTGCTTATGTCAATCTAGTCACTAAATTTAAATTTTTTAATTGTAGATACAAGAGTTTTGCAGTACTATTTCAATCTTGGATTGCAGGTAAGGATCATGTTACAATTGCTTTGATGAGCTCTATATTAAAAATATAAGCTATTTTGATAATCAGACTCTTGGCCTTCAAAAGCCGAGAACACATGAGAGGGCTGAAAATTTAATTTCTAAGAGACCTAAGATGATGATATAGGTAAGTTTTCTACTCTAGCCTCCCTGTGCTTCAGTTTCTCTTAATGTAAAATTGTTGTTAAATTGAAGAGAGTGGGGACTGGGCTCTAAGCAGCACAACCTCAGCATATGTTAGATTAACCTTCATATTTAACATATATCAACCGTTCACTGTGTTTTTCTGTGTCAAAATAAATGTTATCCTGGTTGCTTAAAATATTTTATGACTGTTTCTGCATTTTATGTGAAAAGTAATCAGAGTGATTCAAAGACATTTAAAGAGTTGTATTATTTTTAAAGCACTCGTGTATATTTGCCAAACACTGCTTTTCACCACTCCCCTGAGTTGTCGAGGCACAGGTACTGACAAATGTCTTGATATCACTGAAGGTATCTCCGATTTGAGGTGAAAGCTTTTGTTCTTTCAGGGATCATTTTCCCCCTGAAATACACTTCTAACATAATAAAATGGAATACTTACTGAAAAGAAAAAATGCATCTTAAGATTTGGCAGATGATAAGCTATATGGTCTCCTAGATAATGCTTAGATTAGTTTATATTCCCTGACACAGATTTTCCTAAAGCCTTACACATGTCAATGCCAGAAAACTGTCTCCCCAGATAGTACACATCTATAAATTGGGTTGTAGGGTGGCTTTTTGTTCTTTGAGACTATTTTTCCTAAATGCAATTTCAAAAATTGATAAACTATTTGCCCATTCAGTTATGTTAGTTTATTATAGTCACATGTGGAAATTTTGTAGTCTATTTCACAAAACAGGGGCATTTTAAATATTCTCTTGCCTTTAAATCACGGGAATACCAAGAAATGCTGAATAGTTTATGTATATGTGTTTGTATATATTTAAAGAAAGGTCTCACTGTGCAGTGGTATGATTGTAGCTCACTGCAGTCTCTGTCTCCTGGGTTCAAGCGATCCTCCTGTCTGATATTTTAATATATTTTATATTAGAATTAATAGCATCCATTGTAGTCCATTTAGAAAATACAAAGGTATAAAGAAAACCAAAACCACCTGCCTAACCACTGTATACTTTCCTTATGAAGGAAAGTCATATTTCCTTATGACTTTCTTATATTTTACACAATGTAGATTATGCTGTATAATGTAATGTTTTAACAACACTTGGATTTTTTCTTTATATATTTGACAGCATAATTTTTATTGCTTATATAGTATTTCATCATATTCATTCACCCAGTTCCCCATTGTTACTTACGTTGTTCAACATTTTTGCTTTTAAAAATGTTATTAAAAATGTCTTTGTATACATGTCTTTGCGTATATCTAATTTCCTCAGGGCACTTTCCTAAAAGAATTCCTTGGTCCAAATATGAGATACAAATGTAACAGAAGACCTTAAAGTTGTGATAGAGAATAGACTTTCTAAATGTTAAGTCTTTTAGGTTAAAAAAAAAGCCATTGCTGCTTCACCTGAAAATCATGGCCCAGTTTTTTCATTTTTTTTTTAGTGAGGAACTGTACTGTGTTAAGAATAGAGATCAGTAACTTTTTGTTTTTTGTTGCCCTTTCTTGTTCAAGTGCTATCACCATAACTACTGGCACTCCATGGTCTATGTGCCACAGATGCAGCAGCAGTTTCATGTAGAGAATTATCCAGTCTATACTGAGCCACTTCCTCTGGTAGATCAAACCATTCCTCACTTGTATGGTGAGGCAGGGAGAGCAGATGGCGCACAGGCGGACACATCAGCAAATGGTGAGTTTGTAATAAGATTGCTGGCAAGAAAGACAGCTAGATTTTATTGTGTGTAATTTAATAGCCTTCAGATTTTCATTAGGTCCATATACTAGACCAGTGGTTCTCAAGACATGATATGTGGACCCCTTGGGGTACCTAAAACTCCTTCAAGGGATTCATGAGGCCCAAAGAATCACAGTAATACTAGTCTTTTATTTGCCCCTTTCACTGTGTTGTATTTGCATTTAGGGTATAAAAATCAGTGGTGGTTATAAAAAACCTGGCCGCTAAGTACAAATTGACACTGGCACCAAACTCTGCTAGTAATCAGTATCTTCCTCACTACCGTACACTCATGGTACAAAAACGCCAATTTCTTTTTGTTTACTGAAAGGCATTCTTATGTTTACAGAGTTTTATTCTTGAAAAATTGTATTTAATTGTCTTTGTCACAAAATAGGAACTCTCCATAAAACATTTCTGCATGTTGAATGAAATATGATTATTAAGGAAAAGGGCTTATACTATTGAGTTATGAGTTGAATTAGCTGACTTTTTTCCATGGAATACTCTTTACTTGAAAGAGTGATAGACAAACTGATTATTCAGTCTTGGTTGATCTGGCCAACATTTCCAAACATGAACAAAGTGAGCTTGTCACTTCAGAAAAACAACTGGTAATATTTGTTGTCAAAGATAAAATACTAGCTTTCAAATAAAAATTAGAGTTTTGGAAAACTTGTACCTGCCCTTATGAGCTTGACAGCTTCCCAATAATTAAAACTCCTAAAATAGGCGGAGCTGAATATAGTTTCTTAAATTGTATAATGTGTCAACATTTGTTAAATCTGTATAACTCAGTGAAGTTGTAGTTTCCCAATTACCAGTACATCATGTTACTCATTCCTGATTTGTCAAAGATCTTTCCAAAGTGCAAGATAAAACCATGTGTTTTTTTTTTTTAATGTAACAGTATAAAAACTCCACATTGCAACTGACCTTTGAGAAACTATCACTTGTGCAGTTTTGGTGTACCATCAAAAAATATCTACAGGCCAGGCGCGGTGGCTCACGCCTGTAATCCTAGCACTCTGGGAGGCCGAGGCGGGCGGATTGCTCAAGGTCAGGAGTTCGAAACCACCCTGAGCAAGAGCGAGACCCCGTCTCTACTATAAATAGAAACAAATTAATTGGCCAACTAATATATATACAAAAAATTAGCCGGGCATGGTGGCACATGCCTGTAGTCCCAGCTACTCGGGAGGCTGAGGCAGGAGGATTGCTTGAGCCCAGGAGTTTGAGGTTGCTGTGAGCTAGGCTGACGCCATGGCACTCACTCTAGCCTGGGCAACAAAGCGAGACGCTGTCTCAAAAAAAAAAAAAAAAAAAAAATATCTACAATTGTCAGGAAAGGCTAGTTATTAAAGGACTTTGCTTTTCCAACTACATCTCTCTGTGAGGCCAGATTACTTCATATATTTCAACTAAAACAGCATATAATACAGAAGCATATGTGAGAATCCAGCTGTCTCCCATTAAACTATATATTAGGAATATGCACAAGTGTACAAACCAAGACACTCTTCTCATTAATTTTTTTCATTTTGGAAAATAAACTTATTTTTCACAAAAAGTTTGTGTTAACATGTAATGGGCTATGTTTATATGAATTAATAAATATTTTTAACTTTCTAATTTTAACTCTTAATATGTAAAATATTGAATGATATAACCCACATAAATAAAAGCTATTTGGGGTTCTCAATTTTTTTTTCCCAGACAGTCTCTCACTCTGTTGCCCAGGCTAGAATGCCGTGGTGTCAGCCTAGCTCACAGCAACCTCAAACTCCTCGGCTCAAGCAATCCTCCTGCCTCAACCTCCTGAATAGATGGGACTACAGACATATGTGCCACCATGCCCAGCTAATTTTTTTTTATATATTTTTAGTTGGCCAATTAATTTCTTTCTATTTTTAATAGAGACAGGGTCTGGCTCCTGCTGTTGCTCAGGTTGGTTTTGAACTCCTGACCTCAAGCGATCCGCCCGCCTCAGCTTCCCAGAGTGCTGGGATTCAAGGCGTGAGCCACCACGCCCGGCCAGGGTTCTCAATTTTTATGAGTGTAAAGGGATCCTGAGTCCAAAATGTTTGAGAACCACTGTGTTAAACCATAAAAATAGTTGCTTTATGAGTTCACAGTATAGTACAGATGGGGATGCATTTGGAGGAGTTTAGAATAGTATCATCTGACTGCTCTTCCTGGAAAGAATCAGCAAGAGATAGAAGAAACCATGTGAAACTAACCTAACCAAATGTGTTTTCACACTCCAGGCCACTTGATGATTGTGATCTCCACTAAGTTAAACCTCCCTAAGCTTGATTTTCTATAACATGGGAAATATCTGACTTCCCATGGTTGTTAAAAGAACTAATTGAGACCTTATGTATAAGTATATGGTGTCTGGTGTATATTAGGAATGCTAATTTCTTTTCTCTTCTCCCTTTTTAAAGTATATTAATGGTTTTGGAATGTTATTAGCACTATAGAATCTTAATCCCTAGAGTGCTGGTATGATATCCACTGTAATAAAAAATAAAATGGCAACCTTTATTGCATACTTTATACAATATACTATCTATTTTTAATTGTAGTGTAAACCATGAGACAGTGGTAGTCTGAATTTCACAGAATGAACTAATCTAAGCCCAAGAAATTCCTTTTTGACTATTATGTATAGTCACTATAGCAAGGTCAGAACACTGTTCCACTGGAATTGACTCATGGTAGCACAAGTGCTATAAAATTAAAATGATACTAGGATTGTAATGACATTCAGTAGATGACACTTTTAGGATGCTCTTTAGAACTATGCCTTTAAGTGTAGCTCTGACTGAGTTTTTCATTGCTCAAGTGGTACAAAATGGTTATTTGGATGATATGTGTTATACTGTGAAACTATTGGATAACCTAATTATGACTACCTTTTAGAAGAGCTTAATCAACTAGACTCTAGAGCATGTTTATGTATTTAGCCTGTTGATACTAAATCACCCAGGAAGATAGCTATCTATAGGTAGAATAGATTTGACATATATACACACAGGCACATATTTACAGTTTTTAAATTTGGAAATTTTCATATAATCTTTTGGTAGCCTGTTTTAGTCACTATTGTTTATATTTAAAGTGCTCATGCCCGTGCTGTGATCTTTCTTATAATTAATGATAAATTTTATTTTCACCTTTAAGAACATGTTTATGTTGCATATGGTTCTCTTTTAGTGTATTTTTGTATATAAAGTGTACTTTATATATTCTTTGTTTCAGGTACTTTTCTGAATGCTGACCCTACATCTATCCCTCATGGAGCAGTCTATTATCCAGTAATGTCAGATCCCTATGGGCAGCCACCTTTGCCAGGGTTTGATTCCTGCCTTCCTGTTGTGCCAGATTATCCCTTTGTTGCCCCCTGGCATCCAATTGGTGCAGCATATGGTAGTTCTCAAATTCATGGTGCTATAAATCCTGGGCCAATTGGCTATATTGCTTCACCTCCCTCAGCTTCTCATTATGTACCTCAGAATATGTAAGATTCAGCAGTATGACATATTCTTGCACTGCCATTTTCTTGCTGTTTGGGTTTTTAAAAAGTTATTTTTTGTTTGATGTTTAAGTGCTTTAAATGGTTAGAGTGGTTATTATTGTATCTGTCTTTAAGATTATTTTATCTTTTGATTTAAAATAGTACTTTAAGATAAAGAAATATGACTTAGGGCTATAAATAAGGAAATTGAGATGGATGTACAACTAGCCCAGTATTGAGCATAGTTCATTGTATTCAGCTATTTTCCTGTCAGCCAGCTTGTCAACTTTGTATTAGCTGATGATACCAGTTGATAAAAGGAATAAATCATACAAACTATTTCCTTGGTTCATATATCATGTTAAACCATGCAGAATTTGAATAACTTCCACTTTTTTCTAGAAAGTAAAACAAAACCAAGAGCATTTGCTTCTGGGTAACTCACTGAATATTAAATGAGGAGAGCTCTTCAAGTGTCTTAAGAATTGTCTGAACTGAGTTATGTTCTGTAATATTTATCAGTTTTGAAGACTTACTCTGCTTTAAACTTATCCCATATGCTATTGTTTAATATTAGATTTATGTAAGTGTTTTACTGCACAGTATTGAATTGGTGTCTTTTGCACAGTTAGCAGTAAATAAAAACTAGCATTTAAAATTGCCAAAATGCGTGGGATTTTCTTTTTTATGGCAGCAAAGAGTACCAGACATTTGGTGGTTTCAACATGTTTTTTCCCTGGCATTTTGGTTGCAAAAGAATGGGAATTTATAGCATGAACTGGTAGGGAATAGTTGCAGGGCTGCTTGAAATGTTATTTAATCTCAAATCACTGCAATGTATACTCCATAGCTAGTTCTTTTCTCATGAGAATGTTCCTTTTAGGTTGTATTTCTGTTTTTTAAAAACATCTGTCATCCCCTTATGGTACTTTGATCTAGGCTTACATTCTCATTATCCTATACTTCCAATAGTTGTCATCTACTGCTGTCTTTGTTTTTAGACTTACCTTGTATCTCTCAAAGCCTGGCTTGTCTCTGACTTTCTGTGAGGCATATTTGTTCAGCCCTTTTTGCCTTCTCCCTTTCATCTACCAGAAGAGACTACAAGATGTTCTGTATTGATCTTGTGGGGTAATTTGTCCTGAAGGCTTTACTGTATCTTCCATGACAAACAGCTATTTAAAAGTTGTTTTTGGTTGCCACAAAACCTATTTGTTAGGTTATTAAGTATGAAATGTTCAATTTCCTTAAAAATTGATATCTGTGATGTTTCACTTTGACATTTCTTTTTTCATTTTTGTGATAGTACATCCTCATTCTTTCAAACACACAATTTGGCTTGTGATGATCTTTCAGATTTTTTTCAGAGCAATATTTTTGAAACCATGGATAAGTCAAAAATTTGTATTATTTTTGAATATGAGTTGCATCATGGAACCAATGCAGTCCAGACAGTTCAAAATATCAGCAAAGTGTTTGAGAAGGATGTGGCTAATGAACACACAGTATGTTGATGATTTGAGAAGTTCGATTCTGGTGATTTTAATCTGGAAAAAGCCACTTGGGAGACCTCAGACCAAGGTGGACATGATTAGTTGAAAGCTGCAGTGGAAGTGAATCCATCTCAACCTATGTATGAATTGGCAGCGTTTGACATCATCATTCCAACAATATTGGACCATTTGAAACAAATCAGCAATATAAAGAAGCTGGATAGATTGGTACTGCATGAATTAAATATCAGAAGAAAAATTGTCTTGAAGTTTGCTTGCCTTTGCTATCAGGACATGCACACAAACCATTTCTACACTGTGTTACATGTGATGAAAAATGGATTCTTTTTGACAATTCCAAGTGTTTGGCACAATGGTTGGATAAAGATGCAGTGCCAAAACACAGTCGAAAACTGAATATTCCTCAGGAAAAAAAACAATGTGTGTTTGGTGGTCCAGTGCTGGTATTATCCACTACATATTTATGAAACCTGATCAGTCAATTACAGCAGGTGTCTGCTGCAACCAGTTGGAGGAAATGATGAGGATGCTTGTGATTAAGCAGCTGAGACTGGTCAATAGAGACAGGCCAGTCCTCTCGCAAGAAAAGGCTTAACCACATGTTGCACAAACAATACTGCTCAAACTACTACAGGGCCTGGTCTTAGAAACTCTGTCATCCACCATATTCACCAGACCTTGCACCAACTGACTACCACTTCTTCCAGGCTTTGGACCACTTCTTGCTAGGAAAAATATTCAATTCTCAACAAACAAGCTGTGGAAAATGCCTTTTGTGATTTCATTGCTACTTGCTCTCCAGGCTTCTTCACTGCTGGCATAAGCTACCATTAAGATGGCAAAACTGTTGATAGTTTAGACACATCCATTGATTAATTACACTGCATCTTGTTTGACATACAATACACTACACATCTGATTTGAAATTGGACATTTCATATTTAATGACCTAATATATCACCTTTTTAAAAAAGTTATGATTGTGAATCAGTCTATCCTTTATTCCCTGTGGCTACACCCCAGGCAAAAAGAACCATTTTGAGATACCAGGACTGGAGGTGCTTGAACAGTTGAAAGCACTGAAAGTGGAATCCATTGCAAAGAAGATATCCTATCTTCAGTGTATTCTCAAGATGATTGATATTAGCTCCAAATAAGCCAGTGTACTAGTTAAAGGGTTCTGCTTCATAATAAATAATACTGGGTTTTTTTTTTATTTTTGTGTCCTTGAACTTATGAAGTCCTTGCACTACAACTGACGTGTGAGAACTTTAAGATGAATGATAGTGCACTTCTGTTTACAACAAGCTAACTCTGTGTGTATTAGTGTTTTAGCTACTTCTTTGGTAACCCTCCTATGTTCTCAATTTGTGCAGCCTACAAATTATCTTATGTTTTTCACAAAGGTTTATTTTAGTCAAGCTTATAACGTAGAGCAGCCCCTCCCCAACGTTTTTCCAATGTGCTAAATAACATTTCTAAAATATACATAACTCAGCAAGTGATTGTCCTGTATCTTCAGCTATCAGTGGTTCACTAACAGCTTCTAAAGGATATTTTAGAAGGTCATAGTCTATCTTGAAAATGTGGGTCTGGAATTTGGCTGGTTTTGAGACAGACATGTCTGTGTTAGGTTTCCAGTTGATTTGTTTTTATTTCAATCTTCGAGGTCGCTGCCTTGCCTTGCCTTGCATTCCATTACCAGTTTATGCAATTTGATCACATGATCATTATTAACTTAAAAACAAATCAACATGTGTACTAGATTGACCTAATTGTTATCAATTAAAACCAGTATTTATGGTCTATTTAAATCATACAAATCTCTTTATGTATTACAATGAGTCTTCTCTAAGGAATAATCAAGGTGTGAGCCCTGGTCCTCCTGTTGGGGGAGGAGTGAGGGTAATCTGTATTGCTGCAGAAGTCTGCTGTGGTATTTGGAGGCAGCTGCCAGATAAAAAGGAAGTGGTTTTTCTGGGTTAAAAAACAAACAAACCCTAAGACTTAACATGTTTAATCAGCCTGTAGGACAAACATAGTGGTAGACTTCTGTTTAAATATTACCTCTTTAGTTACCCTTGTTACAAAAGATATCTTTTCTCTACTGTTAAGCATATTTCATCCATTTAGAATTGTTGGGGGAAGGATATATAAAGGCACTGTAGTTTAGTTTGTTTGGGACCCTTTATCTCTTCCCTGACATAAATCTGCTTACACAAAAGGTAGAAAGCTGGATAATTTCCATAGCAAGGAAAAAATGAGAATTCATTTTATGCTGTACATATTTTTCCTCAAAATTAATTGTGGCTTTCTGCCTTGATCAGGAGATGAAAATATTTGAGTCTATCTTACTGTTGAAATTCAAGACTTATGAATTTAAAACATCTTTCATTTCCTTGGAGCCTATAATCAAGGCATAACCCTTTAACTAGCTTTGGAAATAGAAGTATAAAACAAATCCTGGCTTTTTTTTATGTAAACACCATACTATCAGAGCTTAATTCAGACATAAATCTCCATGAATAATGAAATAGTCCATTGGGGAGGGTGGAGCGTGAACTTAATCTAGACTTTTCTAAATCTGGGACAAATTTAGTTCATTTTATATGAAAGCTCTTTGAGGCCTTTTGTATTTCCATTTATAATAAAAACTAAGAATTCAAGAGAACTAATACTGTTAGTTGAGCATCCCTAATCTGAAATGCTGCAAAATTCAAAACCTTGAGCACTAACATGCTGCTCAAAGGAAATGCTGATTGGAACCTTTTGGATTTTGGATTAAGGATGCACAACCAGTAGTAATTAAAATGCAAATAATCCAAAATCCAAAACAGTTCTAGTCACAATCATTTTGGATAAGTGGTACTCAACCTGAATTGCAAAAGAACAACCTCTTGTTTCCCTACCTCCTACCTATAATGTTAAGTTTCAGTAGGAGCAACTTAATTTAAAACACTTGTCTTCCTCCTGCCTCAATTACCAAAGGCAGTTTTTCCTAAAATACTTTTCAGGGAGGTGTGGGATGCCTGTATGTGGGAAGATGTTTCAGCACTTCATCTTTATCCAACCATTGTGGCAAACACTTGTGATTGTCAAAAAGAATCCATTTTTCATCACATGTAACGATAGGGTGTAGAAATCATTTGCCTTTATGTCTTGACAGCAAAGAAAGGCAAGTTCCAGATGATTTCTCTTCTGATGATTGTTTAATTCATGTGGTACCCATCTATCTAGCTTCTTTACCTTGCCGATTTGTTTCAAGTGGTCTAATATTGTAATAATAGTGTCAAACCTTGCTGCCAATTCATGCATAGGTTGAGATGGATTTGTTTCCACTACACCTTTCAGCTCATTATCCACCTTGGTCTCAAGTTGCCCAGATGGCACGTTTCCCAGATTAAAATCACCAGAATGGGCTGGGCGAGATGGCTCACACCTGTAATCCTAGCACTCTGGGAGGCTGAGGCGGGCGGATTGCTCGAGGTCAGGAGTTCGAAACCAGCCTGAGCAAGAGCGAAACCCCATCTCTACTATAAATAGAAATTAATTGGCCAACTAATATATACACATAGAAAAAATTAGCCGGGCATGGTGATGCATGCCTGTAGTCCCAGCTATTTGGGAGGCTGAGGCAGGAGGATTGCTTGAGCCGAGGAGTTTGAGTTGCTGTGAGCTAGGCTGACGCCACGGCACTCACTCTAGCCAGGGTAACAAAAGCGAGACTTTTGTCTCAAAAAATAAAATAAATAAAATAAAATAAAATCACCAGAATGGAACTTCTCAGACCGTAGATGTACTTTGCAGTAAAAATTAGAAGTGTCAAAATGAAACGTCAGAGATACCAACTATCAAACGGTACTTAAGGAAATTAGACATTTCATACTTAACCTAATAGCTTCAGAAAAGGGTCAATCTAAGTTTAGGTAACTTAACCTACTGTGCGACTAAAACTGCTTTAGAGTGGTAAATATGTGGTCAGTTAAAAATCTCAGGATGAGGCCGGGTGCAGTGGCTCACGCCTATAATCCTAGCACTCTGGGAGGCCGAGGTGGGCAGATTGCTCAAAGTCAGCAGTTCAAAACCAGCCTGAGCAAGAGCGAGACCCCGTCTCTACCATATATAGAAATAAATTAATTGGCCAACTAATATATATAGAAAAAATTAGCTGGGCATGGTGGCGCATGCCTGTAGTCCCAGCTACTTGGGAGGCTGAGGCAGCAGGATTGCTTGAGCCCAGGAGTTTGAGGTTGCTGTGAGCTAGGCTGATGCCACGGCACTCTAGCCTGGGCAACAAATCGAGACTCTGTCTCAAAAAAAAAAAAAAAAAAAAAAAAAACACAAAAAAATCTCAGGATGAGATTTATAAATGAAAGAAGATTAGGTGTATCTTACTATCTGTTGAATAGTAACTATTGAAGCTTGAGTTCATTATGCTATACTTTGAAATTTTTCATGATAAAGAAAAGCTACTTTGGTAACAGGCCATCTGGAGAGGAAATGTTTATGAAGTTAATAATAATTCAAATTTTTAAAAAATGGCCTGAATCCTGAAAAGAATTAATTTTATAAGGTTTTAGAGAAGAATTTTATAAGGGTCACAGATACCTTAAGACATCTGGAGGTTTGAGGGAAGCCTATAGGATAGGAAATGAGTTCTTGAAATTCTGTAATTCTCAAGAATATTCACTAGCTACGTGTAAAATCAATTTTATTAAACACACAACATTCATTTGTAGTTGAAACTAATTGAGGTGAGTCAACCAGTTCTAGTTTTACAATTTCAATAACTTCTTAATACCACCACTTTTGAGTTCACTTTCCCATATGGCTGCTGGAGGGGATCTGACTGTTGAAGTGCTGTTTGGTTTTTATCCTGGTAGGTGGTTCTTGCCACTGTCTAGACCTTTTGTGAAGGTGGGGGTGGGGGTGTTTTAACAATATTGAAGTTAAACTGAATCAATTCTTATGAATTCAGACCAGCCAATGAGTAAAAATATTAAGATCAGTTCTAGCCAAACACTGTTCATTAATAGTATTGGTTTATTAGTGATATATGGGTGGTCAGTCCCTTCACATAATTAGCAAATTTTTCTCGCAGATCTTAATGGCTTTGTCTAAACTGTATAATACAGGTTTTTCAAATTGTTTGCAGAATTGTAGAAAAAAATTCTACCCCAGTAGTAGGCTTCTAAGGTACCTAGACTTAAACTAATGTTTTATTTCCTTGCTCTGGTATATTAGACATCTCAAAGTGAAAAATTTTGTCTTGATAAAAGGCTATTTTATATTCAATTGTTTTGCTTACTTCAGCAGTTGAACTTTGTTTTGATTTTTCTTTGATTCTTTTAGCTCTGCTAAAACTACCCAAGAAGTTTTTTTCCTTCCTGGTTGTTTTGAAGCATGGTATAGATCTGGCTTTTGTAAACTTAGTTCTTTTCCTTTACTCACTGCTTGTTTTTTCCAACATTTTATGATGAAAATTTTTAAACCTGCAGAGAAGTTGAAATAATTGTTCAGTGAAAATCCATATATCGACCATCTAGATTTTTTAATTTTTATTTCAGCTTATTATGGGGGTACAAATGTTTAGGTTACGTATACCGCCCTTGCCCCACTGAGTCAGAGCTTCAAGCATGTCCATCCCCCAGACAGTGCACACTGCACCCATTAGGTGTGTATATACCCATCCCCCTTCCCCCATCCCATCTGCCCAGTACCCTATGAATGTTGTTACTATATGTGCACTTAAGTGTTGATCAGTTAATACCAATTTGCACCGTCTAGATTCTATAATTCATATTTTACTAAGCTTTAAAAAATATCCATCTATAAATCCTTATTTTTGATGCATTTCAAAGAAACTGTATAAATGAACCAAAGTATGAGCTTTTTTGTGTAAGGCTTTCAGCATAATGTATTTGGGATTCATCAGTATTGTGTGTATAATAGTTTTACTTTATTGGTGAATAGTATTTCATTGTATACCATAATTTTTCCATTCTTTTGAAGGACCCCTGGGCCCTTTTCTAGTTTTTACTCTTTTTAAATTTTTTTTTTATTTCAGGAAATCAAGAGAGTATAAACATTTTGATTACATTTTATATCTTTGCCTCTCCCTAGCAAGGGTTAAAGGTATGCCCTTCCCCTCTACAATGCTTACCGTGTCCCTCAGTTGTGAGTCAACCCCCTCTTCCCCCCCCTTTTTCTAGTTTTTAGATAATATGAATAAAGCTTCTATGAACATTTTCCTAGAAGTCTTTTTTGTGACCACATGTTTTCTTTCCTCTTAGAATTGTTGGGTCATAGGTTAAGTATATGTTTAGTTTTATAAGAAACTGCTTTACATTATTCCAAACTGGTTATACCATTTTAAACTCCCATCAGCAATGTGTAAGAGTTCCAGTTTTTCATCCATCAACATATGGTAGTGTCCATGCTTTTTATTTTAGCTGTTCTGGTTGGTACGAAGTAAGTGGTATCTCATTGTGGTTTTAATTTTAATTTCCCTGATTGTGATTTTCATATCAAGCACTATTTAATGTTCTTGTTATTAGCTGTGTATATTCCTTTGTGAGGTATGTTCATATCATTTCTGTTATTGCATTATAGGAGTTCTTTGTGTGTGCTGGTTGCAAATCTTTGTCAGATACACTGCTGCTTTTGAAATTGTCCTTATCTAGCCAGTGTGTAAGTATTATACACTCATTTATGCCACTGATCACCAACCTTTTTGGCACTAGGAATCGTTTTCATGGAAGACAGTTTTTCCACAGACCAGGAGGTAGGAGATGGTTTCAGGATGATTCAAACACATTACATTTATTATGCATTTTATTTCCATTATTATATTGTAATATATAATGAAATATACAACTCACCATAGGTTGTGGAGCCCTCATTTATGCTTAAAATAATTAGAGGACTTGCAGGTGAGTTATTTAGCTGAAAGTTAAGCTGTTGTGGTATGCTAACCAGTGATCTGGTAGCCTAAAAGTTAGTAAAATAAAAGTAAAATTTCAGGAATATGAATTAATTGGGAGACTCTAATTGCTTACAAGTTTATTACTACCAAAAAAAAACTTAAGGAAAAATATCAATGATTCTTGAAGTATTGCTCAAATGTACTCAGATTACACTAGTTTAATCATGACCTGCTAAACCTCGGTTTATATGTCTTCTCTCACAGATTCAAACTTTTCTGTACAACATGTATCATACTTTGGGTAGTCAATAAATAATAAATTTCCAGGATCAGGCCTGTAAAGTTTCCCAGTGTTGTAGCTATAGCTTTAAAGCTCTGTTGTTCCCTTTATTTCATCGTCTCATAGTTCTTTATGAGTGATTATTAAAGTTTTTTAAGAGATGGGCTCTTGCTTTGTCACTCAGACTAGAGTGCAGTGATGTGATCATAGCTCACTACAATCTCAAACTCTCTGGCTCAGTGGATCCTCCCATCTCAGCCTACGGAGTTAGGACTATAGGTGCGTGCCACCACACCTCTTTCCCAGGCTGGTCTCAAATTCCTAGGCTCAAGTAGTCCTCCCACTTTAGCCTCCCAGAGTGCTGGGATTACAGGAATGAGCCACTGGACTTGGCCTGATTATTAAATTTTTAAATATTAGCTTTGTTTAATGGGAAGTAAAAATTAGAATGATAATGTTTATTAATCACATGCTTTTCAAAATATATTAGACTGTGGAGGTCTCCCATTAGTGTTTTTTGCTTTCACAGTGTAAAAATCCATTGTTCATAAGTGTTTATAATAGCACGTGGCAATAAATGATTACTTTGGAAAAGGGAGGAATAAAACACCTTAAATCCGAGGAGCCATACATTTGGGGGAGGGGGAATTAAATGCTTTATTTTCCTTTATACTGTAGCTAAAAATACACAAAATTATTTTACTATACAAGATTCTTTTTAATACAGTTAAGGTTGACACTATGCACTTCTTACAGAAAGTGTTTAAATAAAAGTAATGGTTACTCAAAGAGGTTTTAGCTTTTAAAATAGTCTGCAAAGCCAAAATGCCATTTATACAAACATATTTGGAGTTTTCCCTTTTTGTCTTTAAGCTCAGGAGACATAATTTTAACCTTAAATTTAACACAAACATTTTCTGTATAGTGATATGTCATTGGGGCTGCCAACTAGCCTGAGAAAATTAATTAAGCATAGCCTATATTTTATATATTCTTTCTTTCCAGCTATCAAATGTTAACCTGTAGCTCCGAATCTTATTCATTGTTTTAAGTAGGAAGAAACTCCCCAGCCACAATTTCAATCCCATTTTCGAGAAATTTTGAAGAAATAGAATGCTGTGAAGTGTTCAAATATTGCCGTCTTCTTGAATGTGTGCATTCAATGTTATAAGAAGAAAAAGTATCTTTACTTGAGAAGGATATTTATCCTTACCTGAACTGAAATGTCCTTCAGAATGTCTGTGTCTTTACAGTTAAAATAAGAGAACATGTGGCATTACTTTGGATGTAATTTGGACAGTTAATTTTAAAGTTAGTTACTTATCAAATTAGATTTCCTTTAACATTAAGTAAACCACAGACTAATGTGTTAACTAATGTGTTAATGTGTTTAGAGGGCTCCTCATGTGCTCACACAACATTCATCTTAGTTGTTCATCATCATCATTGTTTCCAGCGATCTTGTTAGACACTTGAGAATTCTAACTGCTTCTCTTGCCCAGGTATGCTAAGTACAGTTATCACTGCTTATCTGACTACAGGTTACTTTGTTTTGGGTATTTAAACTGATTGCTTAAAGGAAGTCCTACAACATGTGACCACAAAGTGATGAAGCTATACTTTAAGTGATATGACTAGATTTTATAAAGAAAATACCTAATCTGAACATGTGATTTTCAAATAACCTGGCTGCTGTCACCTAGCTGCTGTCATCCTCTTACTAGAGCCTCCTCCCACTGCTGCTACCATGGCTGCTTCTGAGTTCAAAGCCCTCCCCTCCATTTCTCTATGGAGGCTGGAGGTCTTTACTGCTCCCCTTCCTGCTAACAGTATAGTATCACAGCCTCTGCATTATAAAATGCCATTTCTTATGTATCAAATGAGGTTTGGGGAGCCAATTCTGATTTTATTTACAGCAAAGCCATTGGAACTCAGAATAAATTTTACTGTTTAAACACATAGTGTTTCAAGGATTAAATCATTTATGGTTGATCCCAAATCAGTGATTTTGTACCTAAATATGTTGCTCTTTAAAGTACTCTCTTTGGGAGGCTATATGCTTATTTCAGCAAAGCTGTCACTGCTCCAAGCATGTTTGAAACCAGATTCCAGACTGCAAAGGGAAACAAGGAATCTCGAGGGGGTGATGGAAATATTCTATATCTTGATTTTGGTTGGTGGTTCCAGGGGCATATACAACTGTGAAGACTCACCGAATTGTAACTTTAAATAGATCCAGGTAATTGTACATAAATTATTGAATAAAGTTGATAAGGAAAAAAACTAGATTCCAAAGAGTAGTTCTATGTCACTTTTTTAAAAAGCACATGTAAGAGACAATCTTACTATTTTATAATTGTGCCTATCAAGGTGCCTATTGTGTAATTTTTTTTATTTACCAGTAAAAGTAGTACTCAGCTTGATCACTCAATGTCTTAAACTATTTGTGGGATACATATGCAGACGATTTATAAAAATTTAATCTCACAGGATCATAATTTTGTACCATTAAGGATATTCAGAAATTATATTGTGGATTTTTTTTTTTTTTTTGAGACAGAGTCTCACTTTATTGCCCAGGGTAGAGTGAGTACTGTGGCGTCAGCCTGGCTCACAGCAACCTCAGTCTCCTGGGCTCAGCGATCCTACTGCCTCAGCCTCCCGAGTAGCTGGGACTACAGGCATGCACCACCATGCCCGGCTAATTTTTTGTATATATATTTTTAGTTGGTCAATTAATTTCTTTTTATGTTTGGTAGAGACGGGGTCTCGCTCAGGCTGATTTCGAACTCCTGACCTTGAGCGATCCGCCCGGCTCGGCCTCCCAAAGTGCTAGGATTACAGGCGTGAGCCACCACACCCGGCCTATATTGTGGATTTTAAAAGTCATCCCAAAAGCAGAAGTCCAAAATGGGTAGAATAATGACAACATCATTAGAATATGAGTACAGCTTCTTAAGGTGGCTACTTTGAAGAACAACATTGGTTTGGGTGTATAAATTCTGGCATGTTTATGAAAATATCAGTCTCATTGCTTTATAATTCCACTTTGTTCCAAATTTATGAGGCTAAAACATGACACCAGATAATCTAGCTAGAAAACTAGTTTTGGCATAAGGACATTCCACTTAATTTTATATTTAAATATTATAATTCTTAATATGTGTATGTCTCTCACGTACCACAAACACTGATGGGATATCTTTAGAAAAAGAAAGAACACAGCTCAGGTCCAATAAACTAACAAGTACAAGTTACACATCCACTCCAGAGTAGGGGATAACACAGATACTGAGCTTAAAGATGCTACAGCACCCTGGCTTGCTACCTGTATCATTCCATCAATTAACTCCTCTGTTTCTTAAACATTCCATTTTCTAAAAGTTCTCAAAAGCTACCTACTAGCATAGCACCTCCTCTGGATCACCACACAGCAGATGGATGAAAATCCTAGGCCACATATCAGCACGTGAATAGTAATTGCAGCAAATCTCAGGTATGCAGTAAATCTGAAGTATGCAGACTTTATTTTGCCAAAATGTATATTTTTATATTTTACAGGTGAGTTGTTTTTCTTCTGATCTAAATGCTTTATTTATTCTTAAAACCAGAAACCCCAAATCCTAATAGCTCTCAATATAACAGTTGTGCTGCAGATGATGATGTGGCAGTTCATTTTAGCAATTCCTTGCCAAATCTCGGGAAGTGTCCTTTCATTGAAAAGTTATTCCTGCTTCCTCTCTCTTCAAAATGGTCTAGTGATTACCCAAAGGGATGAAGGGCCAAGGCCAGAAGAATTAAATGCTATTAAGTTTCATTTTGTGTGTGTGTATGCATATACACAGACAAGGTTCTCACTTTTACAAACATCCCCCACAAAGTCAAAGGAAGGCAAAACAACTCAGTATCTGTTGGAAAAAAGTTATTGAAAGGGTTATTGGAAACACAGTAGAAACAATGTTTCTCTGTACTAAAGTAAGGCCTACATTCAATGGGGGTACTCAGTTCCCAGTGGCTAGTTCTACACCAACAAGGTGGATATTTGGAGCAATTATCTAGATAAAGCAAGTCAAAGAAATAATCTACACATAGTTTTGAGGTAAAGCTGCTGGGGTTAGGGGTAGGAGAAGCTGTGAAATAGGTATGAAAGGGTTATTTAAATGATCCAAACACATAAATTTATTAATACATTGACTATGTCTATATGAACAATCTGTTTATTGGTGCTGTTTTGAAAACTTAATTACTAAAATATGCTCAATTTTTCTTAAGTACTTTTAAATGGAAAGGAATTTCTGCCTAACTTCAGGTACTTTTTACCTGATGATTTAACAAACCAAGATCTGGACCACTAAAATTATTAGTCAAAATACCACTTGAGTCTCACCCACAATGCAACATGAATGCCAAATGGTTATTTATATCTTCTGGCTAAGGAATGGCCTCATATTTTTCTCTCAAGTTCCCATTGAAATTTTAGAGGATGTTTTACACTGTCATAAGAACTATAAAGTTCTTTTTGAAAATGATATTTAAGTAATTCAAAAGTTGGGAGCCTTAGTTTTTTCAAAAAGTTCGATAATCAAATTGCAGGCAGGTATTTGGATGTTTTGGACTTAGTAGAAATAGCCTAAATTAGGTCACAGTGGAATGATAAATAATTATGAGAGGCAAAAAGAACTGGCAATTTTTAATATCCCCATGTAAGAAGACAAAAGCATAACCTGGAGCATTTATATCCCTTTAAAATTTGGCATCTTCCAGAAATGATTTTGAATTTAGAATCTTTCCTCTGTCTTTGTATTCCACTGGACTTAAAGCTAGAAGTGCAGGAGATATTTCAACAAGGATAATTTTCTAATATAATTCAGACATTTTCTTTGTAATAGTTTTACCCTTATAAAGGAGACTTTAATTGTGGGATCAAATAAATGAATCCAAGGTGTCTAGCTAGAAGTGTTAATTTAAGAAAGCCAACTGTAATAGAGGTGAACCATGATAATGGATATTTTAGACAAGTAATAAATGATTCTTGTATTATTTATAATTTGACTTTGTAGTACATTTTAAACTTTAAATATGTTAGTCTGAAAGTTGGAGTTCACAGCATTTTAGACAAATGAACAAAAGGATGTAGTGGCCATTTCATTTTCACATCTATATATATATATATATATATAACATGTATGTTTAATAAATGCCTTGTTTCTATGATCTAGAAGATTTATGTTTATAGACTGTAACTTTGAGGAAGTTATCCTTTTCTGGGCTTCTTTTTTTCTTATTTGTAAAATATGAGGTTGGAATAGAGTAGATCCTCTTTAAGGTTCTCTAACTTTTTATAAGTTTACTCTCAAGTTGGCTTATATCTTCTCTGGGGTTAGAGGATGTACTTAAGCATTTTCATTTGAAATACCTTTTTTTTTATATAACTGATCAAGAGGGTAGAGAAATGAACAAAATCTTTTTACCTTCCTAGTTTCTACTTTGGGTTAGAATTAATAAAAATGTTGGTGTCACCAATATGGAAGTTAGAGCAATAGCTGTTTAGCTTTAACCCCCATTCATATTCTGTATGAGGGCTCAACATAGCTAGTAAAATCTTAAGCCCACGTCACAAATATAATAACCTTGAGAAGATCTGAAAAGGAATGTACTCCCATGAAATATGATACTGGTTTCTTCCAGCAATAAAGATCAGTTTCTTTGGAACATAACTGACAGGCTATTTTGCAACATGTCTCCTTGTCTGGTATTCTGACAAATTGGTTTTTTAAAAAAACTGCTAGAACAGTTAGTTATACCTAGATTATCAAAAGTTACATACATTTGTAAGAAATGTTTTCCTTTTGATGAACTAGGGTTATATACTGGGTTTTTTTTTTTTAGTGTCATTAACATGAGTTAGGAATGTAGTACAGGTTCTATTATTATTCAAAGTGAATTTGACAATTGGGAAAGCTGAATCTGTAACTTTGGAATCCTTTCTGGAAAGTAACCTGTTATTAATGTCAGGGCCATTTATGAGTCCCACTTAGTGAAGTAGGGGAGAAGTTGGGTTTGAGTAAATAACCACTTCAGAAATGATCAAGGGATTATTTTAAGACAACCTCAGGCCAAATGGGTTTGATGCAGCTTTTTTCTCTTGATCCCTTTTCCCTGGATCTGAGCTTTATTCTTCAACACCTCCTCCTTTTCTCACTCCTCCTCCCTGCAGCCCCAATTTGTGAAACATTTTGACCATTAGTCACTTAGGGATAAGGACAGAGATGGGAATCAATTCAAATAACAGAAACTACACTGTGAAAACCTAGTTTGGAGGTATATTTGCATTGTTTGAAAATTCCTCATTTCACTTTTACCAAAAATTACATGCATGAATTTAAATGGATTCCTATTGGTGTTGACATTTAAAAGGGTAGGGTGACACCTAACTAACTCTTTCACTTTTCTGGGCTACACTCTGTTAATTTAATCTCCAGGATCCAAATGTAGAGTTGTTTCAGGTCATACATTAGAGTCTCTGAATTGAGAAAAGCTTTGTGCTAATGTTAGTAAAAACCATTCTTGCTCAGCAGGTTATCACTCAGTGGTTATCAGGTTTAAAATGATAACCATATGCATTATGGACTTTATTATTATTTTTGGGGGGGACTTCATTTTTTAACTTGAACCTTTGTATTGTTTTTCTTTTCTTTCCTTTTTTTTTTTTTTTTTTTTTTTTTTTTTTTTTTTTGAGTCAGAGTCTCACTCTCTTGCCTGGGCTAGAGTGCTGTGGTGTCAGCCTAGCTCACAGCAACCTCAAACTCCTGGGCTTAAGTGATCCTACTGCCTCAGCCTCCCGAGTAGCTGGGACTACAGGCATGTGCTACCATGCCCAGCTATTTTTTTTTGTATATTTATTTTTAGTTGGTCAATTAATTTCTTTCTATTTTTAGTAGAGACGGGGTCTTGCTCAGGCTGGTTTCGAACTCCCGACCTTGAGCAATCCACCCGCCTCTGCCTCCCAGAGTGCTAGGATTACAGGTGTAAGCCACCACTCCCAGCCTAGGGTTGTTATATTTCTAACATAAGTTTACATATGCAATTCCTCTACCCCAATGAATATTAAAACTGTGACCTGAATTAGGTTATCTAGACCTAAAATTGTTATTTTTTTCATAAAGCTGTTAATTAAAATGAAGATTTTCTTTTTTCACATTTTAACACCTCAGCAGTATGTCATTTTTCTGATAAAAAATATTTCAAATCTAGGCTTTTATCTTAGAAATGCTTTGATAGCAATGATTCAAACTATCAAGAGTAGATAGGACCCTACAAATATACCAGCTAATTATTTTTTCTTGCCAAAGTATCAGATGTAGTTACTATTAGAGTGCAGTAGAAGTTTTTAAAAAACAGTACACATCCTAAATACTAATTTTGATACTATCAAATTGTAAAATGTAGTAAGTTAACTGAAACACACAAACACAGAAAAAGAATTCACCTAACTTATTAGATGTGACATATACTATGGGGTAAATCTCATTAACACACATCAGGAAACTAACATATCTTTAAGAAACAAAATCAACAGCCCCCACAATAAGTTGTAGTGTTTAAAAATGAAACAAGCCAATTATACCTAGAAGCCATGAGCTGACAATTCTTTGGAGTCAGTTCAGCCTTCCTTTGATGCTGTTAATTGAACCAGCATGGGTAGCACGTAGCACTGAATGGCAACAAACATAGGCACATTAGTTTGCCTTATCTGATAGCTGGTGGGGATTGCTGACCACATCCCTCAGCTCTGTGGGAAAATGGTACGAGATCCTGAGGGTGATCAGGAATCTGTGTGGCAGCAACAGTAGCAATGTGGCACCTGGAGCTTAAAGGAAGCAAGGGTAAGAAAAGCAAAGCAAAAGGGTTTAAGCACCCGACTGCACCTCTGCTGATTAGAGGCAACACCCCTTCAGTTGGTTGTGAGATGGACTTAGTGTTTATAGGTACAAAAAGGCAAACAATAATACTAAAAACAACAAAAAATGGATAATGTTGCTATAAAAGATGGTGAAACTAATAGGAGTTTCAATCTCTTTTCTAGAGGGGCAGTGAGGGAATCATATTCTATGTTACTTCTGAGAGCAAGGAAATTATAAATTTTCTGTTGAGTTCCGGGACAGGTTATAGGGGCTTGACTTAGAGCCGAGTTGTAACTTGTTCTTCCTGTCCATCACCCCATTTGTGCATGAGCAAGTCACAAGCCTCTCCCCAAGTTTCAAACACATCCTCTGAGGAGTCTAAAAGTTTAGAATTTGAGGAACAGATGCTGGATGCACAGTGAAGAGAGCTAGAACAGGCTAGGGGACATTCACTGCTCTGAGCAGCGCCCCGGACTTCACCTAATTCTACCTCACTGAGGTTAATTTCACTTTGAGAACAGGCCTCTGCTTTCCCTTTCTCCATCTGAGAATATCTGATGTCCTGCCACATATAGTGCTGCTGAATGATTCCATCAGAAATTGTGTACATTGGCTCTGAACTGGGCTCAGACATCTGACTATTAAATTTGGAGAATAGGAGACCCAGTTTCTTGAGAGAAGGACCCATGAAGGAGCGTTTGCTTGATGACTCAGCTTTTGACTTCCCTTGGGCACCACTGGCTCTTGGCATGGTTCTGATGAGAGGTGGCCCATGGCAGGCCTTTTTCTTGCAACCTAAATTGAAAGAGACACTCTTGGATTTGGCCCGAGCCCCACCACTGCCATCATTGGTATCATCCCTCTGAGAGAGTTCAGTGCTGCTAGTAGAAAAGCTTCTCCTTGGGTGTTTTCTATTTCCTAAGAGGTCAAGCACTTCATATCGGAAGCTGGAGATGTCCTGCTTTAATTCCTAGAGAAACAGAGGAGACAGATTATTAAAGAAGCTTAGTCTTTAGTTAAGTAGGCACATTGAATAGTTTTGGAATGTTCCAGGTTTTGCCTAGTAACAAATCAAAAAGTACACAAACTACCAGAAAAATCTCCCATTATTCAAACAGAAGAAAAACATTAAAAATTCTGTGGGCAGGGCTGGCCACTGGAAAAATTGTGAAATGGGTTAAGTTGATTCAGGACTAGTTAACATTTTAGCAGACATTAGTCTGTTGATGTGTGTCCATCAGTGCTAATCCCTGCTAAAATGTTACTGTCTCTCACCTCTGCATATAAAAGGACTACTGAAGAGAAAAAAAGCTTTTAGGATTCTAAGGAATGAAACTAGAGAAGGGGAATGTCAGGCGATGAGACTCTGCTTTGGGATAGGGTGTCCTGTTCATTCAAGACCCTACGGAATGTCTTCTCTCACTAACTGACTTCTCAGATACTAGATTGTTCCTTTAAAACCTATCTTAAAAGTCTAAATGTTATGTCATCCCCCTGCTTAAAATTTGTTAGTAACTTGTCACTGACTTTAGGAAAAAGTAGAAATACCATACCATGAATTACAAGGTTTTTCAATGCCTAGTACCTGTCATTCTCTCCAATTTCATCTCGTCCTACTCTTTTCCTAGGCTCTCTACTGTCCACCCATATGGACATATTCTCTCTTACCTCTGGCAGGGCCTTTGCCTGTGTTGTTTTTTCTGTTTACAACACTCTTCTTCCCAACTCCTTTTATTTGGCTCCTCTTTTAAGCCTCAGCTTAAACATCACTTCCTCTGGAAAGCCTGTCCTGACTCCTCAATTCCTAGTGTCTCTCCTCTCTGTGTTTCCACAGTGCCCTGTGAGAATATTCAATCATTCATCACCCTATATTATTATTGTTTGTCACTTCACAAGAGTGGGGGCTGGTTAGATCTTATTCGTCACTGTACCCCAGCACTTAGCAGAGTGCTTGACACATAGCAGACCCTCGTAGATGAGTTATGTCTATGGATTAGGATAATTACTTTTCTATGTGCCTTAGAAAATATAGGTATATTCTAGGATAGGGTTTCTCAACCGCAGCACTATTGACATGATAGGCTGGATAATTCTTTGTTGTGGGAGGCCGTCCTACTCCATTGTAGGATGTTTAGTAGCAACCTTGCCTCTACCCATTAGATTCCAGTGTGACAAAATTATTTCCAAACATTGCCAAATGTGAACTGGGGGACAAAATTGCCCCTGGTTTTAGAACCATTGTTTTAGGCTAATGCTAATAGTAGGAGAATTTTAATGTTTAATGGTAGAGTTTCTTAAGACCTTAGATTTAATAATAGAATTTTTCGTCTTATATCTTTTAAGTAAAGAAGACCTTTAAGTCTCCAGGCATCTTCCAGTTGCTATCTTGCCTCTCACTATGCATCCTTGCCACATGTTTTTAAAGCATTCAGTTTCTACAACAAGAAACACCTAGAATATTAAAAGAATGCAAAGAGCAGATTTCTTTTGTTTATAAAACTGATTGTGGTGTGACAGACATTGGTAAAATCTCTCCATCTACTGAATGACAAGACAATTCTAAAAGAAAAAGAATTGTAGCTGGTTTTACTGTATTATGTAGACAGGTGAAATTTCATCATCAGAAACCTCAGACACTGTGAAGATTAAATGATGCTTAAGAAATGTGAAATGAGAAATTAAATTATTTTATGATTAATTTACCTTAAAATTTTCTTCTGTTAGCCCCTCATTTGTTTTGGAATTTCTTATCATAGCAGCCACATATCTTTTGACTAAATTTCTGATAACTTCCTGGAATTAAAAACAATGAAGCAGCATTCAGTTTATTTCTCAGGCTCTCAATAAAATAAGAAACATACATAGGCAATAAAACATGCTTAGACCACCTTTGCAATAGAAAATCCTCACAGGATCCAGCCTCTTACTGCCAAAAATAAGTTAAATCCATTGGCTAAATAAATTATTATGTCTCTGAATTTGGTGGCAGAGTGGGCCAGTAAAATCAAATTTATTCTAAGGGAAAATTTTCTACCCAACCATAAAATAAACATGTATTCACATATATAGAATAATGAGAGTGGAATAATCCTTGAATGATCATAGTTAATATCCTTTCCCTTTAGGCTGGATTAAACTTTAATGCTCCTAGTATAATAAAATGAGAGTTTTTCCTAATTTTATAAAGTTGAGTGAGTTTTCCTCAGAGTCACTAAGGCTGCTGATTTCAATGTCCACTAATTACATAGTGAAGATATTTTTCTGAGTCAATATACACATCTTCTTTACAGGAATGGCCTCTTTTTACTTAGCCTCCAGGGGAATGGCACACACATGGTCACTATGATTTGTATTAGTGATGATGATGATGATGATGAGACTACCACTTATTGCAATCCGTCAAACACTGTGCCAGGCAGCACACACACATATCACTCAATATTCACCACAACACTATTAAGTTTTATTATCCCCATTTTACAGATGAGGAAGCTGAGGCTTAGTGAGGCTAACTGACTTGTCCAAGATCACAGAACTAGTAAATGTCAAAATTAGAATTCTACTTCAATCTGATTTCAATGCCTATGGTAATAATAGCCAATGCTATATTTATTCTATTACTATGTAAACTTGAAGAAGTCACTGAGCTGTGCAGGAACCAATTTTTTTGTGAGGACTATGAAGCAGAAAATGAAGGCAGTGAATCTTGCCTAAGATTCATTATTGTGAAAATAATAAGTGTTGGAGGTGGCAATAGTGAGAGAAGAGTTACCTAGCAAATACTGTATTTTCTGTATCTTTTGTTAATTATGGCTCAAGAGAAACAAAGTTAGGAGAAGTGACTTGTACAATAAGGATGGATTTCCTTCAAGCCTGCCAGAACATTTTTCTACTTTGGGTTTCTTTTGATCAGAAGGAGAACGAGAGGGGGGGAAATGGGCATTTATTGAAACCTTAAAATCTGTACCCCCCCATAATATGCCGAAATAAAAAAAAACAAAAAGAAGGAGAACGAGTTGTCTCTTATTTGTGATTTGAAAGGATTGCTTTCAAGAGATGTTCTGGATATTTGGATGCTTGGTGGTTTTCTAGCTGGTGAGAAGAGTGCCTTAATGTTTATTAGGTTTATTGCTTGTTTTTATAATGCTGACATGTTTATCAATTTCTTTGACTAAAGTCATGTTGTAATTTATCAAGATGTAAGTTCCTGACATTCAGATAAGCTTTTACTTCATTGAGGTTGGTTTCCTTCTGTTATATATTCCTTACTTATTATATATTCCTATTACCCTATGTACTTTTTCTTCACAGCAGGTTTTAGCTTTGTAATCACTTAATTTTAATACAGTTGTCCATTGGGATACATGGCTGATTGATTCCAGGACCTCCCATGTATACCAAAATTTGTGCATACCCAAGTCCTACAATTGCCCTACAGAACCCATGCGTGCTAAAAGTTGACCCTCCCTATAGGTGGGTTTTACAGCCTGCTAATACTGTATTTTCCATCTGCTCTTTTTTTTTTTTTTTTTGAGACAGAGTCTTGCTTTGTTGCCCAGGCTAGAGTGAGTCCCATGGCGTCAGCCTAGCTCACAGAAACCTCAAACTCCTGGGCTCAAGCAATCCTTCTGCCTCAGCCTCCCGAGTAGCTGGGACTACAGGCATGCGCCACCATGCCCGGCTAATTTTTTCTATATACATTAGTTGGCCAATTAATTTCTTTCTATTTATAGTACAGACGGGGTCTCGCTCTTGCTCAGGCTGGTTTCAAACTCCTGACCTCGAGCAAACCGCCCACCTTGGCCTCCCAGAGTGCTAGGATTACAGGCGTGAGTCACCGTGCCCTGCCTCCATCTGCTTTTGACTGAAAAAAAAAAAAAATCCACATCTAAATGGACCCACGTAGTTCGAACCTGTGTTGTTAAAGGGTCAACTGTAATTTTTCCTTTATCCCTATTCCATAATAAACTTCATAAGGACTAAAAGACCTAATCTTTCTAGTTCATAGCGATTTCTCTAGTGTCATGTTTTATGTACAACAGATACTCAAATATTTGTTAACTGACGGACCAACCACATATTCTATTTTACTTACTTGCCAGGAAGGTGGTTTTCTAAGCCAGGATGTTGCCATGTAAGCTGAGGCAGGGTTAAAGGGCTGTGAACAGGATTTTAAAGCAGACAATTCCACTCTGAAGAGCCCTTGATAAATTATAGCCTTTCTAAGCCTCCCACCCCAGTCAAGCGGAGTCATGTCCAGATATAGCCAGAGTGGACTTCTACTCCACAGAATCAACCAAGAACTACTGTGCTTTGTCCCTGTGAGGAAGCTTTACCTGGTAATGTTGATTTTGTATCAGGCTGTCAGCATGGCGTTCCTGTAATTGAAAATGGAAAGAGAGGTTACATCAGCAGTCTCCCAGCACCCTACCCACCCAACCATCTTAATATATTTCTAAATATGAAGACTGGAGAGTGACGCAGGAACTCCTGCCTGACAACCCCCCAAAGGATATGTATGTTGGAGTTATTTTATGATGTTTAAGATAGGGAGTGTCAGGAAAGAGGGAGGGGAGGAAACAGTTGTGTTTTAAAAGATACACAATCTTTAAAATCCTTACTGTGAAGCTTCTCAAGTTATGCCTTCTCCGTCTTCCATCAGGGTCTCTTTTGGGGCAGAAGGTGTTGTTGAACCAGTTACCAAGGTATAAAAATGACTTGGGACTGGGGATGATGTTGAAAGGAGGTGGCAAGGTACCACCTTCATCAAAGTAACTCATCCAGAGCTTTGTCCTTGCAAACTTCCACTCAATATCGGCATGGTCCTATGAAAGATAAGAGTTCACAGATTTGGGATGGGAAACTAGAAAATGCACCCATATCTCATTCTTAACTTTTTACTTGCTTCAATAGAAGGTAATATATCTGTAGCTATGTAAATTCAAATTGCACATACCTTGTGACCCAGTAATCTGACTCTTAGAAGTATATCTTATCAATATATTTGCAAAAAAGATGTATGCACAGGGCTGTCTATAGTAGCACGGCCAGTAATAACAAACAATTGGTAGCAACCCAAATACCCAATAGTAGGAGACCAGTTAAATAAGTGAGGTTTAATCTATATACAATATAACTATTAAAATATAGTAGATCCATAAAGATTTTATATAGAGAATGTATATATGTGTATGTATATATATAAATAAAAAGAAAGCTTAGACAGATGCATATATATATATGCATCTGTCTAAGCTTTCTTTTTATATATTTATTATTTATTTGAGACAGAGTCTCACTCTATTGCCCAGGCTAGAGTGCCATGGCGTCAGCCTAGCTCACAGCAACCTCAAATTCCTGGGCTCAAGCAATCCTCCTGCCTCAGCCTCCCTAGTAGCTGGGGCTATAGGCACTCGCCACCACACCCAGCTAATTTTTTCTATTTTTAGTAGAGACAGGGTCTTGCTCTTATTCAGATTGGTCTGGAACTCCTGAGCTCAGGCAATCCTCCCATCTCGGCCTCTCAGAGTGCTAGAATTACAGGTGTGAGGCACCGTGCCCGGTCGGTCTAAGCTTTCTAAGTGAAGAAAACAATATAAAACACAATATATATTGTGTACAGTGATCCCATTTATGCAATTGGAAAATCTGTTATGTTACATGCCTACATCAGCATGGTACACACTAAATTGCCAATAGTAGTTATTTTTAAGGAGTGGGATTGTAGTGGGGAGGCTTTCTTTTTTCAAAAAATCAACTTTATTGAGGTATAATGTACAATGTATAATGTATAGATGTATAATGTGTAATGTATAATGTAATGTATAATGTACAATGGTAGAATAAAATTCAACCATTTTATTGAGTTTATTGATGAGTTTTCCAAGTATCCACCATCATAATCAAGACACACACATAAACACACATTGGTGTACATTTTTAGGAGTTGTTTTTGGTTTTGTTTTTGTTTTGAGACAGAGTCTCACTCTGTTGCCTGGGCTAGAGTGCCGTGGCGTCAGCCTAGTTCACAGCAACCTCAAACTCCTGGGCTCAAGCAATCCTTCTGCCTCAGCCTCCCGAGTAGCTAGGACTACAGGCATGTGCCACCATGCCCAGCTAATTTTTTCTATATATTTTGAGTTGTCCAGCTAATTTCTTTCTATTTTTAGTAGAGACGGAGGTCTTGCTCTTGCTCAGGCTGGTTTCAAACTCCTGACCTTGAGCAATCCTCCTGCCTTGGCCTCCCAGAGTGCTAGGATTACAGGCGTGAGACACCGCGCCCGGCCCACCCTCCAAAATTTCCATATGTTGTTCCTTTGTAATCAAACTCTTCCCAAACTCAAACCCCTGACAACCACTGATGTGTTCTCTGGCCCTATAGTTTACCTTTTCCAAAATGTCATACAAATGGAATCACACAGTAGGTAACCTTTTGAGACTGGCTTATTTCTCTCAGCATAACAACTTTGAGATTCATCTATGTTTTTGTATGTATCCATTCAATCTTACTGCTGAGTAGTTTTCCATTATATGGATGTACCACCATTTGTTTATTCATTCACCCATTGAAAAACATTTGGATTGTTTCCAGTTTTTAGAAATCATGAGCAAAGCATCTATGAACATCCATGTACAGGTTTTTGTGTGAACATAGGTTTAAGTTTTCTAGCTTAAATATCTAGGAGTGGTATTACTGGGTCATGTGGTAAGTGTATGTTTAACTTTATAATAAACTGCCAAACTGTTTTCCAGAGTGGCTCTTCGGTTTTTCATTTCTACTAGTTGCTCTATATCCTCATTAGTGCGTTTCAGGTTTTTAAAGTTTAGCTATTCTAATGGGTATGTAGTGGGATCTCATTATGGTTTTAATTTGCATTTCCTAAATAACTAATGGTGTTGAAAATTTTTTCATATGTTTACCATCTATCTATCTTCTGTGATGAAGTGTTTTTTCAGATCCTTTACCCATTATTATTGGGTTAGTTGTTTCCCTACAGGTGCATACCTGAGAGTTATTTTTAAAGTATGTATATATATTCTAGGTACCAACCCTTTGTCAGTTATGTGACTTGTAAATATTTTCTTTCAGTTTGCATCTTGTCTTTTCATTCTCTTAATGGCATCTTTCCCAGAGCAAACTTTTACTTTTGATAAAGTCACAATTATCAAATTTAATGCATTATCAATTATTTATAGATTGTGCTTTTTGTGCCATGTCTTTAGCTAACCCAAGGGCATGAAGATATTCTCCTATGTTTTCCTCTATGATTTTTATAATTGTAAAATTTGCATTTAGCTCTATGATCCACTTTGAGTTAATTTTTGTGTAAGGGAAGAGGTTTGTGTTGAGGCTGATTTTTTTAAATATGGATGAACAATTGCTCTGATAATATTTGTTGAAAAGGCTCTCATTCTTCCAATGAATTGCTTTTGTACCTTTATCAAATATCAATTGAGCATGCTGAACTACTAGATATGTACATTCAAAAGAATGGAGTTGAACTCCTACATCACACCACATGCAAAACTTAACTCAAAATGGTTCCTAGACCCATATTTAAGAGATAAAAACTATAAAACTCTACATAGAAAGCTTAGGGGTAAATCTTTATGACCTTGAATAAAACAATAATTTCTTAGATATAACACCAAAAGCCAAGGAACAAAAGAAAAGAGTAGGCAAGTTGGACTTCATCAAAATAAAAAAAAACTTTGTATTTCAAAAAATACCATAAAGAAAATGAAAAGATAGCCCATAAAATGAAAGAAAATAATTGAATATCATATATCTGATAAAGGACTTGTATCAAGATTTATAAAGAACAATTATAACTCAACAATAAAAAGATAAAAAATAGGCAAAGCATTTGAATAGACATTTCTCTGAAGAAGATATACAAATGGCCAACAAGTAAATATTCTCAAATATGCAAATATTCTCAACATCTTTAGTCATTAGGGAGATTCAAATCAAAACCACAATGAGATACTACCTTATACCCACTAAGATGACTATAATAATAAAAAAAGACAGATAATAACAAGTGTTGGTGAGGATATAGAAAAATTGGTCCCCTCATACACAGCTGGTGTGAATGTAAAATGGTCCAGCCACTTTGGAAAATAGAATGCCAATTCTTCAGATTGTTAAACACACAGTTACCATATGACCCATCAGTTCCACTCTTAGGTATATACCCAAAAGAAATGAGTCCACGTAAAAACTTATACACAAATATTCATAGTATTTTTTTTATCATATCCAAAGAATGAAAATAAGCCAAATGTCCATCAACCAATAAATAGATGAACAAAATGTGGCATGTTCATATTATACAAGGGAATATTATCCAACATTAAAAAGAAATGAAGTACCGATACATGCTACAACATAGATGACATTAAATATTATGCTAAACATAAAAACATTATGCTAAGTGAAAGTAGCCAGTCACAAAAGGCTATACATATGATTCCATTTCTATAAAATCCATAGAAAAGAAAGTAGATTAGTGGTTGCCAGAAGCTGGTAGGAGAAGGGAATAGGGAATAAGTACTAGTGGATATAAGGTTTCATTTTGAAATGAGCAATGTTCTGGAATTAGTGCTGATGTCTGCACATATAATGAGCCATCACATCTACACATATATGTACCACTGAATTGTACAATTTAAAAGGGTAAATTTTATGGTACGTGAATTATATATCAATAAAACTATTTTTTAAATGAAGAAAAAAAAGAAGAAAAAATTAGTTGGGGATATTTTTGTGGGTCTATGCTGAATTCTCTATTCTCTTACATCAACCTATATTTCTATTTCTCCCATTATACAACACTGTCTTGATGACTGTGCTGTATAGTAAGTATTGAAATTGGATAGAGTGATTCCTCCCACTTTAATTTTCTTTGTCAAAAGAAAATTTAGCCATCCTAGGGCCTGTGCCTTTCCATATATATTTTAGAAGAAGCTCATCTGTGTCTATAATGAAGCTTGTTGAGATTTCGATAGGCATTTTGTTAACTTGTAGATCAATTTTGAGAGAATTAATATTTTTATTCTGTTGAGTCTTCCAGTACACACACACAGTGTGTCATTTCTTTCATCATGTTTTATAGTTTTCAGTGTATTTGTCCTGTACGTGTTTTGTTAAGTTTGTATACTATTTCATTTTCTTTGCAGCAGTTGTCAATGGTACTATCTTAGTTTGTTCAGGCTGCTGTAACAAAATACAACAAATTGTGTGGCTTGTAAACAACAGAAGTTATTTCTCACAGTTCTAGAGGCTGGGAAGTTCAAGATCAAGGTGCCAGTATATTTAATGTCTGGTAAGGGCCGTCTTCTTGCTGTAACTTCACATGGTGAAAAAAATAGAGGCAAGGCAGCTCTCTGGAGCCTCTTTTATAGGGGCACTAACTCCAAAGTTAATTACCTCCCAAAGGCCCCATCAATACCATCATATTGGTAATTAGGCTTTCAATATGAATTTGTGGGAAACACAAACATTGAGACAGTAGCAAATATTATCTTTTTAAATTCCAGCTTCCAGTTGTTTATTGCTAGTGTATATTGATTTTTGCATGTTGACCTTATATTCTGTGTGGCCTTGTTAAACTCACTTTTAGTTCTAGGATGTTTTCTGGTATAGTCTTTCAGATTTCCTTTATATAAGATCATATTGTTTCAAAATAAAGACAATTTTCCTTCTTCCTTTTCAATCTGCATATCTTTATTGTGTTTTCTTTCCTTACTATACTGTCTAGAATCTTCAGCACAATGTGGAATAGAAGTTGTGAGAATGGATATACTAACTTTGTTACTGATCTTAGACAAAAAGCCTTCAATCTTTTACCATTAAGTTTAATGTCAGTTACAGGGTTTTGTGGCTACCTCATATTAGGTTGTGGAAGTTACATTCTATTCCTAGTTCACTGATAACTTTTAAAAAATTATAAATGTATGTTGAAGTTTATCAGATGCTTTTTGTACATCAGTTGACATGACCATGAGGTTTTTCTTGTTTAAACTGTTAATATGATGGGTTACTTTGCATTCATCAGGTAAATCCCATTTGGTCATTTAAGGAGAGTTTTGCTGAATGTAGAATTCTTGCGTAGCAGGTTTTTTTTTTCTTTAAACATCTTGTATATGTCATCACGATGACTTCTGGTGTCCATGGTTTCTGAAGAGAAATCAGCTGTTATCTTACTGAGGATCCCCTACAGGGGAATGTAGTAATTTTTCTCTTTCTGCTTTCAAGATTCTTTCTGGCCTGGTGCGGTGGCTCACGCCTGTAATCCTAGCACTCTGGGAGGCCGAGGCAGGTGGATTGCTTGAGCTCAGGAGCTCGAGACCAACCTGAGCAAGAGCAAGACCCTGTCTCTGTAAAAAAGAAATTAAAACAAAAGATTCTTTCTTTGTCTTTGACGTTTTGACTATGATGCAAATTTCATTTGTATTTATCCTAGTAGGAGTTCTTCAAGCTCTTAGATATATAGATTAATTTTTCAGCATATTTGGGAAGTTTTGTTGATTATTTCTTCAAATATCCTTTCTTCCCCTTTCTCTTTATCCTTTCTTTTTAGGACTTCCATTATTTGTATGTTGACATGTTTGTTGGTGTGTCTCACAAGTGTCCGAGCTTCTGTTCAGTTGTCTTCATCCTTTTTTCTTTCTGTTCCCCAGACTGGACAATCTTAATTGATCTTTCTTCAAGTTTGTTGACTCTTTCCTGTGCCAATTCGAATCTGCTGTTGGTCCTCTCTATTGAATTTTTAATTCTCTTATTGTGCTTTTTTTTTGGTCAAACATTCTCATACTTTCCTTTAATTCTTTAGACATGGTTTCCTTTAGTTCTTTGAACATATTTCAAATAGCCAGTTTAGTCTTTATCTTGTAAATCTAATCTTGGCTTTCTCAAGGACAGTTTCTATTGACATCTTTTTCTTTCTATATGGGCCATAGTTTCCTGCTTCTTTGTATGATTTTTAATTTGTGTGTTAAAACTAGGCATTTATTAATAAAATAATATAATGTCACTACTCTGGAAATCTGAGCCCCTCACACCAGGTTTTGATTTGTTGGTATTTGTTTAGTGATTTTCCTTGACTAATTATATTAGGTCTGTACTATTTGTCATGTGAAGCCATTGAAGTGTCTTCTCAGGCTAGTGCTCAGTTATGGTGGCACATAGATTTTATTAAATGCCTTGAATCTGTAAGTCTCTGACTCTTTGCTAAGGGGCTCATGCATTTTGACACACCTTCAATGCTTCTTCAGTGTAAACCTCTGCCTAAGCCTTTCCTTTCTGCTTGTGTAGAGCTCAAGGTTAACTAGAGAGGAGAGATTAGGGCCTTCTCATATCTTTCTGTGCATGCACACAGCATTGTACATGTGTACAGCCTTCTAGATCCCTACTACTACATTGGAGGTTTTCAAAGCCCCCTACAGACATCTTATTTCCCATATTTTCCTTTACATTTTTTGGTCAGCCTCTTGTTAGCTTCAACTGGCTTTGTTGTCTCAGACTGCAGTGTTGTTAAACAATTGCCACTTTTTAAAAAAATAAACATCCCAGGGATGCTACTTTCCTCCCTGAATGATCTCTGAGTCAGGTCACATACAGATAAGTTCTGTGAATGGGACTTTTCCAGGGAGCTGCTGGAAATGTCCATTCCCATTCAAATGGGCCAATTATCTAGGAATGGGATTTCCGGGGAGCTCTAAACCTGTTCTACCCCTTCCAGTGTCTGCTAGGATACTGTTTTTCACAGATACCATGGTTCTGAGACTGCTGGTTTTCATGGCCACAGTGAAGCACAGTAGAGGAGGGTGGTAATAAAGCAAGTTTTTTGTTGTTGTTGTTGTTTTTTTGAGACAGAGTCTTGCTCTGTTGCCTGGGCTAGAGTGCCCTGGCATCAGCCTAGCTCACAGCAACCTCAAACTCTTAGGCTGAAGCGATCCTTCTGCCTCAGCCTCCTGAGTAGCTGGGACTACAGGCATGTCCCACCATGCCCGGCTAATTTTTTCTATATATTTTTAGTTGTCCAGCTAATTTCTTTCTATTTTTAGTAGAGACAGGGTCTCACTCCTGATCAGGCTGGTCTTGAACTCCTGAGCTCAAAGGATCTGCCCGCCTGGGCCTCCAAGGGTGCTAAGATTACAGGCGTGAGCCACCGCACCCAGCCAGTAAAACAAGTTTAAACACTACAAAATTCACTGTTCTTATTGTGATTTAATCATTTTTCTGTAATAAAAGTTCCTCAGATTATTGAAAGCCTTTGGTTAATTTCTGGGGTTCTGAAAATGTTGATTTTGATAATGTTTGCTATTCTTCTCCTTGCTTTTATAGAGGAGTGGGTTTTCCCTGATTCTTACACCTCCATTCTGGAAATTATTCTCCTTCAGTCTTTTCAAGGGGACAGAATCCCTTTTATTTTTCCCAAAGCCTTAAAATCATAAAGGGTAGAGGAAGAAATTGTTGATGGAAAAGTCCTTGAAAAGAAAAATTTACAGGGCTGATATAGACATTTCTCTCCCTTCCTGGAATTTCTCTCCCTTCCTGGAATTTCTCTCCCTTCCCTTCTCAGAGAAGGAAGTATTTCTCTCCCTTCCTGGAATTTCTCTCTCTTCCCTTCTCAGAGAAGGAAGTATAATGTAATCAATCATCTTGGAGATCCATCAGTAGATTACTCAATATCTTCTAATAAATCTTATTTTTTTATTAGATGCCTTTACTCAATGCCTGATCTTTTTTTTTTTTTTTCTCTTTTTTTTTTTTATATTTCTTTTTTTTTTTTTATTTTGGCATATTATGGGGGTACAGATTTTAAGGTTTCAATAAATGCCCATTCCCCCCCTCCCCCCAAAAGTCTGAGTCTCCATCATGACCATCCCCCAGATGGTGCACATCTCACTCACTATGTATGTATATACCCGCCCCCCTCCCCCCTCCCACCTGCCCAATACCCTATTACTGTAGCACCTATGTGTCCACTTAGGTGCTACTCAGTTAATACCAGTTTGCTGGAGAATATATCTGGTGCTTGTTTTTCCATTCTTGGGATACTTCACTTAGTAGTATGGGTTCCAGCTCTAACCAGGAAAATATAAGGTGTGCTATATCACCATTGTTTCTTAGAGCTGAATAGTACTCCATGGTGTACATATACCACATTTTATTAATCCATTCTTTGATTGATGGGCACTTGGGCTGTTTCCACAGCCTTGCAATTATGAATTGTGCTGCTATAAACATTCGAGTGCAGGTGTCTTTTTTGTAGAGTGTCATCAATGCCTGATCTTTAATTAGATCCCCATGGGGTCATCTTGATTATCCCTAGGTTAAGCATCCAAAATGAATATTAGGAAGAAGGAATACCACACTGTCAATGTATTATTCCTGCCAAAGTGTTCAACCTGCATTTGATCATGAGGAAACTCAGACAATCCAAATTGTGAGACTTTATACAAAACAAGTGGCCTGTGCTCAAAATTGTCAGTGCCATTAACCAAAAAAAGGTAGGGGGCAAGGGAACTATTCTAGTTTAAAAGAGACTAACATGGCATGATAGTCAAATGCAGTTAGTGATTCTTGATCACCTATAAAGGACATGTTTGGGACAATAAGGGAAATTTGAATATTCTAAATTAGTTATTAATATATCAATGTTAAATTTCTTGAGTGTCATAATGGTGTTATGATAATGTAATAGAATATATGCTGCAATATTTGCAGTGAAATGTCATGATATTGGCAATTTACTTTCAAATGTTTCAAGAAAATAATTTATTTGAGCCCCCACCATTTGTATACAGTTGTGCAACTGTTTATTTCAGGGGCCACAGTAATTTATGATTTATACCTACCAACTTTTAACTTAATGCCAAATAAGATGGTTCACATGGTAAGCAGAATAATGACCCCTACAGATGTCCTCATTTTAATCCTAGGAAACTGTTAATATGTTATGTTACAGGGAAAAGGAGAATTAAGATTGCAGATGGAATTAACATTGCTAATCAGCTGACCGCAAAATGAAGAGATTATCCTGGATTATCTGGTTGGTCTCAATGTAATCACAAAGTTGCTTGCAAGTGAGAGAAGAAGGCAGGAGAGTCAATGTCAGCGGGATGCAATGTAAGAAAGACTCAACCAGCCATTGCTGGCTTTGCATATGGAAAGGATCATGAGCCAAGTAATGTAGGCAGGCTCTAGAAGCTGAAAAGAACAAGAAAATGGATTCTCTGCTAGAACTCCCAGACAGGTCAGCCAAACACCTTGCTTTTAGTCCAGTGAGATGCATTTCAGATCTCTGACAATAAGAATTGTAAAACAATAAATTTGCATTACTAAAATAGCAATAGGAAACTAATACAGTTATGTATAAAACAACAGAGATCATCTTTTGGAGGCAGAAATAGTACATGTTATTGGATACTAAATTTGGCCCAAGGTTTCTTAGAAATTAAATAAAAAAGGGAAACAGCCTGAATCAGTTATAATGTTTTAGTTGTTCTGACAAAAGAAACTGAATGTATCTACAGAAACATTTTTATCTGGAAGCATTGTTACAGATACTCTGGGAAAAAATGGGTTCTGGAATAAGGAAAGAACATAGCCTCCTCTGTCAAAACCTTACAGTGTTAGGACAAAAATAAAAATCTCTTTCTTTACTAGCACATGAGATCTTAAAAAGAAGAACAATGCCTTACAGTGTTGGCATAGAGTGGTTTTTGAGTGAACATTCATTCTATCAGTGAGTCCTAGAATTTGCTCCTTGGCCTATCAAATATTCCATGAAAACTTTCGTTTCGTTCTCCAAGGCAGCAGAGTTTAGCTATCACATTAAAGGATTAGCAGATTGAGTTCAAGAATGACATTCAGTAAAATAGGGATTCTTAAACCTGATTCCATGAAGTTAATGGAGACAAATAAGCTTATATGTAAAATATTGGATGTTTTGCATTTTTCTGGACTGTCATATTCTCAAAGGATTCTGCATTCCCCAAGATGGTTAAGAAGCACTGAAGTAGAGGATTCTTTTGACATCTGAGATCTGCATTGCCTGTTTCTGAATAAGAGATACTCATCAGCTATTAATAGATAAATTGGAGATACCTCTATCTTTTCCAGAAGGGACTAAATAGCTTTGGGTAAAGTGAGCAGTAAATTCAAAATAAAAATGAAGCCTCTAGATAAAAATTAGGCACTTATTAGATCTATTGCTAGGTTTATTATTTAATGTGTTAATAGAGAAGCACATATATTACCATATCATGAATTTGTTTTTTTAATTTGACAACTGTATTTCAATGTGATTTCTATTGTAATTCTATATATTTTGTTTTTGTGTAGCCTGATTCATCTATTTTCTCTTTTGTTGTTTGTGTTTTTTGTGTCCTAATCTAAGAAACCATTCCCTAACATAAGGTCATGAAGATTTACTCCTCTGTTTTCTTTTGCAAGTGTATTTTTTAGCAACAGCTTTATTGAGATATATTCCACATACTGTAAAATTCCTCTTTTAAAGTGCACATTTCAGTAGTTTTTAATATAGTTGACCCACGTGTTTGTACTGCGTGGGTCCACACATACATGCATTTTTTTCAACGAATATATTGGAAAAATTTGGAGGAAATATTTGGCAATTTGAAAAAATTTACAGACTTGCCACATGGCCTAGAAATATTGAAAAAATTAAGAAAATTATGTCATCAATATATAAAATATATATAGATACTCATCTATTATATCACTTACTACCATAAAACATACACAAATCTGTCATAAAAAGTTAAAACAGGCTGGGCATGGTGGCTCACACCTGTAATCCTAGCATTCTGGGAGGCTGAGGTGGGTGGATTGCTCGAGGTCAGGAGTTTGAAACTAGCCTGAGTGAAACCCCGTCTCTACTAAAAATAGAAAGAAATTAATTGACCAACTAAAAATATATATACAAAAAAATTAGCCAGGCATGGTGGCGCATGCCTGTAGTTCCAGCTACTCGGGAGGCTGAAGCAGGGGAATCACTTGAGCCCAGGACTTTGAGGTTGCTGTGAGCTAGGCAGATGCCACGGCACTCACTCTAGCCTGGGCAACTAAGTGAGACTCTGTCTCAAAAAAAAAAAAAAAAAAAAGTTAAAATTTATCAAAACTTACACACACAAGCACAGACCATACACAGTGCCATTTACAGTTGAGAGAAATGTAAACAAATGCAAAGATATAGATTAAATCATAACTGTATAAAATTAACTGTAGTACATATGTATTACTGTAATAATTTCATAGCCGACTGCTATTACTATTGTGGGGATCTCAAGTGTTGTAAGTATCCACTTAAAACTCCATGTGATGCTAATCATCTCTGTGTAAGAAGTTCATCTCTCCAGGAAATTGTGTATCATAGCAAAAAGTGACCTCTTGGCAGTTCTTGTGTATTTTTCATTGTGTTTAGCGCAATACTGTAAACCTTGAATAACACTAGGGGACCCATATGAAGTACCACTAGTGATGTTGGAAGTGCTTCCAAGAAGCAGAGAAAAGTCATGACATTACAAGAAAGAGTTGAATTGCTTGATATGTACTGTAGATTGAGGTGTGCAGCTGCAGTTGCCTGCCATTTCAAGATAAATGAATCCAACATAAGGACCATTGTAAAAAAAGAAAAGAAAATATGTGAAGCCATATCACTGCAGCTATGCCAGCAGGTGCAAAAAACCTCACACTTTTTGTGAAATATCTTTTTATCTCGTATTGAAAATGCAGTTTTTGTATGGGTGCAGGATTCCTATAAGAAAGGCGTACCTATGGACTCTAATATGATTTGAGAAAAGGCAAAGTCATTATATAACAGCTTAAAGTAAAAGGAAGATGAAGGATTCATCTTCTCCTCATTAAATTCTCCAAAGGTGGAGAATTTATTGCCAGCAAAAGATGGTTTGATAATTTTAAAAGAGGATTGGCTTTTAAGAATGTCAAGATAACAGGGGAAGCAGCTTCTGGCCACAAAGATGCTGAAGATTAGTTACCAGACACCATTAGGAAACTCATTGAGGAAAAGGATATCTGCCTGAACAGGTATTTTTTTTTTAATTTTTATAGATTTAGGGGGTACAAGTGCAGTTTTGTTACATACATATTGCATAGTAGTGAAGTCTGGGCTTTTTAGGAAACTACCACCTAATTAGAGTACTTAGTAACCATTAGCTAATTTCTCATGCCACTCCTCCCACCCCCTCCCATCCTTCTGAGTCTCCAGTGTCTATTATTCCATTTTCTTTGTCCATGTGTACACATTTAGCTCCCACTTATAGATGAGAACATACAGTATTTGGCTTTTTGTTTCTGAGTTATTTCACTTAAGATAATGGGCCTCCAGTTCCATCCATGCTGGGGCAAAAGACATGATTTCATTCTTTTTTATGGCTGAGTAATATTCTGTGGTTTATATGTACACCACATTTTCTTTATCCTATCATCTGTTGATAGACTTAGGTTGATTCCATTTCTTTGCTATTGTGAATAGTGCTACAATAAACATATGAGTGCAGGTATCTTTTTGATACAACGATTTGTTTTTTCTTTGGGTAGATACCCAATAGTGGATTGCTGGATCAAATGGTAGATCTTATTATTTCTTTGAGGAATCTCCCTACAGTTTTCCTTAGAGATTGTACTTATTCTCACCAACAGTGTGTAAGCATTCTCTTTTCTCCACATTGTTGCCAACATCTATTGTTTTTTGACTTTTTAATAATGGCCATTTTGACTGGTATAAAATGGTATCTCACTGTGGTTTTAATTTGCATTTCTCTGATGATTAGTGATGTTGAGCATTTTTTCATATGTTTGTTGGCCATTTGTATGTCTTCTTTTGAAAAATGTCTATTCTCATGTCTTTTGTGTATTTTTTAATTGTTTTTTTTTTTGGTGTTTTCTTATTGAGTTGTTTGAGTTCTTTGTAGATTTTCGATATTAGGCCTTTTCCAGATGCATAGTTTGCAAATATTTTCTCCCATTCTGTAGCTTGTCTAATTACTCTATGAACAGTTTTGTCCATTTATTTATTTATTTATAAAGAACAGAAATTTATTTTTTACAGTTCCAGTTCTGGTGATATTACATCTGGTCAAGACAGTGCATCCAGTAGGGCCTTCTTGCTGGTGGGGACTCTACAGAGTCCCAAGGTGGCACAGGGAATCACATAGGCAGGGGGCTAAATGTGCTAGCTCAGATCTCTCTTTTCTTCTTACAGAGCCCCCAGTCCCATGCCCATGATAACCCATTAATCCATTAACCCATTAATTCATGAATGTATTAATACTACGAGTGGAATTGCTGGGTCATATGGTAACTCTATGTTTAACTATTTGAGGAATTTCTCTACTGTTTTCTAAAACAGCTGCACAATTCTACTTTCCTATCAGAAATATATGAGGGTTCAAATTTCTCCATATCCTGGCCAACACTTGTTAATGTGTTTTTTATTATAGCTATCCTAATGGGTGTGAAGTGGTATCCCATTCTAGTTTAGATATGCATTTTCCTAATGCCAAATGATGTTGAGTATATTTTCTGGTGCTCAGTGACCATTTGTATATCTTATTTGGAGAAATGTCATTTCATATTCTTTGCGCATTCAAAAAATTGGGCTGTCTTCATATTATTGAGTTGTAAATATTGTTTGTATGTTCTGGATACCAGTCCTTTGTTAGATCTATGATGTGCAAGTATTCTGTCCCATTCTGTGGGTTGTCTCTTCATCTTTTTGATGTTATAGGTTGAAACACAAATTTTTTTTTCTTTTTTTATTTATTTTTTCCAGCATATTATGGGGGTACAAATGTTAAGTACATATATTGCCCTTGCCTCTTGCCCCCCGAGTCAGAGCTTCAAATGTGTCCATCCCCCAGCTGGTGCGCATCACACTCATTATGTATGTATATACCCATCCCCTCCCCACCACCTGCCGGACACCCAATAAATGTTATTCCTATATGTCCACTCAGGTGTTGATCCGTTAATACCAATTTGCTGGTGAGTACATGTGGTGCTTATTTTTCCATTCTTGGAATACTTCACTTAATAGAATGGGTTCCAACTCTATCCAGGAAAATACAAGAGGTGCTATATCACCATTGTTTCTTATAGCTGAATAGTACTCCATGGTATACATATACCACATTTTATTAATCCACTCATATATTGATAGGCACTTCCATATCTTTGCAATTGTGAATTGTGCTGCTATAAACATTTGAGTGGAGGTGTCTTTTTCATACAGTGACTTTTGTTCCTTTGTGTAGATGCCCAGTAATGGGACTGCTGGATCAAATGGTAGATCCACTTGTATTGGTTTAAGGTATCTCCATATTGCTTTCCACAGAGGCTGAACTAATTTGCAGTCCCACCAGTAATGTAGGAGTATTCCTATCTCTCCACATCACGCCAACATTTATTGTTTTGGGACTTGTTAATAAAGGCCAGTCTCACTGGAGATAAGTGATATCTCATTGAAACACAAAATTTTTAATTTTGATGAATCCCAAGTTATGAATCATCTCTTTTGTCACCTGTGCTTTTGGTGTCATATCTGTGAAATTATTGCCTAATCCATGATCACAAAGATTTGCTCTTAGGTTTTCTTCTAAGAATTTTATCTCTTACAATTACGTCTATGTGCCTTTTAGAGTTGGTTTTTGTGTATGATATGAAGAAGGAACACTACTTCATTCTTTTGCATGTGGATATCCAGATGCCACAGCACTGTTTGTTGAAAAGACTAGTCTCTTTCCATTGAATTGTCTTGGCAACCTTGACAAAAACTCAACTGACCACAACAAAATGTTTTTTTCCTGGGCCTTCAGTTCTATTCCATTGATCTATATGTTTATCCTTATGCCAGTAACACACTGTTCTCATTATTATACCTTTGTCGTAAGTTTTGAAATTTAGAAGTGTAAGTCCTCCAAATTTGTTAATCTTTTTAAAGATTATTTTGGCTATTCAGGGTCCCTTGCATTTCCATATGAATTTTAGGATCAGCTTGTGAGTTTCTGCAAAAGAAAACTATATATTTTATATATTTAAAAGTATTATTCTAGATAAAGAATCCAAAGGCTTCACAAGTCAGTCAAAAAGATCCATGCCACTAAAATATTAAGACACCTTTAATTAATATACCATGTATCTATGATAGGCTTTCCTATCACTCTGCACTTTATAGTATTTCTCTTTTTTTTTTTTTTTTGAGACAGAGTCTTGCTTTGTTGCCCAGGCTAGAGTGAGTGCCGTGGCATCAGCCTAGCTCACAGCAACCTCAAACTCCTGGGCTCAAGCAATCCTGCTGCCTTAGCCTCCCAAGTAGCTCGGACTACAGGCATGTGCCACCATGCCCGACTAAGTTTTTTTTTTTATATATATTAGTTGGCCAATTAATTTCTTTCTATTTGTAGTAGAGATGGAGTCTCACTCTTGCTCAGGTTGGTTTCAAACTCCTGACCTCGAGCAATCCGCCCGCCTCAGCCTCCCAGAGTGCTAGGATTACAGGCATGAGCCTTATAGTATTTCTCTTAAGGATTAAACTTGGCATTAGAAACAGGGTATTTTGGCTGACTTGGGGATATTGGATTAATTTGTAGTGGGATGGCAGGAGTGATGACAATTTCTTTTAATGACCTCAACTCTCCATTCCCCAACCATTGTCAAAGAATACATCACTCTTGAGGGAGAATTCTGTGAAGCAAAGCAAAATATAGCACTAGAAGAAATATTGAGCTCTATGTCACCTTATTCCATCCTGGTGACAAACTCATAGCAAGCCTGCATGTTCTATCTGTCTGTCTATCTATCTATCCATCTTTCTGTCCATCCTAGAGTCAGAATTTACAAATGAGATGGTCATCACAGGGACAAATATTGACATATTTATTGAGTTGAAGTCTTTTTTGGGGACAGAAAATAAATCTGATTCAACTAATTGGTGTGAAAATGATGATTGGCTTTACCAGTTAGCCTACATGACAGATATTTTCTATAAATTGTTAAATCAGAAACTCTAAAGTTTTGGTAAAATTGTATTTAAAGTATGTGATAAGACAAAAGCATTTTATAAAAAAATATCTATTGGTAAAGGTATATTAAAGTTATTAAAATTTCTATAATATATTTTGATATATGTATACATTATAAAATGATGAAATCAAGCTAATTAACATATCCATCACCTCACACAGTTGCAATTGTTCTCTGTGTATTGAGAACATTTACGATCTATTCTCTTAGCAATTTCAAGTATGCATTATTATTAATTATAGTCATTATGTTTTACACTAGAACTCCAGACTTTTGCTACATTCTATTTATTAGAAGGGAGGTCTTAGGTCCAGTCTACATTCAAAGGGAGAGGATTACATAAAGGCTTAAATACCAGGAGGTAAGGGCTATGGGGCTCTATCTCAGAGGCTATCTACCACAGTAGCACTTACCAGAAATTGAGAAACTGAATGACTATAATCTTTGCTTAGAAATCCTTTTCTAAGTTGGGTGGTTTCTAATTTTTTGCCTTCAATAAAACTTAAGGAGAGCCTAATTAAGTTGTCAGATGATAAATTGTTAAAAATATTATTTTATGAAAAATCATTATATGACTTTGGCATACACCTCAAGTTCAAAAAATTGAGTGACAACAGCATAATAAAAGTCTATCAATTCACATATACTTATTGATATGAAAAAGGTTTCTTAGCACTTTTTTTTTTTTTTTTTTGAGACAGAGTCTCACTTTGTTGCCCAGGCTAGGAGTGAGTGCCGTGGCGTCAGCCCAGCTCACAGCAACCTCAAACTCCTGGGCTCAAGCGATCCTCCTGCCTCGGCCTCCTGAGTAGCTGGGACTACAGGAATGTGCCACCATGCCCGGCTAATTTTTTCTATATATATTAGTTGGCCAATTAATTCCTTTCTATTTATAGTAGAGACAGGGTCTCGCTCTTGCTCAGGCTGGTTTTGAACTCCTGACCTCGAGCAATCCACCCGCCTCGGCCTCCCAGAGAGCTAGGATTACAGGCATGAGCCACCGCGCCCGGCCGTCTTAGCACTTTTATAAAAATGGAAACTAAAAATTTAATTGATGCTGAATCCTGTTCCTGAATACTACTCAATATTCATCTATGAATATAATAACTAGGGCCGGGCGCGGTGGCTCACGCCTGTAATCCTAGCACTCTGGGAGGCCGAGGCGGGCGGATTGCTCCAGGTCAGGAGTTCAAAACCAGCCTGAGCGAGACCCCGTCTCTACTAAAAATAGAAAGAAATTAATTGACTAACTAAAAATATACATACAAAAAAATTAGCTGGGCATGGTGGCATGGGCCTGTAGTCCCAGCTACTCGGGAGGCTGAGGCAGGAGGATTGCTTGAGCCCAGGAGATTGAGGTTGCTGTGAGCTACGCTGATGCCAGGGCACTCATTCTAGCCTGGGCAACAAAGTGAGACTCTCTAAAAAAAAAAAAAAAAAAAAAAAAATATAATAACTATTTGGGAGAAAAGCCCCATTCACATCTTTAGGAAATATATTTCCAATTAAATTATGTCTAATAATTATTTATCAAAATTTATATTATATTTATGCTCTTTTGAATAGTTTTGTACTACTGATAATTAAATGATAACTAAATTCAGAAGAATGGTTTTAACATTTATTACCTTATAGCTATGAGGAATAAAAAATTAAATTTCAATTTATACTTTTGTAGTGAAAAAATATGACAATGTAATCAAAATAATAAAACTTTAAATACAAAAATTATATAACATTAGGATAAAATTTTGTGGGTATGTAAATGGAAATAATTCAAGAAGAAAAAGAGATGATGTAAACTTTCTGCATTTAAAGAACAGTTTAGCCATTTTGTTAACATATGGTTATGAGTAATGAGTTGCTATAGTATTCAGCTTCCATTGGATACATTTAAATAAGTAATTAAATAATTTTATTTTAAATGTCAATATCTACTATAGTCCACAAATTACATTCTTTGCAACTGTTTAAACTTATGTTGAAAAATTCGATGTCAACCCAAAAATATATAAGAAGATACATAGATTTTGATTCTCCAAATTCATTAGAGGGTATGCCAGCAAAATGTTTGAATGTTCTTGATGAAACCCTGAACTAAGTGTCAATATATAAACTGCGTGAATATGTGCATGAGCACACACACACATACATACAATTATGCCTATAATAACTCTTACTGCTTTGAAATCGCACCACGCATGGAAGGGCAGTGTTGTTGGAGCCAATTTCAGATGCAGAGGAGGACAGGAGGTAAGAGCAGTATGAACTGGTGAGAGGCATCATGCCATTGTGGAAAGAGCAGAGGTTTTAGAGTCAAATCAACCAGAGTTTGGAATAGTGCTCCAGTACTTAATAGCTGTGTGACCTCAGACCAGTAAATTCAAGTCTCTGAGTCATGGTTCTCTCAACTGTAAACATAGAAGGAAATACCTACCGAGCCCAATTGTTGAATAAGTCAACGTAAAATTCCTAGGCTATTGCCTGGTTTGTAGTAAGAGCTATATATTAATAACTGTTGGTTCCTTTCCCTATACTTCAGAGCCTATAATACTAGGAACAAACCTTGAATTCTCATTTTATCCTTTGATAGCCAAGAATAGCCAATATGTAATCTTTGGAAATACATTTATGTTTTGCTAGCACAGCTCTTGAAATGAAGTAGATATTCAATAAGTATTTCTTAAAATGAACTGATTCACCTTTTCAAACACAGAATTCCATCTCTAGACATGTTCAAAAAGGAGAATGATAATACAATTCCTGTGGGTAGTCACATGTTTTCTTAGTATCTGAAAATGCTCCGTTTTTTTTTTAAATCCCTGTGTGAGTTTAGCTTTTTGTTGATATGTGTTTTAAACAATAAGCAGTTATGTCCTTTTAAAAAAAAATCTCTAAAAGTCTGGGGGGAAAGTATTTGATTTTGACAAAGAATAAAAACATGCAGTGGGCCAAATTATAAAGTATAGGCATTTTTTTGCGCTTAGGATGCTTTCTAATGTCCTTCGTTGCATCTACTCCACTCCAGTGAGAATACAATTTTAACTAAGCATTTTGAAAACAGCTCAAGGACCCCAATTGCTCCCATTCAATTCCCCTGGTGCTTATGTGGCCTCAGGTTGGGAATTACTGTGTAGTAATTCAGCAGAAAAGTTACTGCAAATAATCCTCTTTATAGTCTTTTCCCATTAATTTACCATGTATTGATTCATTATCCACCTATTTATTCATTCTTTTGATTCCTGTGTTGAGCAACTACCATATTCCAGGCATTCTGCTAGGTGTTGGGTATAAAGAGATGATTGTCTAGTGGTGGTGGTGGGGATACCACACAGAACACAATTAGAGTACAGAAGTAGCACCTGAATCCTAAAGATCAGCAAATAATAGATCACCTGGCAGGATTGGATGAACAGGATGAGCTGTTAATTGATGAATATGATTATTCATTCATATATTCATTCATTTAACAACTATGTGTTGGTTGCCTGCTAGATGCTAGGTGTTGGGCTTATAGCAGTAAACAGTGAACAATATGGACAATAAGATCATTTGGTATATAGAAATCTGTTTTATTTCCAACCCTTGTTCTAAATTGAATGATAAGATTATGGATATGCTTTTGTAATCATATTTCTATAAAAATTCCATAAATATATAATGCACAAGAGGTTTTCATTTATCTGCATGTGACTACCTTTCACTTTATGTGATAGACCTATGATCCACAATCCCCAGGCCATAGACTGGTACTAGTCTGCGACCTGGTAGGAACCAGGCCTCACAACGGGAGGTGAGTGGTGGGCGAGCATGCCAAGCTTCATCTGTATTTACAGTTACTCCCCATTGCTCATATCACCGCCTAAGCTCCAACTCCCCACGCCCCCAAATCCATAGAAAAAATGTCTTCCATGAAGGCAGTCCCTGGTGCCAAAAAGGTTGGGGACTGCTGTGATAGACAAATCAGACATTGGCTCTTCCCTTGCTTACTTTCAGTGTTTGGTCGTGATGCCCTTTTCTACTCTCTGTCCTACCCTCTCTACCCAATTATAACTTCGGAACATTTTCCTAGATCAGCCCCTGGCTGGGTGTTTTTGTGTAAGAGATAACTACACAACCATATAGAGTTGCGTTGCCTCTTCCAAAATATTTGGGACTTTAGTGCTAGCATAACGTGCACTGAATGACACATAGCCTTACAGATGTGTTCTAATTCGTGTGTGTGCCCTGCATTGCCTTTGAGATTGTCATTTCCTGTAGAGCAGGCCACAGCTTCTATTTTTTTTTTAGATCCTTTCACAGTGCCAGTGTAATATACTTTGATTGTATATCACACCCTCAAATGTTGACTTGCTCAGATTCTGAGCTCATGGCCATAGCTAGGTCAAATGGACATGTCTGTTCAATTTCACAGTTCTCAACAAATCCAAGCTCAAGGTTATTTTCCTCGCAATCAAACTACAAGGCCAATTTCCTACCAGTTTTTGACAAAGTTTAATGGTCTTTCTCAGATCTCCTGCCAGCAATTATCTTGCTTAGCAAATTGGAAAACTTTATAAAAGGGAGAGTGACAGGCACAAACACAGCAAGAGCAGAACTGATAATAAGCCTTAAGGAGAAAGGCTCCTAGGAGTTTTGGGCCCTATGGTAGGCTGGGTAGAAGGATATTTTGGGCAGAAGGACATTTCAGGAGCCTTCACATTAACTAGTGGTTGCTTACTTCATTTGCATATAAGACCATCTCTGTTTCCCTTTGCTGGGAAAGCAACACAAATTGCTGTGACGTATATACCCGAAAGAAAAGGGAGAAATTTCATTTTCCCTGACACCTCAAGGGAAGTCTGCCTCTACCTAACATGGACTGCTTTATTCTCTTGGTTGAATTCAGGACATGCTTCTCAAATGTTGGTGTGTATCAAAATCATATGGGACATTTATTAAAAATGCAGATTTCTGGACCTCACCAGAAGTTACACATTGTGTTATATTTTTGCCATGGGGCTAATGCAATTTTTTAAAGATTTTAAAATCTTATAATTTTAACACCATTTTTGTTTCAATTCATTTAAAAAATATAAAGGAATCTTCAAAATATAGAAGTAATCCTCTCCTCCCTCAACCTATTGGAGTCCCTAAAGCAGAGATAGTCCCTTCAGTGTGTATTCCCATACCTTTCAATGTCCTTCCCTCTAACTAACTACATGTGTGCAATGTGGTCTAGTGGGGAGCCAATTCCCTTTCACTAAATAGTCAGTGATCCTCATCTCCTCCCTAACGTTTTCAGGTGGTTAGAATTTACTGTTCCAATCATTCTGGGGCCTGCTGGGAATTACTTTGTGATTGGTTTAGCTAGCACAGAGCTCATAACAACCTCTATTTAAATGTACAAACTCAGCTGCAAAACATCAGGGCCACAAAGAGAGCTGTCCCTCCAGCTCTAATTCACTGCCCATCCATTGCCCCCAAGACTCTCTTGCACCCTAGTACTTATGCCTCCCAAATAGCTCCTTTAACCCTTCCCACACTGCAAGAGTCCCTTCAGTGGGCATTACAAACAGGTCCTCCTCCCTACTGAACATGTACAGTGGTCTAGTGGGTGGCCATTATGTCTGTTTGTCCCTCACCCCCATCTTCAGGAATGAAGTGGCTGCTAATCCTTCTCCCCAATTATGGTTGCTAGGTGGTTGGAATTACTGCTGTGACTATTCAAGGACTTGTTGTGTGCTACTTTTTTACTGGTACCCACCTTCAAGCCCTTGTAACCACTTCAGCGCCCGTGAGCAAACTCAGGTGCTACACCTCAGGGCAAACTCATGCTCCGGCTCCATTCCAGTTCTCCTGCCCTGATGCTCCCAACTCCACCACTCCACCACTGATGCTGATGCTCCACACTCCACCACTGACACCAACCAATACCCTGTCTCGTTACTTAAAGAGAGATCCCAGCTATTTGCAGATGGGAAACAGAAAGCAGGGAAGGCATTATAGATTTGAGGTAGGCCTTAAGAGATAGGCAAGATAGCTCTAAGCAGAGATGGAGGGAAAGAACCCTCCAGAAAGAGGCAACAGTATGAAAAGTCAGGAAGAGTATAGAGGTTGAGCATGGCCTTTGAAGCCAAATGAACTAATTAGGATTATTATTATTTTTTTACATCAATGGTTTTCAAACTTCAGTGAGTATCAGATTCACCTGGAATGCTTGTGAAAATGCAGATTCCTGGGTCTCACTGCAGATCTATAAAAACTGATGCTCTGGGAGTGGGAAGCCCAAGAATCTTCATTGTTTAACAAGCTTCTTCGGGTGATTTTGATGCAGGCAGCTGTCGACCACACTTTCAGAAACACTAATTCAGGGATTCTACCTGCTGCTCCAGATATATTCAGCAGGCCAAAGCAGGTAAGCAGCAGCTCTTCTTTCTTCATACCTGTCCCTGTCATCCCCTGTCCATCCTCTTTCCATCTCTTTGTTGGCAGGACAGTGGAAAGTAAGTATAATTTGTGTATCCCTGGTGATCATGTTATCAGCCCATACAGCAAAATGAACAAAGCTAGCTTATCAGGCTACTATGGCAAGAAGATAATGGGGAGAAAGTGAAACAAAGAATTAAAAAACGTAGTCTCGGCCAGGTGCGGTGGCTCACGCCTATAATCCTAGCACTCTGGAAGGCTGAGGTTGGTGGATCGCTCAAGGTCAGGAGTTCGAGACCAGCCTGAGCAAGAGCAAGACCCCCATCTCTACTAAAAATATACAGAAATTAAATGGCCAACTAAAAATATATAGAAAAAATTAGCCAGGCATGGTGGCGCATGCCTGTAGTCCCAAGCTACTCAGGAGGCTGAGGCAGCAGGATTGCTTGAGCCCAGGAGTTTGAGGTTTCTGTGAGCTAGGCTGATGCCACAGCACTCTAGCTGGGCAACAGAGTGAGACTCTGTCTCAAAAAAAAAAAAAAAATGTAGTCTCCGAAGGCTTTCGTGATGTGTGCACCCACACATACAACCCAAAGAGATGACCTTCCAACTAATGAATGGGGAGAGGAAGTGGGGATAAAAAGGATATTAGGTGGTTATTCAGGCATGGCACTCTCTGGTCTTTCTAATGGAAAGCCGGCAGGCTGCCTTGCACTAGGAACCATAAAAGTGTCAGAACAAAAGACAATTGCAAATTGACCAATGCATTAGGTTGGTCTGCAGAAGGATCTCCCTTCTGTCTTCTGAAATGATCCTGCAAGGTCCTCACAAGCATCACTGGATTGTATTTAGAGAGACTGTCACCAACCAAGAGCATTTAGTATATAGAAGACATGTGTACTCATAAAAGCAATGCATGCCATAAACAATGAACCTCAATTATCTTTCCCTCTCTCATTCCAAGGGACATGGCAGGAAAAGTGGCAAACAAATTGGTGAGAACACTAGATCCCCAGCTTTCCTTCTGTGATCTACCTCTGACCTAGTCTATTGCCTTCAAAGAAGTCATTTACTTTCTGAGAGTCAGAATGAAATTTGGGCAGTTATTAATTACTAATTTCTCATGAAATCAATCATTAGGATTGCAGGGCTTCTTTAGTCCCCCACTAACTCCTCTTTAGTCATCTTGACAGTTTTGATTTTTATCTTTTTCTTCTCCTTCCTGTCTTACTGCAAGGTAGGGTGGTAGGTGGGGAGAAGGAAAAAAGAGGGTCAAGGGAATTAGAAGCTGGCAATATAGAAATGTGGTCTTTCCTATTAGACACCATCCTTCTCTATTGTTATGAAAAGAAAGTGGGGCCTCGATCAAGTAGGACACAGTATAAGTAAGTGTTTTTTTTGTTTTGTTTTGTTTTTTTTTTGTTTTTTGGAGACAGAGTCTTGCTGTGTTGTAGAGGTCCAGTGGCAGCATCATAACTCAGTGCAACATTAAACTCCTGGGCCCAAGCGATCTTCCTGCCTCAGCTTCCTCAGTAGCTGGGACTACAGGTGTACACCAACATGCCTGCCTAATTTTTCTATTCTTTTTCAGAGATAGGGGTCTTGGTCTTGCTCAGGCTGGTCTCAAACTCCTGGCCTCAAGCAATCCTCCTGCCTCAGCCTCCCAAAGGGCTAGGATTACAGGTATAAACCACCACATCCTGCCAATACAAGTAAGTTTTGATTGATGGATAGGATGGAGGGAGAAGTTCAGAGCAGGGCACCCTATGTAAAGTCAGAAAGAACAGCACTATAGAGGCCTCTGGGTAATCTAAAATATGTATATCATTGAGACTTGGAAATAAACCATGTTCCTTCCTTTAGGCCTGCAATTTATTACTGCAAAAAATATTCTTGTGATAGCTCAGGTGGTACTCAAGGGAAATAAGCTCCACCTTGGACTCCCAGGGCCCACTGAGCTCACATGGAGGAAGAATCCTCTCTACATTCTTAGACAGGGACTCTCTTAGTGCTTTCTGAGCTACTTCCCTCTCTACATAAGCGTTTTCCTACCAGTACCAAACAGATGGACCAGAAAATGAAATGTCAAGTGTTTAACCTGTCAGACTGCCAATGGGAAAGAGATACCAGACAGCCAGCACCTCACATTTGTCTAGAGCTTTATGCTTTTCCTAGCATGTTCACATACTTTCTTTCATCTGATTCTCACACCCACCCTGTGAAATTGGCAGGACACTGATCATTACCTTGCACACATGTGGCAACTGCAGTCTGGAGAGAAAATTTACTTCTCTAGGGTCACACATCTAGTTAGTGGTAAAGCGGATCTAGCATCTGAGTCTTCTGACTCCTGCTCCTATGCACGTCTGCCATTTACTTGCTTCGCTTACTATCTATGGAGATAATGCCTGGATAGGAGTATACCTCCCCGGATTCAGTATGATAATGGCTGGAGAGCCCAGCCTCTCTTTAGCATCCTACCACACACTCCACTTCCCATCACAAGTGCCAGCTAGCCTGACCTTCTTGTGTCCTCACTCCAAAACCCCTGTGCCTGGCCTTCACTCTCCTGCCAACACTTCTGAACCTTGGTATGGGCACAGCGATACCCACTGAATAAATGTTCCTTCTGCCCTCTCTCACATCCCCAGTGAAACTGCACCTCAAGGCTTAACTCCCCCAGAACATCCTTAGAATGACTGAAGGCATAAAGGCCTGGATAAAAGGAGAGGGATTAGGGGGAAATTTTTCTCTTATATATTTTATTTGTTTATTTTTCCTAGACAAAAACATAGAGCTGGCTCATTCTCATCTGTCAGTTCTCAGTTCAAATATCACCTCTTCAAAGAGACCTTCCCTGAGCAACCAATTTAGAGTGGGCTTCTCCATTATTCTATCTTACAGCACTCTGTTCTCTCATACCAATCATCACAAATAAATAACTTTAATGGATTCATCTCTTTTGCTTATTCTCAGGCTACCCCACTACAAGGAAAGCCTATTGAGGTTAGGAACTTTGTCTTGTTCAACTACTATAGTCCTACAGCCCAGTCCTAGGGTCTGGCACAAAGTAAGTAAGTGTATAGTCAATTTTGTAGAAGGAAGTAATTGAAGATCCAAAGGCAGATATGTAAATGAGGGGAGCATCAGTAATACTACCTACCACATTTCAAACATAGCATCTTATTTAAACTTTCTAACTGCTTAATGAGGCAGGTTCTGTTACTGTTTCCTTTTTATGGGCTGGGAAACAAAGTAAAGAAACTTGTCTAAAGACACACAGCTAGCAACTGTGGACCACGACTCACATCTGAATCTGGCTGACTCTAGAGCCCAAATTCTTAATCACTAACAATAGTGTCTTGGCCGGGCGCTGTGGCTCACGCCTGTAATCCTAGCTCTTGGGAGGCCGAGGCGGGCGGATTGCTCAAGGTCAGGAGTTCAAAACCAGCCTGAGCGAGACCCCGTCTCTACTATAAATAGAAAGAAATTAATTGGCCAACTGATATATATATAAAAAAAAAAAAAATTAGCCGGGCATGGTGGCTCATGCCTGTAGTCCCAGCTACTCGGGAGGCTGAGGCTGGAGGATCGCTTGAGCCCAGGAGTTTGAGGTTGCTGTGAGCTAGGCTGACGCCACGGCACTCACTCTAGCCTGGACAACAAAGCGAGACTCTGTCTCAAAAAAAAAACAAAAAAAAAAAACAAAAAAAAACAACAATAGTGTCTTTTGGGGAAGTGCACCAGGTATCAGGAAGATACTAGCAAAAGGTGTAGAAATGGAGACAGAGCCTGATGAAGGCTTTGAGATTTTGATGTACAGATCCCTCTACACACTCAGCCAGGCTTTTCATTGTCCAGGTTTCTCTGCTGCTTATGTTTCCTGCAGAAAAACCAGCTTTTTCTACTTCAGAAGTGACTTTTGCAGGAATCCAGCATTCAGCTATGCAGGTCATATACTGCACAATTCTGGGAGCATTATTCACAGCAGATGTGGTTGTCCTAAAGCCCACTGAACTGCTTGTTACCTTTTCTAGGTGTCTCTAGAGATGTAAATTGCGCCCTTCAATCAAGAAGGCACAGATCATTCTGCCTGCCTGTGTCTTTCAGTTGGGGAGTAGGGGAACGTTTTCCTTTGGGAGGACAGAAGGAATCATAAGGTCTGAGAGTGGTGGCTTGCTGAGTTCAACGTGCAGTTTTCAGAAATAACTGGCACTAAGATAATTAGGGCTTCCATTTCTGAGCCTAGACAGAAGAAAGAGGTATGTCTTATCATATGAGACATGGGAAAATATACTGGTGTGTTCCCAAGTTGGGATTGTTACTAGTCTCATGTACTCAGGTAGTCATAACGTGTCTTATAACTTCCTGCCTCACATAAAGGAACTTAACTTTTAACCTGCCAGGCTGTACTTCCATCTTCTAGATAGCTTCTAAATATCACTTCAGGTGTCACTGGACCTGAGTTCACCCTGAACAAATTGCTTGCATCCAGCTGACTCACAAGTTCTTGTGGAAAGAATGAATGAACAAATGAACAAATGTGTAACTCCAGGCAAATCTCAAACCTTGGAAGCCTGTTTCCTCATCTGTAACATGCAGGCAATAGTGCCTACTTTCACAGAGCTCTGGTGAGGATCAAATAAGATAATGTATGCAAATGTGCTTTGGAAAGTATTAAAGCACTGTATTAACTATAATTGTGGGCCCGGCACTGTGGCTCACACCTGTGATCTTAGCACTCTGGGAAGCCGAGGCAGGAGGATCACTCAAGGTCAGGAGTTTGAGACCAGCCTAAGTAAGAGTAAGACCCCGTCTCTACTAAAAGTAGAAAGAAATTAACTGGACAACCAAAACTATATAGAAAAAAATAACCAGGTATGGTGGCACACGTCTATAGTCCCAGCTACTTGGGAAGCTGAGGCAGGAGGATTGCTTGAGCCCAGGAGTTTGAGGTTGCTTTGAGCTAGGTTGATGCTGTAGCACTCACTCTAGCCTGGGCAACAAGAGCAAGACTCTGTCTCAAAAAAAAAAACACAAAACTATGAATATGAAATCCATCTTCTAGGCAAATTTTCTTTCAGTTAGATAATTCCTTTACCTCTTGCCATAGAAATTTATTGCTCTCCAAACACTAAACACTGGCAATGGATATAAATCCACATTATGTATTTTTTTAACATGGTTGACAAACTATAGATCAGAGATTTCCCCAAGCATATCCCTATCAATTAGTGAAAAAGTATTTACCGAGTACCTACTATGTGTCCTACATTTTACCAGGCACCAAGGTAATATAAAGAAAGTCTAAAGCATAGTCCCTGGCTTCATGGAGCTTTAGTTTACAAAAGTTGAAGAGAGATATATTTTGAAGCAACTAGAGTAGGAGTGGATAAACTATAGCTTGCAGGCTAAATCTGTGAGCTAAGAATGGTTTTATACATTTTTAAATGGTTGAAAAAAACTTTAAAAATAATATTGTTGACATTTAAAAATTATATGAATTTCAAATTTCGGTGCCCAGAAATAGTTTCATTGGCAGATAGCCATGCTCATTCATTTACGTATTGTCTATGACTGTTTTTGTGTTACAGAAGCAAAATTGGGCAGTTGAGACACAGATCTTATAGTTTCTCTACCCCAGTTGAGAAGATTCTAATCCTATTAGTACAGGCCTTTAATAATTTGTGTTGATTTTCTAATGAATAAGGAGGCCTACAATACTTTCTTTTCTTTCACCCTGGGAGATTCCTGATATGCCACATTTATTTGGAGGGGCTTTGAGATAAATACATTTCTTAACAAATCATCATGATGACCTCACAATTTTATAGGTCCAGGAATTCTATAAGTTCAAATATCCAGGGGAAATCAGGAAAGAGGACAGATGAAAAAGCAGAATCCTATAAGGGAAAAAAAGGGGTAAAAAAAGAAATACAGTGATTTTCCCCTCTCATTTTTACTCTTAGATTTTTTCTATTTTCTCTTTTAAACAAAAGCAGATTTACCCTGCCAGCAGAGATAATATCATTCTGCTGTCAGATTGTAAGTAAAAGTCAGGGTAATGCACTCGGCTGTAACCTCTGATGGTCCTCTGAGTATTTTGACTTCTGTGTTGTAACCAAAGGACTTTCCTGGCCCATTCTGCCTCTCACATTGAACCAGTCTACACCACAGGGCTTCAGTGATCACAGGAAGAGAGAGAGGCCTTATTAATAACTCAGAATGCACTTTTAGTTGTTTTTTTTTTTTTTTTTTTATTGTTCATTAGGACAAATTATACTTTTAGTTTTTAAACCTCAAGCTGCTCAAAAATTGTATCACTTAGCTTTCTTGTCAACTGATTCCTGGCACCCAGATCAATGATTATGAGAATACAGCAGAAGCCAAGAAGAATCACACTCCCGGACAATGACCTTTGGGTTGTGGGCATTTGACTTATCTACGAATGTTTGTAGCCTATGATGAGAACATTCAGAGAGCAAGCTTTAGGGGGGGGGGGGGCTAGGTCTTCCACAAGGAACAATTTTTTTTCTGAACCTCAGCTCTGAATTTTTTTTGAAATACAGTCATTTTTATCTCAGGAATGTCCATTGGTAATTGTTATTTTATGTAGTAGATGAAGGCACCTTTGGCTTGGGGACTATTGTACAAATCTGATCCTTTGCATATTGCTCTGGTGACATTTTTCCTTCAGTGTGCCTCCGATCTCTTTTGCTTGTTGGTATTTCCTCCCCAGTCTTCCCCAGCTGCATTTCCCTCATGGTGCCTCTCACTTGCTTGCCCTCATCTGAAAACCCGATCTCAGTAATGGATCAGGCATACTCATTTACACTGAGTCATAAGTGACCTGCTCACAGTTCAAAGAATATTTGCATTAAAATTTGGGGACAAAATCTTAAAAAGAGGAATTTCTGGATGGCAGCAGGAGGATATCTGTAAACCATTTAAAATTTTCTCCTAAACTTTATGTATGTTTCCTCATATGTGCTTTTTTCCTGTTCATATTCATCAGATTATCAAAGGAGTCCTTGACCCAAAAATGTTTAAGGGCAGTCTTGAGGTAAAGAAGCAAAATGCAAATAGTGAACTTTGAAATTGTAGTTCCTTGACTGTAGACTCCATGAGAACAAGGAGTGAGTCTGTCTTGTTCACCCATCACCTATTGTATCCCCACTGCCAAGAATGTAGTGTGGCATATAGTAGTTTCTCAATAAGTTTTTGTTGGCCTGTTTGTTGGCCGGGCGCAGTGGCTCATGTCTGTAATCCTAGCAGCCTAGGAGGCCGAGGCGGGTGGATTGTTTGAACTCCAGAGTTCCAGACCAGCCTGAGTAAGAGCGAGACTCTGACTCTACTAAAAATAGAAAGAAATTAATTGGCTAACTAAAAATATGTTGGGAGCTGTCCCGGACACGGGAGAGTTAAAGTGCGGTTGCTGCCCGGAATACTGGGGTCCTTGAGACATAGCACCTGGCGCCTTAACTCAGAGCTCTGACATTCTTGGCCTTTCTTCCAGCTCACGGAGGGTGCTGGAGATAGCAGTAGCAGTTATAGAAGGTCACTGAAGTAATCCTGTGCACACAGCCCTCGTAGATTATGGCCCACCCCCCGCCAGGCCCTGCACACTCCTTTCCCAGAATTGTTAATTATGCTTGGGTGCTCTTTTCCTTGAACTGTCTGAGTGATCATAGTTGAGTATTTGTAGCTGTTTTGATATCAGAAGAAAGTTAAGTTGTAGATTAGAAAACTTCTTAAGCAAGGAAAGGGGCTATCAAAGTGACGCATGGTTGAGAAAAAACAAGAACTGTTGTGTTTTCTGGTTTAATGAAGACATGTACCACCTGTTCCATTGCATTTCCCTTCTTCTTTGTTCTTATCTGTATAAATATAGCAACTGAAATAAACGAGGCGCAGCAGTCACCAAGGACTCCGTCCTCCCGTCCCCATCTTTTTGTTGTCTCTTCATTTCTCAGCCTCGCCCCCTAACTCCAGGTGCCGCATGTTGCCGGCTGGCTCCGGCAAAAATATATAGAAAAAATTAGCCGGGCATGATGGTGCATGCCTGTAGTCCCAGCTACTCAGGAGGCTGAGGCAGGAGGATTGCTTGAGCCTAGGAGTTTGAGGCTGCTGTGAGCTAGGCTGACGCCATGGCACTCTAGCCCGGGCAATGGAGTAAGACTCTGTCTCAAAATAATAATAATAATAATTATAAGTATTTGTTAAGTTCATTCATTTATCCAGCAGAGATATTTATGGTTAATTTGTTGTTAGGCAAATGAATGAAAAAGTAAAGGACATCAGCTAGCAGATGGGGAGAGGTATTCTTTGAACATTGAGACCTTTCTGTCACTGGCATAGTTGGTCTTGTTTCTGTTTGAATTACCCAAGATAGAATCTCTATGACAATTAGTGATGTTCCCGATGAATGTCTCAGGTGAAATCTGGGATACAGAGGAGCAGCTCAAGAATCTTGCCTATTTGGTTGCCCTTTAGCACAGGGAAAGAAAATCTACTTCATTTCATTTGTCCTCTTCCCATTTCCACTTGCATCTTTGTCAGTCACCAGAATCATTAGCAGGCAGCAGCAGGCATCAAAGGCTGTTGCTGCTTTTGGAAGCAGAAGCTGGTGCTCAGCAGAGACCTGTTGAAATATGCCCTGAGGGCCAGACAAGCCTGTAATCCTAGCACTCTGGGAGGCCGAAGTGGGAGGATCACTCAAGGTCAGGAGTTTGAAACCAGCCTGAGCAAGAGTGAGACCCCGTCTCTACTAAAAATAGAAAGAAATTAATTGGCCAACTAAAAATATATAGAAAAAATTAGCTGGGCATGGTGGTGCATGCGTGTAGTCCCAGCTACTTGGGAGGCTGAGGCAGGAGGATCGCTTGAGCCCAGGAGTTTGAGGTTGCTGTGAGCTAGGCTGACACCATGGCACTGTAGCCCGGGTAACAGAGTGAGACTCTGTCTCAAAAAAAAAAAAAAGAAAAAGAGATACACCCTGACAATTTTGAGACGAAGAGCTCTGGTCCCCAGCAGATGCAGGCTCTTAGCTCACTGACAAAATCAGGAGCAGGTAGGTAGGTATTGATGCAGAATGCCCAAGAACTCTGTTGCTGTCAGCCCACGAGGGGGGGGGGGGGCAGGCCAGGCCAGGATGCAGAGGTCCGTTTGAAAAGTTAGCCTTTGGTGCCCCCTGCAGCGTTTGCCCAGAGAATGCTCCTCCCTCCTCCCCAAAAGCTATGTATTGTACTGTCTATTTGCTGGTATGGATATATTGTCAAGAGCGGCTTTATGGATGCAAGAGCTGTCTAGGAGAGAACAGAGCTGAGATGTCCTGAGGCAGAATGAGTTTGGTAGTGCTGACCTATTTACCCTCTGTGAGTGTGGGTTGCTCCAGTGTTCATGTGGGACGGCTGGGAGCATTAGGTGCAGAGTTGAGAAGAAACAGGATGTGTGAAGTCTGACGGACACTCTAAAGGAGAAAAACAGTGTGTGTGTGGTTGGGGGGGGGAGTATCTCAGCTTAGGAAACAAGGCACTTGGTCTCCAGAACCAAGGGAAAGGCTCCTTAGAGGATCCCTATGGTTAGAATCCAGGGAACAGTCGGTGAGTCTGTCAACAAAGTGTACATGTGAAGCTGGGAAGTCTGAGGTTGGGTGGGGGTCCCATGCCACATGTGCAGCAGGGCCTGGGAGCTTGGGTCACCAGCAGGAAAGATGGAAGTATGGTACTGTTATTATTTTGAGTAAGTCAGATCTTATTAACCACTTCAGTACCAGCGTTGACTATAGTCGATAGCCACAGATGAACGCACACAGTGACTTTAGCCAACAGCTGTGACATGAAGGCGCACAGCCGAGTGTCAACTTTAGCCGACAGCCGTGATATGACTTTTCTAATTTTTCATTTATCAAAATAAACTGTGAACATTTAAAAATAACGCAATGAAAACATATATGTATATGTTACCTATTCTGATTTACATTACAAGTAAAGCTGCCTGTAAAGTAAAACAAGCTTTCAGTGCTTTCAAGCTTTCCTCATCACACAAGAGCAAGACGGATTCGTGGTCAATGCACAGCACACACTACCGTGCGGACTGTGAGTGCCGGCTGTGGGCAAGGTTTCGCAGCCAGTGAGCGCCGTACCAAAGTGGTTAAGAGTGTGTTCTTGGGCAAATCACTTTAATCTTTGTGCCTCATGTTCCTCACTTATAAAATGAAATTCAGAATAGTCCTACTTCATAAGGTTGTGAGGATTTAATGAGATAATATGCACAAAGGTTTTTTTCCAGTATCACTTGGCACATAATAAATGCTAAAGAAAAGGTTGTTGCTAATAATAGTTATAATGATAATAGATAGAAAGCACTTAGTCAATGCCTGACGTTTAATAAAGGCTTATCTACGGCCAGGCGCGGTGGCTCACGCCTGTAATCCTAGCTCTCTGGGAGGCCGAGGCGGGCGGATTGCTCGAGGTCAGGAGTTCAAAACCAGCCTGAGCAAGAGCGAGACCCCGTCTCTACTATAAATAGAAAGAAATTAATTGGCCAACTGATATATATATATAAAATTAGCTGGGCATCGTGGCACATGCCTGTAGTCCCAGCTACTCGGGAGGCTGAGGCAGGATTGCTTGAGCCCAGGAGTTTGAAGTTGCTGTGAGCTAGGCTGACGCCACGGCACTCACTCTAGCCTGGACAACAAAGCGAGACTCTGTCTCAAAAAAAAAAAAAAAAAAAAAAAAAAAAGGCTTATCTATATGCCAAATATTCTTATTTATTGTATTCCTATTACTAACTTCTCTAAGCCTTAGGGAACTGAGAAAGAGCTCAGCTTGGGCCTAGAGGAAGCGGCCTGGGGCTTGTTGAGGACAGGCAGTTAATCTGGGATGCTGTGCTGAACCAGGTAGAAAGCAGTATGAGGGTCCAGAATGGGGATTTGGGAAGCCACAAATCAGACCTCATCTCCTTTGGCAGGCTCTGAACCTTGTCATGTAGCTCCTAGAAATGTGACTCCTCTATATGCTTCTCCTCACAGCCAGGGCAAACTCCCTGTTGGGGCAGGGAGAACTTCATTACCATTTGAACAGAGAGTTTCCTAAGGAATCAAAGGATGTAAGGCAGAAAGGAGTGAGGCTAGCCCCTACAGTCTTACTATTTCCAATAAACACCAGGCCAATCCCCACTAGTGTGCAAGCTATTTCCTTGACAGAAATGAGATCTGAATCCCCTCCCCACTCTTCTGTCTTTCAAAATTTGCCTCTTCCATCAAGGCACCCATATACTTCCTAAATCTACCTCACAACAATCCAGCCAGATGGCTATTGGCTGAGATGCAGCCAGGAAAATAGAAATCACTCTAGGTCTTTCAAACCTAAGAGAGTTGATACAGTGACTGGTTACACAGATGATGGAGGAGCTGAGAAGCTAAACAGGGCACAGTGAAGCAACTCAGAGATCAGCAACAACAGGAAGCCCCTCTTATCTCTAGAGTTTGAGGGACAACAGGAAGAGGTAGTGTTACCATGGCCCAGACACTGGGGCTTTGTAGCAAGAGCTAGAGCCAAGATAGAGCTGCCATGCAAAAGCTGTGGCCAAGGAGGGAGGGCATGCCTGGTGGTAGTTTGAGGTGAGCCCAAGAGGAGATACAGCTGTTGCTGGAGGCACCACAACAAGTGAGTGAGGTTAGGAATGGGGTAGAAATATCCTAGCTTCTACCCTCCTCCTACCTTCTGATTGATCAAATCTGCCCAGAAACTGAAGGGCAAGGGATTGTGGAGAATGTAGGGTTTTTTTGTTTTTTTTTGATATACGAAATGGACCTTAGAGTAACCAGCAGATGAAAAGCCTAATTATCATTCCTGTTTTACAGAGAAGTCAAATGAGGCAGAAAGAGGTCAAGTTGTCCAAAACCACACTAAATGGAAGTCCAGGTTTTAAATCCAGGCAGTCTGATTACTCTTGAGCCCATGTGCTCTGTAATCACTGCTACTATACTCATGGTAATAGTGCTATTGCTATTTTACTTACGTCAGATTTTTCCCTCTAAACTACACTTTAAGCTTCCTAAAGGCGTCAACTGTGTCTTTCCCTTTATATAATTCATAGCAACTAGCCCTTGTGTCTTTTACAGAACCTACCAGAAAATCTAAGTTATTGATTAAAATGGGATTATCAGCAGGTTTTCATAGGTTCCACATTACCCAAGAGAGGTGACACTATTAAAATGTCCTCTTTTGTTCTGAATGTTTGCTTTCTCCTTAGTGAAATGTAGCAATCCCTGATCAGACTCCAGACAATGTTTTGGCAACAGGCAAAAGTACAAGCTGAGATGAGAAAAATAAATATCTAGATTTCTTGAGGGCATCCCAAAGGGAAGAGAGACAGTTATTAAAATTTGAAATGGCTCTGCTCCAATGTCATAAAATTCCTACAGCTTGAATTGAGCAATTCCTTCACCTGAAAAGAGGTTATACTATTTTTCAGATTTATTATAGCTTCCATAGTTTGGACTGTTCACTGGGACTGAAAGCAAGCAAGGTTTATGTTTTGTTCTGTTTTCTTAAAAATATGGCTCTTGGGAGCAGAAAGGCAGACAATGGTATGTTGGATGACGCATCAGTGATTCTTATCCTAGAAGAATTAGGGCAGACAGATATTGGGCCCTTTGTCTCCTTAGGATTAGAACAATCTCTTTCATCACTGGAACTGGTAGGATAAGGAGACTGAAAAGTTCAGAATTGTGATAAAACTGGGAAAGGAAAGAAGGTGTCCTAGGGTCCTTGTAGTAAAAAGTGCATCTCAGGTGCTTCTTGCCCTAAGGTAAGTGTCTATAGGATGGTAGAAGTCCCATGTGTGGGTCCTGGGGTTAGACTACTTCAATTCAAATCCAGACTGTGCCATTTACTAGCATATGACCTTATCAGCATATAGGGAATAATATAGTATTACAGAATATTATCCTGCTTTTTCTCCTATCTCTCTGGCTATTCTTTCTCAGTCTCTTTGGGCAATCTATCCCCATTTTTCCAACCTCTAAACATCAGAGTGCCCCAGGCTTCATTTTCAGGTCTCTTCTCTTTTCTCTCCACACTCATTCCCCTAGTAATCTCATCCAGTTCCATGACTTTAAATGCCATCCATATGCTTGTGACTCCCAAATCTCTATCTCTAGCTTGGACCCATCCTCTAGACCAGTAGACCACTGCCTACTCAATGCCTTCACTCGAATGTCTAATTGATATCTCCAACTCCACATTGTAAAACTCAACTCTGGATCTCTGCCCCCACCCCAAACACTCCCCACCTCTTGCAAATGCTCCTTTCCCACTCTTCCCCTTCTTGGTAATGGGCAGCTCCACCCTTCCAGTTACTCAGGCCAAAAATCCTTGGAGTCATCGTTGGTGTCATCCTCCTCTCTTTCACTCACATCCCACATCTATTCTATCTTCAAAATATATCTAGAATCTGACTACTTCTCATCACTGCCATCATGACCACCCTGGTTTAAGCCACCATTGGCTTTTGTCTGGGTTCATGCAATGGTTTCATAATTGGTTTCTCTGTCTTTGCCCCTACCCCACTCCACTCTATTTTCAATCAGACACAGCAAAATGCAAGTTAGATCATGTTCTTCTTCTGCTCAGAACGCACCCATGGCTCCCCATCATTCTCAGAGTAAAAGCCCAAGTCTTTACAATGGTCCATGAGGCCATATGTGATCTGTTCCTCACCCCCATTACCTCTCTGACCTCATCTCCCACTTCCTTTTTCTTCATTCACTCTATTCTAGTCACACTGGCCTTCACAAGACTGAAGTCAAGGTTTCAGTGTGGCTGAGCTCTTATCTGGAGGCTCTGGAGAAAAATCTGCTTCCAAATTCACTTATGTTGTTTATAGAATTAATTTCTATAATGAGAGCTGGGAGGGGGCCCTCCCATCTTTTAGAAGCTGCCTACATTTCTTGCCACTTGGCCTTCTCCATCTTCAAGCCAGCAACGACACATCAAACCTTCCTTGTGCTTCAGATGGTTGATGTCCTCTTCTGCTACCAGCTGGAGAAAACTTTGCTTTTAATGGACTCATGTGATTATATTAGGTCCGCCTAGATAATCCTCCTGATTAGTAACCTTAATTACTAACCTTAATTAGTAATTAGTAACCTTAATTACTGCAAAATCCCTTTGGCCACATGATGTAGCATAATCATAATTGTGATAGCTCATCATTTTCATAGTCTTGATGATTAGGGTGGGAAATCTGGGGTGAGCATTTTAGGGTTCTGCCTACTAAGGTGATATTCAGTCTGTTGAAGAAATCAATCAATCCAGATGTAGGCCAGCTATAGTACTGGAACAGAGTCATGGATACTACCTTCTCTTCCAAATTATGAGAATTTACTGGATTGAGAGGAGGTCTGGGGGTGTCCCAGAGGGGACAGCTGGAGTGGCAGCTATTTACAAACTGACATGGAAATATTTCAGTATTTTAACAACTGAGTAGCCATATCAGTGCATAGAAGTTGGCTATTAGTCTTGACTAAAGGGTTAAAAATCATGGTGTAGGCCGGGCGTGGTGGCTCATGCCTGTAATCCTAGCACTCTGGGAGGCCGAGGCGGGTGGATTGCTCGAGGTCAGGAGTTCAAAACCAGCCTGAGCAAGAGCAAGACCCCCGTCTCTACTATAAATAGAAAGAAATTAATTGGCCAACTAATACATATAGAAAAAATTAGCTGGGCATGGTGGTGCATGCCTGTAGTCCCAGCTACTTGGGAGGCTGAGGCAGGAGGATTGCTTGAGCCCAGGAGTTTGAGGTTGCTGTGAGCTAGGCTGATGCCACGGCACTCACTCTAGCCTGGGCAACAAAGTGAGACTCTGTCTCAAAAAAAAAAAAAAATCATGGTGTAGTGTGTGAATTGCTGCTTTGAGAGTCCAGGCTGTGAGAGTCTGAAGTTGTCCTGGATGACTGGGGGTGGGTAGGAGACCACTTCCCCTCCTTGGCACTTCAGTGGTATGCGACAGCTTTCTCTAGCCTTGCCTACTATCTTTGCAGTGCCAGGTTTGTTCAGATGAATATCTTCATTTGCATGGCTGTCTTCTGTAGTGGGAGAGTCCATCCATCATCTTAGCTTTCAAATGCTGCCACCCTCAGGGAGATAACCAACCCTATGTATTTGGGCTCTTCCCCAAGCCACCCAGCAGGTGTGGCTCAGTGAGGCAAGTGCTATTTACTTATATTCAGTATTAGAGTGAATATTCCACAGCAGCCAAAGAAAGCAAGGGTTCTTATTAACTTGCTGAAGGAGGCTTTATCATAGACCATCATGAGCCCCGTATTTTGTGATGACTGGTCTCGGGCAACAAAGATGTTCCTTGTAGGTGGGGTAGGAGGTAGGAATAGGGCTTAAGGTAAATGAACTTTGTGGGACTGGTGTATCTCTCCCACCTGATATTTTTTAATGGATGCATCTTATTAAAATGGCCTAAAAAGAAGCTTTTCTTGTGCATATATGGCAAGAACAGCAATAACAAGGTGGCTGTGTTGATAAAGTGTCACTGAGGGTAATAAACAGCTTGAGGGAGACATAAGGATAAAGGCAATTTCTAATAATAATATACAATATGGGCCAGGTGCGGTGGCTCACGCCTGTAATCCTGGCACTCTGGGAGGCTGAGGCAGGCGGATCACTCAAGGTCAGGAGTTGGAAACCAGCCTGAGCAAGAGCAAGACCCCGTCTCTACTAAAAATAGCAAGAAATTAATTGACCAACTAAAAATATATATAGAAAAAATTAGCCGGGCATGGTGGCGCATGCTTGTAATGTGGCATTACATGCCAAGTGGCATTACAAGTGCATGCTAGCTACTCGGGAGGCTGAGGCAGGAGGATTGCTTGAACCCAGGCGTTTGAGGTTGCTGTGAGCTAGGCTGACCCCACGGCACTCTAGTCTGGCAACAGAGTGAGACTCTGACTCAAAAAAATTTTTTTTTAAAAATCTACAATATGGCTAGCTTTACCTGCTGATACTGGCTGGGACCACAAAGCACAGGCCTGGAGTGATCCCTGCTTCACCATGTCTTGAGAATAACTCTATACACTACAGGGGTGGAGCCTCCTCTCGCATAGAAATACATATTGCAGGCCGGGCGCGGTGGCTCACGCCTGTAATCCTAGCACTCTGGGAGGCCGAGGCGGGCGGATTGCTCAAGGTCAGGAGTTCAAAACCAGCCTGAGCGAGACCCCGTCTCTACCATAAAAATAGAAAGAAATTAATTGGCCAACTAATATATATATATATAAAAATCAGCCGGGCATGGTGGCTTGTGCCTGTAGTCCCAGCTACTCGGGAGGCTGAGGCAGGAGGATCGCTTGAGCCCAGGAGTTTGAGGTTGCTGTGAGCTAGGCTGACGCCACGGCACTCACTCTAGCCTAGGCAAGAAAGCGAGATTCTGTCTCAAAAAAAAAAAAAAAAAAAGAAATACATATTGCTACAGAGCCATATATCCACATCATCAGTAGCTCTGAATCCTGTATGGATCATTGAGAAAGTGCTCAACCCTTCAAAGTATTGCTATTACTTGGTGTTCTTGAGCCCTGTCCTAGAACGTACACAGAATAGATTCACAGTGAGGCACATTGACAACTGCATCTCTACATAGACTGAGTCAACCTGTGATACCTTTTGAAGTAGGAGAAATTTGTTTTCCCTTTCCGTAACCTTCCCCCCTGCAATATTTGGGCCCTTCTAAAAACTGCATTGACTACTGAAGTAGAGATATTGCAAATGGAATTAAACCTACCTGCTGGTCATTACCACTTAAGAAGATCCCCATATTTTTGGAATCGGGTTGCCCAATTTTGGGATCCCACTAGATACATTTCCAAATGGTAAAAAACATGCTCCCAGCGGATCCGAAAGCAGCAGGTACTATTCAGAATGGTTGCCCATGACTCTGGATGTATGAGATGGTATAGACCCCATTCTAGCCATCTACCCCGGGCTCTGTCCCAAGCCAAGGTGTTTTCTTCAGGTGCAGCAGCAGCTGGCATTAAAACAAAACCTACTACCAGCAGGTGGTGACAGGAGAGCTGGAGTTGATTATTTCCACCCTTCCTAGAAAATGTCACTGAGCTCAGTGGGAAACACCACAGCCTGGCATTAAGTGACAAGAAAATATCTCCCTTTTCTACTGTCACAAGGAACACTCAGCTGCCAGACATCCAGTGAGAAAACTACAAATGCTTTAGCATGAATATTGTCATCTTTGGCAGCGGTAGAGTATAGGATGCCAGGCATAAAGGGTGGAAAAGTCAAGTCCTGAAATTGCATGCCTGCCCCCACCCCATTATAGAGACAGATTAAGAGTGAGCATAGATAGTTTGGAATTCTTGGTCTAGTTGGGTTTGAATGAGAGAGGGAGAGGGAGAGAGAGATTGAGAATATGAAACTGAATTATATTCCATTTCAAATGCAACAGGTGAACAGAATTTCAGAGCTAGCATGGACCTTATGTGCCTATCCTGTTCATCTGTAGACACCCAGACTCACAGGATATCAGAATTTGTAAGGATATTATTAAAGGTCATTGATTTTCAACTTCCTCACTTTTGGGATGAAGAAACTGAGGCCCAACGGGGGAACGTAAGTTATTTAAGGTCATTCAGTTATACATGACAAAACCAGGACTAGAGACCCTGGTTTTTAAACTTATAATATTTTTTCAATATAGTCCCCTCCCTTCTCTACCACCTAAATACCTAATATCTAAACCATCCTAGTAGAAATTTTATATCCTAGTTTTTTAAACTCTCCAATGACAGAAATTCTACAAACTCATCTGTGAGAATATATTTCATTGGCATTTATAGTTAGAAAGTTCTTCCAAATAGGTGACTCAAAAGTCTCCTGCTGCAATATACATCTGTTCCTTTTTGGTCTGTCTTTAGTGGAAATGGATCACAGATGTTCACCATTACCAATAATATTTAAGACGCGTGTGTATGTATTTGCATGTATGTGTATGTATATGTAACCAATAATTTAAGCTTCTTTTCTGTAGCTTAAATGACTCCTTAGTGTCAAACAAAATTTGAGAAATGGCATCTAGGAAGGAAAACAAGACTTGGGTTTTTTGATTCTGTGCCTTCTGTGCCACAACAGAACTTTCAACATATACCGCCGGGCGCGGTGGCTCATGCCTGTAATCCTAGCGAGGCCGAAGTGGGTGGATTGCTCAAGGTCAGGAGTTCGAAACCAGCCTGAGCAAGAGCGAGACCCCGTCTCTACTAAAAATAGAAAGAAATTAATCAGCCAACTAAAAGTATATATATAAAAAATTAGCCGGGCATGGTGGTGCATGCCTGTAGTCCCAGCTACTTGGGAGGCTGAGGCAGGAGGATTGCTTGAGCCCAGGAGTTTGAGGTTGCTGTGAGCTAGGCTGACGCCATGACACTCACTCTAGCCTGGGCAACAAAGTGAGACTCTGTTTCAAAAAAAAAAAAAAAAAAAACCATATAGAGGCACATGCTAGAAAAAAACAAAAACAAAAAGCTTTCAACAGACTGATCCAGAGGGAGTGATCTAGCATTGTACCAGGAACTAAACATCCAAAATCACTGATACCCAACTAAACAGAACCTCAGATAACCAGAACTCCTTTGCTAATACTCCATTTCAAGAAACAATAGGCAAATTATAAGAAAATATGCCAAGGTTAGGTATTTACTTTGGCATCAACAACCAGGGTAGGACCTGAACTGATTCCATATCCAATACATTTACCATTTCTCATCTAGGATAATAAAAAATTCTGATCTAAATGATAACATAATGGTCAAAAAAACATTCAACAGTGGACTCTACTTAAGGGTGCCTAATAGCAGGGTGCAGTTACTCATATATACTTGATCAAAAAATAGCTACTTTCTCTCTGAGAAGGTCATCCTTGTCAATAGAATTTTCAGTTTTGGGAGGGAGATGTTTGCAGTAAAGAGGGAGATAGGGCCCTCCTGCCTAGAGAACCAGATAAGCTGGATTAATCCCAGAGATCAGTGAAGTGGTATGTTGTAGCCAAATTGTGGTCAAACCCCTGAATTTTCCTTCTCAAGGCAAGAAGATGGATTCAGACATTTTAAAATATTTTTAACAGTAGCCAGAAAGTCTTATTAACTAGAACAACCTATTCTAGATGACAAAATTCAATAGACTAAGAGTCTAAACCGAATTGCCTTGGAAAGAAAGAATTCAGTCTAACGATTGGGAAAGGTACTATAATTTAATTTAGGCAGACGGACTCTTTCATTGAGCTTCCTTCCCGGGGGCTCCACGCCAATGTGACACCTCCTATAACCCAAGTAAACACTCTTGTAAAGCAAGGCTACTCACGGCAATGAGCTGGTAGGAATTGTTCATCATGGCAATCAGCATGTTCAGCAGCACTACCAGAGAGATGACATTGTACGTCCCAAACATGGTAGCTCCCACAAACTCGGTGAACTCGTGTCTGGCTTTCACATTGGTGACATATAGATTTAAAAGACCAAATACAGACCAGAAGAGTGACTGAAGGGTCTCAAAGAGCCTAAAAGAGATCAAAGAAAGAACAGGTTAGTTAATTCTCTAGGAAGAGCAAGAAAAGAGAGAAAACATAAGGTGACCTGCTGAATAAGGGGGCTGCCAGACTTGCAACAGGTAGACTGATGAGCTCACATACTGTGGTTTTTTCCCTAACACAAACCAGCCAGGTCGGTTTATTTATTTGTTGCCAGTTCTATGACTTCTACTCTGCTTTTCTACCTGAAATTCCATCTTTCTCTTCTCAGCCTAGGCATAGCCTAAACATTTTCAAGGCTTCTTTCAAGAGCTACTTCCTCTATCAATCTTTCTCTTCCATCTTCAGATCATGTGATTTACCACCTTTCTATTTACGCAGAGGCAGTAAATGCAGTGGTTAACCACTTCGGTACCAGCGTAGACTATAGTCGACAGCCACAGATGAACGCGCACAGCGACTTTAGCCGTGACATGAAGGCGCACAGCCAAGCATCGACTTTAGCTGACAGCTGTGACATGACTTTTCTAATTTTTCATTTATCAAAATAAACTGTGAACATTTAAAAATAACGCAATGAAAACATATATGTATATGTTCCCTATTCTGATTTACATTACAAGTAAAGCTCCATGTAAAGTAAAACAAGCTTTCAGTGCTTTACAGCTTTCCTCATCACACAAGAGCAAGACGGATTCGTGGTCAATGCACAGCACACACTACCGTGCGGACTGTGAGTGCCGACTATGGGCAAGGTTTGTGGCCGGTGAGCCCAGTACCTAAGTGGTTAAGAATATGGTGATTGAGTTAGATTGCACTGGGTTAAAAATCCCAGCTCTGACACTTGCTAGCTAGGGGAACGTGAGAGCAAGTTACCATTTTTGATACTTCTTTTGTGGCCCTCACATGGCCCAAATGGTGTTAGGCTCTGTGGAGGGACTTGAGGGTTTTCAAATTAACACTTTATATAAATTATTAATATATATAACCAACTATTATTGAGAACTTACTATATATCAGCATAAAGTTTTAGGTACTTTTACATACATTATCACTGTGATCCTCTTAAATTTTATTGTTGCTAAAGAGGAAGCTGATGCTCAGAGATCGAATGACTTTCCAGAGGACCCCTAGCTAGTAAATGCTGAGCCAGAATTCAAATCCAGGTCTGTCTGGCCTCCCCAAACCACTGCATTGGTCTATTATTTGATGGCTTCACAAATTATTGTTTCCTTTCATAGTCTCCACATCCAAACATGTAACTACAAAAATATGCTTTTGGTATCTTGAGTTTCTTTTGTCTCATATTCAGAAATCTGCATACAGCAATACAGTGCAGCCAGCTCATGGGGGGCACATAACAACCATTTCTCAAACCCATGGAAGCCGTGTAGAACATAAGAAATGCTACTTTAAGAATGAATATACTCTTCCAATTTGCTTGAAATGTGTTGTTCTTAAGGAGCCTAATGTATTTTGAGAGGCTTAGGGATTTGTTCTTGGGGGTGAGTGGGAAGTGTTTTAAAAGTTCCTCTGTCTGAAAATGGTCTTTCCCCAGATCTTTACATGGGTGTCTTCTTATCACCAAGGTATCAGCTCAAATGTCACTTCCCAGAGACGCTTTCCTTGGTTGCTTTACCTAAAGTAGCCTTATCAGTTATTCTCTATCCCATTGTCTTGTCTAATTTTCTTTGTAGCACTTGAGACTTCCCAAAATTATATTAAGTAATTTTTGTTTTAAATGGTTATTTTCTATTCCTCTCCACTAGAAGGTAAGCTTTATGAGGGCAGAAACAGACAGCCACTTTGTACCTGGCACATACTAGGCACACAATAATATTTGTTGAGTAAATGAATGAATACATGTTAACTATTACTATTATTTTTTTTATTTTTATTTTTTTTTTGAGACAGAATCTCACTTGTTGCCCAGGCTAGAGTGAGTGCCGTGGCGTCAGCCTAGCTCACAGCAACCTCAAACTCCTGGGCTCAAGCGATCCTCTTGCCTCAGCCTCCCGAGTAGCTGGGACTACAGGCATGCGCCACCATGCCCGGCTAATTTTTTCTATATATATTAGTTGGCCAATTAATTTCTTTCTATTTATAGTAGAGACGGGGTCTCGCTTTTGCTCAGGCTGGTTTTGAACTCCTGACCTCGAGCAATCTGCCTGCCTCAGCCTCCCAGAGTGCTAGGATATTACTGTTATTAAAGTAGAGAAAATCTGAATCCCATTGACAGCTGCAGAGTCAGTGGGCTGCACAAAGGGAGCTGTTTCATTTTGATGAAGGCTGTGCTCCGCACTGACCTGACGCTTAGGGAGCCTGCTTCAGGGCTGCCTGGGCATCATGCACATGGTCCTTCTCAACCTGTTAAATGGCTCTTCTCTGATCATCATAAATAACTTCCATGACCCCCTTCAGCATCACATTGCTTGTGAACTAACCCAGAAGGAAGAAATTTGGTATTTGTTTGATGAAAGTAAGCGCCAATTGTGAAGCACTTAAGAATTAACAGTAAGATGAGGCTGGGCGAAATGGCTCACGCCTGTAATCCTAGCACTCTGGGAGGCCAAGGCGGGCAGATCGCTCAAGGTCAGGAGTTTGAAACCAGCCTGAGCAAGAGCAAGACCCTGTCTCTACTAAAAAAAAAATAGAAAGAAATTAGCTGGCCAACTAAAAATATATAGAAAAAATTAGCCGGGCATGGTGGCACATGCCTGTAGTCCCAGCTACTCAGGAGGCTGAGGCAGGAGGATTGCTTGAGCCCAGGAGTTTGAGGTTGCTGTGAGCTAGGCTGACGCCACAGCACTCTAGCCAGGGCAACAGAGACTCTATCTCAAAAAAAAAAAAAAAAAAAAAAAGAATTAACAGTTAGATGAGAATCTGGAGTGCAGGGGCCAGGGCACAAGAACCAGAAAATATGGCAAGTCAGACCTATCACAGGATCTAAATTTCCAGGACAGTCTATCAAGTCAGGGCCAAACCATACCATGCATCACAGAGCCAGGCAGAGGGTCAACATATAAGGAAGATATTGGGTTCAGAAATCTGGCCCTGCTAGGATGGCACAGCCAGGACCTGGTGATGTCCATTACATATCATAGGTCAGGGAAGGCAGGAGGCCAGCAATGGCACAAGCAGCTAGCACAGCAGCTGGGTAACAGAATTCGGGGCAGATGTGGTTCAAAATAAAAGAAAGCAGCTGATATAAATAGGAATAATAGTCTGAGGAGCCAGAGTTCCTCGAAGCTGAATGACTTCCAACATAGAATGCATTCAATATGTGTTTGTTGATTGCTTGACAGACACCAAGGCCACAAACCAGGACAAGTATGTCATTAATATGTTGGCAGGACCTTACTGAATTGGTTGCTTCTCCTGAATGGATGATGTTATCCTCCTTCACTTCCACCTCTACAACAATTAAAATTGCAATGGTTTATGTGTGTAGAGTGTAGAGTTATAAGTGTAGAGTTTATTGGTAGTTTTTCCATTGACTGATACAAAGATTCCCTAAAAGTGAAAGTCTGGGCATTTAAAATCTACCCTCAGCTATGGTGATAATCAAGTCAAAGAGACCGTGTGGATAAAATTGTACAAGAGGGGAAGAGCATAGGGGTGGGGCCAGGAAAGATCATTCCTCAATTTTGGTGGTTGGTAGTGAGAATGCCCTCAACATGGTATACGAAATGCTATAATACGATCTGGTCATTAGGAGAAGCTGGCCTGCTGAAAGGCATGCCCAGGTAAAATGGACTGGCCTAAGAAGTGGATAAGAATATTCTGGTGAGACATCTGTAGGAAGCTCTGTGGCTTCTACAGTCAGTTGAATTCACAGGGACGGAGCCATCACTCGGGGTAGGGGGCATTGGCGGCCAGGTCCATAATAAAGTCATCATAAGGATGGAAAGACTTGTTGACCAAATTCTAGAATCCTAATAACAAAGGAATATCTTTTCAATTTTAAAGAGGATGGTTTTAGAAAAAAACAACCAGTCCATTTTTATTTAGCAGAGAATAAACAAACATATGGAACTTGCTAGCTCAAGAAAGGGCACAGACTAAAGATACGAAGATTCAAGAAGACTTGGTATTAAGTGTACGGAAGACAAATTCATACCAGGTGGTTAAGGGGGAACTTGGACATGTTGGGAGCCATCCACAAATAGATTACAAAGCTAAAAGGAGTACAGTAAAATAGAGATGGAACTGCAGTCCTCTGGACATTTTCTGAAAGTCTCATCTTTGAGATGATGAATTAATCTTTTGAAAGGTAGAAAGAGGAAGGAGAGGATTTACTCCTCTGAACCTAATTCAGACCAGCAAAGAAAAACTGGAAGGTGAGCTGGAAGAGAAAGTCTCCGTGGGACAAAGAGTGACATCATCCTGTATTTCACAAGTTGTGTTTTTTTTTTTTTTTTTTTGAGACAGAGTCTCGCTTTGTTGCCCAGGCTAGAGTGAGTGCCGTGGCGTCTGCCTAGCTCACAGCAACCTCAAACTCCTGGGCTCAAGCAATCCTCCTGCCTCAGCCTCCCGAGTAGCTGGGACTACAGGCATGCGCCACCATGCCCAGCTAATTTTTTATATATATATCAGTTGGCCAATTAATTTCTTTCTATTTATAGTAGAGACGGGGTCTCGCTCTTGCTCAGGCTGGTTTTGAACTCCTGACCTTGAGCAATCCGCCCGCCTCGGCCTCCCAAGAGCTAGGATTACAGGCGTGAGCCACAGCGCCCGGCCACAAGTTGTGTTTTGATAGTCCAAATGGAGGCCCCCGATTGACCCTGTGGCCACATCCTTACCCATTCTGCAGTTTCCTGGACCTGCTAGTTCTCATTTCACCTGCCTTCAACAAGCTTCTAGCTCTAGATGGAATGTCCCTGCCCTGTCCTCAACCTCTAGCCTCTACTTCTGTCCTGTTTCCATTTTTGCTCAGCTCTTGTTTGACCTTAGAGGTTCAGCTATGCCCTACCTCCTCTAGAAGCCTGCCCTAATTCCTTTCCTACAAGGTTGGATTAGATGCTCCACTTTTGTGCTCCAAAAGCACCCTCATCTTGTTCCACAAAGGTGCGTATCACACTGAGGAGGCAACATAGGGGAGTGGCTAAGAGCAAACTTTAGACCCCTCCACTTATTAACTATATGACTCTGGGAAAGTTACATAGCCTCTTTTTTTTTTTTTTTTTTTTTTGAGACAGAATCTTGCTCTGTTGCCCAGGCTAGAGTGCTGTGGCGTCAGCCTAGCTCACAGCAACCTCAAACTCCTGGGCTCAAGCGATCCTACTGCCTCAGCCTCCTGAGTAGCTGGGACTACAGGCACGTGCCACCATGCCCGGCTAATTTTTTCTATTTTTAGTTGTCCGGCTAATTTCTTTCTATTTTTTTGGTAGAGACGGGATCTCACTCTTGCTAAGGCTGGTCTCGAACTTGTGAGCTCAAGCAACCCTGTCGCCTCAGCCTCCCAGAGTGGTAGGATTAGAGGTGTGAGCCACCACACCTGGCCTACATAGCCTCTTTAAACTTCAAGTCTCCTTGGCCGGTTGTGGTGGCTCACGCCTGTAATCCTACCACTCTGGGAGGCCGAGGTGGGAGGATTGTTTGAGCTCAGGAGTTCGAGACCAGCCTGAGCATGAGGGAGATTCGTCTCTACTAAAAAAATAGAAAGAAATTAGCTGGACAACTAAAATACATGGTGGTGCATGCCTGTAGTCCCAGCTACTCAGAAGGCTGAGACAGAAGGATTGCTTGAGCCCAGGAGTTTGAGGTTGCTGTAAGCTAGTCTGACGTCACCGTACTCTAGCCTGGGCAACAGAGTGAGACTTTGTCTCCAACAACAAAAACTTCAAGTTTCCTCATCACAAAAATGGTTATTAGTAAGAAAAATACTAATTGCTAACATTTATTGTGCTTTTATAATATGCCAAGCATTATGCTAATCGCTTTGCTTATATAGTTGTCCCTTGGTATCCATGAGGTTTGGTTCCAGTATTTCCCCCCAATACCAAAATCCATGGATGCTCAAGTCCCTTATATAAAATGGCCATTGGAGATGGCCAATATGAGCCTTTATAACCTTATCAGAGCAAAACCAAAATAGATTTGCATATAATCTATGTATACCTTCCCATATACAGGCAGTCCCTGGGTTACGGATGAGCTACATTCCTGAGAACGTCTTTAGGTCAGATTTGTATGTAACTCGGATCCCTGATGAACAGCACATATACAGTAACAATAATAATATAATGGCTCATTTGTGGTAATAATACCATGTAATACTGTAATAATAATTCCCCTGTACTGTAATAAGTCACAGAAGCTATTGTGCTATTTCTTTTAATTCAAACATACAACATAAAAACAAACTCATACAAAAAATTTAGATAGGAGAAATTTCAAAAAAGAATATTAAAGGTTAACATTCACCTAATGTTGCATCAACGCTAAGCTAATAGGAATGTTACACTTATTTTGATGTTCTAACTCTAACCAAATCAATAATAACCTTTCCACTTCAATAACGAATCCCCTATGCCGCTTAGTAATAATTGATGCTTTCATTGGAGCACTGACTTTCACAAGTTCCATTATTCTCACTTTATCCTTTATAATTGTTCCAATAGTTGAGCGACTGAAGCCTACTGCTTTCCCAGTGAATGATGACATCTGGCCTTTCTCTGAATGCTTAACTATTTCTACGTTCGTTTCCATTGTGATCACTTTTCTTTTCGCTGCAGGCTCACCTGAAGTTGCAGTGGACTTTTGCTTTGGAGGGTAAACACAGACTCACAAAATCAAATTAAAAAGTTAGGATGAATGTGATGCTGTGCATAGTGATCGTATAAATGACTGGCCTCTAGGGTAAAGATAGAGCGCCAACGAACCGCTCGTGCCATGTGGGTTTGTTTACACGCACAGAAGAAACTAGTTACAGAATTATTAATTTAATGATTGAATTATAATTATCCTTATGGGGAGCCTTGGGAGCCTCTTCATAAGAATGGAGCACAATAAGTTGGGTCATCAGTAAACCCCAGGACTGCCTGTACTTTAAATCATCTCTAGATTATTTATATTGACTAATACAATGTAAATGCTATGTAAGTAGTTGTTATACTATATTGACTAGGGAATAATGACTAGAAAAAAAGTCTGTGCATATTCAGTACAGGCTATCCTTTTTTGAAAAAATATTTTTGATTCATGGTTGGTTGAATCCACCAATGTGGAACCCATGGATATGGAAGGCCTACTGTATTATTTTATTATAATCCTATAGTAGTAGCTACTATTATTCTTCTATTTTTCAGATAAGAAACTGAGGCCCAGAGTGGTCACACAGGCAGAAAGTGGCAGAAGTAGGATTTGTACCCAGCTCTTTTGACTCTGGTGCCCACATACTTAGCCACCTTACTCTATCACCTACGATACTGCATGTAAAGTGCTTGCCATATGGTAAGCTTGAAAATGGCAGCTATTTTAATTGTTTACTTATGTTTACCATTAGACTATGACCTTCTTGAGGGTAGGGATGCCTTCTTTTTCAGTATCCTTATTGTTTGGTACACAGGGTTCAATGAAGAAATGTTTGTTAAATAAATCTATTAAAGATGACAGAAGAAACACATAACCAAGGAAAGTACAAATGAGTGGCACAGCAGGAAGGATAATGAGCTGAAATTAGGGGGGAAAGCTGGAGATGGCCAATATGAGCCTTTATAACCTTATCAGAGCAAAACCAAAAGCGTTTGATTGCAACTATGTGTGTATCTGTGTGAATAGGATGGGAAAATATTGGCTGAATGATGGGTAGAGGAATCACTGTTGATTAAGTAGAAGTAGCTGCAAATGAATGGTAATAGTGTGGAAGGAGGTCACAGTGGCTTGCTAGATCACATCTCTGTCCTATTTAGCTTTGCATGCATTCAAGATTACTGCAGTTTCATGCAACAAATCTTACATATCTTTACAAAACCAGACTTACACGTGTATCCCTGAATAAAAGAGAGCAGACTGGATTGAAAGGTCTGGATTGAAATCTTGATTCTGTCACTGACCAGCTATGCATCTGGGGGCAGCCTGCTTAACTGCTTTGTATCCTAGTCTCCACAACTAAAAAATGGGTAATAACAGTAGTGTCTACCTCATAGCATGGTAGTGAGGATTAAGTGCATTAATTCATTCATATAAAGATGATTTGTAATAGTGCCTGGCCCTGGCACTCAGTATATATTAGTCATTTTTATTGCTATTATTAAAATTTCCACCTTGTTGTTTTACATACCTTTATTATCTTTACAGATTGTTATTTGTTTGGATAGCTAGGTGTACATAGTTTCTATCATAGTTCATACAATTTGTGTGTTTTTAAAAGTTACACATTTGGGGTATAGACACTTCTTTGTGTATATACAGAGTCTTCACGTGTATCATTTTAGTAGCTACCCAATATTCCACCCAGCGAATACCATACCTATCTGACAACGTTATCAATGCTTTGGATGAGAATCCATGGCTTCTTAGATTTTCAGCTGACACAAGACTGAGAGGGATAGCTAATAAATTGGATGACAGGATAAAGATTCAGAAAGATTTCAACAGCTTGGAGCAATGAGCTGGAACTAATGAGAGGAAATATAGTAAGGATCAATGTGAGCTTTCTCTCAGGCCACGTGCCCAAGCACAGGATGAGATAGGTAGGAGAAAGGCCAAGAATTTTCACTGAAAGCCAGCTCAAAGTGGATCAGCAGAGTGACAGGTGGCCAGATACTTCAGTTATCCTAGGGGGAAAGAAGCAGAAGTAGATCATCTATAATTAAAGATAAGATTGCTCCAGGCCCATACATGTTGTTGCAAATAACTTGCATGTAAAACTGGTGAAATCTGAGTAAGGTCATTGGATTTTATCAACATTGATTTCTTGGTTGTGATATTGTATTATAATTATGTAAGATATTACCACGAGGGTTTAGGTTTCTCTCCGCACTATTTCTCACAATTACAATGTAAATCTACAATTATCTTTAAATAGAAAGCTTTAAAGAAAGATAGAATTGCTACTGGACTCCATCCTTTCACTCAATTGTTCACTAGGCATGTTTTTTTTTTTTTTGAGACAGAGTCTCACTCTGTTGTTGGGGCTAGAGTGCTGTGATGTCAGCCTAGCTCACAGCAACCTCAAACTCCTGGGCTCAAGTGATCCTCCTGCCTCAGCCTCCTGACTAGAGGCATGCACCACCATGCTAGGCTAATTTTTTCCACATATTTTTAGTTGGGCAATTTTTTTTCTCTATTTTTTTAGTGGAGCCAGGGTCTCGCTCTTGCTCAGGCTGGTCTTGAACTCCTGACCTTGAGTGATCCTCCCGTCTCGGCCTCCCAGAGTGCTAGGATTACAGGTGTGAGCCACCACGCCTGGCCTCAGTAGGCATGTCGAGCACCATTATGTCTTAGGCTTCTCTATGGTGAGTGCAAAGCTTACTAAGATGGGAGTCTTTGTCTGGTGGGAGAGAGAGACACACATGACTAAAATGCAACCGGTTATGTAATGGAAACACGCTCAGAAGGCCATGAGAAACACAGAAGACACCTGCAGCTGAGAGTGGGGTTGGAGTGGGTAAGAAAGGCTTTAGAGCAGGTAGCACCTTGGCAGAAGCTGGAAGGATGGGTAAGAGTTTGCCAGGCTGGCTGGGTGGGGCATTGCAGGCAGAGGGAATAGCATGTGATGCACAAGGGTCTGTAGGGCTGAGATGCTCTCCGGTAGCTGAGGAACTGCAAAATGTTGACTACGAAGGGAGGAGTGAAAACCTGGAGAGACAAGGGCCAGATTACCAAGGCCCCGTGTGTTACGTGTGTAAAGAGGCTGGATTTTATGGAGACGGTTCAGATATCCTGACTGGCATGAAGCCAGGAAGCGATAGGTTGGAAATTAGTATTTAGAAAGAAACTTCCATGCTGCAGGTGGGAGATTGTTTGGAGAGGAGACCAGACTGGGGGCAGGGAGACCAGTTAAGAAGCTGTTGCAGTAGTTCTTGGGAGAGATGATCTGGGCATGAACCAAGACAAAGGGGTGTGTGTGTGTGTGTGTAAGATAGATTCAGGAAATATTTAGGAAGTAGAACTGATAGGGCTGAGTGAGACATTAGATGTGTTTCACGAGGGAAAGGATAAGAGTCCCAGATGCCTCCTAGGATTCTGGCTGGTATCATTTAATGAGACGAGGAATTAAAGGGGAAATAGGTTGGGGTGAAAATGTGGAGATAAGGAATTTAGTTGTGGACGTTCTGTGTTTGAGGGGCCTGTGGAACAGCCAGGTGTGTTCAGGAGGCATCTGGAGACGAGAACTGGACCAAGTTAGCTTCTAGCCACTTCTACTCTTTTTCTTTCACAATTCCTGTGCCCTAAAAATTATGATGCTCTCCTAATTGCTTCTCCCCACAGCAGCTGAAGGCCAGGTACTCCGAGTATGGAATACTGAACTCAGATCACCTACAATGCTGTCATGTGGTTGTCAGCAAGGACAATGAGTTCCCCTTAAATTGTATGCCTAGAGAAAAAAAGATTTTTTTTTCCTTTTTAAATGGAAGAATAGCAATGGCATCTCTGGAAAATCAGAAAGAGAAAGATGACAATAAGCAGGTACCAAACTTGCCGCGATACATAAACAAGCTCGCTTTCTTTCCCCTTCTCTAAAACCTAAGTCTTTCTGATGCTCTGGCTGAGTAACATTTTTTTTATTATTTTATTTTATTATTTATTTATTTTGTGTGTAGGGAGGGCAGAGTCTCACTCTTGTTGCCCCAGTTAGAGTGCCGTGGCGTCAGCCTAGCTCACAGCAACCTCAAACTCCTGGGCTCAACAGCAACCTCAAACTCCTGGGCTCAAGCGATCCTCCTGCCTCAGCCTCCCGAGTAGCTGGGACTACAGGCATGCACCACCGTGCCTGGCTAATTTTTTTCTATATATTTTTAATTGGCCAATTAATTTCTTTCTATTTTTTTAGTAGAGACGGGGTCTCGCTCTTAATCAGGCTGGTCTCGAACTCCTGAGCTCAAACGATCCGCCTGCCTCGGCCTCCCAGAGTGCTAGGATTACAGGCATGAGCCACCATGCCCGGCCTGAGTAACATGTTTTTTAACAGGTATTATAAATGACTGAATTGGGGTGTTTAAAAGAAAACATAAATCTGAGTCAGGCTTCTGTACAGGGGGAAAAAATCAACCGATAGAGGGAAAGTTGAGGTTACACTACTGCAAATTTGGCCCCAGGACAACACTTCTTCATACCTGACACCCCAAGATATAATTTTGTATATGACAGGTGCCCATTCTTGTCAATTGTCCCTGCTGGGCAAGTGATGGGAGCAAAATGTCAGTTGGCAACAGGGGTGTTAATAATCACTACAAACTTGCAAGGAGGCATTTCCTAAACTCCTTCAGCAGAGTTCACATGGAAGTGTAATTGGCAGGGACCTGGCCTCCTGGAAGGCACCTTGCATTCAGGTGTTCAATTCTGTTCAGTTTTGTTCCCAACTTTGATGGGAACAAATGCAGTCTCCTGGTGCTCAAGCCACTGCAAAATTGCTCTTTATATTGAAAACAGGTTGCTGTGAGTTCTGTCTCAAGAGTAATGTGGGAGAGGGAGCAGTTCCTAGTCAAGAGGCACTAGCGAGGTGCTAAGTTGCTGTTATGCACTCCTGGTATATAAAAAACTAGCACTATATCCTTGCCAGCCCATTTTAGACCCCCTTTCCTTACCCATGAGTCTGGTTTCTCCATCCAAGATTTTGCCCTGAGTTTTGGGAAGACAGCGTGGTCTAATGCAGGGATTGGGTGCTGCAGGGCGCAACGGAGGGAGCCAACAGCTTTCAAATTTTTTTGACTGGAACATCATACTGGAGAGATCGTTTGAAAAATAAGAAGGGATGAGAGTGTCTCTAGTCAATATATTTGGAAAAACCTCTCCCTATATTGAAGATTGACAGTGGAAAGATGCTGAGAAGTCTTACAGTGAAGAAACTATTAACTCTATCCTAGAATTTCCAAAACTTATTTAATCATGATCCTGTTTTCCAGTCTATTAACGTGCCACTGAGCTGTGGGGTTTTTTTGTAACCCATTTTAGGAAATGCTGCTAGAGGCAAATAATAGGGGCAGGCTAGACGGCATTGTTGTTTTTATTTGGTTGGTTTTTTTCTGTCGACCCCGACTAGAGTGCTGAGGCGTCAGCCTAGCTCACAGCAACCTCAAACTCCTGGGCTCAAGCAATCCTCCTGCCTCAGCCTCCCGAGTAGCTGGGACTACAGGCACCCGCCACCATGCCCGGCTAATTTTTTGTATATATTTTTAGTTGTCCAGTTAATTTCTTTCTATTTTTAGTAGAGACAGGGTCTCACTCTTGTTCAGGCTGGTCTCAAACTCCTGAGCTCAAACGATCCACCTGCCTCGGCCTCCCAGAGTGCTAGGGTTACAGGCTTGAGCCACTGCACGCAGCCTGGCATTGTTTTTTTCCTTATTTATCAATGCAACTTTCGGTCAAGCAAAGACTGCCCCCCTCTCCTTTTACCTCCCGGCGTTTGTTATTGAACACATTTCTAGAATGCCTAAGTCCACTGAACTGCCTTAGTTTATAGAGTTAAAGGAAAACATTGTATCTCAGTTTAATGACTAAGAACCTTCCATGACCTTGGGGTCATTGCTATGGATACAAGTGATGAGTTGGAGTCTCCAGAATTAGGGGTGGAGTTGGATAAGAGGTAGGACACTGAGTCCAGGGTCAGCCCAGGGCAGCTGCAATTTGACATTTTGCCTAACAAATTGCCTGACAAGTGCTTATTGTCTTTCTCTTATCTATTTCCCCAACATTGATTTGTAAGAAAATAAAAGCCATTCTAAATGGCTTGAAGGTCCCCCAAAGGTAGGTCTTCATGGTATAATACTAAGAAAAGGCACAGGAGTTCCATGTGTTCAAAGGCAGTGTACTCTCAGACAAACAGTCATGAACTGTCTCTGTGTCCTGACAGGAATGGAAGACATTTTCCATCAGTGCTTGGTGCTGCTTGGCCCACCTGAAACCTTAAATTAATCTAGCAGGTAAGCTGACTCTAATCCTACCTTTAGACTGTCCCTCTTCTAGCTTACTCTTGTGCATGAGGGTGCATTAAGATATTTTTGCATCCTTTCTTGTTCTTTGGGCTTGATTCAGAATAGTGAAGTTGACTTTGGTAATTGCTTGTTTAGAGGAATAGTCTTGCTGTTTCATATCCTTGGTGGGTGCCATTTTTTTGAGTGAGGAAGTATCTACCCCATCCCCATTAATTCTTTTAAAAATATGCATTGCTACCAACAGGGTTCAGAAACGGCTCTTTACATGACTTCCTGGGAGCCCATGTGTGTGCTTGCTTCGTTCCTCCCTCACCTAACTTCACTTCCTCTCCTAGTTCCCTGTGGTGAGAGAAGGACCTTCCTCCACCTCAGATCCTTTGGGTGAATTCATAGTGAGCCTTGCCTGCACTGTCAAGAGGCAGTGATGAAGGTGTGGGCTGAAAAAAGGGCAAAAAAGGAGAAGGCAGAAAAAAAAAAGGCAAAAGAGGAGAGGGGGTGTCTTACGTGGAGAAGGCATTGTTCTGTTTCTCACATCGGATCCCCTTGCAGTTGTTAGGCTCATCGATAGCTCTGGTCTCATAATAAAAGTAAAGCTGGTTCAGTCCATTGGCAAAAGCCAGCAGTACCAGGCAGTAGATAAAGAGGAATTTGAGGATATCAAGCAGCATGCGCCCCAAAGAGATCTGCAGAGGCCCTAAGTGGGAGTTGGCTGTGAACAGGGATATGAGACGCAATGAACTTAAAATGTTGGATATCGCGAAGAGTGCTTCTGCAATCAGAGTCGGGTGCCACATTTCCCATTCCTCCCTTGGACGAGAACCATTATACTGAAAGAAACAAGAAGTGCATAGGATGAGAGAGAGAGAGGTACAGTGAGCATTTATGAAATTTCCCCCTTTTTCTTCCCTTCCACACCCAAAGAAGCCACTAAAATTAGGCATCAAGCATTCATTTACACAACAGCCCCATGCATGGCACTGTTTGTCTAACCCCCGCCATCCAATTAATATATGATGCTAATAACTCTCTTCCTCCCACTCTCATCCAAATATATATCCAGCATATACACATAGAAGAATGAATTTCAGTGCAATCATCTGGAGCAACCACCTGTGGTTTATCAACAGACATTTTCTGTGGGTTTAGCAGATTGTTGGGGAGTGTCACTGAGATGCACTGTGAAATGTGAGCCACTGGTATGTCTAAGGTAGTGGGGACAAATCACCCTGCTTCCTAAATATTTCAAATCATTATCTACTTCCTTAATCCCCAGTTGGATTCTGAGTACCTTAGACGACTTGTAGTTACTGAAGGATAAGGGGTAGATGCAGCCTCCTCGGTATGCAGTGTTCATTCTCACTCCCCGGCTGACTGCAGTTTGGGGCTGTTAGAGCGTCCTTAGGGAGCCATTCATTAGAGCTTTCTGCTGAATTTTTAGCAGCCTGTAATGTATTTTACACTACTGCAAATGGCATGTCAACCTTTCAGGTAGTGAATTTAGTACTGCCCCACACAGTGCCGTTTGGATATATTTTACTGTTTCTTTGACAACCCTACTAGTTAGAATGTCTTTCTAGCGCAAATGATGAGCCAAGGGGTTGAAGGCGGGGAAGAGCCGGTATTTATTGGGTTGGTTACCCATTTTTCAGCCCTCTCCCAGGTTTCCAACTCCTGGAACGTTGAGGCTAGCTTTGTAGAAAGATGATTTCATTGTGAGATCTGAGCTCCAATTTGGGCACTGCCACTTAAAACTGCTTGTATCTTTTAATTTCACCATAAAATGAAGATAATGCCTACTTCTACCCACTGCACATGTTTGAGGTTCTGTATGCCTATGTGAAATTCTGCATATGCCATAAGGGGAGATGGTATGGAAATACAAGGAACTACTTATTACCTTCTTCCCCGGGACACAAGTAGATTTTGCCTGGGATTCAATTTGAAGCATATTGCCTTGAGCTTACATCTAAATATCACAGTTTCTCACGACTAAATGTAAACAACTTTCCTGAGAAAATGTTCCATTGGGGGCCAAATTATATTGCTAGCATTTCTAAAATGTGCTTTATTTCAGACAACGGAGGAAACTGGTGTTGTTGAAATCACTTGTGTATATTCAGTATTCTTCTCTGTCAGAGGAGTTTGGAGAAACCGTGCTACATTTGTGCTTCTGTTTCAGATAGACCTTTAGGTGGCCAATCAGTTTTATATATTCTTGGCAAAATCTTATATTTCTACATTTTTCCTCCCCCCAAAAAACATTCACTGCATTGCTGTGAGGGACAGATGTTGTTATGCCTCTTTTACAAAAGGAGGAGCTGAAATCCAGAGAGGCAGAGTGACTTGCTAAAGATCACACAGCAAGCTGGTGGCAGGCTCGGGACTAAATCACAGGTCTCCAGACACGCAACCTAGCACTATTTTTATTAAATGCTACTTCTATGATAGTTGATATCACAACACAGATGTTAGATCGGCCTTTAAAGGTTTTTGAGGTGTATGTGAGAGAGACTTTTTACTGATAACAAAACAGACCTATGTTTTAAAACTAGAAATTATCAACTGGAACATTTATAGCTCATAATTTGGGGTTTTGTCTTTCCACAGCCAGAACTGTAATCACAGGGAAGTCTACTGCCCATGAGATGGTAAATCTGGATTTGCAGAACACTCAGAAGTGTGAAAGACAATTCTCATGGCAGATCTATACTTTGCATATATACTTTTGGAGAAAGATTTATAGCATGTGAGTGCCGAGAATAAACTTGGAGCTTATCTAGCATAGAGGTCAGCAAACTTCTTCTGCCAAGAGCCAGGTAATACATATTTTTGGCTTTGTGAGCTATATGGTCCCTGTCAGAACACTCAATGTTTCCCTTGTAATGCTAAAGTAGTCATAGACAATATGCAAGTAAATGGACATGGAAACAGGCCAAATTTGCCCCATAGACCATAGTTTGCTGACCCATGATCTAATGTAGTGGTTTTCTTTCTTTTTTACTTTTTTAAATTTTTTGAGAAAGACTCTCACTCTGTTGCCCCAGGTACAGTGCAGTGGAGTCATCATAGCTCACTGCAACCTAAAACTCCTGGGCTCAAACGATCCTCCTGCCTCAGCCTCCTGAGTGGCTAGGACTACAGGTGTGTACCACAACTCCCAGCTAATTTTTCTATTTTTAGTATAGCAGGGGTCTCACTCTTGCCCAGGCTGCTCTCAAACTTCTGAGTGTGAGAAATCTTCCCACCTTGGCTTCTCTGACTGCTATGATTACAGGCATGGGCCACCACTCTCACTCTAATGCAATGGTTTTCAAACTGCATTCCTTAGAGCCTGAAGATGCAATGGAGGCATTTAGTGACGACTGTGGGAGCCAAAGAGGAGGCCTTGAAGACTCATTCCTTAAGCCAAATTCTCTCTATATGGGAGTTCTGTGTAAGTTTTTGCTTGAAGATGTGCTTCTATGGGAAAAAATTGAAAGGTTGAAAACCACGGATCTAGTACAATCTGTTTAGGTATCAGAGCCGGAATCTAAGGCTCAGAAAGGTAGAGCAATTGCCTGTGGTAATCCTGCTTGTGAATATCAGAGTGGGGATTAAATTCGGGTCTCCTGACTCTTGGGTTAGTGATAGTGATTTTTCTTATATTTTTTGAAAAGGAATGCAGCTTGAAAATTGGCCTCCTTTTCTTTTCTTTTCTTTTCTTTTCTCTCTCTCTTTCTCTCTTTCTTTCTTTCTTTCTTTCTTTCTTTCTTTCTTTCTTTCTTTCTTTCTTTCTTCCTTCCTTCCTTCCTTCCTTCCTTCCTTCCTTCCTTCCTTCCTTCCTTCCTTCCTTCCTTCCTTCCTTCCTTCCTTCCTTCCTCCCTTCCTTCCCTTTTTTTTTTTTTTTTTGACAGAGTCTCCCTCTGTTGCCCGGGCTAGAGTGCTGTAGTGTTAGTCTAGCTCACAGCAACCTCAAACTCCTGGGCTCAAGCGATCCTCCTGCCTCAGCCTCCCCGAGTAGCTGGGACTACAGGCATGTGCCACCATGCCTGGCTAATTTTTCCTATATATATTTTTAGTTGTCCAGCTAAATTTCTTTCTTTTTTTTTTTTTTTTTTTTTTGAGACAGAGTCTCGCTTTGTTGCCCAGGCTAGAGTGAGTGCCATGGCATCAGCCTAGCTCACAGCAACCTCAAACTCCTGGGCTCAAGCAATCCTGCTGCCTCAGCCTCCCGAGTAGCTGGGACTACAAGCATGCACCCCCATGCCCGGCTAATTTTTTCTATATATATATTAGTTGGCCAATTAATTTCTTTCTATTTATAGTAGAGATGGGGTCTTCCTCTTGCTCAGGCTGGTTTCGAACTCCTGACCTTGAGCAATCTGCCTGCCTTGGCCTCCCAGAGTGCTAGGCTTACAGGCCTGAGCCACCATGCCCAGCCCTCCTTGCTTTTGAAAGCAGTGTGAATTGCATTCTGTCAACACAAAAGCAAAATATGAAGAGGAACAGCTTAATGTGGGAACTCAATAGTAATAATAATTTGAGGGGGTATAACTGTGTCTTTAGCCAAGCACTGGCAGAAGAAAAGACCGCAACTCAGTGAGTAGCAAAGTGCAGATTTAGTCTGTGCACATGGCAGTGGGGTGGTGGTGTGTGCTATCCTAGAAGACAAAAGAACAATTATTCCCCACTTGTAGGTTTATCTGGGGCATTGAGGGCCAATGTTATGTTTATTTGCTTCCTTTAAGTACTTTGGTGTGTGCCTGTTGGCTCTTGAAGACCACGTGAGGTGGAGTATATGTTGTTGACTAATTTTTCAATCTAATAAAGGATCATCTTTAAGGCCAGCTCCTCTCTTGGCACTTCTGTACTGCCTCTGTACAATGGTGATCAGAAATGTTTCAAAGAGTCTGTGGGGCAGTTCTTGTAGCTTTACCTCAAAGAAGTTGGCTCAGCCTGCTTGGGGTAGGTCATCTCAAACTGGTGTACCGCTGTGGATGGATGAGTGGTCCAGACTCTGCCCATTTAGAAATTCTCTTTGCAAATCCAAATTCTGAATGTGGCAGTCTTCCTTTGTAAATTCTCCTTTTATGAGAAGGACTTCAACTTTTTGGCAAAAGTCTCCATCGAATTAAAGTATTAGTCAGTTGAGGGGCATTTACTCAGCTTAATAGATCAGATTTAACTGTAGCTCTTTACAGGTCTTGCCAGTGAAGTTGTACAGGTTATGTGAGTAGCTAATGTTGAGCATCTATAGACACATTTTCATATCCCCAAATGTTAATCCTTTTCTTCATCATTTATTCTAAACTTTCCTGTTTAAACAAAACCCACAAATTTCTAGATTGATAATTTATGGTCCCTCCAGTATATAAATACCACTTCCAGAGGAAGAAATGTTTTTTTTTAGGCAAACAGTGTTACTTAGTCAGCAGAGTGCCAGAATGACATGGATTTCACCCAACCATACTAACCAGGGATTCAAACATTTTCCTCACTAGCTTTTTCTTTTAAGGCAGTTGTAAGTATGTGTTAAATGATCACCACATGTATAAGGCCTACTCTTGGGCTTTTTTCAAGAATGTATCATGACTGCATTCAATATTCATGCTCTACATAACTCCCAAGGTCTTCAAATTTATGCAATATGCATATTAGGGATGTAAAAATAAGCTCAGTTGTTGGAGATTTGGGGGACAGCCATATTTCCATTCTAAAACTCCTTAATGTGGAATTTAGTGCCAAAAAGCATGACTGACTAGACAATGTTGGACACTGAATTGTCAGCCTTTCCTCATGGAAAAGTTCAACTCAGGGTAGAAGGAGTACATCCACACCATTATTTAATAGACACCAGACCTGAATTCAGAGCCTGTGATTACTCAAAGTGGGGGTGTCGGACATGAAAGTATTTTCAGGATAATTCAAGCTGCACATTGTGTAGGAAAAGCATTAAGGTGGTGGTGGTGGTGGTGGTGTGTGTACATTATCTGAATTGGTAGAGAGGCATAGGTTGGGTGATACTCAAAAAGCTAGATTTGGCCCAGTGTGGTGGCTCATGCCTGCAATCCTAGCACTCTGGGAGGCCGAGGTGGGAAGATTGCTCAAGGTCAGGAATTTGAAACCAGCCAGAGCAAGAGCGAGACCCCCCATCTCTACTAAAAATAGAAAGAAATTAATTGGCCAACTAAAAATATATAGAAAAAATTAGCCGGGCATAGTGGTGCATGCCTGTAGTCCCAGCTACTCAGGAGGGTGAGGCAGAAGGATTGCTTGAGCCCAGGAGTTTGAGGTTGCTGTAAGCTAGGCTGACACCATGGTACTATAGCCTGGGCAACAGAGTGAGACTCTGTCTCAATATAAAAATAAAAATAAAAATAAAATCAAAATTAGATTCATAACTACTTGAACGATTACCCTGGTAGTGATGAAGGAGGCAGAGGTTACTAAAAGTTTGTGTCTCCTGCTGTGAAATTTCTGGGGTTCTGCTACCTGTAATTTGAAGAACAGTTGAGGGAAGTGGGGATGTTTAGCTTTCAGAAGAGATGATTCAGCAGGTTAGGGAGAGATGACTTCAGATTGGAAGCATTGTTAGAAGAAGAAACAGCCTTGTTCTGTATGACCCCACAGGGAAGAAGGATTGCCAATGGATGTGATGCAGGGAGAATAATGTTAGACAAATATAAACCAGCTCTTTCAAGTGAAGTGCCAAGAGTTTAGAGAGGCTTTTGGGGATAGTGAATTCAGTGAATTTCCTGTCCCTGCCCCATGCAAGCATCACTGGGCCATTCTCTTGGCAAGGATATTGTGGACAGGATTTAAACACTGAAAGCTGAAGACCCTTTTACCCCCAAGAGTCTCAGAAGCTTATGATTCATTTGCAAATTGTTCCATTCTGCACGTTCTTTGCTTAGGTGGACACAGCTTACAAACCAGTCTGAAAGAATGTCTGCTTATATGGTACTTTCCTATATGGATTGGACCATCATCATTACTTTTCCCCTAAACTCTTTATGCTCCCAGTGCAAAAGCTTAAGGTAACCAAAATTGCTGCTTAAGAAAAATAGCAGACATTCCAATTTACCTTGACATAGGCCACAATCTTCAAGGAAATAGTTGCCAGGTAGAGGGAGTTCATTGCAAAATCCATCAGGTTCCACCAGTCATGGATGTACTCAGTAAATCCACCATCCCACATCTCCTTAATCTCTCCCCAAATGAAACCTAAAGAATGGAAGCAAACAGTTTATTTCTACATAGGGTCAGTCATGGTCATCATAGCAGGATCCCCCCCAAGTGGATAAAAATGAAATTAATGAATGAATTGGGATCAGTGGACTGAAGCCCTGAGAGACAGTAGTAATCAGTTACCTCTCTTCCTTTCCTACCTCACCTCCCAGTTTTGAATGTTCCTAACCAGGTAGAATTTTCCTGAAGATGCCCATATGTTATACCTTTCTGGGTACTACTCACTTTTAGCATTTTTAGTATTGCCACTGGAATGCTGTTGCAATTTTGGCTGCCTGATTCTATCTTCTTCCCATTTTGAAGTGGGAGTGATTTCATCAATAAATTCATTAGATCAATATTATCCCATAGTCCTTAGTTTACTCTAGGTGCTGGAAAGAAAACTTCTCAATGAGTTTTGAGATGAATAAGCTGATTATGGACCAAATTACCAGATGTTGGGGCCAAACTAGGTAGTGGGGCCCAAAATAATTTAGGGTCCTCTTTTCTCCTTTCTCCTCTCATCATGTGGGGTTTTATGGAATTTTACCTGAAGACATAGACATTTCTTTAGCTTTGGAATATAGAAAACAGTAAAAGGTATAGCTGTAGTCAGGGCAGCACTTTCTCAGACTTTACAGTATATGTGAATTACCTGGGAGTCATGTTAAAATGCAGATCCAGGGTGGGACCTGAGATTCCATATGTCAAACAAGCTCCCAGGTGATGCTGATATTGCTGGTTTGGGGACCAAAGTTTGAGTAGCAAGAACTTAGAGGACGACCACTTGTTGGAGGGTTCAATACAATCTAATTATGCCTGAAGACTACTGACAGGGCTACTTTTACCACGATGTATGTGAATTTCCCAGGTTTCCCCCTTGATTATGGAGTCAGTGTCCAAATGTGAACCTTGAAAAAGTACTGGGATTGTGTGAAGTATCCATGAGAAAGCAGCAGATCCATGTGCTCCTTGGTTATGGGAAAGGGGCTTTTGAATAAACTGATCAGTGTTTGCTCTACCTAGCTTACCTGAGGCCCATTCTGATACTTGGCATTCCCTCTAACTCAACTGGCCTACAGCTTCTCTGTCCTTGAAGATATTAGCAGAAGCAAGCAATGAGTATACTGCAAATCTCACTATGGACCATGCATTATTGAGTGACCAGGGCCTTGGAAAGAAGGGACCACATTTCTCAGACTCCCAACAAAGGACTACCCCACTGCTCAGTGGGGAGGTGCCCTAGTTCAGAGCCAGTTTGACTGCCTGTTCTAGTAGTTTCTTTAGAGAAGACGAGCAGGCAGTCTGGCCATAGTTCCTGGTTCCTTCGACTCACCTAGAACCCAAGGCAGTATCATCCATTCCACGACAGTTGGAGGAGGCCCCTGTACGTGGAGGTCTGTCCTGACAATGTGCTGAGAAGCCAGGAGAAGCATGAAGAGGAAGGTCAAATAGGATGCTGTGTGGCAGATAAACTTGATAAAGGGCTTCTTGATGAATAGCCCAAGGTTGCTCCTTGGTGAGATCAGATAAGCTATAGACAGCATGGGAAACAGGAATCCAATGGTCATGCAGGTCAGAAGCTTGACTACCCAGTGTTTCCGCCGCCATCCAGGGAAGCCATCGTACCATAGGGTGGCAAGCAACTGTTGGCAGTTGGGCTGAGCAACAAACTGGGAAAAGAAGAGAACAAGTTAGGCATCTGGAATGTCCAGGAGGGAGTCTACCTTCATAGTACCTCTTCTAGCTTACAGTCAGCTCCGGCAAGGGGCTGTATGGCCAATCCCCAGAAAAGGCCTGTTTTCGAGGCTCCCATGAATGTATTGTTTTTCTTGAGACAGAGTCTCACTCTGATGCCTGGGCTAGAGTGCTGTGGTGTCAGCCTAGCTCACAGCAACCTCAAACTCCTGGGCTCAAGCGATCCTTCTGCCTCAGCCTCCCGAGTAGCTGGGACTACAGGCATGCGCCACCATGCCCGGCTAATTTTTTCTATATATTTTTCATTATCCATCTAATTTCTTTCTATTTTTAGTAGAGACAGGGTCTCTCTCTTGCTCAGGCTGGTCTTGAACTCCTGACCTCAAGCGATCCTCCTGCCTCGGCCTTCCAGAGTGCTAGGATTACAGGAGGTGTGAGCCACTGCACCCGGCCCCATGAATGAATCTAACCCCAGAGATAGTGCTACTTGTCAAGCTATGAGACTAGATTTCTTTTTTTAGGTTTCATTATTATTTTCCTATATTAACAAACATCATTCTGTTCAGTTTGTGCCCTGGTATGCCTTCTTCCCCCTCCTATCCTGTTAGGGCAATGAATTTCCAAGCCTGGCTCTACATCAGAGTCATCCAGGCAACATTAAAAAGTTCAGATCCCCAGGTCCCACCACAGACTGACTAAGTGAGACTTTCCGGGGTGGGAGTGGGGGCATAGAGCCTGGGTAACTGTTTTATAAATTCTCCTGGGAATTTACATGCCTATTAGCAGAGAATCATGGGGATGTTTCATTTCAAATTGATTCACATCTACTCACTCCCTTAGACTACGTGAGGTCATCATCATTGTGCACTTCTGTTTGGGCAAACACAAACTGGTAGGGAATAAGCCCATGCCTGTGGCTATGGTTTGAAATGCAAATAAGTCCCCTTTTTGATTTTGCCTTTTTTCCCTGTTTTGATTTCAGTACCTCTTGATTAGCCTGTAATGAATCAGGTTGCTACTTTGTCATCTATTTAACACCCTCTCTAGTCGAGACATGCAAAAAAGGAAAAAATCTTGGGGGGTCAACATTATAATATTGTATACCAACCCAGATGGGATTTTACTTAAAGGCAATCTACAAAGTGTTAGTGATTAATAATTAAGGAATCATCAGCATTGCAAGTCACCCTCCAGCTGTTACTTCCTAGTAAGTGACTCAATAGGGACCTTAATTGTCAACCATGATTTTAAAGACTGCCCACATTTCCCTACCCCAGCTTCCCATGGGACAGGTTAAACAGAGCAGCACCACACAGCTTGCTAGTACAAAGGAAATAAACCTCTTCCATCATTTACACAATGCCTAAGGTAAACTAGCCCAACTTTACTGTTAATATATCTGTGAAGGTTACTAGTTTCCCACAACAATCACTTTTCTCCTCTTTGAGCACACAGATGGACTACATCTCCCAGTCTCCTTTGCAGTGGGATGTGGCTATGTGACTAAATTCTCATTGATGGAATGTGAAGAAAGATGTTGTGTGGGCGGTGGCTGATGCCTGTAATCCTAGCACTGTGGGAGGCCAAGGCGGGAGGATCGCTTGAGGTCAGAAATTCAAGACCAGCCTGAGCAAGAGCCAGACCCCATCTCTACTAAAAAGTAGAAAAAATTAGCCAGGCATGGTGGCGCATGCCTGTAGTCCCAGCTACTTGGGAGGCTAAGGCAGGAGGATTGCCTGAGCCCAGGAGTTTGAGGTTACAGTGAGCTAGGTTTATGCCAAGGTACCCTAGCCCAGGCAACAGAGCGAGATGCTGTCTCAAAAAAAAAAAAAAAAAAGAAAAAGAAAAGAAAAAAGAAAAAAAAAGGATGTGTGGTACTCCCAGGCCTGGCTTATAGAAGTCTCCCATGTGTGCTTCTCCATGTTCTTTCCCCTTTGAGGCTGATTGGGATGTGATAACCCAGGGTGACCATGTCCCTCAATTAAACATGTGAAAAGAACTATCCTGCTGACCAAGAATACCAAGAATACATGACTGAGAAAGTTCTATCATGTTTGAGCCATTATATATTTTGGGATCTAGCCTATCCTAAAGCAGTTTACTATTCCAAAACTACCAAAAATAAGCTCTAAAATGTTTTCATCCTGTGATTTCATTTCCTCCAAAGATGTTCACGATCCCCATTTATGTCCTCATTTTTCCTTTCCACACAGTCATACACAAAAAGACAAAATCCTATAGTCCCTTTCTACTCTTCTTGCCACTATAGCTTATGCCAAAGGCCTAAAGTCCAAGAAAATACAGAAAAGTTTTATTTTTATTTTTAAAAATTAGATTGTATATATTTAAGGTGTAAAATATGTTTTTTATTTTTTTTTCAAATTTTTAATGTTTTCGAACTCCTGACCTTGAGCAATCCGCCCGCCTCGGCCTCCCAAAGTGCTAGGATTACAGGCGTGAGCCACCACGCCCGGCCTTAAATTTTTAATGTTTTATTTCAGCATATTATGGGAGTACAAATGTTTAGGTTATATATATTGCCTTTGCCCCACTCGAGTCAGAGCTTTAAGTATGTCCATCCCTAAGACGGTGCACATTGCATCCATTAGGTGTGTATATATCCATCCCCTCCTGCCCCCTCCCACCTGCCTGATACCCGATGAATGTTACTACTATATGTGCACTTAAGTGTTGATCAGTTAATACCAATTTGGTGGTGATAGAAAAGTTAAAGATAAAGCAAGACTTTGGGATGCGGTGGAAAAACCACTGGGATCTCACAGTCTAGCGAGGGAGTCAGAGGTATAAAAAGATCATTATACCACTGAATTATAAGGGCAGTGAAAAAGATATGAACAAGGCATAATGCAAACATAAAGGAGGGGCAAATCTGGACTTCTCAGAGAAGGCTTCCTGGAGGAGGTGATACCTGAATGGAACATTAAAAGATGTGCAGCAGGCCAGGCGCGGTGGCTCACGCCTGTAATCCTAGCACTCTGGGAGGCCGAGGCGGGCGGATTGCTCGAGGTCAGGAGTTCGAGACCAGCCTGAGCAAGAGCGAGACCCCGTCTCTACTATAAATAGAAAGAAATCAATTGGCCAACTAATATATATAGAAAAAATTAGCCGGGCATGGTGGTGCATGCCTGTAGTCCCAGCTACTTGGGGGGCTGAGGCAGAAGGATTGCTTGAGCCCAGGAGTTTGAGGTTGCTGTGAGCTAGGCTGACGCCATGGCACTCACTCTAGCCCGGGCAACAAAGCGAGACTCTGTCTCAAAAAATAAAAAATAAATTAAAAAAAAAAAAAGATGTGCAGCAGTTGGCCAGGTGCAGGGGAGGAGAAGGAGCCAAAGGAGACGGGATAACATGAATATAGGCCCAGAGGTCAAAGAGAACATGCCTTGCGGGGGGAGGGGGGGGGGGGGGAGCTAGAGCAGTCTAGGGTGGCTGCAGCTTGAACTTCAGGGCTGAGAATGGCAACAGACCAGGCCTGAGAGATAAACAGCGGTTAGAGCAGAACAAAATGATTGTCTTTAGCCACTATAAAGAGTATGGACTCATTTTCAGAGCAATGGGAAGCCATAAGCAGTATCTTTATGTGTGTGAGCTGTTTGTAAGTGAGCGTGTGTGTGTGTGTGTGTGTGTGTGTAGAGTGGTATAACAGTACTGGCAACTGTAGATTTTGTAGATTACATTGGCTCAACTCTGGGCTTTGTCACTTACTAGCTGTGTAACTAAAGAAGTTCCTTTACTTCTCTGTTCTTCACTGCCTTTATCTAAAGAATGGAGATATTAACATCTACCTTATAGGGTTAGTGTGAGGATTAAAACCAGTTTACTACATAATGTAGCTCTTAGAGCTATGCCTGGCACATAGTAAGGGCACATTAAATCTTCACTGCATATATTATTATGCATGGGACAGAATTAGATTGAGATGTTAGAAAGATCCTCTGGTCATTGAGTGGAAGATGGATTGAAGGCAGGGGGTGGGCAAAACTAGAGGCAGAAAGATCAATTAGAAAGCTGTTGTCAATCTTGAACAAAATGACGGTGACTTAGACTAAGGAAATGGTGGTGGAAATGGAGAGACACGGTCAGATTTGAAATGTAGTGAGGGGTAGAATTGGCAGGATGTGGTGAGGGATGGGGAGCGCCGTAATAGATGTGGTGTGAAGGGAAAGGGGACAGAGGCTTCTAATTCAGGTGAATTGGTGATAATAGTGCCATTAATGGAGAGCGGATAGGTTTATGGAGGTGCATGCATTTTTAGACCTACTGAATTAGATTTGTCTGTGGTACATTTACATGGAGGTATCTGGATGGATGTACTGATGTTATTCAGCAGGGGTTGGCAAGCTTTTCGTGGAAAGGGCCAGATAGTAAGTATTTTAGGCTTTGCAGGCCATACCATTGCTGTTGCAACTACTCAACTCAGCTGTTGCAGTGCAAACTCAGCTGTAAACAATACATACATGAATGGGGTTGGCTATGTGCCAAGAAAACTTTATTTACAAAAAACCAGGCAGTGAATCGCCCTGTTCTATGGTATTACTCCCTGCTGCCAGAACCAAACGAATATTTGGGGCTCTCAGCAATGGTCTTTATGACCTGCTGGGATGTCCCCTTGTGTATCTCCAAGAACTCTAGCCTCAGAAATTACCTTCCTCTAAGGCAGAAATGCAAAGGTGAAGCTTCTTTCAATAGTAGATATACCATCTAACATTTATCTTTAATGCCTCTGCTCTAATTTTTGATTTGGCTCAAGATGGGAAATTTTAAAGTAGGACAGGCTTTTATCTTCTGCTTTTATATTTGACAGAAGTAGTGTAAGGTGGTGTGGATTCTGGCAGAACAAGCTGTAATTTGAATATGATAAAGGAAATTTTATTAAGCCATTATGTAGTGTCTAACCTAAAAACATCTGGAGCTCTGAAACCACAGTCGATTCCTGCTTGCATATTAAAGCTCAAATCGGACAGTTTATTTAATCAATTTCTTGTTGATTCTAAGAATGCCTCAGAAAGAGGGATTGTAGGCAAAACCGCAGAGTGTGTGTGCGCTAGATGCCTGATTGCACTAAAAGCCAAACTGGACAGAGCCTAGATTAGTAGTTTTTCATTTTGATGAAGTCCAATTTATGTTTTTATTGTTGTTGCTTGTGCTGTTGTCATATCTAAAAAACCATCGCTCAATCTAAGGTCACAAAGATTTACACCGATGTTTTCTTCTCAGAGTTTGATAGCTTTAGCTCTTATGTTCATGTCATTGATCCATTTTTAATTAATTTTTGCGTATTGTGTGAAATAGGGGTCCAATTTCATTCATTTGCATGTGGATATGTACTTGTCCTAGCAAATATTTTTTGAAAAGGCTATTTCCCAGTTAAAATTGTTTTGGTACCCTTGTTTTGAAAATCAATTAACCATAAATGTAAGAGTTTATTTCAGAACTCTTAATTTTTTTATTTTCAATTTTTAGAGATAGGGTCTCACTCTGTGGCTCAGGCTGGAATGCAGTAGCATGATCATAGCTCACTATAACCTCAAACTCCTGGGCTCAAGTGATCCTCCTGCCTCAGCCTCCTAAGTAGCTGCCCCAACTAATTTTTAAAATTTTTTGTAGAGATGGGAATCTTGCTATATTGCCCAGGCTGGTCTCAAACTCCTGGTGATCCTCCTGTCTTTGCCTCCCAAAGTGCTGGGATTACAGGCATGAGACACAATGCCCAGCCTGGACTCTTAATTCTATTCTATTTATCAATGTCTGTTTTTATGGCAATACCACACTGTCTTGATTACAGTAATTTTGTAGTGACTTTTGAAATCAGGAACTGTAAGTTTTTCAAATTTGTTCTTCTTTTTCAAAATAGGTTTGGCTAACCTGCCTCCATTGCATTTTCATATGAATTTTACAATCAGCTTATCTATTTATGTAAAAAAAAGAACCCTGGGGCTTTAATATGGATTTCATTGAATTGGTAGAATAATTGGGGGAATGTTGTCATTTTAACAATATTAAGTCTTCTAATTCATGAACATGGCCTGTCTTTCCATTTATTTAGATCTGCTTTAGTTTCTTTGACCAATGTTTTGTAGTTTTTTCAGTACACAAGTCTTATGCGTCCTTTGTTAAATTTATTCCTTAGCATTTTATTTGTTTGGATGCTACTGTAAATTAAAATATTTTCTTAATTTCATTTTTGGATTTTTCATTGCTAGTTTATAGAAACTGCTAAAAGACAAAATTACAGGGCCAGCATGGTGGCTCATGCCTCTAGTCCTAGCTCTCAGGGAGGCCGAGGCAGGAGGATTGCTTAAGCTCAGAAATTCGAAACCAGCCTGGGCAAGAGCGAGACCTCGTCTCTACTAAAAAAAATAGAAAGAAATTACATGGGCAACTAAAAATATATAGAAAAAGTTAGCCGGGCGTGGTGGTGCATGCCTGTAGTCCCAGCTACTCGGGAGGCTGAGGCAGGAGGATCGCTTGAGCCCAGGAGTTTGAGGTTGCTGTGAGCTAGGCTGACGCCATGGCACTCTAGTCTGGGCAACAGAGTGAGACTCTGTCTCAAAAAAAAAAACAGACAAAATTACAGCAAATTCAGTTATGAATCTAATTGGCTTTTATTCAGGATTCATGAATTGGGGCAGCCTCAGTTCTACAAAGTAGAATGAGAGCTCCCACTGGTCAATTGCAGAACAGTGGGGTTCCTAAGGTGAGAACAAGGAAACAAAACAATAGGAAAAGAGCTGATTGGTTAGTATCAGGTTACTTCAAGTTACTTTTGGGGGGTTAAAGTTAAAGCAGAGTCATCTTCCTTATCATGCTGACTCAGGTAGGCTGGAATCTCTTATTTTCAGGAAAAACTGGTCTGTTTTGCGATCTATATGCTTCCTTAAAAGTTTCCATGTAATTATGTGGCATTTAGTGTGACTCCAATTCTGGTTTGGTCTGGTCTGTTGGGGAGCTCTGGTCCGTACAGGAGCTCAGTGCAAAGCAGTGGCCTTCTGCAACTGTTATTTAACTAAACCCAATCGACTTTGCACATTTATCGGTATTAGCCCTAATAGGCTTTTTCTTGATTCCTTAGGATTTTCTCTATATAAGATCATGTCGTCAGTGAATAGAGATAGTTTAAATTCTTCCTTTCCAAACTGGAGGCCTATTATTTCTTTTTCTTACCTAATTGACCTGGTAGGATCTCCAGTACAATGATGGATAGACATGGTGAGAGTGAACATCCCTGTCTTATTCCTGATCTTAGGTGAAAAGCTTTCAGTACTTCTCTACTAAGTGTGATGTTAGCTATGGGCTTTTCATAGATGACCTTTATCAGGTTGAGGAAGTTCTCTTTCATTCCCAGTTTTCTGAGTGTTTTTATCACGAAAGCTTGTTGGATTTTGTTTTTATTTTATTTTATTTTTTTGAGACAGAGTCTCACTCTGTTGCCCGGGCTAGAGTGCCCTGGCATCAGCCCAGCTCACAGCAACCTCAAACTCCTGGGCTCAAGCAATCCTCCTGCCTCAGCCTCCCGAGTAGCTGGGACTACAGGCATGCGCCACCATGCCCGGCTAATTTTTTCTATATATGTTTAGTTGTCTGGCTAATTTCTTTCCATTTATAGTAGAGACGGGTTTCCCTCTTGCTCAGGCTGGTTTCGAACTCCTGACCTTGAGCGATCTGCCCGCCTCGGCCTGCCGGAGTGCTAGGAGCTTGTTGGATTTTGTCAGATGCTTTTTCTATGTCAACTGAACGGATAGGATATGGGGTTTTTTTTTCTCTTCTTTCAATTAATGTAAAATACTACGTTGATGATTGTGTTATGCTGAATCACCTTCACATTCCTGGGATAAATTTCTTTCCGTTATGGTGTGTGGCTCTTTTTATATGTTGATGGTTCGGATTGCTTCTGTTTAGCTTATTGTTTGCCCCCATACATTGCCTCAGGCAGCCTTGATGTTAAACAACTGTTGCTGACCTTTTTCAACAAATGCCCCTGGAAAAGGGCTATTGGAATTGACTGATTCAGATCAAGTACAGACAAGCCCTGTGAATGAGGCTTTTTTGGAGAGTTGCCCGACATGTCATATGGTGACAATTCTCTGGGAATGGGTATTTTTGGGGTGCTCCAAACCCAGTCTGTTCCCCCTCAGTGGATGCCAGGCTGCTGCTTTTTACAGGTACTGTGATTCTAAGGCTATTGATTTTCAATGCTACTGTGGAGCTGAGTAAAGGAAAGTGGGAATAGAGCAAGTTAATTACCAGAAAACTTGCTGTTCTTACTGAAATTCAGCTGTTTTACTTCAATAAATGCTCCTCTGATTGTTGTAAACTTTTGGTTAATTTCCACAGTTGTGAAAAAGTTGATTCTGAAAACTTTTCCAATGTCTTGTTGCTTTTTTGGAAGAGTAGATTTTCAGAAGTTTTGACTTTGCTGTTCTGAAAGTGCTTCCCCTGATAACTTTTTAACTTTTCACGGGAAGTGATGTCCTATTTGTGTGCGGGTTAGTGAGAATGAGAGTTCTTGCCCTATTACCCTCCTCAGGGACTTTAAAACAAACAACATCAGTGTTTGAGGAATATAGGAGCTTTTTTTTTTTTTTTTTTTGAGACAGAGTCTCGCTTTGTTGCCCAGGCTAGAGTGAGTGCCGTGGCCTCAGCCTAGCTCACAGCAACCTCAAACTCCTGGGCTCAAGCAATCCTCCTGCCTCAGCCTCCTGAGTAGCTGGGACTACAGGCATGTACCACCATGCCCGGCTAATTTTTTGTATATATTTTTAGTTGGCCAATTAATTTCTTTCTATTTATAGTAGAGACAGGGTCTCGCTCTTGCTCAGGCTGGTTTTGAACTCCTGACCTCGAGCAATCCTCCCTCCTAGGCCTCCCAGAGTGCTAGGATTACAGGCGTGAGCCACAGTGCCTGGCCTATAGGAGCTTCTTGAAAGCTAGAAGACTGAATGTTGCTCAAGGACTGGGAACTTGTCTTATTCTCCATTATATTCGCAACATTTTGCAAAATGCCTGGTGCAAGGTAGATGCTGAATAAATATTTGTTGAATGGGTGATTAAGTAAATAGATTTGTGCTGGATTAACTTTGGTGGAACACTCTCTTTCCAATGTCATCTTTCCTTGGTGTGTGAAAGGAGTGAAGTCTGGTAGCTAAGACAAGTCTCCTGGCAGTTGTGACTAGGAATTACTCTTTTTTTTTTTTTTGAGACAGAGTCTCGCTTTGTTGCCCAGGCTAGAGTGAGTGCCGTGGCCTCAGCCTAGCTCACAGCAACCTCAAACTCCTGGGCTCAAGCAATCCTGCTGCCTCAGCCTCCCAAGTAGCTGGGACTACAGGCACGCGCCACCATGCCCGGCTAATTTTTTCTATATATATTAGTTGGCCAATTAATTTCTTTCTATTTATAGTAGAGACAAGGTCTCGCTCTTGCTCAGGCTGGTTTCGAACTCCTGACCTGGAGCAATCCGCCCGCCTCGGCCTCCCAGAGAGCTAGGATTACGGGGCGTGAGCCACCAGGGCCGGCCTAGGAATTACTCTTAACATAGGCAGATTAACTATCATATATTGAGCTCTTATAATGTACCAGACACTGTACTGGATTTTCAGATGCATCAATCATCTCATAGCAACTCTAAAGGCAGATATTATTATTATACCCATTTTACAGATGATGTGTCACATTTTTTGGTAAGTGGAGGAGGCAGAACTGGAGCCCTAGCCTGGATGACTCTACAGACCATGGTCTTAAACATTGCATTCTCTGACAATCCATGTTTGGTATGATCTGAGGCATGCAGAAAGCTGAATTTTCTAGTATGTTCCTATTGGCCTTGCCACAGTGATTGAAATGCCCACATCATTTACTGCTTTGGGTTAAGGCATTGAAGTTATATTCCTGTTTGCAGGAAGTAGTAATACACGGAACTATTAATTACCCTTACCAGTTTTGACTAGATATGTCATATTATCCAGTTAAGGGACCTGCCTGCCAGCAAAGCCCAGAAGCAATGAGCCCCACCTTAGGTCTAGGCAGCTAGGAAAGGTGGGAAGAGCATGGTATAGCTAAGGACTTGAGGGAAGTACTGAAAATCTTAGGTCCTTGATTTAGCCCCAGGACAGATCTATATGAAACCCATCTTCTCAATCTGTCCAAATCTTTTTTTCACAAATGTACCAGGGCCCTCACTGCAGTTGTTGGGTTTTTTTCCACTGCATTGCTTCAGTTCTCCAATACTCCCAGACAAGGGCTGAACAGTATTCTATTTTTTCCTTACTACATAGGACTTTTAGAAAAGCCCTGGCTTTCTTTCTTTCCTTTGACATAAAGGTGTGTTTTCAATGGCTCGATAGCTCTTTGCCTTTCCTATGAATAATTCTTAATAGGAATAATGTTAGGTTCTACTGGAAAGAGCCCACTCCTCTTCTAGAAAACTAATAAAATAGCTTTGATTTTACCCCAGCAGAGTGAAGAGATTCACATTCAGTGAAGAGATTTACCTCCCTAGCCCCTCACAAGTCTATTTTTTTTTTTCTTTTGAGACAGGGTCTCGCTCTGTTGCCTGGGCTAGAGTGCAGTGGTATCAGCCTAGCTCACAGCAACCTCAAATTCCTGGGCTCAAGCAATCCTCCTGCCTCAGCCTCCCAGGTAGCTGGGACTACAGGTATACACCCCATGCTTAGCTAATTTTTTTTTTTCTATTTTTAGTTGCCTGGCTAATTTTTTCTATTTTCAGTAGAGACAGGTCTAGTCTCGAACTCCTGACCTCAAGTGATCCTCCAGCCTTGGCCTCTCAGGTGTGAGCCACTGAGCCCAGCCTCACTAGTCTATTGTATGTGACTTTTGTTCCTATAGCTGTCTACATAATCAGTCAGCTTTAATGCCCAATTCACATGCTCAACCCAAGGCAGACAGATTTTGATTTGCTCACATCAAGGAAAATGCAAGATCAACATTATTCAATGTAGGCCTTTCAACAAGCATTTTAGAGTACCTGCTCGGTGCCCACCTCTGTGTTGCGTGTTGGGGAAGGTCACGAGAGAGACCAACAGTGATTCTGGCCTGTGGGATCACCTTGGAAGGGAGACCAGTCTAAGTCATGTGAAACAAGTAATAGGACAATAGTGTTTGTGTTCAGATGACTGCATAAGTGAGATACAGATGGTAAACATGTCAGGTTCCCAGATGGTTGGCACTCACAGACCAGTTAAGGCCATTTCCCTCCAAATCTGGGGAGATTATTATTATTTTTTTTATTTCGGCATATTATGGGGGTACAGATTTTAAGGTTTCAATAAAGTCTAAGTCTCCAGCATGACCATCCCCCAGATGGTGCACATCTCACTCATTATATATGTATATACCCGCCCCCCTCCCCCTCCCACCTGCCCAATACCCTGTTACTGTAGTACCTATGTGTCCACTTAGGTGCTGCTCAGTTAAAAAAATATGGAACGCTTCACGAATTTGCGTGTCATCCTTGTGCAGGGGCCATGCTAATCTTCTCTGTATCGTTCCAATTTTAGTATATGTGCTGTCGAAGCGAGCACATGGGGGAGATTATTTTGCCAAGTAAGGATATGAAAAAAAGCCCATACCCCTTTGATCTCCTGTTACCACCATTTTATAAAATAATGGAAAGAATAAAAGGCAGTAGTTCAATCTGGATCCATTTAGTTTTAGGAAAAGGTCACTACTTTGTCCTGAGGCACCATACTTTGGGAACTTAGGGCATTCAGAGATGAAAAAAATCAGCAGGCACTAAAGTCCTAAGGAAAGGCTGCAGAGAATCATAAAATCAGAGCAGGTCACTTCCTTCTGGAAGCCTTCCCTGATTGCTCCAGCCAGAGATGACCTCACCCTCCTCTTTGAGCTCAGACCACTTCTTCCTTGAGGTACCTCTCAGAACCTGCCTTATGTTACACTTACTTCTATGTAGAACCCATGTCTCAGCCTTCTTATTAGACAGTAAGCTTCAGAAGGGGAGGAACATTTCTGTGTGTGTTATTCTATACCCCGGAGGGCTTTGCAGGCATTTACTGTATTTGTTAAAGTCATAAATTCTCTTCTCTCTCTCCCTGCTAAAATTCAGACTTGGATGTTCACCTGCCCAGTGGGCATTTCCCCTTGGCTATTCAAACACATAACACACACAGAACTCTTGTCCTCCAAACTCCTCTCCATACCTTGCAATCTGTGTGCCCTTAAGGTATTTTTCTAGCTGTAGTCATGACAGTCACAGATAAAATATACACAGAACTATCTGCGTTTTAGATACTTTTAAAAGCACTTTAAATATATTAACAAACCTAGGAGGCTGGGGCTATTTTTATACCCATTTTACAGATGAGAAAACTGAGGCTCAGAGAGATTAAATAGTAATAATAACAACAGTTAACATTTGAGTGCCTACTGAGTGTCAAACACTATAGTAAGTGCTCATTTAAGAAGAGTGAGCTAGGGATAGACTTCCCTGGTTATTGAGTCCCCCACTCCCTGAGGAGGTGATGGAAAATGAGGGAAAGTCCCCTCATAGGAACAGAGGATCGGGAAATGGGGGTGGGCTCCTGAGAAGTAGGTCAGGCTGTGAGGCAGGGAAAAAAAGCAAGCACCAGTGAGCTTTCAGTGGTTCCACTGGGAATGGACAATGGTCAGATGAGAAAAATCTTTCTTAGCCTGCTCAGTTCACCCTGTTCCCTGCCATGGAGGCTGTCAGCAAGAAAAAAAAATTAGATCAGGATAAAATAAGTCAGTCTGACACTGAGTCATCTAACTGCTTATTTTCAGATGATTTTAAATTGTTGGGTGTGTACAAAAAGTGCAATAGGTGAGACAGGAAGAAAGGTCACCTTGACTCATGTTTAACATTTAGAGGTTTGTAAAGTAGTACAGGCCCGTGATTCTCAGAATTGGCAATGAGTTATCTTTGTGTGTTTCCTAAAAGAAATCAGCTGACTCCAAGCTGGGAGACTTACAGCTGTAAACACTTCTTCCTTTAGTTCATTTGGAGGAGGAGAAAATTTGAACAGTGAGAATGAGTTGTCCCCCATCCCAGGGGAGAAGAAGGTGAGGATCAGGAAGAAACAGCAATTAGTAGCTGTGGCAAGATCTGGGGTAAGGGCCTTTCTGGGGAATTTGGAAAAGTATGCTGATCTTTCAAGAACTGCCTCCTACTCCCTCAGTGAATGGCTGCACGTGTAAATGGGTCCCACTTTCATTCCATCCGCTGTCAGTTCTTCAAAAGATAGTCTGGTCATAAAGGGTATATACAAGAAGCCAGCCCTGCAGATATGACCCGAGATAGAATGCATTTTGTTTGTTTTGTAGTTGCCAATCAAGCTGGGCTCTAAAGAAGAGCAAATGCTCATGAAGGAAATTAGTGCCAATGCAAAATTTCCTGAAGAGGGAGAAATGTTCAAATACCTTCTTCCCCTCATCATTGCAGTGAGCTTTCTAAGCCATGTTTTCATTAAACAGCACAGCTTGTTGTTTTAACCACTGTAGCGGACATTTGAGATCAAGAAATAGGTTTTGGGAAGGACTTAAGGCCCAGATTGTGATGGAAGAGGCCCCTATGCTTTACATGTAGTCTCTGTCTAGCATAATTTATGTACTCAGATCACTAATTCTATGAAAAAAAAAAAAAAGGAGATAGGTTTTTACCTAGGGATGACTGAGACATTTTGTACTAACCTGGCTCTGTTGTTGCGATTAGCTAGGAGACTTAGTTCCTGAGCTGGCTGCCAGTATCAATGGCAACACAGGTGTGGACTCACAACATAAGTCAACTGGAAACCATACCTCTAATTTCAAACTAGAGCTAAATTTCACAAGTTTGAACTAAGTGGAGGAAGGTGAGGCTACATGCTGGAAACTGTTTTAGAACACATATTTTTTAAAAAATAGAATTTTCCTTTGCAAGTGTATACCGCAGCAGGATTAGCTAAATGGGGTTTCCTGGCAGATGTTATAATTCTGTGTTGGTGGTAATGGGCTGGCTGTAAAAGGAGCTAGTGCAGCTGAATTAAGTCTGATGCAATAGCTTATTCTAGCCATGAGATGGCAGCAGAGGGTGGTGGGCGCTCACTTCCTACTCCAAAGACGGGGAGTCCTGGAAGTAAAGGGGAGCTTGTGTTGGAAAGCTTCTCACCAGGGAGAGAGTAAGTAACACAGTGTGTTAGAACAATTGAAGAAGAGAGCCTGGAAACTTATTAAAGCCAAGTAAGAAGTCATAGAAGGTGTGGTCAGGTCAGCTGGGAGTTGCAGTCCTACTGGTTTATTTATTTTTATTTTTTTATTTTTTTTTATTTTGTAAGACAGTCTCACTCTCTTGTCCAGGCTAGAGTGCCATGGCATCAGCCTAGCTCACAGCAACCTCAAACTCCTGGGCTCAAGCGATCCTCCTGCCTCAGCCTCCTGAGTGGTTGGGACTACAGGCATGTACCACCATGCCCGGCTAATTATTTCTCTATATATTTTTAGTTGGCCAATTAATTTCTTTCTATTTTTTTAGTAGAGACAGGGTCTGGCTCTTGCTCAGGCTGGTTTCGACTCCTAACCTTAAGCTATCCTCCTGCCTCAGCCTCCCAGAGTGCTGGTATTACAGGCGTGAGCCACCGCACCAGCCCAGTTTAAATCAGGAAGCTGGGAGGGGAAATACGTCAAGGAATAAACATATCAAAGCAGCCAGCAATAAACCATCGATCAAGCTACTGACATATAGAACAGACCAAGGGGAAATCTAATGAGAGCTAAAGAGGCAACCCATTCTGATAGTCTAAGTCTTTAAGAGGTGGTTGTTCTTTGAGAGCTGGATCCCTATGCAGTACCAAGCCTAGTGCTGGGAGAATACTACAGGTCCAGAAGCCCACAATCCCTATTTCAACACCCTTGGGGACAGAAGTGTTCTGAAATTCTAAATTTGTCAGATTTCAGGACAGTAATATGCTTTGTATGCCATATATTAGGTAACACTCCCAGTGAGGTTTAAGGAAGCACCCATAATTAGGGTTCCCAAGTTTAGCAAATAGAAATACAGGATGCCCAGTTAAATTTAAATTTCAGCTAAACAGCCAATAATATTTTAGCATAAAAAAGGGACATACTTATGCCAAAACATTATTGGCTGTTTAGCTGAAATACAAATTTAACTAAGTTGTCCTGGATTTTATCTGGCAACCTTACTATAATCAAACCTATTAATTTTTCAGCAGTGAAACCTATGAATTCTTAGACTCAATGGGATAAATAAAGGCTATACATTGTCTTCCATTGGTTCATCTCAGGTTTTGCCACCATATGAGTTTTGATAGGGAATTTATTTTTGAAAAACTTTTGGTTTTCAGAACTTGGTGGGTTTTGGAATTGAGGACCTGTAATTGTTCAATAAATTTTTTTTTTGAGACAGAATCTTTCTCTGTTGCCCAGGCTAGAGTGAGTGCCGTGGCATCAGCCTAGCTCACAGCAACCTCAAACTCCTGGGCTCAAGCAATCTTTCTGCCTCAGCCTCCCAGGTAGCTGGAACTACAGGCATGTGCCACCATGCCCGGCTAATTTTTTCTATATATTTTTAGTTGTCTGGCTAATTTCTTTCTGTTTTTAGTAGAGTCAGGGTCTCACTCTTGCTCAGGCTGGTCTTGAACTCCTGATCTCAAGCAATCCTCCTGCCTCGGTGTCCTAGAGTGCTAGGATTACAGGCATGAGCCACTGTGCCTGGGCTAATAAATGTTTTTTAAACCGAGAGATATATGGTGATATGTGTTCATACCTTCAGTGCATCCAGTTTTTTTTTTTTTTTTTTTAAGACATATAATGTGGTCAGGCACTGCAGATCCTGAAGGGTTGGGGTGCATGGAAGACTCGGGTGTACCCCAGTAGTTTTCACATTCATAAGAAGGTTTGTCTGAAGGTTTTATGACCTTTTGTGGGCTGCCCATTTTCTTTCAAATCTTCAGCATAAAATCAGAATAAAGGAGGTGGAGGAAACTTAGCCCCTAGCTACATACTAAAGATCACATTTTGAAAACGTAGACTGTGTACTGAACTCTGACTCTGGCTTACCCCTAATTTGTGGTGGGACTTGCAGCAGGTCTTTGTGTTGGGGTCTTTAGCTGTGTAATGGTGGTGCTGCCACTGTCCTGCCTTCCTCATAGGGCTGCTGTGATGATCAAGTGGATCATGGGTAGGAAAAAGCTTTGAAACATTCTTAACACCAAATGGATGGAATGTGGCATTCCTCATTTGTCTTTTTTAGCATATCAGTATGAAGTAGGCTGCATACCCAAAGATGTTTCCAATAAGGTAGTGTGGTATGGCCCGGAGCATGACCTTTACAGGCAGACAGAATGACCTGGGGTTCAAATTCCAGCTCTACCACTTCTTGGCTGGATGACCTTGGGCAATTACTTAATCTCTCTGGCCTTCAGTTTCCCCTCAGTTTCCCCATCTGCAAAATGAGGATTATAATAGCAATCCATGTCATGGGGTCATTAGGAGGATTAAGAGAGTTAATTCAATTCCTCGCAACTAGGAAGCAAATATTATTCTTACCATTTTCATCATGGATTATTATGGATTGTGAGAATTAAACAAGGAAACACTCAATAAATGTTAGCTATTTTCACCATTATCACTATTATTATGAGATGGAGAATTGTGGATACCTTGATACTTAGTCTGTTTTTTTTTTTTTTTTTTTTTTTGAGGTGGCGTCTCACTCTGTCACCTAGACTAGAGTGCCGTGGCGTCAGCCTAGCTCACGGCAACCTCAAACTCCTGGGCTCAAGCCATCCTTCTGCCTCAGGCACCTGAGAAGCTGGGACTACAGGCATGCACTACCACACCCAACTAATATTTTTTTCTATTTTTGGTATAGACAAGGTCTCGCTCTTGCTCAGGCTGGTCTGGAACTCCTGACCTCAAGCAATCCTCATGCCTCGGCCTCCCAGAGTGCTAGGATTACAAGCATGAGCCACCACTTCCAGCCTCAGGTATTCTTTTTTAGCAACACAAAATGGACTAAGGCGCTACGCCTAGGCAGTTTGCATGCATCAGCACTGCTTCCATTATCAGTTCCTCTGCATGTTCTGAGGGTGTGTTCTGTTGTGCCAATTACTGGCTTGGAATTCTGGGAGGAGACCAATGGTGGTGGTAGTAGGGGTAGGGTTGGTGAGGTAGGGAAGGAATAGTGTTTTGGAGAAGTACATCCAATTGGAATCATTATGGTCCTCATTGTACAGTCACATCCTATAAATAACCCTAACAAATTCCAGAATGAAAAACTTGATTATTATGCAAGCCACAATTCAGAGGATGAGAGACAACTTGGTAGATAAAGGAGAGAATTTTTCATTGAGAAGGATTGGCAAGTCAGGATTGCAGAAAGTACGGCTTTTTCATGACTAACTGACAAGCTGAGGTATATAAGGAGTTTTTATTATATAAAGCTGAGATGGAAGACTGCACGAATACAGTTTTGATTCAAAGCAAAAAACTTGCTCAGGTGGGGTGTGGTGGCTCACGTCTGTAATCCCAGCACTCTAGGGGGCTGAGGTGAGAGGATTGCTTGAGGTCAGGAGTTCAAGACCAGCCTGAAGCAAGAGTGAGATCCTGTCTCTACCAAAAATAGAAAACATCAGCCAGGCATGGTGGTGCATGTCTATAGTCCCAGCTACTCTGGAGGCTGAGGCAGGAGGATGGCTTGAGCCTAGGAGTTTGAGGTTGCAGTTAGATATCATGACGCCACTGCCCTCAAGCCGGGGCAACAGAGAGACTCTGTCAAAAAAACAACAACAACAACAAAAAAAAAACCCAAGTGCTCGTCAACTCATGAGTGGATAATTAAAATTTGGTATGTGCTCACAATGGAATATTTCTCAATTCTAACAAACGACAGAGAGCTAGCACCGTTTATGCTATCCTGGATTAATCTTAAGCCCGTTATCCAAAGTGAGGCGACACAAGATCAGGAAAATGGGCTCCACATCTACTCGCCATCAAATTGGTACTGACTGACTAAAACTATGGTGCTCAAAGGGTGGTAGTGCTCACCAGGGATTCGAGTGGGGGTGACCCACATCTTAGGGAGGTGGCCAGCATTGTGAGGGGGAAGAGAATGCCTCTAACCCTTCTTAGGGAGAGGCAAAGATATACAATGTAACCAAAATGTAAAAAAAAACCAAAAAAACAAAAAAAAAACCTGTTATTGGGAGGTGGGGTGGGAGGGGGGAGGAGGGGATGGGTGTATACTTACATAATGGGTGCGGTGCAGCACCACCTGGGGGCTGGACACGCTTGAAGCTCTGGCATGGCAGGGGCAATATATGTAACCCTAACAATATTTGTACCCCCATAATATAAATAAAAGGAGAAATAAAAGGAGAAAAAAAAAAAACTTGCTCAGAGTGACTTTCACTGAGTAATTATTTAGGAGCATTAGGAGCATGGCCGAGAGACACCAATGCAGGTTGGGTCCTGTGTGTTTCATGCAACCCAGTCATAGTATGTCCTGCACTTTCTTGCCCTACCAGCCATCCACATATTCCTGCATTTTCCTGCCCACCCCAAACATTCTATCTCTTTCTGGTAGAGAAAGGAGGAATCCTCAATGCTTGGATGGATTTTAAGGAGTCACTTTCTATCTGCCTCCAGGCAGGACCAGCTCAAATGTAGCCAGCTCAATTAAGCCAGCAGCATTTACTGAGCACCTGCTCTGTATCAGGCCCCATGCCAGGTACTTAAGATACAGTCATGACTTCAGCGGTCAGAATCTCATTCTTGAAGCAAACACCTAACAAATAATGACAAAATCAGATTCCTGTCCTCCCATGATGTGAGACCCAGGGACTGACGAGAGTTATAATGAAGCCAGGAGACTTTCTCATTAAGAACTGAGACAGGAAAGTAAACTCACAAGAAAACATGGTTCATGTAGCTGAAGGAAAACTCGTATTAGTTGTAATCCCAAGAGAGTAATTATTTCTGCTGAGTATCAAGACCACTGGGGCCCTTGCTGGCTTGATTTTTAAAGAGAGTGGTGCATATCCTAACTGTGTCCTTTCTCCTTCCTTCTGGGGACCAGCCTTGTGATGGGCTTTTAATAATAATGACATATTGAGTACTTTACTATGTGCCAGGCACTTCGTATTTATGCATTCCTTTAATCCTTAATTCTTATGATGACTGTATGAGGGAGGTATTGCTTTTCTACAGATGAAGAAACTGAGACAGAGAGATGAAAGGACTTGTCTAGTAATCGGTGACAGCCAGGTCTATCTGAGCATGCCACTGATGTGCTAACCCAGGGGCCATCAAACCATCAAACAATAGCCTGTGGGCCAAATCCAGTCCTTTGCTTGTTTTTGTAAATGAAATTTTTGGGAATACAGCCATGCTCATTTGTCTACTTATTATCTATGGCTGCTTTCCTGCTATAACGGCAGAGCTGAATAATTAAAAACAGAGACCATATGGCTTACAATGTCTAAAATATTTGCTATCTGGCTCTCTATGGAAAATGTTCTGGGCCCTGCTTTACTACACAATCTCTGGTATGTAGGCTTTGCAGTTAGACAGATCTGAGGTCAAACTCTGGTTTTGCCACTTATTCATTAATAGCATGCCCTTGGACAAGTCCTTTTACTTCTCTGTGCCTCAGTTTTCTCATCTGTAAAATGGGAATAATCATAACACATATCTCCTAGGGTTGCTGTGAGGATTAAATGAGATGCTATGCATGAAAAGTTCTTAGCACAGTGCTTAGTTGCCAGGCATGTAGTAAACTCTTGAAAAAAATGGTAGTTAAATTATTTGGAATAGTAATGACAACAGATAAAATGTAGCTCTGTGGCTGGCACATAGGGAATGTTCACTTAAATCCCAAACATCTGTATTTGTCTTTTTCTTATTCTTGCTGACTTCTCTAAAGGCCTTGGGTTGCTAAAGAAAAGACTGCAATCGGCCGGGCATGGTGGCTCACGCCTGTAATCCTTGTACTCTGGGAAGCCGAAGTGGGAGGATCACTCAAGGTCAGGAGTTCAAGACCAGCCTGAGCAAGAGTGAGACCCTTGCCTCTACTAAAAATAGAAAGAAATTAGCTGGACAACTAAAAATAGAACAAATTAGCAGGGCATGGTGGCGGATGCCTGTAGTCCCAGCTATTCGGGAGGTTGAGGCAGGAGGATTGCTTGAGCCCAGGAGTTTGAGGTTGCTGTGAGCTAGGCTGATGCCAGGGCACTCAGGCCTGGGCAAGAGAGTGAGACTCTGTCTCAAAAAAAAAAAAAAAAAGACTGCAATTTAGGGCTGGGGGTAGAGGTATAGGGATTAGCAGGAGAGGACAGTGAACAGGGCAGTTTCGGCCTGAAGGGGGATTGACAGCAGCAGATTGACTCTGGAATAAGCTGTTTAATGCTTTAAACCTGAACCATATCATACGACCAAGGCGAAGTTGAAGCGTGTATGTGTGTGGTGTGTGGGGGTGGGGATGGGGTGAGAAAGAGAGTCTCTAATTCTGTGGTATTTTTTCTCTTTCTTTCTTTTTTTTTTTTTTATCTTCAAAATCCCTCTCCTTGTGTCACACTTAAATGGACTCTGATTCCATTCTTTGAAAAAATGTAAAGATTCCAGTGCATAGTGAGTGACCTCCCCATTCTTCAGGTTCCTGGAGCAACTATAGAAAAAAATGACTATGGGATGTCCTTCTTTGTTTTTAGTTGTGCTTGGCTGGTGTCTTTGATTAGATAGACTCTAAACTTCTTTAGGGCAGAAACTGTATCTCTTAAGTTTAGGGACAAGGAGGGTATTGCTGCTATTAAACAATGAGGGGATGTGTGTTTGTCTATGGGGGGGGTTGTGTGTGTGTGTGTTTCTGACTGGGGAGGTACCTAATGTGAAGAGAGAATGGATTTCAGAAGCAAGGTCTTTGGGAGATAAATGTTTCAATGCCTCAATGTCCTATTAAATGACAGAGAAAAAATCTAGAACAATGAATGTGGTGAAAAAAAGACAGGATCCTAGTTGGGGGAGCCGTCTGCTGGGAGTGGGGGCTGGCCTATATCTCTTAGTTACCTAGATGGAAGAGAACGTTACCTATGATATGATGAAAATTCCTACCATTAGATAAATCCTTTAGGTTACATCTCTGCTGTTTCTGGTAGCCATCTTTGTCTAATGTCTCTGTGAAGGTCAGCCCTTCACTCCCAAGGTGAGTTACTTCATAAACAATTTACTACTTTCAAGTGTCTGAGAGGAGACAGATAAGTTTTGCCCAGGGAGGAAGGGATGAGCTCTCTTTCTTCTCTAGGGAAAGCACTTGCCTTCTCCTTCAACTGGCAGTTTTCACTTTTCCTAATCTATATTCAAAGCCCACTCCCCTTATTCAAATGGGATACATATTTCCTGTCACTGATATAAACATCATTCAAGCAAATTCTCTTTTTCCTTGCCAGTCTGGGATAGAAAGCCTATGGTTCTTGCAAAGGGATAATTTGGGAGTAGGGCCACAGATAAGTTAAGACCTAACAGCCTACGGGAGCAAGTGAATTTTCTCTGAAGCTTAGTTTCTGCATAATGTGACTTCCAGTTGGTTCTGTTTGTGATGAATATGAAGGCTGTAAAGGGGCTGTACCACCCAGAGTTCCCTGGCAGTACTTACTTTCCTTAGCTGTGATTGTCATAGACTTCTCTGAAGAAATGAGAAGATGCAAAACTGTAACCAACAAACTCAGGGTGTCTGGCTCCTCAAGGGTATGGTGGTGGTTTTTGTTTTGTTTTGCTTTTCCCTTTCACTTATAGCTCATATTATTACTCGGTGCATTTTAGTCATTCATAACAACATTTCTTAGGTATCACGCTGTGCGATCACCATGCTCAAATACCTGAGAGCCTGGGTTTAATACTGCTCTTGGTGTTCATTCTGCAAAACCTCCATATTGATGAGGAGATGACTACCTGTGCATGATAAGAGTTGTGTTTCAGAATGATCGGTCTTTGTAGTTTGGAAGATGAATTGGCAAAAGGGATGGGAGTGGGGTGATGGAATGAATGACTGGAGGCAGGGGGACTGATTAGGAGTCTATTGTAACTGTTCAGGTGAGAGGTGATAAAGGCCTGAATTAGAGCAGTGGAAGTTGAAAGGAGGTGGTGGTAAAGGAGACATTTTGGAGACACAATTGACAATATTTGGCAATCAATCGCATGAGTGGGTGGCAGATAAAGAGGAGTTGAGGTTTATGCAGAAGGAGGATATCTCTGCTATTAACTGATGGAGGGGAATTAGAAGATCACGAGGAGGGCTGAGTTTGGAACAGATGCTGATGAGTTCATTTTAGTTATGATGACTCACTGTCCTTTGCCTGGGATCCAGGGAATTCCCAGGACACCAGGCTTTCGGTGCGAATACAGGGAATGTCTTAGGTAAACCAGGATGATTTGGTCACCCTAAGCTTAGAACATATTGGATTTGAGGTATCTGCAGATACTATTCAGCAGATGGTTGGGCAGGTAGCTGTAGGAAGGACATCAAAGTCAGAGGCGGTTTAGGGAATTGCCTGTATAGAGATGATGGGGGAAACCACAGGAGTGGGTATGATAGGAGAATGCATAGTATGAGATTATAACTACCTCAAATCCCTTGCAGAACAAGAAAGGATGTAAATGAATGAATACAATAATTAAGAAGAAAGGTGAGTGAGAAAAAGACAACAGGCTGGAGTTTGAGGCATGCCTACCTATGTAAGTTGGCTGTAGAAAGAAACCCGAGGCTGAGCCACAAGCAGTCAAGAAGGAACCAGAACAGAATGATGATGTCATAAAAGGCAAGAAGGAAGAGAATTTCAAAGAGGTGGGAGTCCAGGGAGATTAGTATTTAGGACAGGTTGTTGGCTCTCATGCTTAAGAAAAATAATTTTCTGTGGAGTTCTGAAATCACATTACAAGATGCTGATTAAATAGAGAGTGGGAAGAAAGGAATTATGGGCAGCAAGTTTAGAGTTATCTTCCTCCCAACAGTGAAAAGAAGGAAAAGAGTAGTAGCCTCTTTCAAGTACCAGCTCAAGATCCAACTTTTCTTTTAAGTTTTCCTGAACTTCAAATGCCTGTTGTTCTCTACCTTCCATAATGTAAACACATAGCAAATCGTCATGTTGTATCCTATAAATTAGTAAAATTATTTATCACTTAAGAATAAAATGAATTTTCAAAAAAGTTTCTATAGTATCCAGGGACTATACTATGTTATGTAGGAAAACCAAACCAAACCAAACCAAACAAAACTATGTGATACACTCCTCTATTTTGTGGCTGCTTCAATGTGCTTGGTTTGTCTCCCTATTAGACTCTAAGCTTCCTTAGGGCCGAGATCATGGCTTATATATCCCACAGTGCCGACAAGAAAGGCCTTCAAGAATATTTTCTAGTTGCCGGGATCGGAAGGATAGAAGGTTTCTCCAGGTCAGATTTTCTCAACCTCAACACTATTGGCTTTGGGGGCTGGATAATTCTTTGTTCTGTGCATTGTAGATCTTGGGTAGTTCCCTAGCCTCTACTCATCAATTGACAGGTGCACCTCCCCTGTCAACCAAAAGTTGTGACAACCAAAAGTCTTTCCATATATTGCCAAATATCCCTGGTGAGTTGTGTGTGTGTGTGAGGTGTGGATCAGCCCTGTGGAGAACCATTGCTATAGGCAGTCTGGGCCTAGTCTACGTATCCCCTTGTCCTTCAGCAGAAGCATTCTAGGCTGGGCACGGTTGTTCACGCCTGTAATCCTGGCACTCTGGGAGGCTGAGGCAGGAGGATTGCTCAAGGTCAGGAGTTCAAAACCAGCCTGAGCAAGAGCGAGACCCTGTCTCTACTAAAAATAGAAAGAAATTAATTGGCCAACTAAAAATATATAGAAAAAATTAGCCGGGCATGGTGGCACATGACTATAGTCCCAGCTACTCGGGAGGCTGAGGAGGATTGCTTGAGCTCAGGAGTTTGAGGTTGCTGTGAGCTAGGCTGATGCCATGGCACTCTAACCTGGGCAACAGAGTAAGAGACTGTCTTAAAAAAAAAAAAGAAGCAGCATTCCAAAGCCATCTTCGAGTGAGAAACATTGGCACTAAGTTCACAGCCTCCAGAAAGAGATGTATACGTTTCTTGGGTATGTGTTTTCAGTTCTGAGACCCTTAAACTCATTCTTTTCTAGTGAATGGCTTAGTACTTGCACTTCAACACCAAGTACTGAAATGATGCCAACATACTTCCCTTATGATCCTGAATATGAAAATAAAGCTGGAGAGAGATCTAGTTATAGCAGTGGTTTGTAATGTTCTGGCAACTGTAAGTGAAGTATTTATGAATTTGTTTACAAAGTGCAACTAATAGTTAATAATACTTTTTCTTTTTAAAGCATCTTTCAAATATTAAATTGTGACTCTGTTGGTAGCCCCTTTAAAGATTACCAGAGATTGGAGAAATAAGAAACAGAGGCCGGGTGCGGTGGCTCATGCCTGTAAATCCTAGCACCCTGGGAGGCCAGGGTGGGAGGATCGCTTGAAGTCAGGAATTTGAGACCAGCCTGAAGCAAGAGTGGGACCCCATTGCTACCAAAAATAGAAAAAATCAGCTGGGTGTGGTGGCGCATGCCTGTAGTCCTAGCTACTCAGGAGGCTGTGGCAGGAGGATTGCTTGAACCCAGGATTTTGAGGTTACAATGAGCTATGATGATGCCACTGCACGCTTCCCTGGGGCGACAGAGTGAGACTCTGTCTCAAAAAAGTAAAAAAAGAAAGAAAGAAAGAAAGAAAGAAAGAAAGAAAGAAAGAAAGAAAGAAAGAAAGAAAGAAAGAAAAAGGAAAAGAAAAGAAAAACATGGAGTGTTTAAAAGAAAGATATAGAAGGTTTCAGTGCCCAAGCAGAGCAGAGAACCCAGGCTCTTCTTCAGGTTAAACCCGAAATATCTCCCTGAGACTTATGTGTCATCCCAGTGTGGCCTGTGGAACATCCCAGGAAGATGTCTCTTTGTTATGATCATAGGGAATGAATGGATGTGGGTTGAGCTGGCCTCGGGGTAAGGATAAGGAAAAACTCTGATCTCTTGTCCTATTTTATCACATTTTCCAGGCTTCTTATTGCCCTGTGAATCTTCTTACTGCCTTATGGTGAAGTCCAATAAACCAGTCATCCAGTTAGCACATCTTTATTGAGTACTTGCTAAATACACTTAAGACACCAAAGAGTGATGTGAATAAAAAGGTTGTGTAGGCATAGTTCATTTTTTCTGGTTCTTCTTTTTTCTTTTTCTTTTTCTTTCTTTTTTTTTGAGACAGAATCTCACTCTGTTGCCCAGGCTAGAGTGCCATGGCATCAGCCTAGCTCACAGCAACCTCAAACTCCTGGGCTCAAGCCATCCTCTTGCCTCAGCCTCCCGAGTAGGTGGGACTACAGGCATGTGCCACCATGCCCGGCTAATTTTTTTCTATATATTTTTAGTTGGCCAATCAATTTCCTTCTATTTTGAGTAGCTACAGAGTCTCGCTCTTGCTCAGGCTGGTTTTGAACTCCTGACCTGGAATGATCCGCCCGCCTCAGCCTCCCAGAGTGCTAGGATTACAGGCGTGAGCCACCGCGCCCGGCCTCTGGTTCTTAATTTATTAAACTAAGCATTTTCCATGTGTTGTAAGATTTTGGCCTCACAACAGCTCCCATGAGATGGGTATTATTAGTATGTATCCTCTTTTTACAGAGAAAGAAATATGAGGCTCAACGAGGTTAAATCACACGGCAAGGGTATGTAGCTGCAAGGTGACAAGAGCTGAGATTCAAGCCCCCATCTGTACTACTCCTAAGCCTGTGATTCTTATCCACTGTGCCAATATGATTTATAATTTATTCATCTACTCCAGTTTCCCTTCATTTTTTTCAAATGATTAAGCTATTCTACTTTATAGAAGAACCGAAGACTGGGAAGTACAAAAGACTTGTCCAGGGTGACATGATAGTGGTGGTGGTGATGTTGGGAAATACCTGTTTTCATATTTTTAAAATGAGGATAATACTGATTTGTTGTTGCTATCTTTTTGACCACATGGCTATTTGCCTGGCTCTTTCCCACTAATTCCTACAGCTATTCTGTCATTTTGGGCTTTGCCCATCAAATCTTACCTTGCACTGTGTTTCTATAGCATATAGATTGCTTTTATCTAGACCTCAACTTATGGCTGTGCCGACCCTGCTCTGGTTTTATTTGTAAAATGAAAACTGCATGAGGTCAAGGGGTGTAGCTATATGTGCTTACCATCATATTCCTGATACTCAGGATGACAGCTGGCACACAGTAGATGATTAATAAATGTTTATGAGATGAATGAATGAATGCATAAAGTCCTCGATCCTGGTGCCCAGATCAATCTTCTTGACCTCCCAGCTATATACAGCATAATGTATGGAGGAGTTACATCCTGTGAACAGAGCTCTGTCCTGAATATAGTACCTACAAATTTTAGTTAGTGGGTCACTACTAACTGAGTCACTGTGTATGTGGAGGAGTTAATAAGACTTTACATGCCTATATAAGTTTAACTTAGAACTTGATACAGATGACAAAAATGATTAGTTGGGCCAAAGTAAACTCCCAGTGTGCAATGAATCAAAGCATTTTACTAACAAGTGAATGTATACAAATACATACTTTCAAACAAAACAATATAGCAGGGGTTTGGAATTAATTACTAGTTTTTCATAGCTAGGAATCCATTAAACCATTAGACAGAAATAATTGCATATTCTCTGGTCTAGATTTTATCATCTTATTCTTGAGTCATGAATTGAAGACTTCAGCATCCTATAACAGGCCAAGCCAGTATGTATCAAACTGGCTACTTCTTCACAGTAGGACTGATAAGCTAACTGTGGAGAATTCATAGGGTCTACAAATGCTCAGGGTTCAGCCTTGTGAAGCTTACACTCCCTTTACTGCAGTTCTAGTGCATCAGCTATTTCTCTTCTTAACTTCCAATAGCATATTATGTGCAAAAGCTGCAGACAGGCCTCCTGTACCTTGGAATGCCATCTTCTAAAATTGTTACAAATGTTACAAAATGTAGATGTCCTGGAAGGAGTTGTAAGGAGGAGGTCATGACTGGGTGAAATGAGCATCTACTTCCAGGTGGAGTGTTACCTAAAAGAGTATCCCCTGTTTTCTGGGGGAATGGTTAAAATAGCGATTGCTTCCTGTTTTACACTATAAATACCTCTGGCTGCAAGCAGTCTGTTTCCTGCTGCAGTGAGGTGAGGTAGGGGGTCATTTTATTCCCCCAGAGTGCAGCCTGAAACTGCAGGATAACTGAGGTAATCACAGAATCAAACTAAGTGAGGAGACGGCTAGAAGTAATACATGATTGAGGTGACCCTTGGGAAAAAGTAACTGCAACTTAGTCAAGGCCTGACTGGAGCTTAATTAAGGCAAGGTCAGGGCTGAGGCCTTGTTAAGGCTTAGCCAGCACTTCAGGTTAGGTAAGGCCTAGCTGGAGCTTAACCCAGTTAAACTCTAGCCATGGACTTGGCCAAGTTGAGGCCTAGCCAGGTTCAAAGTAGTTAAGGCCTACTCAGTCTAATTAATGCCTAGCCAGCCCAGTTACTACCTCACCAGGGGCTAAGCCAAGGTGAGGCCTACTCAGAAACCAGTCAGGCTCAGATAGAGTCTAAATATAGTTAAGTTTTAGTCAGCTTAAAGTTTTAGTCAGACCTATCCTTAACCCACGCTTAGTTAAGGCTTAGTTAGCCCAGTTGAGACCTAGCCAGAGCCTAAGCCTGCTTCATGTCCAGTTACCTCAGTTCAAGTCTACCCAGCCTAGTTAAGGCTGGATAAGAGCCTAAGCATAGTTAACATTTAGTCAGAGCACAATTAGGCCTAGCCAGAACTTAAGCATACTTAAGGCCTGTCAGAATCTTTTAAAGTGTAGCGAAAGCCTAAGCCTAGTTTAAAGTGAGGTAGCTTGCTTAAGCCTTCCTCAGCATTTTGCTAAAGCTTAGCCAGTGCCTATGCCTAGCTTAGATCTAGTCAGAACCCAGTTACACCCTAGCCATGGACTTGGCCAAGTTGAAGCCTAGCCAGGTTCAAAGCCTAGTTTAGGCCTACTCAGTCTAATTAATGCCTATCCAGCCCAGTTACTACCTCACCAGGGGCTAAGCCAAGGTGAGGCCTACTCAGAAACCAGTCAGGCTCAGATAGAGTCTAAATGTAGTTAAGTTTTAGTCAGCTTAAAGTTTTAGTCAGACCTATCCTTATCCAAAGCTTAGTTAAGGCTTAGTTAGCCCAGTTGAGACCTAGCCAGAGCCTGAGCCTGCTTCATGTCCAGTTACCTCAGTTCAAGTCTACCCAGCCTAGTTAAAGCTGAATAAGACCCTAAGCATAGTTAACATTTAGTCAGAGCACAGTTAGGCCTAGCCAGAGCTTAAGCATACTTAAGGCCTGTCAGAATCTTTTAAAGTGTAGCCGAGGCCTAAGCCTAGTTTAAAGTGAGGTAGCTTGCTTAAGCCTTCCTCAGCATTTTGCTAAAGCTTAGCCAGTGCCTACGCCTAGCTTAGATCTAGTCAGAACTCAGTTAAACCCTAGCTAGTGCCTAAGCCTAATTTAGGTCTAGTCAAAGCCCTGTTAAGCCCTAGCCAGGTCCTAAGCTTAGTTAAGTCCTTAGTTAATGGCTAGTCACAGCATAGTTAGGCCTAGCCAGAGTCTAAGCATAGTTAAGGCCTGACAGAATTGTAATAAGATATAGCCAAGGCCGAAGCCACTTAAAAGCTAGCTAGCTTGGTTAAGACCTCATCAGGGTACTGTTAAAGTATAGCCAGTGCCTAAGCCTTAGATCTAGTGAGAACCCAGTTAAGCCCTAGCCAAGTCCTAAGCTTAGTTAAGTCTTGGTCATAGTCTCATTAATTCCTAGCAAGGCCATAAGCATAGTTTATTAGTAGTTTTAGTCAGAGCTTAGTTAAAATTTAGTCAGGGCCTACTTAAGTCTTAGTTCATTTAAGACCCAACCAGAGCCTAAGACTACTTCAGGTTAGTTAGTCCAGTTAAAGCCTGGCTAAAGTCTAGCCAGAGCTTAAATACATTTAAAATCTAGTCCGAGCATAGTTAGGGCTAGCTAGAGTTAAGGCCTGTCCGTCTTTTAAAGGTATAGCCAAGCCCTAAGCCTAGTTAAAGCTAGCTAGCTTGGTTAAGACCTCATCAGGGTATTGTTAAAGCATAACCAATGCCTAAGCCTAATTTAGGTTTAGTTGGAACCCAGTTAAGCCCTAGCCAGGGTCTAAGCCAAGTTAAATCCTACTTAAGTCTTAGTCATAATCTAGTTATGTCCTAGCAAGATCATATAGTTTAGTTTTAGTCAGAGCTTAGCCCAGTTAAGACCTAGCTAGACCTGTACACTATTTCAGGTCTAGTTTGTCCAGTTAAAGTCTACTCTGACCAGTTAAGCCCTAGTGAAAGTGCAAACATAGTTAAGACCTAGTTAGAGCATAGTTAGGCCTAGCCAGAGCCTAAGTATACTTGAAGCCTGTCAGAATCTTAATAAGATATAGCCAGGGCTGAAGTCTAGTTAAAAGCTAGCTAGCTTGGTTAAGCTCTCATCAGGACTAGTTACTCCTAGTGAGAGCTTAGTTAAGACTTAGACAGCCGAGCGTGGTGGCTCACGCCTGTAATCCTAGCACTCTGGGAGGTCGAGATGGGAGGATCTCTTGAGCTCAGGAGTTCAAGACCATCCTGAGTCATGAGCAGGAGTGAGATCTCATTTCTGCTAAATGTAGAAAAAATTAGCCAGCGTGGTGGCTTACGTCCATAGTCCCAGCTACTTGGGAGGCTAAGGCAGGAGGATCTCTTGAGCCTAGGAGTTTGAGGTTGCTGTGAGCTAGGCTGACACCATGGTACTCTAGCCTGGGCGACAGGGCAAGATTCTGTTTTTAAAAAAAGGACTTAGAGTCTAAGCCTAGTAAAGGCTTAGTCAACCCAGTTAAGACTTAGCCAAAGCCTAAGCCTACCTCAGTTCTAATTAGACCAGTTAAAGTCTATTCAGCCCATTTAAGGCCTAGTGAGTCTAAACATAGTTAAGATCTAGTCAGAGCATAGTTAGGCCCAGTCAGAGCCTAGGCATAGTTAAGGCCTGTCAGTCTTTTTAAGGTGTAGTCAAGGCCAAAGCCTAGTTAAAAGCTAGCTAGTTTGGTTAACACCTCATCAACTTTTTTTTTTTTTTTTGAGACAGAGTCTTGCTCTGTTGCCTGGGCTAGAGTGCCATGGCATCAGCCTAGCTCACAGCAACCTCAAACTCCTGGGCTCAAGCGACCCTCCTGCCTCAGCCTCCTGAATAGCTGGGACTACAGGCATGCACCACCATACCCGGATAATTTTTTCTATATATTTTTAGTTGACCAATTAATTTCTTTCTATTTTTAGTAGAGATGGGGTCTGGCTCTTGCTCAGGCTGGTCTCAAACTCCTGAGCTCAAACGATCCATCCGCCTCGGCCTCCCAGAGTGCTAGGATTACAGGTGTGAGCCACCACACCCTGTCAACACCTCATCAACTTATTGTTGAAGCATAACCAATGTTTAAGCCTAATTTAGGTCTAGTCAGAGCCCAGTTAAGCTCTAGCCAGGTCCTAAGCCTAGTTAAGTCCTAGTCATATTCTTATCAAGTTGTAGTAAGATCATAAACCATAGTTTGGTCCTAGTCAGAGCTTAGTTAAGACTTAGCTAGGGCCTCAGCCTAATTGTTAGTCACAGCCCAGTATGGGCCTAGCAAGTACCTAAGAATAGTTTAGACTTTGTCAGAGCCCATTAAGGCCTCATCAGGGCTTAAGCCTAATTAAAGTCAAATCAGAGCCCATACAAGGCCTAAGCTTTAGTTAAGCATTAGTCAGAAACTAGTTAAGGTATAGCCAGGTCCTAAGTTTAGTTAAGGCCTAGCAGAGCCCAATTAAGGCCTAAGTCTACTTAAATATTAGTCAGAAACTAGTTAACATAGAGCCAGGGCCTAATTTTATTAATGCCTAGTCAGAGTCTTTTTAAGGGATACCCAGGGCCTAAGCCTAGTTAGGGGCTAGCCAACTTCATTTAGACCTCATCAGAATAGAGTTAAAGTGTAGCAATGGCCTGAGCCTAAGTATCAGTAAAACCTAGCCAGCCTGGTTAAAGCCCAATCATGCGAAAATCCAGTTGAGGTTTAGTCGGAGGATAGTTGAGGCCTAAGCAGGGATTAAGCCTAGGTAAGGTCTGGTCAGAGTCTAGATAAAGTACAGCAAGGGCCTGATACTACTTAAGAAGCTAGTTAACCCAGTTAAGGCCTAGTCAGGGCCCAATCTGAGTTAAGGCTTAATTAGCCCAGTTAAAGCCTAGCCAGGGGGTAAGCTTATTTAAGTCCTAGTCAAAGCATAGTTAAGGACTATCCAGGGTCTAAGACTAGAGAAGGCCTAGTCAGAGTTTAGTTAAGGTATGCCCTGGACCTAGTTAAGGCCTAGTCAGATGTAAGTGTAGTAAAGGTCTAATCAGACTTAAGGCCTAGCCAGGCCTAAGCCTACTTAGGACCTCCTAGTCATCCTAGTTAAGGTCACCTAAAGTCTAGCCCTTTGGCCAAGGCCAAAGCCTAATTAAAGCTTAGGTAAAGTCTACTTAAGGCAAAGGCAGGACTTAAGCCTAGTTAAAGCGTAGACAGTCCAGTTAAAGTCTAGTTAAGTCCTAGTCATAACCCAGTTACCTTAGCCAGGGACTATGCCTAGTTCATATCTGATCAGAGTCTAGATAAGGCCGTGCCAGGACCTAAATCTAGAGAAGGCCTAATCAGAGTCTAACTAAGGTATAGCAAGGGCCTTGAGCCTATTTAAGGTCTGTTCATTCCAGTTAAAGTCTAGAAGGGGCTAAGCTTAGTTAAGTCCCAGTCAGAATCTAGATAAGTCCTAGCCAGGGCTTAAGCCTAGTTAATCCCTTGTCAGAGTCTAGTTAAGGCAAAGCCAGGGCCTAAGTTTGGTTAAGACCGAGTCATTCCAGTTAAGGCCCAGTCAGGACATTGGCCTAGTTATGGTCCAGTCAAGACTAGGGTGTCCAACTATCCCAGTTTGCCTAAGGCTTTCTATATATGGCATTGAAAATCCTGAGTCCTCGAAAACTAGATTAGTTAGCCACCCTAATCAAAGCCTTTTTTTTTTTTTTTTTTTTTTTGAGACAGAGTCTCACTCTGTTGCCTGGGCTCGAGTGCCATGGTGTCAGCCTAGCTCACAGCAACCTCAAACTCCTGGGCTCAAGCAATCCTCCTGCCTCACCCTCCTGAGTAGCTGGGACTACAAGCATGCGCCATCATGCCCAGCTAATTTTTTCTATATATTTTTAGTTGGCCAATTAATTTCTTTCTATTTTTGGTAGAGACGGGGTCTCGCTCTTGCTCCAGCTGGTTTCGAACTCCTGACCTTGAGTGATCCGCCCACCTCGGCCTCCCAGAATGTTAGGATTACAGGCGTGAGCCACTGTGCCCGGCCTCAAAGCCTTTAAAGAGAACTTTTTTTTTTTGTCTTGGAGTCTATGGTTTATAAAACACATCTGCAACATTATCTCATTTGATTATTATAGCATCTATTTGAGATAGGCGTCATCATCATCCTCAGACTATAGATAACTCAGGTTTAGAGAGATGCCTTTCTTTTTTTTTTTTTTTGAGACAGAGTCTCGCTTTGTTGTCCAGGCTAGAGTGAGTGCTGTGGCGTCAGCCTAGCTCACAGCAACCTCAAACTCCTGGGCTCGAGCGATCCTTCTGCCTCAGCCTCCCGAGTAGCTGGGACTACAGGCATGAGCCACCATGCCCGGCTAATTTTTTTATATATATATATCAGTTGGCCAATTAATTTCTTTCTATTTATAGTAGAGACGGGGTCTCACTCTTGCTCAGGCTGGTTTTGAACTCCTGACCTTGAGCAATCCGCCCGCCTCGGCCTCCCAAGAGCTAGGATTACAGGCGTGAGCCACCGTGCCCGGCGAGAGATGCCTTTCTTCATGCCATACAGTTAGTAAGTGTTACAGGTAGAGTCTAAATCTATGTTTCAACTCGAAAGCCATGCTTTTATATATATGTATATTCATATTGACTTCATTCCTTTTATTTTTGATTATCATTTCAGCATATAGATATACCACAGTTTTATTGTAAGTACCTATGTATGGACATTTGGGTTGATTTAGTTTGAGGCTGTTACAAATAAAGCTACTATGAACATTTATCCACTGGAGCCCTCATACATTGCTGGTAGGTATGTAAAACCACTTTGGAAAACAGTTCTACATTTTCGTAAAAGGGTAAACATACACCTACTACACAACTCTATTCCAGTCTTAAGTATTTATTGAAGAGAAATGAAAGCATATGCTTGTAGAAAGACTTGTATATAAATCTTCATAGTAGCTTTTATAATTTTAACTACAGTAATGGGGTATCTCCCCATAATTAAACATTATCTAAATCACAGAAGTGATACTTGCTCATCGTATTATCATCATCCTTCTTTCTTTTCTTTTTTTTTTTTTTTTTGAGACAGAGTCTCGCTTTGTTGCCCAGGCTAGAGTGAGTGCCGTGGCATCAGCCTAGCTCACGGCAACCTCAAACTCCTGGGCTTAAGCAATCCTACTGCCTTAGCATCCCGAGTAGCAGGGACTACAGGCATGCCCGGCTAATTTTTTCTATACATATTAGTTGGCCAATTAATTTCTTTCTATTTATAGTAGAGACGGGGTCTCACTCTTGCTCAGGCTGGTTTCAAACTCCTGACCTCGGCATACCACCTGCCTCGGCCTCCCAGAGTGCTAGGATTACAGACGTGAGCCACTGCGCCCGGCCCATCCTTATTTCTGATCAGGAAGATGAATCACAGCGAATTTAAGTGACCTGCTAATAAGAAAACTTTTAGACTTGAATGTAGATTTCTCTACCTCCAAAGCCCATATTCTCCTTAAAATAAGGTCTCTTTCCTCCATGATTCCAACTGCCCCAGTGTCAGATGCTTCAGCACTTGCCTGCATGGCTGAGGTCTTTGCACATTTCTTCATGTTTTAGTAGTGTTTGCATTCATGTATTATCTAAAGACTGTCAAGCATTTGGTAGATTGCACTTGCATCAACACTTCTGTTTTCTGCTCGAGGTTTATTTGCTGAACTGATGCATGTTGTTTCATTAGGGGATATTTGTTGAGCCTGGCAACAGAGCTGACTTGGTAGGGGAGTCAAGCCTCACTACTTGATTTGCTGTGATCTTGGAAAGGACAGTTCTGAAAAGAGCACTGAAGACGAGCCTGGTTTACTCAGTATTACTTGGTGGGGGCCGTTACTGGATACAGACCTGGTATAATGACATTATGGGGGCCAGGAAACTAGATCAAGGCATCCTTCTTTCTGGTACTTTGGATTCAGTTGCCAGAAGGCACTGGGGACTTGGCTTGCCTTTTCCTGGCTGTGCCATTTCTGTCTCCTCCTGTGAGCTTACCAGGGGTGTCAGGCGCCTCTATTAAAAAGCCTGTATGTAAATATAGCTACATCTTCCACTATGTTATCCCGAGGACAAAATAGTTGCCACCCCTGCAGAATGCAGCAGCTTCTGGATTAGATGCCAGTGGTAGCAGTGTGCCAAGCATGAAAGTATCCTGTTCTTCCCTTGCCAAGTAAACACCAGCTTCTTGTTTGGTGCTACATTTAAAGGGACTGCAGTAGCAGTAGGGGAGAGCTTTTGACATGGGCAGTTAGTGGCCTAGATGGTGGCACAGTGGAAAAAGCCACTGGGATGTAGTTTAGGTGGCAGATGCCTTGGACTGTAATTTCCCCCCTTGTGCTGTTATATTGCTTTGGAGAACTGTTTGGTTTAATGTGTAATGCAAGAGGAAGGCAGAGCTGGTTAGGAAGAAACAAATGTTTTATTGCACTGAGTAGCTGGGATATTCCAATGCTGCTTTTTTTTTTTTTTTTTTTGGAGAGAGTGCCATTTGGGAATCATTTTCTCTGATATTCACAAGGTGATTTCCCACATGAACTCAGGTCTTTAGTTGACTTAGTATGTTTGTCTTCCCATGTCTTGGTGAAACACATTAAGCTTCAAGACACTGGGTTAATGGCACAAGCAGGGCATGTCTCTGCTCTAACAAATAATCTAAAAGATCTTTTCTCAAGGACTAGGGGCTTTGCAGTGTAATACTGGAGGATATGGAAAGAAAGCACAAAACTAGGTTCCTGGTTTTACTACATTCTAGCTATGTGACTTTGGGTAGGTCCTTTTGCCTTTCTGGATTTTGATTTTCCTAAATGTAAAATGGAGATAATAAACTCTGTGTTGCCCTACTCCTCCTCATATGGTAATTCTGAAGATCAAATGAGATACCATGTGAAAGATGAAAAAAAGTATAAAACAGTATAAAATGCTAAGGAATTATTAGTCCTATTCATTCAACAAATATTTATTGAATATGTACTATGTGCTAGACACTACTCTTGTACTTGGGCAAAACAGAGATCCCTGCCTTCATAGAGCTTACATTTTAGAGAGAGAGACCAGAAAATAAATGATAATCATAATAAATAAGTACACTATATAATATGTGCAGAAAGTGATAAGTTCTAAGAAAAATGAAAAAGAAGAACAGAGTAAGGAAGACTCAGGAGTGCCAGGTTTGGAGGGGGAGGTTCAATTTTCAGAAGGTGGTAAGTAAAGCTCTCATCGAGAAGGCAAGAATTTGAAGGACGTGAAGGATTTCGCTCTTCAGGTATCCGGGTCTTTACCCACGTTTAAAACGCTAACCTTTGGCCCCTTTACAAACCTTGGGAAACAGCAGCATGAAATCTTCATTCCATTCCAGGCAGAAAAAATATCCAATGCAAAACACCTAAAGAGGGAGTGTGCCTGGTGAATTTGAGGAATGGCAAAGAGGCCAGAACAGCTAGAACAGAGGGAGGGGGAGAGAAGTAGAAGTTGCAGGTTATACTATGGAGGGCCGTATAAGCCACTATAAGAACTTGAGTTTTACTCTGAAGGAAATACAGAGTCATCAGGTTTTAAATGGAGGAATGACATGATCTAACTTCTGTTTTTTTTTTTTTTTTGTTTTTTTTAAATCAACATTATTAGTGTGGAACTGATTTCTGTTTTAAAGGGATCACTGGCTGGTGTGTTGAGAAGAGACTGTAATGAGACAGGGCAAAGGAAATCTGTTAGGAGGCTATGGAAATAAGGTGAGAAGTAGATGATGGTGGAAACAATGACAAGTGATCAGACTGTGGATGTTTTGAAGCCAGAGGCAACAGGATATCCTGGTGGATTGGCTGTGGGTTGTGGGCAAAATAAAAGAGTTAAAGATAAACCCAAGATTTTTTAGCTTGGGTAGTTAGAAGGATAGAATTACGATATAATGTGATAGAAGGCTATAAAATGTAGTAGATTTTAGAGGGAATACCAAGGATCTAGTTTTAGGCATACTCTATTAAATTTTAGGTATCACAAATCAATGTGAAGGTGATTAGATATACAAGCATGTGATTCTGGAGAAATGTCTGAGCTGGCTAAATAAATTTCAGAGTCATCTGCATATAGGTGTTATTTACAGCTTGAATGAGAGCACTAAGAGAGTGACTAGATGAAGAAGCGGACGTATGAGTGATTGACCATATTAAATGCTTGTAGGACAAGTAAAATGAAGACCAAGAAGTAACAATTGGGTTTAGTAATGTGGAAGTCACCAGTGACTTTAACAAGGGTAGTTAGGTGGCGTGGCCATTATATTTAATTAAAAGTGTGTTTTAGAACATAAATATTTAACCTGGTAATATCAGTCATGAGAGATAAGAGAGAAATTTTGTTCCTATCAAGTGAGCCTGCCTTGAGATTCCCCTGCCCCTAGCTAATATTAAAAAGTAAATCCTGGCGTAGTGGCTCACGCCTGTAATCCTAGCACTCTGGGAGGCCGAGGCTGGTAGATTGTTCAAGGTCAGGAGTTTGAAACCAGCCTGAGCAAGAGCGAGAGCCCATCTCTACTAAAAATAGAAAGAAGTTAATTGACCAACTAAAAATATATAGAAAAAATTAGCTGGGCATGGTGGCATATGCCTGTAGTCCCAGCTACTCAGGAGGCTGAGGCAGGAGGATTGCTTGAGCCCAGGAGTTTGAGGTTGCTGTGAGCTAGGCTGACGCCATGGTACTCTAGCCCAGGCAACAGAGTGAGACTCTGTCTTAAAAAAAAAAAAAGTAATTCCTATTAGGAAAAATTTCATTCATCTTTTCAGTTGAGCATCATGCTGGTTTAGTATTGCAAGGCCTCTTGCCAGAGGACAGTGCTGTAGCCCTGGTGGGTTTTTTTTTTTTTTTTTGCTTGGTCAAACAATTTTAATTAAGTTAAAGGTCAGCAGAAAAAGTGCAATTACATGAAAAGCCCCATATGTTGCATGTTTAAACTGTTTTTCATTGTCTTTATTTGTAAGGTGCTGAAGGTGGGACCCACTCCTGAATCTTCTTTCTAGTGGTAGAATAAGGTACATGTTGTTCTAGGGGTGCCACTCACGTTGAATTTATGGTTTGTCCAAATGAATTTATGAGCAGTAGGTGGTTTTGTTGCTGGAGGATCATCAGTCATCGAGTGAAGCCAATGATGCCATTCAGGAGGTGCCATGCTTCCAACCACATGCCAGAATGTATTTTTGTCATTCATTTCAGTAGTTTGTATAACCCAACAGTGATGGCCAAAAAATTGCTTGTTGTCTTTATAGTATTTGTTTCCATATTTGTCTTTCCTTACTAATAATGCACTAACCCTCACATCATTTGCCCTGAAAAAATCTTGCAAATAGCTGTGGAGGCTGCCGTGACCGCTGACCTGCTACAGCCCGTGCTGCAGGACCTGCACTAATTCCATCTTGTCACGCAGGCCCTGCCTCCTGAGTCCCTGATGTGCTTTTCTGAGTGCCAAGCATGTTAGGCAATGGGATTCACTCTTTACCCACATTTAAAATGCTAACTGTTGGCCCCTTTACAAACCTTGGGAAGCAGCAGTATGCAATCTTCCGAGGGAAAGGAAATTCATGCCCAAGAGCAAAGCATTTTTCTTTATAGGATATTAGGACATTTTTTTCTGCCTCATTTCCTTCAATTTATTCTGGGTATATATATCTCAGAGGTAAAAAAAAAAAATGGAGCTGTTAGAAAGCAGGAAACCAAGTACTCATGCCTTATGTTTTATTTTCATGGATCAGCATATGGTCTTAAGGTGATTTTAATGTTCAGCTAGGCTTTTGGTATCTTTCATCTTTACTAGGGCTTTCTTTCTTTTCTTTTCTTTTTTTTTTTAAGACAGAGTCTCACTCTGCTGCCCAGGCTAGAGTGCCTTGGCGTCAGCCTAGCTCACAGCAACCTCAAACTCCTGGGCTCCAGTGATCCTCCTGCCTAAGCCTCTCGAGTAGCTGGGACTACAGGCATGTGCCACCATGCCTGTCTAATTTTTTCTATATATTTTTAATTGGCCAATTAATTTCTTTCTATTTTTACTAGAGATGGGGTGTCGCTCTTGCTCATACTGGTCTCCAACTCCTGACCTTGAGCGATCTGCCTGCCTTGGCCCCCCAGAGTGCTAGGATTACAGATGTGAGCCACTGAGCCCAGCCTTTACTAGGGCTTTCTAACTCTAAGTGCATTCTGGGAAAATGTTATGTAGGGATGAAGACAATGAAATGGTTGTCCTCAAGGGGACTTTTAGCCTTTGATCCATTTGGTAAGCAAACCATCATGGCTACACAGTTGGTCATCCACATTCATGGGTTCCACATGCATGGATTCAACCAACCATGGGTCAAAAATATTTAAAAAATTGCATCTGTGCTGAACATGTACATACTTTTTTCTTGTTATTATTCCCTAAACAATACAGTATAACAAACTATTTACATAGCATTTACCTTGTATTGGGTATTATACATAATCTAGAGATGATTTAAAGTACATGGGAGGATATGCATAGGTTATAGACAAATACTACACCATTTTATATTAGGGACTTGAGTATCTGTGGATTTAGGTATCTGTGAAAGATCCTAGAACTAAGCCCACTCAGATATGAGGAATAAATGTATTGAGTTCTCATCATTAAGGCAGACCAGCCAGTGTAATAGACTATAGAGAGGGCCAAAAGTTTGAAGAATCAGGTTCTTGCTCTGCTACTAATCAGCTGTGCAATCTCAGCAAGTCACTTACCTACTTTTTAAGTTGTAAAATAGGGATAACCCTTGCTGCACAGGATTGTTATAAGTTATGTTATAAGGTAATGTATGTGAACATACTTCAGGATATATTATTAGAAGGAGGAAACTATAAAATACTGGAATGAGCTACCATGGGAGGTTATGGAATCTTGTTTTGAAATCATTAAAAACAGAAAGACTCTTCTTTCGGTGGACAGACATTGAACACGTTTGCAGGTAAAGGAAGAAGTATATGATCTCTGATCTTTTCTCCAGGTGATAAACAAATCTAGTCTGTCTTGGCAAACTTGGCATTTGCTATCGAAACAGAGAGGAGACTGCAGCTGTGCTCAGTCCTGCTCTTGTCAAATTTCTGAGATGTATTCCTTAAGTTTGGGAGTAATTCCAGGCTAGGATGGTAAGGGGTAAAAAGCACATCAAGATATTTGCATGATGCTCTCCTTACCCAGATGATTCACACAGGAAGACTTGAAAGTTTGGGCTGATTTGAATGAAGTCATGCTAGACATAGGGTAATAGGCCTTTTTATCTTGTCTCAATGACCTTGCCAATTACTTCTGAAGTGGATATTTCCAAAGATTAATTGGTTAATACTTTGAAAGAATCATTGCCATGATTCCAAGTGGATAGCCTCCTCTACACACCTGGTAATGTGTTGGAGGCATGGCCAATGAGTTGCCGGTACTGTAGTCAGCTTTCAGGCTAGAAGTGGTACATGTGTAGCTAGCTATAGCCCTGCCAGAGCTCAAACCAGAGAGAGAAAGTGCTTCAAAGGTGAAAGGGAGTTAGACTAGGAGGATTCGCTAATTCTCAAAGATTCCCTATAATCTTTGATTGTTCTCCGGTCTCCTGAAAGGGTCATATATGAACTACAGCCTCAGGACAGTCCAGTTCCTTTACATCTTTATCCAAGTTCTAAGTCATCATCTAGTCTTGGTTCTAACTATGAGATGAATTGTATCTCTGGTACTTCCTTCCAGTTTTTGTAATGCCTGCAGCTATTTTCTCTCTGACCTTCCAGGGGTCATTAGTCAGTAGCCAGGATGTGCTACACACTGTTTCCTAGATCCTAGAATTTCTCCAGCACAATTATACCAGCTAGCAGTTATTTAGTGCTTACTGTATACCAGACACCATTCTAAATTCATTGCATGTATTTACTTGTAATTCTCACAGCATTATTATCATCATTTTACAGATGAAGAAACTGAAGTACAGAGTAGTTTAGCGAACCTCCAGTTAGTAAGTAGTAACACTGGAATTCAAATATAAGTATGTTTGACACCAGATCCTACCCTTATAACCACCAGCATTATTTTCAGTCATTTGCACTTTTCTTTTTTTGAGACAGGATCTCACTCTCTTACCCAGGCTAGAGTGCAGTGGTATGATCAGAGCTCATTGTAAGTAACCTTGGACTCCTGGGCTCAAGCACTCCTCCTGGCTCAGCGTCCTAAGTGGCTAAGACTATAGGCATGCACCACCATGCCTGGCTAATTTTTAAAATTTTCTGTAGAGACAGGGTCTTGCTATATATATTGCCCAGGCTGGTCTTGAACTCCTGGCCTCGAGCGATCCTCCCACCTTAGCCTCAAAAAGTGCTGAGATTACAGGTGTAAGCCACTGCACCCGGCCCCTACTACTATCATTTTACTCTGTCTCCCCAAAAGAATATACAAACAAACAAACACAACTTTCTTATTTTCCCTCTCAGAAAGCTAAGGAAAGATGTGGAAATAGAATCCCTGTATCCCTGGAAATAGAATTCCTGTTACCTCCAAGTTCTGTTTTTATTTTCCTTATTTTAGACCTTGTCCTCTACACTGGTAATATTTAAAAACCAAAAATCTTTTTAGAAGTATCGCATCTTTTTCCAGACTCTCTGGGGGTCTGGGGCCTCTTATAGCAGCCAACCTTCAGAGACAAGCCTGTGCAGAGTCCCACTGAGTCAATATCGGGTAGCTATCCTCATGTTTGAACAGTGTTTTGAGGAAACTATGTGCCTGTCTAGGAAAATAACCAAGTGATATATTTTCAAAAGTGGTTGATTTTCTGAAGGGTAAGAGTCTGTGATTTTCTCTGTAGCAATGAACAAATGTGGAGGATGAAAGAAATTCAGTAGAATTTGGTTGAAGTTGACCATAAGGACATTTCTTACTTCCCTCTTTTTTTTTAATTTTTATTTTTTTATTTTGAGACAGGCTAGAGTGTCTCAACGCTAGAGTTGTTGCCCAGGCTAGAGTGAGTGCGGTGGCGTCAGCCTAGCTCACAGCAACCTCAAACTCCTGGGCTCAAGCAATCCTACTGCCTCAGCCTCCCGAGTAGCTGGGACTACAAGCATGCGCCACCATACCTGGCTAATTTTTTCTATATATATTAGTTAGCCAATTCATTTCTTTCTATTTATAGTAGAGACAGGGTCTTGCTCTTGCTCAGGCTGGTTTTGAACTCCTGACCTAGAGCAATCTGCCCACCTCGGCCTCCCAGAGTGCTAGGATTACAGTCGTGAGCCACCATGCCCGGCCTCCTACTTCCCCTTTTTTCTAGTTTCTGTTTTGAATTTTTCATAGAGTTTTCAAGAAAGGGCCATGTTTAACTCCTCAGCTCCACAATTCTTTCCTTTCTTTCTTGATAAATTAAAGATGGTTCAAGGGGATTTTAAATGTCAGATCCTATAACAGGCAAATGCCTTATTGCACACAGTCTTTTCTAAAGGCAAAGGTTTGTAGCTTTTTAAAATAAGAGTTTAAAGGGTAAACATGGTTGCTTTGTTGATTATATTCCTCCCAAGATACTCCTGTTATGTCAAAATTATAAAATTTCCCCTTTGGGGACAAGGTTCTCTTGATGTTTCCTCAGACTGGGCAATGAGAAGTAATGTGGGGTTGGAAGTGTTTTTTTTTTTTAATCTATACTGAATGTGTATATCCAAATGGTACTGCAGCACTAGAGCAGGAAGCACTAGGAAAATATTTCTGTTTGTAAATAGAAAACTGGTATCCATTCTCACCAAAGGCACATTTTAATCTCTCCCACATAACTGCCTTTGTTCCCCTTGGGTATGAACTAATTTACCTTGCCTGATGCAGAGAAGCTTATCAACAAGAAACATAGACCCAAAGGATTTGGATTCCTTTGCTCCTTTTCTGTCCTACTGTTAGACACTGATTGCCAGTTTTCCAGTTAGGAGTTTTTGCAAAATGGCCAGGTAGGACTTTCAGCTAAAAGAAAAATGGTGGCTTTTGATTAGCTGTGCAGGCAAAAATGTCATAAGAGAGAGATTCATAAAAATCTAATGGGGCTAAAGATCCTAGTTATCAGATCAATCGCATGGCCTCTGCCCCAGCTGTCTTTATTAGCTACTTGTAAGATGTGGGTTATCTCATCTTGTATTGATTAAAAACTGTCTGGCCATTAGGATCTCTTGCCTTAGCACTGCCATGAAGTAGAGCACCGCACAGTCCTCGGGAACCCTTCCCTGCACATTCATATTTCATTGCATTTTCATTAGTTCTGATGACTGGCTTGCCTGAAGCCTGGCAAGACTCTCATCACTGTCTTACTGTCCTCATTCGTTTTATAGGAAAGAGATCCAAAATTTAAAAATAAAACAATTTTTGGAGGTATAGCATGCATACAGTGGAGTGTACAAATTTTAAGGGTGTGGCTCATACTTTTTGGTTCTTTTTACATACGTGATCATATCAACATGTAGAACATTCCTAGCACCCCAAAAAGCTTCCTCATATCCCTTCCTAGTCAATAATCACTACCCAGAGGTGACCACTCTGTTCACTTCTGTTCCATAGATCTGTTTGCCTGTTCTTCAATTTCCTATAAATGGAATGATATGATATCTTACTTTGATATATCTTGTTTCTTTCAGTATTCTTGTACATGTATTTTGGTGGATATTTTTCTTATTTACTTTTGGTTATATACATAAGAGTAGAATTGTCAGGTCATGTGATAGAGGTATGTTTAGTTTTGGTAGATACTGCCAAATAGTTTTCCAAAGCAGTTGTAATAGTTAACACTTTCACCAGTGATATATGAGAGTTCCAGTTGTTCCATGTTCTTTTCAGGGCTTGGTATTCTTAGTCTTTTCAATTTTAGCACTTCTGGTAGGTTTTGCATATCTTAGGTTTTTTTTTTTTTTCTTTCGGCATATTATGGGGGTACATATTTTAAGGTTTCAATAAATGCCCATTTCCCCCCCTCCCCCCAAAAGTCTGAGTCTCCAGCATGACCATCCCCCAGATGGTGCACATCTCACTCATTATATATGTATATAACCGCCCCCCTCCCCCCTGCCCAATACTCTATTACTGCAGTACCTATGTGACCACTTAGGTGCTGTTCAGTTAATACCAATTTGCTGGTGAGTATATGTGGTGCTTGTTTTTCCATTCTTGGAAAACTTCACTTAATAGTATGGGTTCCAGCTCTAACCAGGAAAATATAAGATGTGCTATGTCACCATTGTTTCTTAGAGCTGAATAGTACTCCATGGTATACATATACCACATTTTATTAATCCATTCTTGGATTGATGGACACTTGGGCTGTTTCCACAGCCTTGCAATTATGAATTGTGCTGCTATAAACATTCAAGTACAGGTGTCTTTTTTGTGAGTGTCATTGGATCTTTTGGGTAGATGCCCAGCAATGGGATTGCTGGATCAAATGGTAGATTCACTTGTATTGCTTTAAGGTATCTCCATATTGCTTTCCACAGAGGTTGAACTAATTTGCAGTCCCACCAGCAGTGTAGGAGTATAGAATTTTTTTATTTCCATCTTGATTTCTTCATTTATGAAGTAATCATTTAGTAGGAGGTTGTTTAATTTCCACGTTTTTATGTAGAAATGTGAGTTTCTGTTAGGGTTGATTTCTACTTTTATTCCACTGTGATCTGAGAAGGTACATGGTATGATTTCTAGTTTTTTAAATTTCTTGAGATTTACTTTGTGTCCTAGGATATGGTCAATCTTAGAGAATGTCCTGTGAGTTGATGAGAAGAACGTATATTCAGTGGATTTTGGGTAGAATGTCCTGTAGATGTCAGTCAGACCCAGTTGTTCCAAGGTTTGGTTTAAGTCCATTATTTCTTTATTAATTTTCTGTTTGGAGGATCTGTCTTGTGCCGTCAGTGGGGTGTTGAAATTTCCGGTGATTATGGAGTTGCTATTAATCCATTTGCTTAGATCCAGTAAGATTTGCTTTATGAAACTGGGTGCACCTAAGTTGGGTGCATATATATTTAAAATTGTTATCTCTTCTTGTTGAAGTGTGCCCTCCACCATTATATAATGACCCTCTTTGTCTTTCACTACTTTTATTGGTTTAAAAACTAAATCATCTGAAATTAGAACTGCCACACCAGCCTACTTTTGGCTTCCACTTGCCTGGAATACTGATCTCTACCCTTTTACTTTTAGTCTATATGCATCCTTGCAGGTTAGATGTGTTTCCTGAAGACAGCATATACTTGGCCTGTATTTTCTTATCCATTCAGCCAGCCTATGTCTCTTGAGTGGAGAGTTTAAGCCATTCACATTTATTGAGAGAACTGATAGGTAAGGTAGATTACTGTTCATTCTGTTGGGTTGGATGTTGTTGCTTTGATTTCTCTCTTGAGCCATTGTATTATCTGGCCTTTAATCTTTGGGTTTTGGTTGTTTTTATATTCGTGAGTTTTTATTATAGTGTTCCCTGCGTAACGCTGTTTTAAGTACTTCTTGTACTGCTGGTCTTGTCTTGGTGAATTCTCTGAGACTTTGCTTGTCTGAGAATGTCTTTATTTCTCCTTCATATATGAAGCTTAGTTTTGCAGGGAATAAGATTCTAGGCTGGGCATTGTTTTGTTTCAGAAGAGTGAGAATGGGGCCCCAGTCTCTCCTTGCTTGTAAAGTCTCATTAGAGAAGTCTGATGTTATTTGAATTGGCTTTCCTTTGTATGTCACTTGCTTCTTTCATCTTACAGCTCTTAGAAGGGCCTCTTTAGTTGATATTTTGGTCAGTCTGATGACTGCATGTCGTGACGTCTTCCTTTTTGCATTGAATCTCCCAGGGGTCCTCTGAGCTTCTTGAACTTGTATATCGAGATTTTGAGCAAGGCCTGGGAAATTTTCCTCTATTATATCTTCAAATAGCTTGTCCAACCCTTGGGTGTTGTCCCCTTCCCCTTCTGATAACCCTATGACCCTCACATTAGGTTTCTTCACATAATCCCACATCTCTTGTAGGCTTTGCTCTTTTCTCTTGTTTCTCTGCTCTATCTCTGTGATGGTTTTATTTAGTTGGAGGGTGTTATCTTCAATCTCTGAGATTCTTTCTTCTGTTTGGTCTACCCTGTTCTTGAGACTTTCCACTGTATTTTGTAGTTCCCTGAATTGATTCTTCATTTCCAGGAGTTCGGTTAAACTTTTCTTCATTGTGTCTATTTCTTTGGTGAACTTTTGTTCTAGGTCCTGGAGGCTTTTTGTGGTTTCTTTGTGTTGGTTATTGAGTTGTTGTTGCAGCTCGGTGAGTGTTCTTATGATCCACATATGAAATTCCTCTTCTGTCATTTTGGTTGCCTGATTTGGGTTGGTGTCTGTTTCTAGGGGTCTGTTGCTCCTCTTTGGGGGTGTGTTTTCTGTTTGTTTCTTCATATTTCCTGAGTTCCTTCGCTGATTTCTTCCCATGTCGATCAGTTGTTGTTTCTTTCCTTTAGGTTTTTGTTTGGGTGTTCACACGCCTTGTTTAGTTTCTGAGCCGTTAGGTGGTGTCTGTGGGTGAGATTCAACCACTCTCTGTATAATGAGTCAGTGGGTGTTGTGAAAAGGCTGTGCAGGATGCCGTCCCTGTCAGTAGGTGGCGCTTGCTTGGAGGAACAGGCTATGCTGTTGTTTTTGTGTCCTGTTATCAGCTCTTGTTCTGGGCGGAGCTGGGTTGGGTAAGCCTGCCCTCAGGCACCACCAGTGTTGTTAGCAGGGGTCAACGTTCTGTTCTCTGCTTCCAGTTAAAGTTGTCAGGGTGGGGCTGGAATGGTCCTGCTCAGCCAGAAAGTCTGCATGTGGGGGTGGGGCTGTCTGAGACCCGCAGTCTGGAGCAGGCCTCACTTCTTTCCACCCTCCCCAACTCCGCAGCTACTCCTGGGCCTCTGCCAGCAGGCCAGACCACAAGCCACCAGGCCTCCCCGGATTGTGATGCCGGCGGGGAGGTTCCCTGCACAGAAACGCTGCCTGGGCTGGGCGCACGGCCTCCCTTTGGTGGGAGGGTTGCCCTCTAGGACGCTGATCTGCCCCTGGAGGCACACACACCTTAGTGGGCTGTTCACAAATATCCCTTCTGTGCCCCGGGCAATGCTAGACCTCGGTGCACGTGATCTGGTCTGCAGGTCCGACCTCTGGGTCCCAGAGTTCAAGCTGTATCCCCACTAGGGAGAGGATTTCCAGTCCCAATTCACCCACAGGGAGCCCAAGCTGGGTCTATGTCTCTCAGCCTCTGAGTTGGCACCGTTCTCCTGGGAACACCATGCCAGCAGCACCTGGGAGGGCTGGCGGGTAGGGAGCTCACCGTCTGAGTTCCCCTTAGTCAGCCGTAGGGTCCCAAAAGGGAAGGTCCCGTTCCCTGGAGGTGCCTCCGGCTGGTGGCTGTATTGTCTCTCTGGGCAGCCGCAGGTAGGGTCGGCGGAGGGGAGGAGGAGGCAATATGGCGCCTGCCACGCGGCTCAGGTCTGTGCACACGGAGGTGCCCCGAGGGATTTAGGAGTCTGGTGCTGTGTCCACTACAGGCTCACCGCTAGCTGGTGGCGGCCATCTCTGGGCTGGTGTCCCCAGGTCTCTCCACCCGCTGGGGAGCCCACCAGCAGTCCCAAATGCAGGGGAGGGGAAATGTGATTTATCCACCTACCCTTCCCGCTGGTCTCCGGGCTGCTCCTGAGGTCTCAGCTTCCAGTTCTCCTCCGCAGCCTCCTCCCGTGGAGTCTCCCGGGATCTCAGGTACCCCTCCTTCCGGCCCTCGTCTGCTGTATGCTCGCCTTCTTGCTTCTTTTTTCTAATTTCTGCTAGAATCTGTCCTTTCTGCAGAGACACTCTTTCTGGCGGTGTTTCTCGTCCGCCACCTTGATAGTTCTGTCATATCTTAGGTTTTAATCTGCATTTTATTTATCTGATGAGTAATAGTGATGGACACCTATTCATGTGGTTGGAAGCCATTTGGATATTCTCTTCTATGAAGTGCCAGTTCAACTCTTTTTTAAATATTTTAAAAAATTAGATTTTTTATCGTTTTTTTTAAATCAATTTGTAGGAGTTAAAAAATCTATGTATATAGTGGATATAAGTCTTTTGTTAGATACATATTGTGAATATTTTCTCCCAGTCTGTGGTTGGCCTTTTCACCCTCTTAAGGAATCTTTCAATATTAAATAGAAGTTCTTGACTGGGCGCGATGGCTCATGCCTGTAAATCAAGCACTCTGGGAGGCCGAGGAGGGAGGATTGCTTGAGCTCAGGAGTTTGAGACCAGCCTGAGCAAGAGCGAGACCCTGTCTCTACTAAAAATAGAAAGAAATTAATTGGCCAACTAAAAAAATATAGAAAAAATTAGCTGGGCATGGTGGTACATGCCTGTAGTCCCAGCTACTCGGGAGGCTGAGGCAGAAGGATCACTTGAGCCCAGGAGTTTGAGGTTGTTGTGAGCTAGGCTGATGTCACCGCACTCACTCTAGCCTGGGCAACAGAGTGAGACTCTATCTCAATAAATAAATAAATAAATAAATGGAAGTTCTTAATTTCATGAAACCCAATTTATTAATCTTTTCTTTCATGGTTTATGTTTTTTTGTTTGTCCTATAAGAAATCTTTGCCTACCTAAGATCATGAAGATTTTTCTCTTGTGGTTTGATCTAGAACTTTATTGTTTTATCTTTCATATTTAGTCTTATAATTCATTTTAAATTAATATTATTATTTTGGTATCTGGTGTGAGGTAAAGTTCATGGTTTCATTGATTATTTGTCCTTGTGCAAGTACCATGCTGTCTTAATTGATGTAACTGTATAGCTAGCCTTGATATTTGATGATATATGTCTTCCAGTTTTGTTCTTCAAGATATTTAGCTATACTAAGCCCTTTATATATCCTTATACATTTAATTTAATTTTAATTTTAATTTTTTTGAGGAAAAAGAACATGTAAGTTTATTTTACATAACTGATCAAAAAATAAATTCAAGAAATAGTAAATAGAATTTAATAAGGTCTCATGTGCCCTGAAGGAGGTGGTGATGGATTTGGAGGGGTAATCACTATGTTTAAATAATCTCCTACTTGATCTTCTGCAACTGCAGGGTCATGGAATCATTAGTCCCCTTTCTGCCAGACATGGTGCTGCCAATCTTAATAGCTAGGTCTTTTAAGATATGTAAAAACTGCAAAATTGAAGTGTGTGCCCTTCTTTCTAGCTTCTGGGTAGACTTCTTTTACTAAACTAGTCAGTTCTTTCAAGGTTGCATCCATCCAGGTGTAGATCTGCAGCTTGCTGGATCATATGTTCCCGTGGGAGAACTCATCCATTCCATGGTGGCGGCCATTATTAATGGTGATGGCTGTTATTAGTGGTGAAGACCCAGAGCAAAAACGGGCAGGTCTTCTCATGATCCATTGGCTTCTCTGACTCTTTTTTTTTTTTTTTTTTTTTTGAGACAGAGTCTCGCTTTGTTGCCCAGGCTAGAGTGAGTGCCATGGCGTCAGCCTAGCTCACAGCAGCCTCAAACTCCTGGGCTCAAGCAATCCTATTGCCTCAGTCTCCCGAGTAGCTGGGACTATAAGCATGCGACACCATGCCCGGCTAATTTTTTCTATATGTATTAGTTGGCCAATTAATTTCTATTTATAGTAGAGACGGGGGTCTCGCACTTGCTCAGACTGGTTTTGAACTCCTGACCTTGAGCAATCCGCCCGCCTTGGCCTCCCAAAGTGCTAGGATTACAGGTGTGAGCCACCGTGCCCGGCCCCGACTCCTTCTTTTATTTTTATTTTTTTTATTTTTTTATTTATTTTATTTATTTTTTTTTTGAGACAGAGTCTCGCTTTGTTGCCCAGGCTAGAGTGAGTGCCGTGGCGTCAGCCTAGCTCACAGCAACCTCAAACTCCTGGGCTCGAGTGATCCTTCTGCCTCAGCCTCCCGGGTAGCTGGGACTACAGGCATGAGCCACCATGCCCGGCTAATTTTTTATATATATATCAGTTGGCCAATTAATTTCTTTCTATTGATAGTAGAGACGGGGTCTCGCTCTTGCTCAGGCTGGTTTTGAACTCCTGACCTCGAGCAATCCGCCCGCCTTGGCCTCCCAAGAGCTAGGATTACAGGCGTGAGCCACAGCGCCCGGCCCCGACTCCTTCTTAATTTCCTCTTGGGTGATGTGCAGTTTGGCCCGAGAGACGCCTCCTTATACATTTTAGAATCACTTTGTCCAAATTGTCCTTTGGGTATGGTTTTCACCTTACTGACTCACTAGCCTTTCTTATGTCCTTCTAACTTCAAAATCTAGGTAGCCTTTCGAGATGGAGACCAGTAGCCTGTTTATGGCAGTCCCCCTTCCTCTAGTGGGAATTTGTCTCTGAAATACCAGGAGACTGTGGGAGATTGCACTCTGCCTTTTCTGCCCAGGTGCAAGTGTAGAACTCACCTAACTTCAGGTAAGAAAAACTAGCCTTCTCAAGTTTCCAACCCATTAACCTAGCCTGGCAACTGCCAAAAGTTATGCTGATCTTTTATTTTCCTCAGTAGAATACTTCATGCCTTAAGGCCAAGCCTTATCTTCAACCTGTGCTCAGAATTAGCAAATGCCACAGAGAAGAAAAAAAGCCTGTGATTGTCAGCTCCCTTAGAGAGAGCTCTTTGCTTTCTTAAATTTTAGTTCATCTTGTTTGTTTCTATAGCTTGTGGAGATCTTTAAACCTATCTGTTTTACAATTTGTCTCCTCTTTTGGGGGTGGGTGTTTTAGTTCTGGCAGGAGCGTTCACATCCTATTTGGAGACGGAAGTCTGGATATCATTTATTAGGCAGAGCCTTGACCCCTTCATCCAGCTCAGCTCTATCACACAGGTGAGTAGTTTATGAGTGTTTGGGCCAAATCAGTAGGTCAGTGAAAGGGTACATGATGGACACATCCCTCAACCTCCCAGCCACAGATGATGGGTATTCCTTGGGGACTGATCTGCCTTAGTCACATTCAACTTGAAATTCAGCCCATTCCTAGGGATAGCAAATGACATTAACATTATCAGTTCTATTGCTGCTTAGGAGAATGAGATGTCAGCTCTGGCCCTAAGGCAAATTTGCTCATGTAGACACCTGAATTTGTGCACTCTGGCATAGGACTTTAGAAGTTAGACCTGGGCTGACTTGTAGCTTTGCATTTTTACTTACCATGTGATCATGGGCAAGTTACTTAATTCTCTAATCCTCAATTTTTCCACCTATAACTTCATAGGGTTATTTTGAGGATTAAATATACTACAGGTTAAGCCCCACATGGTGGCTCACAGCCTATAATTCTAGCGAATCAGGAGGTGGGAGGATTGCTTGAGGCCAGGAATTTGAGACCACCCTGGGTTACATAGTGAGACCCTGTTCCTATGTAATATTAAAAAACAAACAAACAAACAAAAACTCATGTAGTAGCATGCACCTGTAGTCCCAGCTCCTCAGGAGGCTGAAGTAGGAGGATTGCTTGAACCCAGGAGTTCGAGGCTGCAGTGAGCTATGATTGCACCACTGCACTCTATCCTGGGTGACAGAGTGAGACCCTGTCTCTAAAAATAAACAAACAAACTACAGGTTGAGCATTCCTAATCTGAAAATCTGAAATACTATAAAATCCAAAGCTTTTTGAGTACTAACATGATACCTTTGCTTTCTAACGGTCATTGTACATAAACTTTATTTCATGCACAAAATTATTAAAAATATTGTATAAAATTACCTTCAGGCTATGTGTATGAGGTATCTATGAAACGTAAATTAATTTTGTGTTTGATTTGGGTCTCATCCCCAAAATACCTTATTATGTATGGGCAAATATTCCAAAATCCAAAACACTCTGGTCGCAAATATTTCAGACCTTTATAGTCCCCGTTATCCCCCTGCTTGGTTGAAGCTTGATAATATTTACTGCATAAATGAACTACAAGTTGTTCCTCCCTCCATCGTCCCTTCCTTCCTTTATTCAAGGACATTTACTGATTACCTGTTATGTGGCAGGCACTCTTCTGTGCCTTGGAGAAACAGCAGAAAACAAAACAGATGAATTTCCTCATCTCATGACATTTAGATTTTAGTCTGTATGTATATGGGGGTTGGGTTGGAGACAGAAAAACAAATAAATGAGAAAATATGAGGTAGTAATAGGTTCCGTAATGCAAAAGTGCAGTGTTCGCTTGATGGAAAGGGTTGATTAGGGGCTTTTTCCAGGTTGGGCAGTAGGAAATCCGAGAGGGTGATATTAAAACAGAGATCAGAATGACAAGAAGTCATTTTTCCCCCTGGGGGAAAGGGATCCCAGGCAGTGTGAACAGCTAATAAAAGGTTCTTTAAAGTGAGTTGGGGCTAGACATAAACTATCTAAAATACTGCTTTAGGAAAACTAAGGTGTCTGGGGTTGGCTGCTTTGGAAATTACCATACCCAGAATAAACTGATGCTATACTCTTACTTTTTCTTAGTATTGCTGTACTTAGCAGTTTCTCAACACCCTCCCTGTTCTCTCCTCACCCTCCAAGATGCTTTGAAAAGAGGAATTGTGGATTAGCTAACACAATAGAGTTAAGGCTAGGTCAGTAATTTTTTCCCCATCAAAAGTGATCAATAGCAGCACAATTCATAATTGCAAGGCTGTGGAAACAGCCCAAGTGCCCATCAATCCAAGAATGGATTAATAAAATGTGGTACATGTATATCATGGAGTACTATTCAGCTCTAAAAACAACGGTGATATAGCACATCTTATATTTTCCTGGTTAGAGCTGGAACCCATACTATTAAGTGAAGTTTCCCAAGAATGGAAAAACAAGCACCACATATACTCACCAGCAAATTGGTATTAACTGAACAGCACCTAAGTGGACACATAGGTACTACAGTAATAGGGTATTGGGCAGGGGGGAGGGGGAGGGGGCAGGTATATACATACATAATGAGTGAGATGTGCACCATCTGGGGGATGGTCATGCTGGAGACTCAGACTTTTAGGGGGAGGGGGGAATGGGCATTTATTGAAACCTTAAAATCTGTACCCCCATAATGTGCCGAAATAAAAAAAAAAGAGTGATCATGCCATAGAAAAAAATAAATCAGTGGCCACATAAAATAATAAGTAACTACATTAGTCTTATAAGAGAGCAAAATATGAAATGTTCTACTTCTCTGCTTTTTACATTTAGATTGTATAATGTACAATTCAATAAATACAGTATCACTTTGATGAATATAATTTATTTCTAAATTTTTCCCAATTTCGGGAGAGAGAGAGAAGAAAAGATGATGGAAAAGGATAGGGGAAGTTGGATATACAGAAAGAATGAAATAGAATGAAACACACAGGTGACTAAGTGGACGTATACTGACCAAGAGGAGGAATAAAAGAGTCCTAGAGGGAGACAGAGAAGCTGAGAAAAAACTGGGTGAAGGGAAGCCAAAATGTAAATAGGTTTGGGGTGAATATGTTCCTGTCACCCTCTTGTGCCTTTGGGCTATGAATAGCATACAGTAGTAGGTTATTGCTTCCTTTGAAAATGTGACAATATTTACTTATTTTATATATATTTTTAGAGACAAGGTTCTCACTCTGTCATCTAGGCTGGAGTTCAATGGCACATCATACATAGTTCATTGCAGCCTCCAAATTATGGGCTGATGGGTTCCTCCTGCCTCAGCCTCCTGAGTAACTGAGACTATAGGCACATACCACAATACCCAGCTAATTAAAAAAAAAATTGTAGCAATGGGGTCTCCCTATGTTGCTCAGGCTGACTTCAAACTCCTGGCCTCTAGCAATCCTCCTGCCTTGGCCTCCCACAGTACTGAGATTACAGGTGTGAGCCACCATGCCCAGCCTCTAACAATATTTAACACACATATTTCTTCTGTGTTTCCCTCTGTTACACTGATGTATGCTCTACATTAATGCCAAATTCCTTTCATTTATTTCTTTACACATTTCCTTTCACCAGACTGCTTTCTTTCAAATCAAAAAACACAGATTGTTTGAGTTTATAAAACAATTGCTATGCCTCTAGTATCCATTCTCCCATTTTCCAGATGGAAAGTTGCCTGCAACCAAAATCATACCTTCTAGTCATCATGGTTGTTATTCTTATCATCAGGGCAAGCCCCATGTCTAATGGGTAGGATTTTGGACAAAAAAAAACTGTGGTTGTCTAACAGGACTTACGATAAGTGAAGATAGTATATAACTGAGTGGATCAAACCAGGCCGTGTGAAGACTAGGAAAGCTCCATGTGTAAGTCTCAGACCACCTGGCTGATGATTTGCTATACTCCTATAAACATCCATGGAGTACAGTCAGTTGAAGGTGAAGCCTGTGGCTTGTTGGGTCCCCCTCTAGTCAGAACTTCTGGAAATTGGGCAATAATAGACTTGGTAGAATCCTAAAAGAGTGAAATGGATGGCTGCATCCTAAGACATTCCACTAGGAAAAGCCTGACTGAAGCTGCAGAAAGAAAATTAGCCCAATATACAGAATCAGTAGCCTGAAATTTAATGTGTAAATATGCCCAAGAAAACAATTGGCCAAAGGTACATAGCTATGCTGATCAGCCACAGGCTAGAGATATTTGCTCTAATAAATGGAAAATTACAGACTAGACTATTACAGGAAAAACAATCTGGTGAAGGGAGATATGACAAGAAATCGATGAAAGGAATTTAGCAATTCATGTAGAACATGTATCAGCTTATCAGCACAACAACAACAACAACAAAAACCAGAATAATTTATTTGAATGAGAGAGGCTGAAAAAACTGGCTGAAAAAACTACTATAGACTCTGAAGTCTTGGAGACTCTAAGTTTCAACTTAGCTCCTTTGTCAGTTCAATTTAAGGTTGCAAAATGGGCGTGTGAAACCTCAGGGAATATGAACATGAGTATACTAGGTAAGCAGAGGAGAAAGGGTGAAAAAAAAACTATGAATCAAACAAACAAGTGAGTAATCAATATGAGATATGTCAAATTACTAAAAACTTTTTACACCCTCAACAAACTCATTATAAGGGGGTTGGAGAGTGGTAAACCAGACCAAATGTGGCCAGTAGATCATATTGGGCCATCCCTAGATTTTTTTTTTTTTTGAGACAGTCTGATTCTGTTGCCCAGGCTAGAGTGTCGTCAGCCTAGCTCACAGCAACCTCAAACTCTTGGGTTCAAGCGATCCTTCTGCCTCACTCAGCCTCTGTAATAGCTGGGGCTACAGGCATGTACTACCATGCCCAGCTAATTATTTTTAAATATTTTTAGTTGGCCAATTAATTTCTTTCTTTCTATTTTTAGTAGAGATAGGGTCTTGCTCTTGCTCAGGCTGGTCTCGAACTCCTGAGCTCAAACGATCCACCCACCTCGGCCTCCCAGAGTGCTAGGATTACAGGCGTGAGCCACTGTGCCGGGCCTCCATCCCTAGATTTTTTAAACAAAGAACATTGCCTTACAGAAGTGTATACTTAGTACTCAGGAAGATGATTTGCAGAGCCCACAAGACATGCATATGAAAATAGTATGTCTGTGGCTTTAGATAAAGTTGGAGGAACTAATTGCTAGATACAGAATATGAGCAGTAATAGGAAATATCAAGGAATTAGTTTATAACTGAACTTGTCCAAAGTTTGGCAAAGTACAGAGAATGGGGGACTTTTATTCACCATACATTTCCTAGGTTACAGAGAAATTGGAACTTTTAATGAGTGGATTATTAAAAACACAGAAAGAATTTAGCAGCACCAGATATAAATGGCAATGTGGCAAAGGTGCTAATAACGACAATTAATTGAAAGACCCTAAGTGAATGTATCCTTTCTCAAAAGATGTTCAAGAAATATAGACAAACTACCTATATTCACTTTGCTCTCAAATCTCTTAAAAAGTGATAAAGACCATGAGAAATTCAAAGGAAAGAGAAGTAGTAGATCCTCATAAGGCTATCAAAAAAGGAACAGCAGGCCGGCGCAGTGGCTCATGTCTGTAACCTAGCACTCTGGGAGGCCAAAGCGGGCGGATTGCTTGAGGTCAGGAGTTTGAAACCAGCCTGAGCAAGAGCAAGACCCTGTCTCTACTATAAATAGAAAGAAATTAATTGGCCAACTAATATATATATATATATATATATAAAATTAACTGGGCATGGTGGCACATGCCTGTAGTCCCAGCTACTTGGGAGGCTGAGGCAAGAGGATTGCTTGAGCCCAGGAGTTTGAGGTTGCTGTGAGCTAGGCTGATGCCATGGCACTCACTCTAGCCTGGGCAACAAAGTAAGACTCTGTCTCAAAAAAAAAAAAAAAAAAAGGAAGAGCAATAGCTAGAAGATACCCTTTCAACCTATGGGCAATTCTTGATAGGGGTATCTTGTAGCCAGAACCTGCAGGATAGACAAAGTCTCAAGGATACTAATCTTCTTATTTCTCTTTTCTATTATTAGATCTGCTTTGCTGTTTTCTCTTGGCTGTGACAATCTGTCTGGTGGTTATTATAACAGCAGTTCACTACCAGTACAAACAAGAGTACCATATATAAATTTTGTGGGAGGTTCACCAACATCATCAAAAAGTTCTATAGTACCACTGGCCTCATTCTGTACTTGATCACCATCATAATCATATCAGCGTCCTCATTTCTCATCTAAACCAACCACAAAACCATTGTCGGCCCCATAAGATTCATTGTCACTATTAGTCCATTTACTACACCTTTAGTAATATTTTATCTATTGCGAAAAGCAGTGAAGCATGGAGTCAGTGTCAATGTCAATCCCTCTACTAGTTGGTGGGCTTATTGATTGTGTAGCCCAGTTAGTAAGAATAGCTGAAGAGCTCTTACAATTGATGTCACAAGAACAAGTTCCTTGTACAGAACAGATCGAAGCAGAAGCATCTCTTCTTGAGGAAGGTTCACTACCAGACCTTGCTGATCTCTCAGACTTAGAATCAATACTTATACCATTAGATGATGAAGACCTAATGTTTGATATAGATGAAGTTATGTTAGACATAGGTGATGTATATGAAGATGTATTCTCTGACATAAATGATGACTTTAAAAGTGACTAAGACCCAGTTTGTCCCCATCAGCATGTAAGAATTGATCATCTCTCTGTTTCAATATGTTCTGATTTTTCTGCATGTTAGCACTATGTGTTTTCTCCTAGTTCTGCACATTTTCATTAGTCATAAATTTTAGAACAAGTTTGACTTGATTTACTCCCAGCAAAGACTGATCTCTTTTCTTCTTTGTTTTTATACAAAAAGCTCTGACTTTATGCGTATAGTTGTCTGTTTATATGTACTTGTTCTCCTGCTAGGATTACTGATGATAGGAACAAACAATAGCAAAGAGAAACTCCTCATCTAACAATGGAATGAAGAACTGATGTACTCTATCACATCTTGGGACCCAATTTAAGTGTTCCACAATGAATAGAAATGAAAAAGGGGATATCTCTCAGAATAGTAGTATAGTGAACATGTTGAGGTACTTTTACTTGAAAAGATACAACTCCTTACTGTTCCTTTAAGAGAGAATGTGTCAAACAAAAGATGCTATAGCAAACCAAGGGAAGTAATTCTAAAAGAGCAGCATCTACTGCAGAAACGTTTTCAGATGACTGTTACCAGGGAGAAACCTTTGAAAAAGCTGAGGCCAAGAGGTTCCAATGCAGCACCGTTCTCACAAATGCTGACCCACATCGCAACTATTTTGCAGTGTTACTCCCCAAGTGGAAATGGCACACAATACCAAATAACAAAAGAGAAGTACTAGACGGGCTAGACAAAGCCCTACAAGGACTATTCACCAATAACACAGAAGCCTAGAGATGATGATCCACGGTGGAAGTGGATAAAGTATATCTTCGTGGGTATAAATGAATTTAAAAAGAATAATTGATAGGTTTATTACTGTGAACCTGCTGCAACTTCAACCTAGAAATGTTTCCTGTTGAGAGATAGAGCACTAATGGATTTAAACAAAATGTGGAATAGTATTTCGTCACAATAATTCTACATATACCAGAAGAGGAAAATGCAATAGTTGAAGGACCCTTACATCGAAGCAGAGAGGGACCAAATAAATGTGTAGAAAATTTGCTGATTGTATCAACTCTATGCTGTACATTACCCTAATTTCTATTTGGAAGAATAGCTACCCTTCGAACAAGCCCATTGATGCTATGATCTTCCTTCCTTGAGAATGACCTTTGCATCTCATGACATGGGCAACAACTAGGTAAAGACAGGTATAACATTGGATAATGTGATATATGCAGATTGTGAAGAAATGATATGTAGAAGGAAATCCACACTGGTGCAAACCAGACTATGCCAATTTATATTGAAGCCTAAAGCATATTATACTGAAAAGGATTAAAATGACATTTAATACGGATGACTTCATAGCTAACCAACATGACAGATGCTGTATCTAATACTAAGTGATAGCTGCATACACAGATAATTAGCTACCTTTAAGGATAAGTGGAGGCCATTATAGACTACATAACCAGGTCCTATTTGGATGAGTAGTAGGCAGGAAAAACAAATCAGTTTGGCCATTGAATTTTAGGATACAGTGATTTAACAAATTTAACAAGACTGTTGTATCAGGAGAATCTACCATAGACTGTTTTGAAAATCAGAACTTATGGAGTTATTCAACATGTTAATATTAGAAAGTTCCATAATAGACTGCTATATGGAAGGATTGATAAGAGTAGATAAGGATCCATTTTATGAGACTACTCCAATTTGTGAGACTACTCTAGACCTTGAAACAAGATAAAGACTTAAACCAGCCTATAAAACAAGTAATAGACACAAAATAAGACAGAGACACAAAGACACAAATAGGAAAAATGAAATCGATATCATAGAGCAACTACTATGGATAATTACAAGCCAGATGGGGCAGCAGATTGAGGAACTTTGTGACTACAGTAACTGGACAAACTGAACCTTACTTTCCTCATGTAGGGGGATCTAGATATGCAGTTATGTTCCAAATGGCAAAAACTGATGCAGTTCAAAGGGACTATGCTGCATTAACCTAAATAGAGTAGTGGGAAAGCAAGAAGAAAGAAGTTTATCCCTCCATTCAATAGGAACAGTTTTACAAGGAAGATTAGTGATAGCAGATAAACAAGGAAACTTATACATTTAGTAAATATGAATAACAACAGAGAAACTGAATAAAAGTTAAATGATATGATCTATGTTTTAATTAAAGGATTAGAAACAGCCAGGGAAGATATACACTCTTCACAGAGAATTTGAACTTTAGGAAATTGGGCTATAATTTTGTGTCAAAATAAAACTCATTGCATAAATACCTGAATAAGATCAGGTACATATTGAAGGAGAGACCATCAGTCTGTTACACATTCTATTTGGTGAGCAATTTACCTGTAACAGGACAGACCTGGTGCTCTTGATAGATACTGAACATGATAGATGCTGAAGGGTAGCTATTCTTCCAAGTTGAACTCTGGAATATGGACTTTATAACAATTCCAGAACAGATTTTAGTGTGAGCTTGTTAAAACTGTTAGTGTCTTACGGGAGAACACAAGCAACCATACTAACTCCAGCAGGTCATCAAAATATATCAAGAGAAATTTGTGAGACTACTCTAAACCTTGAAAGAAGATAAAGATTTAAACCAGCCTATAAAACAAGTAATAGTCAATATGATCCTTAGGTGTCAAAACAGGAAGGTGCTACAACCTCATAATATTCGGAGCTTGCTGGCCTCTTGTTGACTTGAGTCACCTGGAAGGATTATACTGTAATGGCACCTCAGGACTAGATAATTTCTATTTCAATGTTTACTTTGATTGTGTGATTATATGTGTTTAAGTATTAAGATGTAACCTTATTGCAAGAAATGGATTGTTGTATTAAGTATTTTTGCTCTATGGAACAGAATTGTAAACAGTTTAAAGTCATAAGATATATTTTTAGGAAATAAGAAAATACTTAGGAACAAGAGCTAGTAGGGGAGGTGTTTTCAGGAGAGAGAAGAAAATTAATTGTCAGCAGTTAAATGTAGCTGTTTATGGTGGAAAGCCACAGTATGAAGTTAGTTTTTAAACAGATTTATGAACCAAGCACCATTTTTGTTATATGCAAATTAGCCAACTCTAAGATGTTGATAGAAACAACTGTTTACCAATTGATATGTCATGTATCTGAAAGCTTGATTAGATGGAGAAGTATTAACTAATTTAGTCCACTGACTGAAATCCTGAATCTCCTCCAGGAGAATAGAGAAGAGAGTTGCTGGTCCTTTATTCAAACTAGCTCTTTTCTGGATCTTCTTGAGACCAATGTCAAGCCAATTCTTGTATGGCATGGAGGAATAGAAAGAGAGAGAGGTTCGTCATTCTGAAAGGAGCTTAAAGGTATGAAAACAAAGGAAGACAGTCTGGTAGATGGCAGTGGATTAAGCAACACAAGTTTTTATCCCTATTACTTTTTGACAAAAGTTGTAACTACATACTTGCATCTTTATGTATACTAATTATTGCCAGTTATGATACTTGTTTATGATCCTTATTGGCTATTGGTCTAAATCAATTTATTGTTTTAAGAGATTTTAATGAATAAACTTTTATTCACAAACCAAAGTGGTCATTGTAAATTACCTGGTAGTGAATTTGAAGGCTACCAAACCAGCATAAAAGAATCCCATTCAACAGAAGGTAGCAGAGTATACTAAGAGAGAATATTGTACCAGGAGTCTGAAGTTCTACTTCTGGCTTTGTCAGATGATCTTGAATAAATCTCTGAACAGTCCTATGTCATTTGTAAAATGAGGGTTATAATAATTTTTCTGCTTACCTTCGTGGTAACAAGGAACAAATTAAATACTAGAGTTTTCAAAGCCTTTGGTATGATATATCTGACATTGGGACAGAATATAAGAAATCAGGACTTTTCAGGAATATCTGAAAAATGTCTGTATGACAATACCCAGAATGGATTTGGCATGTAAAAATTATCTAATAGTTTTCCACCTTTTTTTTTAAAAAAGAGATTAGAGATTCCTTATTCTATTTCATGTCCAAAGAGTTTAGAATCAGCTTTTGTTTAATTCTTTGGAGCTTTTTTTTTTTTTTTTTTACTAAATTAAATTCTTTTGGGGAGTCTACTTGAGTTCTAGGAGGAAAAATAATGAGGAAAAAACAACAGGAAAAAGCCTTTCAGGAAATAATGAATTATATCCCATTTAAGGCTAAGAGTTTGTTCCTGAGGGGGTTGTGTAACTCGAAACATCATTAACCCACCATGATCCAATTTTTTACAAAAATCCATGCTGACTATTGTGTTTTTGTACCGATAGCTTTATCTTAATAGAGTAGAGGTATTTAGGGATTTCTTTTGGATGTACTTCTTATTTTTTCAGGGATCTTACACTCTCCAGTCCAAATTTCATACTTACTTTTCTTCTGTGTATATAACCTCAGAAACCAGCTACCCAACAGAAAATCCCTAACAAAAAAATAACTGTTAGTTCTTGAAGTTACTTGCATTGACAAGTACAACTATCCATTGGACTCCAATGGTCTCATCTCTTCATGGTAATAAAGAATCCTTATCTTTGAAGGTGACCATGGTTATACCTCTGAAGAATGGAACTGCACTTTAGCTAGGTAGGGAAAACCACTGAACTCTTTTTCCTTTGTTACAATTTTGTCATAAAGACCCTAGAAAAATGCTGAAAACATCTCAAGAGGTAATTTTTAGTTTAGCACAAATATTCATGTAAAGTGGATTAGGGGGCCACAATCATGAAACACAACTTCAGTGTTTCAGATTTCTTTCATCAAAGATGTCATTAACAAAATCTGTTGTTGAAAACAAATACACATGCCTCTATATTATGGCAAATTCTGCCAATATTGATCATTTTTAATAGTTTTATTCTTAAACTTGGGGAAACACTGGCCTTTCTTGAAACTGTATTTTTAAAATTTTAATGTTGGCTTATCCCTAACTTCTAGCTTTGGAAAATCAGCTGTGTTGCACTTCATTTTATAGAGAAAAATATTGTCTTTTTTTGTGTGGAATACAACTTTTTAGCTCAAGTTTTAAGAAAGTTGAAACCTAAGGTGTGAATGGGCTTAGATTTAGGTCCTTTTCTCTGGTTCAGGAGCTCCTGATTGTCCTCCCCCACAATACCTTGACTCATGGAGAAAGTTTTCATTTGTATTGGGTATTTCTTCATTTATTCCCATTTGGAATCACAGCATGCTTTAAAAGATTAAACAGGGTGTCATCAGGAATGGCACAAGAGAGTGGACAAGTCTTGCATCTGCTCTGTCCTGTTCCTGATTATGGACACTGAGAAAGTTATCCTACCTCTCCTTGAAGATAGAACCTCATGGCTCCACTGGTATCAAGCATGGAATCAAGTGGAAAAGAGAGTAGTTTTTCCTTTTTTAGCTCAGTTACCCATTCTCATCTAGAGATTGTTTCTCTTTGAATAATCCTGGTCCTGGGAGATAATTCTTGTCCATTCCTCTATAGCCTTCAGGGTCTGAAGGTCATCTGAAAAAAAATGTCCTTTTAAAAAATGTCTCCAACTTGTTTAGGGGCTCCCAACATATAACCCTTAGACCAAATATGTTGCCCCAGATCCTGGGGTGTGTCTACTTAAGATGTTAATATGTTTTTCTTCTTAATGAGTTAACACACATAAACCATATACCCCCAAGGAATTTGAGGAATTTTGTCTAATATGGAAAAGCTGAGTTCACTTTCCATAAATATAATGAAAGCATACAGTTATGTTTCATTCATTTCTTTGTGTCCAAAGTAAAGGATTGTTTGCCCAGTTTCATCACATTCTACATGAGGAGCGTTTGTACTGCAAAAATTGGTGATCAAGTGTATTGCGTAATATGATAAAGACCAAGACCATGACCTTTTTTATGTTGTGGCCTGAAGCACTATGTGTCTATTTCACTTACTTAAAGATTAGATTGTAGATATTTGTTGAACAGACATACTAGCTTCCTCAGATCAACGACTTTTGAGAATGAAGTTCTCACAGACACCTGAATTGTTGGAACCTCAGTAGCTCAAAGCATTGTGTTTCTTATCTAAACACACTATAGCGAGAATTAAAAAAAGAAAAGTACTCCCCAAACAAGGTCATTGCTGATTTGTTCAACAAGGTGAGAGTACTCAGCCTTATAGTAGACATGTGGATTGAACAGAGAGAAATTAGAGGTTGACTCATTTGATACCCAATGAAACCACATACTATTTTTTAAAAAAAACCTTGACATTTACAGATTGGGAAGGATTATAGAGTTTTTAGTTGAAATAAAGTCACAGTTCAGAAGGGATTTATATATTTTGATGAGTATAAAATGTATGCAAAATATGAAACTCTACTTAGATAGGCTAACTATTGAAAGAAAAGTGGATATCCCAAAACTGGTGCATCCTGAAAAATGAATCCTAGTAATGATGGTCATACAATGTGCATGTACTTAATGCCACCAAACTGTAAACTTAAAAATGGTTAAAATGATAAAATTTATATTAATGTATATTTTATCACAATAAAAAAAGGACTCCTTTGACTTTAATGTTCACAGCAAATGGACCCTGGAAACAATGTTGGAATCTCTGGTGCTTAATTAAGAGAGCAAAAAGAAATATAACCCCTTGGCACATTCAGGTTGGTATGAGAAATATATTGTATGAGCATATAATAGCATAAAGATATTTCATAATAGCAATGATAAGAGAAATTATGAAGTTAGGAACATAGGGAACAAAGTTTCATGACAGTAAAAGGACTAAAACAAAAAGGGAAAAAATGATGTGAAGGTTAATGAGGGTTGGAGGGTAGTTACTGTAGAATCCAAAGTGATTCCATGGTCATGTGCCAAGTAGATCCCCTTGAGAGTAAGAAAGTCATCACAGTAGTTTCCAAATGGAGCACTAACTAAAATTAGCAAATGAAGATTACATGAGCAGAAGGGATTAAATCATAAAATAGTTGGAGGGTGACCTATGAATGTGAAATTGATGAAATACTGCAGTGAAATTATTCGCAAATAAATGCTTTGTCAATTTTCAGGGGGATGAGGAGTGTAAAAATTGTGAAATTCATCTCCTATTCAGTAGGATGAGGAATGCAAACTTCAGTCAGATTCTGCAATTATCTATTTTTTTTAAAACTATTCTGCTCCCATTAACCATCCTGTCACTTGGAAGCATTTCACCTTCTAAAAATACTTGCAATTTTTTTCTCACGGTATTATAACAATTTATGTAAAGTGAAATAAAGCACTGAAACTGTAATATGTATCATTAACGGAAATATACACATATATTGAAGTGTAGAAAAAGCAATTAGACCTTACAGCAGACTACTTAACACAATAACTGATACTACACATCAACAGCAGGGCCATGGGAGGGAAGGAGGGATAAGAGGGGATGGGCCTTTGCTATATCTGTTCCCTGCAATTTTAATGCACAGAATCAGACCATATACCATGGATCCTCCATGTGTAACAATAACAATGAATAACAATAGCAGCTAATATTTACTGAATGCCCACGGTATGCTCAGCATTGTGCTATGCATAAGCATATTACCTGTTTTATTTTATAGAATCTTTACATTTCTCCAGGGAGGTATGTGCTCCTATTATCCCCATTTTTCAGAAGAGGAAAGTGAGGTTAAGTAAATGCAGGCTTACTGAAATAAAGGGAGTAAATGGCAAAATAGGATGAGACTCACTGGGGGACCTAGCCATTTACCACTTCCCTCAATATAGCCCTTTTGATCTCCATGTTGCTCTTTTTTTTTTTTTCTTTTTTTTGAGACAGAGTCTTGCTTTGTTGCCCAGGCTACAGTGAGTGCCGTGACGTTAGCCTAGCTCACAGCAACCTCAAACTCCTGGGCTCAAGTAATCCTCCTGCCTCAGCCTCCCAAGTAGCTGGGACTACAGGCATGCGCCACTATGCCCGGCTAATTTTTTTTTTCTATATATATTAGTTGGCCAATTAATTTCTTTCTATTTACAGTAGAGATGGGGTCTCGCTCTTGCTCAGGCTGGTTTCAAACTCCTGACCTTGAGCAATCTTCCCGCCTTGGCGTCCCAGAGTGCTAGGATTACAGGCGTGAGCCACCGCGTCCGGCCCATGTTGCTCTTTTGTCATTTGTTATCCCCTTCCAGGTTGCCCCTGGTACTCATTTTTGCCTCATTTCAAAGGCGTAGTAGTCTTTTTATTTGTTTGAGAGAAAGGGACCAAGTAAACACACAATGAGGTTTGCCTAGAGCCTGGATCCATGAAGGGATGGTGCTGCCAGCTGCCCTTCAGCTGGCAAGCACCTCTAAGTTCCACCTGTTTGAATCTGACTCCAGGTGGCATGGAAGAGAGATGGAAATGGACATTAAAGCACTTCTGGTGCCATGCACTGAACAGTAGCTTTTCTCATTTATTTCCCACAATTACCCTATGAAAGTGGGAGTTATACTCATGGTTTATAGTTCAGTAGAGGGCTAGAGAAACATCTGCTATGGTGTGATCTCCAAACTGTTACGATCCACCCTTGATTGTTACCTTCAGATTGGCCAGGTTTATGAAGTAGAGAAATTATTGTCATCTCTGTTTTATGAATGAGAAAACTAATGCCCTGAAAACTTGAGTCACTTTTTTCTGGTCATACAGCCAGTGGGTTGATAGCTGGTGACTTGGAATTCCATCCTCAATTGCTCTGGCTTTATAGCCTCTGCTCTTTCCACAGTACCATGCTGCCTCTTTAAAGGCTAAATTAGGCTTACAGGAGGCTCCCCATAATTGTTTGATAAGACAGCATAGAACGGCACCTGCTATGAACAGATTGTAAATCTGGCCTAGCTGGAAAGCAAAGCCTCTTCTGTAATCTGCTTGAACAGACCTCCCTCAAAGGGGTGGACCCTAACAGTTTAGAGGTCACACCATAGCAGATGTTTCTCTAGCCCTCTACTTAACTATAAACTATGAGTATAACTCCTTCTTTCAAATGCATATCTCGGCCTTCTTGATAAGGAGCTGCCAAGGGACTCAGCTGGGTCAATAATTATTAGCATCTGGACAGTGAACTTTCCAAGATCACTGCCCTCTATGGCCCCAGTAATGTAAGGCAGGATCCTTGGTCATGTGTTCTCACTGTTTCTTCAGAGTACTTATCTTAGTATGTAATTATATATTCATTCTAGTGATCATGTACTTAATGTATACCACCAGCTTGTAAGGTCCATGAAGGCAGGGTCAACGCCTGCCTTCTGAATCCCAAACACCTAGCACAGTGTTCAATAAACATTTGTCGAATGAATGAATGCTTTCCCATCAAAAAATCACATGTCATTCCCAGTCTTCCTTGATTTTAGTTCTTAATCTTTTATATTCTGAGCAGGAAGGGTAAAAGAGAGGAACCTGTCAAGGGTCCTCAAACTACAGCCCGCAGGCCACATGTGGCTCGCTGAGGAAATTTATCTGGCCCGCCGGGTGTTTTTGTCGCTGCTGCCTGTCCTGCTTAGCAGCCGACTCATCCCGGGCCCACGGTGTGCATGTGTGGAATGTGTGCTGTACTCTCTAACGGCCCTCCAACGGTCTGAGGGACAGTGAACTGGCCCCATGTTTAAAAAGTTTGAGGACCCCTGTATTAGTTCATAGCCTGAGACGGAACCATCTCTTTCTTCATCCTGCAGTGTTGCTGGATACCTGATCAGACACCAGAGCGTCGGGCATTCTTGCAATACCTTAACAGTGCTGAAATCTGCAGCATGGTACTAAGGAAGTTAAAGTTTGAATGTAACCACTTTATTTAAAAGGATTTTTTGCTTTAATTTAAATGAAATGGATTTGAAGTGAACATGATTTTGTTGATCATATTAGTTGATTATAGATGCAACATGCATTGGTAGAATTGTGTGATGGTCTTTTGTGATACTTAATATTTACATATCTCAGTCTCTGTATGTATCTGCATAGACAAAGGAAAAAAAAAAAAAAACTCCTGGGTCAGGCGTAATGGCTCACCCTGTAATCCTAGCACTCTGGGAGGCTGAGGTGGGAGGATTGCTTGAGTTCAGGAGTTTGAAACCAACCTGAGCAAGAGAGAGACCCCGTCTCTACTAAAAATAGAAAGAAATTAGCTGGACAACTAAAAATATATATAGAAAAAATTAGCTGGGCATGGTGGCACACACCTGTAGTTCCAGCTACTTGGGAGGCTGAGGCAGGATTGCTTGAGCCCAGGAGTTTGAGGTTGCTGTGAACTAGGCTGACACCACAGCACTCTAGCCCAGGCAACAGAGAGAGACTCTGTCTCAAAAAAAACAAAAACAAAAACAAAAACAAAAAAAACCCAAAAAAACCCTCCTGCTTTGCTTTCATTGAAGGGTTTCCAGGACTGTGTGTCGGCTCCCGAGCTCTGTTTTAAGTATGTGTTTCCTTTGCTTGTATTTTGTATTATGAGCGTGTTGGCACTGTCCCCTTTATTTTTTCCCTTTTTGGGACATACGAAGCAAGTAATTCTTTTCTGTATCTTCCTTTTATTTTTGGTAAACTTTTTTTGTTTTGTTTAAAAATGGCTTTATAAAAGGGCTTTTATAACCCCCCACCAAAAAAAAAAATCAGATGTCTACTTATCTCACCCTAAAGAAAATATGCAGAGGCTGTCTGCCTTGGATGAATAGGCTTTACTGTTATGGGGCCTGTCTAACCATTTGTTTGTTAGAAAGCTAAGTGGCAGAAAAATGTTGTGTCTTGCTCTGCTGCTCTGGACTCTGAGGCCTTAAGCTTCCTTGAAAGTAGAGATGAGCTCAGCTTACCTCTTTCTGGTGGTATTTGATTGCTACCTTCAGCTTGGCCAGGTCATGGTACTTCTGAGGGTCAAGCTCTTCGCTGTGGTCATCTCGATGGTTGAGGATGATCTCCAGTTCCCGGGAGCTCCGAGCTTGGTCCAGCAGGTCTTTGGCAAAGAGCTTGCACTGCTGGGACAGCTCCTCATACTCAGCCTTGAACTCATTCTCCACCTTACTGAGCTCCTTGAGCTCCCAGCCCAGGCGGAAGGCGGTTAGGATGGGGTCCTCGCTTGATAAGGCAATGAGCGAAGGGCTTGCCAGAGCTTTATAGATGTTCAATCGAGAGCGGGAGTGGCGCAGGCTGTCTACCTCTGAACTAGACACACACTCCATGCAGTTGCAGCGGATCTGGTGGGGCCGTGGGATAGTGACCCGTTTTTGGACAAGCAATTTGATGATTTCATAGTTGTTGGTGTGAGCAGCCAGCATGATGGGAGTGATGTCTGGTGTGAACTCAGAGAACTGGGTGTCCATCATCAGAGTTGGAACCTAGGCACAAGAATTGAGAAGCATAGAAGGTCAGGATTAAAGTTGAGTGAGAGAAGGAGCATAGGGCCTCTCAAATGTTAGTAATTCAGGCAAGGCTAGGCAATATGTCTCTAGAGCTTGGCTCTTAAATTATGCAATGTCAATGTACCCAATTCTGTCTGAGACATAATGAGGGATATGGAAGAAGTAAAGGGCATTTTTTCCTGACCTTCTGGAGCTTGGTTGGGTAGATCAAATTTACATAAAATTGGTAACAGTACATAGTAGTATTTGCTCAGTTTCAAAGGAGTGGTAGAGACTTCGGGAGTATTTGTTTGAAAGGCTAAAGACATCCAGCAATCTTATAGACCATGTCACTAAATCAAGGCCTGAAGGCTGAAGAGAAAATTCCCTCAAATGGTTATATTGACTTTGTATGTATACGAGACTTCAGAGGACCAAAGACCAAGGCCAGACAGGGTTTGTCCAACTTCCTGTAGGACCCAGGAAAGTAGAGAGAATTTGTTATTGTCAGGAAGAAGTACTCTGTAAAATGAGGACTTCTAGGCTTGGAGAAGGGTTAATAATAGTAAAAGGACTTTTGTTAACTGCTATGTCTATAATGTTTTGTGTAAATAGCAGCTATAGGCAAAAGGTGTGGGGTTCCTTGGATGTTTGGGTGAGTGTATAGAACCTGATCAATGAGGAAACATATCTTTCAACTTGAATATGTGTGTTTGGGGACCCAGTCTGTTTTCAGTCCAATAGGGAAACTGAGGCAGCTCACTAGACTCACAGAAGAGTTTGTGGTAGGATCTAGAGCTAGAGAATGGGAAGGACTGGGTTGGTAAGAGGAAGCTTTATGGAGGGGTGGAGCTGAGTATTCAAAGTGTGAATAGAATTTTAGAAGATTGGGAAATATTGATGTTCTTAAACTTTAGTGGGGGAAAAAACCCCAATACCAAATATTCATTTTAACTGGGGAGAACAGAACATGGACAATTGAGATTCTCATACAAGTGACAAATAGTATTTTAATCAATAGTTCCTTTTTGCTCCCAAAAGTTCTTTAAAAAAAAAATAAAACAACAACCCACGGTTACTGGCGAACTGACAAAAGGATGAATGACTGTTTTTCAACATCTTTGCCTCCCTCCCACCTGACACGAGGGATTCCCAAACAGAGAAGAGGCCAGAAAACGTAGTCAGGGAGTGGGGAAAAGGTGGAGGAGGAGGAGTTTGCAAGAAACCTGTTTCCTTCACGGAGTGGTTGCATCAGCCTCTAAACAGTTGAAAGTTGGCTGCACATTGGTCATCAATTGCTGGCATGGAGCAACGAGTAAACATTGTTAAACATTTAGAGGGAGCAGCTACAAAAGAGACAGCAGGAAGTGAGCAACTGGCTCATAAAGTAAATTGGACACAGGAAAGTATAATCTCAGGAATTAACATAAGCCTACAGGCTAAGGAAGAAGTAGGTCTGAGTGGGCCTGGAAATGAACATAAACATGATCAGCATAAAGCCTAGTTTTGGGGAGAGATGGTAAGTGAGCAATTTGTCACAGTCTGCCAAGGAAGAGGAGAGCTCAGATCTGGGAAATCTGCCCTTTCTCTGGGCAGGGGCATTCCTCAATCTCTGTCAGGATCTAAAAGTGTTGGGGGACGGAAAGAGGGGGTAACCTGCAGCACAGGACCCCCCAGGTTAGACTGCAGGCATGGGACTGCTTCCTACTATGCTGTTCCTCCTGTTTCTCTCCCCCTCCCTTGCTCTTTCTACTTTTCGTAATCTTTTCCTTTCTTTTCTTCCATGTCAATGCCGCCAGTCCTGTCCGAGACACACAGGAGTACCCATAAATGTTGCTTAGCTCCGCTTATTTCATGGCGCCAGAAGGTTGCTATCTATGCCTAGAATATATGAAGTGATTTCAGGAGCTGATTCCATTGTTCAACCAGGACATTTCTGATTCTCCATTTGGCTTTCTGGGTATGTGACACCAGAGAAGAAATCTTTTAAAAAGGAAAACTGTCTACAGTGACCAAGCATGCCCTCCCACCCAGACTGTCCCTCATGGGTTGCCACACCCACCTCATTCATTGCTCTCTGTGTGTACATCCATGTGGAGTCCCCTGTGTGGAATGGTCTTGCCCCATTTCTCTGCCAGTCAAGGGCCATTGCCAGCTCTGGTTGCTTCTTCTTCTTCTTCTTCTTCTTTTTTTTTTTTTTTTTTGAGACAGAGTCTCACTTTGTTGCCCTGGCTAGAGTGAGTGCCGTGGCATCAGCCTAGCTCACAGCAAACCTCCAACTCCTGGGCTCAAGCGATCCTCCTGCTTCAGCCTCCCAAGTAGCTGGGACTATAGGCATGCACCACCATGCCCGGCTAATTTTTGTATATATATTTTTAGTTGGTCAATTAATTTCTTTCTATTTTTAGTAGAGACAGGGTCTAGCTCAGGCTGGTTTCGAACTCCCGATCTTGAGCAATCCGCCCGCCTTGGCCTCCCAGAGTGCTAGGATTACAGGCGTGAGCCACCACGCCCGGCCAGCTCTGGCTTCTTGAATAGCTTCTCCTTCTAACTTTGAGCCCATCCCTTGCTTCCCCCCCCCCCCAAATATTGTGGGCTCAAGGTTACATCCAAGACAATCCCTTTTTTGGTGCTGCCCTACATTGTTCTCAAATTATTTAACACCTGTATTTCTTGCCACCTCAACGAGGTTTTGAACTCTTTGAAGGCAGACCTGTCCTAGCTTGCTTTTGTTTCCTCTATAGCATCTAGCATAGTGCCAGACACACAGCAAATACTCAGCATAAAGGAACTAACTTTCCTATTTTCAAGTTAAGAAACTGTTTACAAACCTGACCCCTACAATTTGGGTCCATTTCAGCTCATTTCTTTGGACTTTTCCTGCCCAAGTCCAGCTGAGAAGGTAGACATCCCAAGATTCTAAAAAGGGGTAGCAGACTGGCTCTATAGGGAATTACTGTGAGGTCTGAAAAACTTAGAACAGATTCCACCTGTTACTTTCACAATTCTATTGCTTAAAAAATGGAGACTCTGATCCATAGATCACAGGTTTCTATTCCTTCTTCTACCCTCTCTGCTTCTTCCTCTCCACATCAACCTGCTGCTTCTTCCCTTCCCAGGCTATACAGAAAGCATGGACAATCACCAGGACAGCCATGGTAAAGAAAGTTCTATAATGAGAGTCAGAGGTTTCTGATATAATAATCTAGACTGTATGATATGGTCTACAATAGTGACCAAATAGGTAACAGAAATGAAGACCAGGTGTGAGTGTATATGCACCATTTGGATGAGTAAATGGTAGGAAGTGATGAACTGTAGAGCCCCTCTCAAAGGGGGCAGCTGCTGCTCAGCTCCTGAAAATTGTTATAAGCACAAATGAAGGCCCACTGTTGTGATTTTTCAAGAGAAGTCAGAAATATGGGTTTTGGGCTAGAATCTCTTAAAGATTTAAATGTTGGTTCAAAAATCTTAAAGACCATGTGCAGGCCAAACAAAATACGTACGTGAGGCAAATTTGGCTTGAGCAAGCCTGTTTATAACTTTGGGGCTAGCACGTAAGTCCTAAGACTAAGGAGGGATGGGAGAGGCAGCTGGGAGTTTAGGCAGGGGCCAAATGATCAAAGGGATGTCATGGTAAGGAACTTACATGTTATCTGTTGGCCACGGGGAGCCACTGAAGTTTTAATCAGGAGAGTGGCATAGTTGATTAGTTTGGCCATAGTGTGAGAAATGGGCAATGGCAAATGTTTAACAACCAGCTCTTAACTGAGGGTTGGGGGGCATATCCTGATTTGTAATGTTTGCTGATTTCTGTGGTGTAAATACTCCCACTGTGGCCAATTTCAAGTTACCAATATTACATCATGAAACATGGAGTTGGGAAGAGAAGCAGACAACCAAGTCTCACCAGCTGGTGTCAGCCAGCTCCAGCAAGCCATCAGATGAGTTGCAGAATGATAAGACTAGTTAAAAGGTAACATTAGCTCAGGTGAAGACATGGCAAGGATCTTTTTTTTTCCTTATATATATTTATTTAGACCTCCCATTGGAATCTTTTTTTTTTTTCTTTGAGACAGAGTCTCGCTTTGTTGCCCAGGCTAGAGTGAGTGCTGTGGCATCAGCCTAGCTCACAGCAACCTCAAACTCCTGGGCTCAAGCGATCCTGCTGCCTCAGCCTCCCAAGTAGCTGGGACTACAGGCATGCGCCACCATGCCTGGCTCATTTTTTCTATATATAGTAGTTGGCCAATTAATTTCTTTCTATTTATAGTACAGAAGGGGTCTCGCTCTTGCTCAGGCTGGTTTTGAACTCCTGACCTCAAGCAATCCGAGTGCCACGGCCTCCCAGAGTGCTAGGATTACAGGCGTGAGCCTGTATTCTACAGGCGCCCGGCCTGGATTCTTTTTTAAAACAATTTCAGAAGATTACGGGGGTACACATGTTTTGGTTAGATGGATTGCTTTTGTACTGCTTGAGTCAAAGTTATAAGTGTGCCCATTACCCAAATAGTGTACATTGTACCCATTAGGTATGATTTTACCCATCCCCTCCTCCCTCCCACCTGCATGATCTCCATTGAGTTTTACTTCCATCTGTGTACATGAGTGCTGATTGGTTAGTTCCAAATTTCATAGTGAGTACACGTGGTGTTTGTTTTTCCATTCTTGCAATACTTCACATAGGAGGATGGTTTCCAGTTCCATCCAGATTGTTGCTAAAGGTATTAATTTATTTTTTATGGCTGAGCAGTACTCCATGGTGTACATATACCACATTTTATCAATCCACTCATGAATTGATGGGTATTTGGATTGATTCCACATCTTTGCAATTGTGGATTGTGCTGCAATAAACATTCTAGTGGAAGTGTCTTTTTTGATGAAATGACTTTTTTTCCTTTGGGTAAATACCCAGTAGTGGGATTGCTGGATCAAATGGTAGGTCTACTTTTAGTTCTTTGAGGAATCTCCATACTGTCTTAAACTACACAGTGTTTCTAGAGATAGACTGGAAAGGACAGATTTAAGTCATTCATTGGGCCGGGCACAGTGGCTGACACCTATAATCCCAGCACTTTGGGAGGCCAAGGCAGGAGGATCGCTTGAGTCCAGGAGTTTTTGAGATTACAGTGAGCTATGATCCCACCACTGCACTCTAGCCCGGGTGACAGAGGAAGACACTGTTTCTAAAAAAAAAAAAAAAAAAAAAAATGACATTCATTGGATGTGTCAATTAAGGAGGGAGAAGAAATCCATGATGTCAGGTTTCTAGATTGCAATGCCTGGTTGAATTGAGATAGTGCATACAGGAGGAGGAGGAGGAGGTTTAGGATTTTAAGGAGTTCTGTTTTGTACATGTTGAGTTTGAGTCCCTAATTGGAACAGCAGCAGAGCAGAAAATTGTATAACTCCAGCCTCAATCTTGAAGGAGAAGTCAGGCTGAAAATATAGATGTGTCTACAGCCAATAGTAGTGGTTGAAACCAAGAGTGGATAAGATCAGCCTCTGTCTGCCCTGGATCCCTCACAGCTGGGCTTGCTGATCTACCCCAAGGATTCTGTCCTGCCCCAGTTTCTAGAGCAACTGAGGTTTGAGGCAGGAAGGACTCAAGTGGCCTCGGACTCCTCCATCCCAAATTCCAACTGCTGGGACTTTGCACTGGGGCGCTCTCCTTGTTCTGCTAGTTTGTGAATCGTAGCTTCTTTCCCACTTGTGCCCTAGTTGATAAAATGGGACCTCTGCCTGGATCCCTAGACTGTTTCCGGCCCACTAGCCCAGGTCTCTTTTAAAAAACGTGGCTGTAAAGGGAAGGAGATGAGGCTGCAGCTTGAGAACCTTGATTAGATGGGGAGGAGGAGCCAGGGGGGAGGGGAGAGGTTGCAGACAAGGGAAGGAAGGGGCTTGTGGGTGGATGGGCGTGCCTGAGAGGACAAGGAGGGGGTGAGATCAAGTGCAGAGGTGGAGGGGTGAAGGTTGATTTTGGTCTGGAAGAAGGATGCCTTATCCTCAGAGATTGGAGAAAAATGGGAGTTGAGTGGAGCTGGTACTAAGTTTGCTGTTGGAGAGAACTGGAAGTCAAAGTACTTCCCATTTTAAAATGCTGTTTCCTTGTTGAAGTAGGAGGTGAGATCAGATGCTATGAGTGAGGGAGGCAGAAGTTGGCAGGGTGTGTGGGAGAGTTAAATGTACGGAAGATTTGTTAAGGGGGAAGAAAGAGGAAGCTGACCAAGGGAAAGTAAAAGGATGACCTAGCAGTGCTGAAGCCTCAGGTAAATTAGAAGCTATACATTTGTAATGGCATTGATAGACAGAAATATGTGGCCTCCTCTCCTCCCCTCCCCTCCCTCTTTTCTCCCCTCCCCTCCCCTCCCCTCCCCTCCCCTCCCCTCCCCTCCCCTCCCCTCCCCTCCCCTCCCCTCCCCTCCCCTCCCCTCCCCTCCCCTCCCCTCCCCTCCCCTCCCCTCCCCTCCTCTCCTCTCCTCTCCTCTCCTCTCCTCTCCTCTCCTCTCCTCTCCTCTCCTCTCCTCTCTTCTCTTCTCTTCTCTTTTCTTTGTCTCTGGCAGCCTTTACAGTCCAGAAGCAGGGATGGAGAATTTGGGTTTTGGGATTGATCCAGGGTTGAGGTTTTGCCAGGGGTGATAGGAAGTTGAGGATGAAATAGTTCAGGTGATTAAGCATAAGGCCCAGATCAGGTAAGTGAGGGATAAAAGCCTGGGAGAAAATGGAGGCATCGAGGGACATGATGGAGGTGTCTGTTGGCCAGGGGAGCTACTGAAGGATTTTAATCCGGAGAGTGGCATAGCTGATTAGTTTGGCCACAGTGTAGATTGCTTGGCAGATAGAGTGGGCAAACTGAGAGGATGGGTGACTGTGGCCAGAGAGTGGGGTACTGGTGGACGTGACACCCACGGTGGAGCAGTGCTGAGTAACGGCCAGCTCTGGGTTGGCCGTGGGCACACTGGGCTGAAGTGGAGTGCATGTGGAGGTCAGGAGAGGTGGAGAGGTCAGGGAGCTGACAGGCCAGGATGTTGGTTGGGTTGTCCACATGGGTGCTGAAGTCATCCAGGGTGATTACAGATTGTGGGCTGAAGATGACAACTGTGATCCAGGGGCCAAGATAGTCAGCACTTTGAATAGTGGCTAAATCAGTAGATGTTCAGGAGATGGGGAAAGCAGGGGCTGTGCCTACATTATTCTGCCGAGGTCTTCCATAATGCAATTTAGGCACACCTCTTTTGGCTTTGTTACTTACTAGCCTTTTGGGGCGTCAATTCCCTTGCCTATAAAATGGGAAAATAATAGCAACTGGGGAAAATTATGAGGATTAAATGAGACTGTATGTGTATTATTTACACAGGGTATTTAGAACATACTAAGTTCTGAACAAATGTGGTCTTTATTATTATAACAACAAATGTGTTATAAAAATATCTCAATCAGGCCCAGGCGCGGTGGCTCACGCCTGTAATCCTAGCACTCTGGGAGACCGAGGCCGGAGGATCGCTGAGGTCAGGAGTTCGAAACCAGCCTGAGCAAGAGTGAGACCCTGTCTCTACTAAAAATAGAAAGAAATTAATTGGCCAACTAAAAATATATAGAAAAAATTAGCTGGGCATGGTGGCGCATGCCTGTAGTCCCAGCTACTCGGGAGGCTGAGGCAGAAGGATCGCTTAAGCCCAGGAGTTTGAGGTTGCTGTGAGTTAGGCTGACACCACGGCACTCTAGCCTGGGCAACAGAGTGAGACTCTGTCCCAAAAAAAAAATAAAATGTCAATCAAAAGCACACTCCCCAGCACAGTAATGGTTTGGGGTTCACCATGTCCTGGGCAAAATTATGACATATGGGAAGACTTAAGAGCAACCCCCATTACCTTTTGTGTACTTTTAAATGTTCTACCTAACTTAATGCAAATTAACCTGGAGCTGGCACGCAGGTCCCCTTCATGGATTTAACCAGCACTGTCTTCTGTGGGTTGTTCTACATTTTAGAGTATTTCTGTATAGATTAGGTTCACTACATTTTATCAGTTTCTCAATCAGGTCCCTGGACCTTTGGATCCCTCTAGGTGGCTGGTCAGCTAATCTCTGGAAATCTAATCTCATACCAACTTGTTAATATTGATAACCATATCTGGAGCTGTTCCTTGCAGGGTATATTTACATTTTAACTGGTGGCACCTAGAATACCTTGACTAAAAGGTAAGTATTTCAAGGAGGAGTAGGCTAGTAGGGACATAGGTTTGGTGAACTCCTTTCCTGGGCCTTACATTCCACTGCACGGCTTGCTTCCTTCTCTACTTTCAGGTAGAGTGGACTTTGCTACTAGTGGTTGTGCTGTACATGAGCATCCTCCTAGTAACTGTCAAGAAAAATTGTGAAAAAGTTTGGATTGTGCAAAAAAGAAAACTGGAGGTCCTACCTAATATATTTTCCAGATTATCAGTGCCTTTGATTGTCTTTGAGTTACTTTACAACTCTGTAAATTGTAATGCAAAGATTTCTTGTCTGGTGGAGTGTAATTGATTATTGCCTTGTGGATATTGTCCACTTTGTATCCATTTGTAAATTTATTTCAGCATTCGTGATGGCCTATATCAGGGGAGAGCAAACATTTTCTGTAAAAAGTCAGGCAGTATTTTAGGCTTTGTGGACCTTATACCTCTGTCATTACAGCACAAGAACAGCCATAGGCATAAAGGAATGGGCATGATTGTGCTTCAACAATAATAATAAATTTTATTTACAAAACAGATGACAGGCTGGATTTGGCCTGTAGGCCATAGTCTCCAGATCTCTGGCCTACAGGTTCCGTTGTTAATTAACGAGTTAAATAAAATCTTTGACATGTGTTCACTTTAAGTTTGTACAAGGATTATGATTTAACTATGTAAAAAAATCCCTTAGTAGCCATTTGTGTTCATATTGAGATCAGGTGGAAAATTCAGTTTTATTCTTTCTTATCAAATTTTGCCTTCTTTTTGAATTCCAAAATCATACTGCATGATCTTAGCCTTCCTATTAAAAATAATGTTTTCTAAAAAGAAAAAAAAAAGGTAGGGGGAGGAGGAAAGAAGAGGGAAGGAAATCAACAGGCCAAGAAATGAGATTGGGTTCATATTATTTACAACTGTACTTCTAAAGAATCCTGGTGCATCAACTGACTTGATTGAATTTTCAAATTTGCAATTATGTGGGCTAAGGACATGGTGACTGAAGAAGTTACATTGCCTGCCTCTCCCTGGGGCTTTTCATTCAGGCTTTAATGAGTTTGCTCTTGGATCTGCCCTAGGACTCCTTGTTGAAAAGCTAGGATCCTAGAATAGGATTCTAGATTAATGAGCATGGGACAGAATCACTCAGCTCAGAGCTCATCACATAAAACACTTGCAGTGTAGTGAACAGAGTGAGCTGAAGTCAGCTTCTTCTTATTTTCAGCAAAATTCCATTGCCAGAGGACAGCCCAGAGGAGGAATAGATGTTCCTCTCTCCCCACTCTCAGGACTGGCTAAAGCTTTTACAACATTATTGTTCACAAGGGGCCAAAATGATACATTCATTTCCATTAACTCCATCACTGGGCACAATCTGCTAATTGGAATTTTTCTGAACCCTATTATTACCAGACGTAGGCAGGCGCCCTTGGTGGAGTTTATCACAGGCTTCTGAAATTAAACCCCCCATTTGTAATTAATGGGCAGACCCTTATCATGAGCTACCTTATTCCTGCCCACAATGCTGTTTGTTCACAGACCCCACCTCTGATTGGCACTTCCTCACACAGCTGGTCTGATAGCATCATGCTAGAAATGAATCTCTCTCTTGTACTTGGATTTAGTGAAATTGCACTCCTTCTTCCACCTGCTGGGTCCCCTCCTCCCCACCCTAACATGCCAGATAAAATCAACATGCAACCTTTTTCAGCAGCCCAAGGAACTGGTAGAAATGTAATTTCATTTTCTGTATTAATCAGAAATGAACAATACCAGCATCTAATCATGCCACATCACCAGCTTCCCACTCTGCCTACCTATCAGGTTTGTTAGGTAATAGTGGTGGTACAGGGGCTACTCTGGAGCAGCCACTGGCATCAGATGGGAAAGCATCTGTTTCCTAGATTTTGGTAAAAACATAACCATCAGAATTAGGATTTGCTGGATCATCTCAGCTGATTTCAGAGCCAAAGTGTATATAATTCAGTTTGGAACACTAAAATGGACAAAACTTATTTGGAGACAATGTCATAGAACCCACTTGGTGTTTTTAAACTGTCAATACTGATATGTAAAAATTAATAATATATCTAACAATGGCCAGAATTAGCCTGAGGAACAGGGATAAAAATAATAGTAATGGCTACCTGTTATTGAGCACTTTCCAGATGCCTAGCACTATGCTAGAGTAGCTCATTTAGTCCTCACTATGGCTCTATGCTATAGGCATAATAACTTATCCCCATTTTTCACCTGAGAAAACCCAGCCATAGAGAAGCTAAGTGCTTTGTCCAAGATCACAAGCTAGGGAGTAGAAGAGTCAGAGCTGGAACCCAGGGAGTTTGGTCCCAAAGCCTATATTGTTAACCACTATACTACTCCACTCCCAGCCAGCAAAAGACCAACAACTTGATTTATTTCATCAATAAACAACACAGTCTTAAAATCACAACACTGAATATACAGACATAACTTAAGTACACATTACAGGTTTTGTTGGATGTTAATTAACCTTATCAACTAATGGTCTACTTTAAACCCAGATAAATATTATATGGCTTGTTCAAGGTTTGGCAGCCTGTAAAACTATTCTTGATTTTTCATCAGATGGGGTTGCTCTTAATTTTTCACAAGATAAGAGCTAAATCTACGAGAAGAAAATACACGCCTAACTCCATAGGTTATGAGAGTTTATAATTTCAGGGTTCCAGTTGGAGGAAACCTAGAAAGGCGTTTTTCTCAAACCTATATTGTCACAAAGGGTTAAACAAACTATTCCATATATTTTTCTTTGCAAAATATGGATTATAATGAGTGATGGAAACCACTGACTCCAAAAGTGAGGTGCACCCTGGGATGGATATTAGAAACAAAAGAAAAGGTAGGCCAGGTGTGGTGGCTCACGCCTGTAATCCTAGCACTCTGGGCGGCCAAGGCAGGCGGATTGCTCGAGGTCAGGATTTTGAAACCAGCCTGAGCAAGAGTGAGACCCTGTCTCTACTATAAATAGAAAGAAATTAATTGGCCAACTTATATATATAGAAAAAATTAGCCGGGCATGGTGGCGCATGCCTGTAGTCCCAGCTACTCGGGAGGCTGAGGCAGGAGGATTACTTGAGCCCAGGAGTTTGAGGTTGCTGTGAGCTAGGCTGACGCCACGGCACTCACTCTAGCCTGGGCGACAAAGCGAGACTCTGTCTCAAAAAAAAAAAAAAAAAAAAAAAAAAAAGAAAAGGTAAAAGATGTCAAAGTAGGAAGAAGATACACTGTGAGTGTGAGTGACCTTTGGAGAGCCAGCCCCTGTGAAGGCATTTTGTATGCAGTTAAGATAGGACATCTTCCAGGAAATTGTAAAATGATGCCATGAGTTAGAAAATAAATCAATTGGAAGATGTGGTTTATTATATTTTTTACACATCATTGAATATTTTTTGGATCTTAGTATTTTTAAACGTTTGAGATATAATTCTCATATCACACAGTCACGTTTTTGTTCATTTTTAAATTTATTTTGAGATAGTCTCACTCTGTTGCCCAGGCTAGAGTGGGTGCCGTGGCGTCAGCCTAGCTCACAGCAACCTCAAACTCCTGGGCTCAAGCGATCCTCCTGCCTCAGCCTCCCGAGTAGCTGGGACTACAGGCATGTGCCACCATGCCCAGCTAATTTTTTCTATATATTTTTAGTTGTCTGGTTAATTTCTTTTTGTTTGTAGTAGAGACAGGGTCTCGCTCTTGCTCAGGCTGGTTTCAAACTCCTGACCTTGAGCAATCCTCCCGTCTCGGCCTCCCAGAGTGCTAGGATTACAGGCGTGAGCCACCGCGCCCGGCCCACACAGTCACCCTTTTAAAGTGTACCATAGGCATTAGGCAAATCCATAAAGAAGTGGGTTATTACTGAGATGGGAAAAATGTTAGAAGTGAAATTCTGATCAACATGTTTCTGGCACTGCACAGAGGGATGCAACCCTAATCTGCCAGTGCGAGTGTGCAGTTAGCTTTGCAGGTGACCCTACATTGGAGCTTGATTCAAATAGCTTTTCAGGAAAGCCATAGTTCTTGGTTCATTTTTTTATAGGTCACTGTATGAGTTTTAAATGAAATTTCTCTTGTAGTTGGCTTTACTGGGAAGTGCATATGAATAAGCTGATTTAGAGTTTTCCATGCCATTGCTCTTCACATGACTAGTGTGAGTTTGGGTATCATGATGAAGGTTTCTGTACGGACAGGGCTGAGAACCCAGATGCAGACACAGGACCCTGGGAGGGCCAGGGCAAACAGATTGCCATCAAGTATATGATAGGACTCAACACAAATAAGTATTTATGATTTTGCAATTTTTCTAGCGGGGACTGATATTCATAGGAACACATTTGCCAGCAAGATGAAATCAGAATGAACAAAAAGAGGGTCTTTCATGCAAAAAGGGGAGTGGAGAACCTCTGTTTTGTTTTAAGCAGTTCATAGTTATACAAGTGAAAAATGGTCAGTTATCACCAGTCAGTCTCAGTCTAGGCCTAGAAGAGCTTGGGTGATAAAAATTAGCACAGTTTGTTCTCAGAGTATAAAAGGAAAGTTACAAAGGGGCTAGTTCTCACCATTACTCTCAAAAGTGATGTGGGATAAGCCTGAATAAAGAAAAAGGCCTAAAGTAGCCTTGTGGTAGGGAAGAGGCTTTTTTTTTTTTTAAAGGGGAAAAGGAAACCACACCAGAAATCTAGAAGCAGAATTCACGTTATATAATGTTCAAGAGCATTCCCTTTGCCCACTATGATTTTCATCTCATTCTCCACATATATGCCAAATGATGTTTTCTTTTAACATTGTTTGTTCATATGTATGCATCTGACTGAAGGGTTATATGATATGATTGGAGGACAAGGCTTGATAGAGGAGATTTTGTCATATTCATCAAGCAGTTATTGAGTCCCACATTCCTGCTTTTCTAATTTATCCACACCCTACACAAGCCAGGCAGCTGGCACTAGTCTCCAACAGTAGAATGCTACTGCTCACCTGTTGGCAGCTACTTTAAATGTAGCACAGTTCCTGAGGGCAGGGGGAGTTACTTCCTCATCATGCAGCTACCCTTGATCTTTTCAGCAAAGGAAACATTATAGAGTCATCCACTATATTCCAAATCTCCCGATAGTGGTAAAACATCTGCAGGGTTAAATTTTGGCACACCAAATACCTGCTGATTGCTGTCAAATAGAGGTAATTGGTGTGCAGTTAGACAAAGTACAATGAAAAGTATGGGAAGATTATGTAAGATAGTTTAGAGTTTCTTTAAGCTCAGAGTTAGTGAAGAAAAATGCTTTTTTTTTTAAACTAAATCATCCAGTTTAGGTTTTTGGAATGAACATAGTAGCTTTTTATTTATTTATTTATTTATTTATTTATTTATTTATTTATTTTTTGTTTTTGAGACAGAGTCTCACTCTCTTGCCCAGGCTAGACTGCCATGGCGTCAGCCTAGCTCACAGCAACCTCAAACTCCTGGGCTCAAGTAATCCTCCTGCCTCAGCCTACCAAATAGCTGGGACTACAGGCATGTGCCACAATGCCCAGCTAATTTTTTCTATATTTAGTTGGTTAGCTAATTTCTTTCTATTTATAGTAGAGACGGGGTCTCACTCTTGCTCAGGCTTGTCTTGAACTCCTGACCTTGAGCGATCCGATCCTCTCACTTCAGCCTCCCAGAGTGCTAGGATTACAGGCATGAGCCACCGCGCCCCATCCCCAGTAGTGTTTCAACTTTTCCCATGAAGACAACACAGGAGAAGATGTACCTAAATTGTAGCATGGAGAAGTTCAGGAGACCTAAAAATATATGATCTGGCCCAATGACTGGCTCAGCCTCATGGGTCTTTCAACCCAGATTTCTCTGTCTGAGGCACAGAAGAGAATGTTGGGTGAGAGCAGGCATTCCTTCCATGCTATCAGTTTCCAAGAAGCGTGGCAGTAATATCTCTGGCTCCTTTAAGTAGTCCCTTATGGTTGTAGATGCAAATATATCCAAATCCATCCCTATCTGAGAAGGTCTTTACCCTTTCACAGTGTATTACCTTTTGGAGGTAACGAGAACAATTTATTTTATTATACACTGTGGAAACCATGGTCTATTACTCATCCTAAACACTCTGGTAGGTTTCAAAGGCTCCCTCTTCTTTCTAATAGCCTAGCAATGGGTGAACTAGACCCAGTTTTCTCTCTCCATAGCTAGTATCATTTTAGAGATTTCTGTTATTTATCTGCATTTTTCCAGATTGAAGAATTGTTGGTTTTTAAAACCTGTTCCTAATATGGAGAGGGAACAATTTCTTTTTAGGTAATTTGAAGGGAATAAACTGAAGGTAGTATCAACACCAAACAGAATTTCTAGGGACGTTAGAGACCTCTTGCATTTGGAGGCTTTTGAGAGCAGAATGATGCTCCCCTGTCTGAGATTGTTAAAGTACCCCTTTAGGGCAGAGTTTCTCAACCTCAGCGTGGCTGATATTTGGGTCGGATAATAATTTGTTGTGGAGAGGTTTCCACATGGTAGGATGCTTAGCAGCAGCATCCTTGGTCTCTACCCACTAGATGCTGGTATCAGTTTCCCTCCCCACCCCCAGAATTGACAACCAAAAAAAATCTTTGGACATTGTCAAATGTCCCCTGAGAGCAAAATCCTTCCCCAACCCCCTTTGGGAACCACTGCTGTGGGGTATGAGGCTTGCGTGGCAGTAACTGACTGGAGCAGGGGAGGCAGGACTAGCCAGAATTAGTCATTGAAGTCTTAGCCTCTTCTTTTCTTTTTTTTTTTTTTTTTGAGACAGAGTCTTGCTCTGTTGCCCTGGCTAGAGTGCCGTGGCATCAGCCTAGTTCACAGCAACCTCAAACTCCTGGGCTCTGGTGATCCTCCTGCCTCAATCTCCCGAGTAGCTGGGACTACAGGCATGCGCCACCATGCGTGGCTAATTTTTTCTATATATCTTTAGTTGGCCAATTAATTTATTTCTATTTTTTAGTAGAGACGTCGTCTCGCTCTTGCTCAGGCTGGTTTCGAATTCCTGGCCTTGAGTGATCCTCCCGCCTTGGGAGTGCTAGGATTACAGGTGTGAGCCACCACGCCCGGCCAGTCTTGGCCTCTTCTATCCCAAACCACCTGAGGATTGTAACACACTCCCATCAGTACACTGGCTCACCAGGACAATGATTCTCAATGTCTATGAGGAGAGAAAGAATGCCCCTCCATTCCCCAGGAGACTTTGTTGGAATTTTATTTTGGATGGGGGTGTAGAATTTGCGGAACTCTAGGGGATATCATTGCATTATGATACCCCCTAGCCATGTTTGATATTAAAATTAAAATGAAATAGTATTTTTAAAATTCAGTTCCTCAGTCACACTGTTTACATTTCAACTACTCAATAGCCATATGGCAACTGCCTTATTGGGCAGCATAGATGGAAAACATTTCCATTATAGCAGGAAGTTCTATTGGACAGTGCTGCTTTAGAGATTGATTGTCATTGGACAAGTAAGGCCTGCTGAAGCAATCTAGACACATCTTTCCAATGGGCAATAGGTAACATTTACCAAATATTATTATTATTATTATTTTTTAAGACAGTCTCGCTCTGTTGCGCGGGATAAAGTGCCGTGGTGTCAGCCTGGCTCACAGCAACCTCAAACTCCTGGGCTCAAGCGATCCTCCTGCCTCAGCCTCCCGAGTAGCCGGGAGTACAGGCATGCGCCACCATGCCTGGCTAACTTTTTCTATATATTTTTAGTTGGCCGATTAATTTCTTTTTATTTTTTTAGTAGAGACGGAGTCTCGGTCTTGCTCAGGCTGGTTTCCAACTCCTGACCTCAAGCAATCCTTCCGCCTCGGCCTCCCAGAGTGGTAGGATTACAGGTGTGAGCCACCGCCCCCGGCCTTTACCCAATATTTAAAAACATGCCAAGAACTTTGCTAAGCACGTGACATGTATTATCTCTTTTATGAGATAGGAACTGCCATTGTTTTTATTTCATAGATAAGGAAACTGAGGCTCAGAAAGGTGAAGTAACTCATCTAAGTTACACAGTTACTAAATGGAAGGGCCAGGACTTTAATCCAAGTAGGTTGGATCCAAAGCTTGGATTGTTAACAAAAATCACATATGGACTCATGATGGTTAGGTGGAATGATGGGTGCTTGGCATCAGAAGCTGCTCAGTCATGCTGGTAGTGGATAAAAGAGGTTTCTCAGTATGTGGGTAGAATACTGTATGAAAAGAATGTGGAGGTAGGAAAGGTGTAGGAGGAAAGTGATTACTGTTGTGAGGTCTGGCAACATGAATGGGAATACTGGGCAGGATATAAAACAGAGACTCAGTTACTGGAAGTAGTCCAGGGTTTCTCAACCTTGGCACTCTTGACTTTTTGGCCCAGATGATTTTTTACTGTAGGGAGCCATCCTGTTCATTGTAGGATGTTTAGCAGCATTCCTGGCCTCTATCCCCTTGAGACCAGCAGCATCCCCCCCAACAAGTGTGATAGCTAAAAATATCTCTAGGCCGGGCATGGTGGCTCACGGCTATAATCCTAGCACTCTGGGAGGCCGAGGCGGGCAGATCGCTTGAGGTCAGGAGTTCAAGACCAGCCTGAGCAAGAGCGAGACCCCGTCTCCACTGAAAAATAGAAAGAAATTAATTGGCCAACTAAAAATATATAGAAAAAATTAGCCGGGTATGGTGGCGCATGCCTGTAGTCCCAGCTACTTGGGAGGCTGAGGCAGAAGGATCGCTTGAGCCCAGGAGTTTGAGGTTGCTGTGAGCTAGGCTGACGGCATGGCACTCTAGCCTGGGCAACAAAGTGAGATTCTGTCTCAAAAAAAAAAAAAAAAAAACAAACACACACACACACACACATATATACACACACACACACACACACACACACATATATATATATCTAGATTTTGTTAAATGTCCCCCCTGGCGGGGAGCCTAGGCACCTGCAGTTTGCAACCATTAAAGTATTGAAAAAAACAGAGGCTTGGGTCACATTGCCACAAGGTAAGGGCTCAGGCATGGCTACCAAAATACAAGATTCAGAAAGGACCAGCAGCTTGCCTGACTTGCTGCTGAACTGCTGAGCTACTGGCCTCCAGTTCTAAGAATCTCCATGACTAGGAACAGGATTAGTCTCAGATGATGGACTGGAAGAGTCATCTCATGGGAACGAATGGAAGTGTCACTTCATGGGAAGGAAGTGTCTTCATTTGGGGGTGTGAGGGACTGGGGGCATTGAAGGGCTACAGTGGCAGAGAACTGGGTAGGTCATTATGGAGATTGCCTCTCAAAGGCATGGTGCTGTTATCCTTAGCCACACTGAAAAGGAGGCAGCGGACGTGTATCTCATAGGCAACACCCCAGTTAGGGTCCTTTATTACCATTGGAATAAAAACTCTATGAGTTGCGGATGTTCTAAGCAAACATGAGGTAAACCTACAATGACTACCATTAATGTGAGAAACATTGTTATTGGTTGGTACTGCTGGAGGCACCCTGGGACAATTTTGTATTCAGAGTCTTTGTGCTTGAACTTCCCATTTGGGATTTCTGGGTGGCTTTTCTCAGAAACACCCATGCAACCAGGAGCCCCTCATACTGCAGCAGGAATTGATGAGGGTTGAGAAGCCTTTGAGAATAAACCTAAGCCCGAAAAATGCCAAAAAGCTTAAGTTCATCTAGCACAGACAACTCAGTGGGACACATTTCAAGAATATTTCTTCCTTCTTTGGCAGAAAAACAGGATTCAGAGGTCTCTGTTTAGTGACCATGACAGCATACATCATGATGAGCAGTTAGTACATGATGGCCAGGATTAAATAACTCGGTCACTAATAAAACAGAATCATTTAATAACTATGTAACTTTTGGTTGACAAGAAAAGTGACGCTTAAGTCATTTTGTGATTGAACCTATGCCTATTATGTTGACATCACTCAATTGCAAGCAAGTTCTTTCCAAAGACAACCTCTGACAAGCGAAGGTTTTCTAATATTCTTATAATGTACTGCCTTTACTCACATATTTTCCGTCTATCACATTTTGAGAGGAAAAACTCAAGAACAATGTATCTCTCTTGTAATTTCTCTCTCTATTACTTTTAATTTTGTTGCTTTGAACTGGCAGCTGCTTTGTCAATAGTGCCATTTCAAGCAGAATGCCTTTTGTTCTTGTCAGAACAGACTAAGTGTTAAAGGAAAGGAACAAGAGCTTGGTTGAGGATGGGGGGAGGGAGAGCTACTTTGGTCTTCTAACCCTGCTGCTACTTCTAACCTTGCCTGCCTTTCTTGCTGAATGCTCCCAGGCTAGGGGTGTGGGCTACTGCCACCCTAGAGAAAGGGTAAGCTAGGTGCTGATCATGAACAAAATTAGGAAAACATCAGCTATTTTGTCCTTATTTCCCTGAAGTCAAACATGCCCCAGATCTGAAACTTGGAAAGGCAAAGACATTTTAAATGTAACTTTGACCTTTCGATCACTTGCAAAACATGTCCCTCTATTTGAAAGACACATGAAGCCAGACACCCCATAGCTTCACAGCAATCTTTCACTCTGTGGCACCTTTTCAGGAACACAGGCCAGGGCTAACCCAGAGGTCTTACAAGGGACTGGGGTTTTAAATTAAATTTATTACTGCTTAGTTTTCTCCATAATAGTCAGTTAACAGGGGATAAGAATTTTCAAAGATGGATGAAAAATTGCAAGTGGGAAAGGAAACAGAACACCCAGCTCTTGGAGGGCTCCACAGCCGCACAGATTACTTGCCTTTTGTCAGAAAAGGGCAGCTAAGGCCGGGCCCGGTGGCTCATGCCTGTAATCCTAGCACTCTGTGAGGCAGAGATGGGAGGATTGCTCAAGGTCAGGAGTTCGAAACCAGCATGAGCAAGACCGAGACCCCGTCTCTACTGAAAAATAGAAAGAAATTAATTGGCCAACTAAAAATATATAGAAAAAAATTAGCTGGGCATGGTGGCACATGCCTGTAGTCCCAGCTACTCGGGAGGCTGAGGCAGAAAGATCGCTTGAGCCCAGGAGTTTGAGGTTGCTGTGAGCTAGGCTGACGCCACAGCACTCTAGCCCAGGTGACAGAGTGAGACTCTGTCTCAAAAAAAAAAAAGAAAAAAAAAAAAAAGGAAAAGCTAAGCTAAGCTAAGCTAAGGTGATCAGGTGTGCAAGGTGGAGCCTTAGCTCCCAGGAAACTCTTTCTCATCTGTGGTCTCATTCATAAACTTGAGACTCCCTAGTGGCCCCAGGCAAACATTTGAGCATTCTGGACAACTGACACTTGTATAGAATTGTTTGGGGACTTCTTTCATACCCTGCCAAGGTTCTGTTCCCTCAAATTAGCATTGGAGTGTTCAACTCTTTCAGAGGCTAGCGGTTAATACAGCTTAGGTCTATTGCAGTGACAGAAGAAATGGGCTAGATTGCCACTGTGTTTTATTTAATCCTGATGATTCTATGATGAAGTGGACTACAGCTAAAACAGATATCCCCAGAACGCCGGAAGATTTATGCTAGAAACATGTCAACGATATCTTTGCCTGTGGAGTTATTAGTGAAGTCCCCTGTGGCTTTTATATTTATTGGGGCTTTGTATTCTTGCCTCTCTACTAAACCAATTATGTGTCAGGCACAGCACCTATTTAATGTGGGTTTATCAAGTAGTTTTACAATAATTTCAAAACATTGCTTATCCCTTTGCTTTTCAATGGTTAGAGGGTAAGCTATAGAGAGGTTGAGTAATTTGTCTCTGGCTATCCAATTGCTGAGGAATAGAGTCAATATCAGAACTCCATTCCCAGACTTTGTCCATCATGCCATGCACCATACTTGATATACACATTGCAAAGTTACAGGGTTAGAAGAGACCTTGGAGATAACATAGTCCAGGCTCATAATAGATGTTTAACCCTTTTGGTAATGCTCCTGCCTCTGCCTCTGCTTGAACGTGTCCTGTAGTGATATGCCATTCCTTTTCTCCCCAGTGTTGAGATTATGGTTCTGAAATCTGGTGGCCACATTTCCTTCTTCCCCATCAAACGCTACTCAGCACCCACAGGCTGGAACTCTTTATTAAGAATGCTTTCCTGAGCAATGATGTGGCATGCAGTAAGCAGTGAGGGCATGCTCCTTGCCCTTTCTTGACTCTATCTTCAGGGCAGTGGCAGTGGTGGTTGCAATTTGGTAGCCAACATGCTGCTCTTTGTCTGTGCCCAGGACATATAAAGGTTAGGAGACAAGTAGTCCAGGTCAACACTCATGTAGCCTCAGTGGAGCCCATTGTCCTGGAAGAGCAAGTGGCACTCCTGGCAGGTATGCATGCCTATGAAGGATGAGGGGTGAGGCCCTGATCACTCTGGAAGTAGCCAGTCATTTGCTTAGAGGTCAAGTCCATGGTTCTCAGGCCTGTGCTGGGAAACTTTGAGGTCAGGCTCCTGAGATTGACAAAAAGGAAGAGGAGGAGGGGGAGGAAGAAAAGGGGGAGGAGATGACAGCCAGGCCAAGCAGCAGATGAAGTACAATTATCACTTTATCGATGTTGCCCACTTTTGGCAAGATATCCACAATGTATTGTTAAGGGGAAAGACCAAGGTGCAGAACATTTGTAAAAAAAAAAGTCTCTATGTGTTTGTGCTTAAATATTGATAGAAAATACTTAGAAGGACACACATAAATTGTAGTAATGACTTCTAGGGAGTTGATTTGGGGAGTAGGAAATGCGATGTTTTTCTTCATGTTTTTATATTGTTTTAATTCTTATGGTAAGTTAACATGTTTTACTTTTCTAATAAAAACTCCAAAATAAACAAATGAATGTTCAGAAGGGTGGTGGTGACTATGACCCCAATACTTGAATAATTTCACATTATTAAGTTATTAAATTAAGAAATAAGGGGGAAAGGGGGAGAAAATTGCTTGAGTAAATATAACACATTTTTATTTTGCTTGGGTAGACAAAGCCCTGATTGAAAGCCCTTCCCTGTACAGGCACACTAGGAGGTGAGGTAAGTACAGGCTGATTTGATGACAATGCAATGGATTCAAGAACTCTGTTGGTCATTTTTAACTGCAAAGTTCTCTACATAGTTCTGAGATGGATAAGGGAACTCATGGTGGCTGTAAACAGCAAATCACCACAGGCTGCCCTGGACGAGCAGAGGAGGATTTAGAAATTCTGCTTTCTTGGCTGGGTGAGGAGGCTCACGCCTGTAATCCTAGCACTCTGGGAGGCAGAGGCGCGTGGATTGCTCGAGGTCAGGAGTTCGAAACCAGCCTGAGCAAGAGCGAGACCCCGTCTCTACTATAAATAGAAAGAAATTAATTGGCCAACTAATATATGTAGAAAAAATTAGCCGGGCATGGTGGCGCATGCCTGTAGTTCCAGCTACTCGGGAGGCTGAGGCAGGAGGATCACTTGAGACCAGGAGTTTGGGGTTGCTGTGAGCGAGGCTGACACCGTGGCACTCACTCTAGCCTGGGCAACAAAGCGAAACTCTGTCTCAAAGAAAAAACAAAAAAGAAATTCTGCTCCCCAGCTTCATAGATATTTATTATGGGTCATTTCCTCCCCTCCCCATCCCATTTTCTGGGGAAAGAAAAGTAAAGGTGGTAGACTCAGAGGTAAATCTTTCTCTTCTTTTGGGACCAGCTTCCTCTTCCTTCTTTGATTTGACTCTCTCTAGAAGGTTCTTTCGGTACCTTTTTCTTTTCTTTTTTTTTTTTTTTTCTATTTTAGACAGAGTCTCACTCTGTTGCCCAGGCTAGAGTGAATGCCATGGCGTCAGCCTAGTTCACAGCAACCTCAAACTCCCGGGCTCAAGCGATCCTCCTGCCTCAGCCTCCCGAGTAGCTGGGAGTACAGGCATGCACCACCATGCCTGGCTAATTTTTTTTCTATATATTTTTAGTTTGCCAATTAATTTCTTTCTATTTTTAGTAGAGACGGGATCCCACTCTTGCTCAGGCTGGTCTCGAACTCATGACCTGGAGTGATCCTCCTGCCTCGGCCTCCCAGTGTGCTAGGATTACAAGCATGAACCACCATGTCAGGCCAGTACCTTTTTCTTATCTGGCTCACAGATCTCCTTTACTAACGCATAGGCCACAACAGTGCCCTGACAGAGAGGTCAAAAAGGAAGCTTTCCTGCATTCAGGGTCCTGCAAATTACCGGCTATTCCCTCCCCTCCACTGAGAACTTCAAGGGGCTGACTTAATTCTTAGAACAGAGAATAGCTGCTGGATTGGGGTCACTTAATCCTGCCAGACACAACAAAATGTTTGGGTTTATCAGAAGGTAGCTGAATCCAAGATGGCCCTCACAAAGATAGATTTCCTCCTGACTGTGGAGACTTCCTGCTGGTACAAGAAACTCCTTCTCTTATCCTGTCTTGCCTATTGGCCTCAATATTCCTCCAAGCCTAGGGCTAGATTTATTAGTGACAATTCAGCATGATTTGAAGGGCCACTAACCACCCCTCTTTCCTCAAACTATCAACCTTGTGCCGATATTTTGACGTTTATTCCATAGGAAGTAAGAAGCAACTACAGACCTCTGAGTGACATGATCAGACATCTTTGCTCCTACATGTACAGCACACTCCTCTTATCTCTCACGGCACTTCTATTTCACTAATTCTTTATATGTTTGCATCCTCACCTCAGTTAAGTTATTCAGAGGCACTTGGTAACCAACTGGGTATGGGTGACTGAAGGAGAGGATGAAGAGGAAAACAACTGAAGACAACTGCAGGGTTTCAAATCTAGGTAACTAGAAGGATAACAGGGCCATTCATTGCCTGAGAGAAGATTCACTGGATGAAGAGAAGGGTTAGGAGGGTGAAATGAGGCTAGAAAAGGGATTTAGTACCTAGACTCTGCTGCTAGACTGCCTAGGTTTGGATCCCAGTATGTTCATTTAGTAGGTGTACGAGCATGGGCAAGTTATTTAACCTCATTGTGCCTTGATGTCCCCATTTGTAAAAATGGATGATAATATTATTATCCTGCATCACAGGTTGGCTGTGAATATTGAATAAAATAATTCATGAAGAAGACTGGAACATAGTAATTGCTCAATTAGTGTTTACTATTATTATTACTAGACATAGTGAATTTTAAATATTTAAGGCATATCTAGGTATTTATATTGAGCTGAAAGTTGGAATATAAATCATGGAGCTCATGATAGATATTTGGCTACAAAGAGAGAAGTGAGAGAATCCTGGTCAGCACAAGTATCTAAGGGCGAAAAAGGTAAGGATTCTGAAAAAGAGACTAAGAGGCAGTAGTCACAAAGGGAGGATGATAACTAGGTAGGCATGATACAATGGAAGCCAGGAGAATTGTTGACCAGTGAATGTCAACCAATAAAAATGGGACACAGACAAAACAAAGAGACATCAAGAAACTTTTGGAGGTGATGGGTACGTTTATTACCTTGATTGTGGTACATGGTGCTCTGCTTTGTATATGGTTTGTTTGGCTCCACCAATTCTCATGTTAAATTTGATCCCCAGTGTTAGAGCTGGGGCCGATGCTGATGAGAGGTGTTTGGATCATGGGGACAGGTCCCTCATAAATGGCTCGGTGCCATTCTTGCAGGAGTTAGTGAATTCTCACTCTCAGTTCCCACAAGAACTAATTGTTTAAAAAAAGCCTGGCACTTCCTCCTCTCTCTCCTGCTCCTCTATCACCATGTGATCTGCTTCCTTCCACCTTCCACCATGAATGGAAGTAAACTGAAGCCCTCACCAGAAGCAAGTGTTGGCACCATGCTTCTTGTACAGCTTGTAGAACCAAGAGCCAAATAAACCTCTTTTCTTTATAAATTACCCTGCCTCAGGTATTCCTTTCAATACAAACTAAGACACATGGGTATATGCGTATGTCCAAACTCATCAAGCCATATACATTAAATGTGTATAGAATCAGAAATCTCTCTTCTGTTTATTTTATTTTATTTTATTTTATTATTTATTTATTTATTTATTGAGACAGTCTCACTTTGTTGCCCAGGCTAGAGTGAGTGCCGTGGCATTAGCCTAGCTCACAGCAACCTCAAACTCCTGGGCTCAAGCAATCCTCCTGCCTCAGCCTCCCGAGTAGCTGGGACTACAGGCACGCGCCATTATGCCTAGCTAATTTTTTCTATATATATTAGTTGGCCAATTAATTTCTTTCTATTTATAGTAGAAATGGGGTCTCGCTCTTGCTCAGGCTTCTTTTGAACTCCTGACCTCGAGCAATCTGCCCGCCTAGGCCTCCCAGAGTGCTAGGATTACAGACGTGAGCCACCACACCTGGCCTCTTCTATCTGTTTTAAAATATACAATATTGTTCACCATAGTCATCCTACTGTGCAATAGAACACCAGAAATTATTCCTTATATCTAACTATAATTTTGTACCCATTGGCCAATCTCTCCCCATCGTACCCTCCCCCTTACTCTCTCTAGTGTCTGATAACCACTATTCTACCATGTACTTCTATATGATCAGATAGCTTTTTTTAGATTCCACAAATGGGTGAGACTGTGTAGTATTTGTCTTTCTGTGCCTATCTTATTTCACTTAATGTAAGTCCTCCAAGTTCATCCATGTTGCTGCAAATGACAGGATTCCATTCTTTTTTATGGATGAATACTATTAAATTGCATATATATAACACATTTTCTCATCCATTCATCTATCAATGAACACTTAGGTTGATTCTATATTTTGGCTATTGTAAATAGTGCTGCAACAAACATGGGAGTGCAGATAGCTCTTTGATATACTGATTCATTTCCTTTGGATAAATACCCAGTAGTAGAATTGATGGATCACATCATAGTTCTATTTTAATTTTTTGAGGAACCTCCATACTGTTTTCCATAATGGCTGTACCGATTTACATTCCCATCATCAGTGTATAAGGATTCCCTTTTCTCCATATGCATGCCAGCATTTGTTATTTTTTGTCTTTTTAATAATGGCCATTCAAATTAGGGTGAGGTTCTATCTCACTGTGGTTTTGATTTGCATTAATTTAATGATTGGTGATGTTGAATACTTTTTCATGCCTGTTTGCCATTTGTACATCTTCTTTGGAGAAATGACTGTTCAAGTCTTTTGCCCATTTAAAAATCAGATTATTTGATTTTTTTGCTATTGAGTTGTTCCTTATATATTCTGGGTATTAATCCCTTGTCAAATGCATAGTTTGCAAATATTTTCTCCCATCCTGTATGTAGGTTGCCTCTTCACTCTGTTGATTATTTCCTTTGCTGGGCAGAAGCATTTTGGTTTAATGTAATTCCATGTGTCTATTTTTGATTTTGTTGTCTGTGCTTTTGAGTCCTTAGTCAAAAAATGCTTGCTCAGACCAATGTCATGAAGTGTTTCCCCTATGTTTTCTTTAGGAGTTTTATATTTTGGGCTTTACATTTAAATCTTTAATCCATTTTGAGTTGATTTTTGAATATGGTGAGAGATAGGGGTCTAGTTTCATTTTTCTACATATGAATATTATTTTCTGAGCACCATTTATTGAAAAGATTGTTCTTTCCCTAATGCATTTTCTTGGCGCCCTTGTCATAATCAGTTGGATGTAAATGTATGTGTTTATTTCTGTGTTCCCTATTCTATTCCTTGATTTATCTATTTATTTTTACTCCAACACCATGCTGTTTTGGTTAATAGAGCTTCGTAGTATATATTGATATCAGATAGTGTGATGCCTTTAGCTTTGTTCTTTTTGCTCAAGATTGCTTTGGTTATTTGGGGTCTTTTGTGGTTCCATATGAATATTGGGATTGTTTTTTCTATTTTTATGAAGAATGTCATTGGTATCTTGATAATGATTGCAAAGAATCTGTAGATAGCTTTGGGTAGTATGGACATTTTAACAATGCTAATTCTTCTAATCCATGAACAGGAAATGTGTTTTGATTTATTTGTGTCCTCTTCAATTTCTTTCATCAATGTTTTGTAGTTTTCAGTGTAGAGATCTATCACCTCCTTTGTAAATTTATTCTAGGGGTTTTTTTTGGTAGTTATTGTACATGAGATTGCTTTCTTGATTTCTTTTTCAGATAGTTCGTTATTGGTGTACAGAAATGCTACTGAGTTTTGTATGCTGATTTTGTATCCTGCAAGTTTACTGAATTTATTAGTTCTAACAGTATTTTTGTGGAATCTTTATATATATATAGTATATATACAATATATACTATATATACACAATATATATAATATATACTATATATACAATATACATATATGTATATAATATACATATTATATACACATATGTATATACAATATACATATGTATATACATATATGTATACAATATACATGTATATTGTATACAATATACTATATATATATATTGCAGATAATGTTATCTACAAAATTTGACTTCCTCTTTTACAATTTGGATGCCTGCTATTTCTTTCATTTTGCCTAATTACTCTGGCTAGAACTTCCAGTACTATGTTGAGTAAAAGTGAAAGTGGACATCCTTGTCTCATTATTGATCTTAGAGGAAAAGCAGTTAGTTATTCCCTGGTGAGTGTGAAATTAGCTGTGGGTTTGTTATATATGGCCTTTATTGTGTTGAGGTACATTCCTTCTACATGTAATTTGTTGGGCATTTTCATCACGAAGGGATGTTCAATTGTATCAAATGCTTTCTTCTGCATCTATTAAGATGATCATATTTTTTCTTGATTCTATTTTTCTTTTTTAAGCTCTAATTCAATAATAGATTATCCTTGATACTATTAATATTATTTATCACATTTATTGATTTGTACATGTGCAACTATCCTTGCATCCCTGGGATGAATCCCACTTGGTCACGGTGAATGATCTTTTTAATGTGCTGTTGATTTCAATTTGCTATTATTTTCTTGAAGATTTTTGCATCTGTGTTCATCAGGGATATGTCCTGTACTTTTCCTTTTTTGTTGTGTCAGTGTTTGGTTTTGATATCATGGTGACGTGGACCTCATAGAATTAGTTTGAAATAATTCCTTCCTCTTAAATTTTCTGGAATAGCTTGTAAAGAATTGGTATTAGTACTTCTTTAAATGTTTGGTAGAATTCAGCAGTGAAGCCATCAGATCCTGGGCTTTTTTTCTGCTTGGAGACTTCTTATTACTGATGCAATCTCATTACTCATTATTGGTTTGTTCAGATTTTCTATTTCTTCATGATTTAGTTTTGGTAGGTTGTATGTGTCAAGGAATTTATTCTTTTCTTCTAGGTTATCCAATTCGTTGGCATATAATTGTTCACAGTAGTTTCTTATGATCCTTTGTATTTCTGTGGTATCAGTTGTAATGTCTTCTTTTTCATGTCTGATTTTATTTATTTGAATATTCTCTTTTTTGTTAGTCTAGCTAGAGGCTTGTTGATTTTGTTTATCTTTTTAAAAGAAACAATTTTGTTTCATTGATCTTTTGTATTTTTATCTTCATTTCATTTATTTCTGCTCTGATCTTTATAATTTTTTTTTGCATCTATTAATTTTGGGTTTAATCTATTCTTGGTTTGCTAGATCCTTGAGATGTAATGTTATGTGATTTGAGATCTTTCTGATTTTTTGATGTAGGTGTTTATTGATATAAACGTCCCTCTTAGAACTGCTTTTGATGTATCTCATAGGTTTTGGTATGTTGTGTTTCCATTTTCATCTTTCTCAAGATATTTTAAAATTTCCTTTTTCATTTCTTTTTTGGCCATTTGTTCTTCAGTAGTATATTATTTAATTTCCATGTATTTGTATAGTTTCCAAAGTTCCTCTTATTATTGATTTCTAGTTTTATTCCTTTGTAGTCAGAAAATACATTTGATATAATTTCATTTTTTAAGAATTTGTACAGACTTGTTTCATGACCTAACATATGATCTATCCTGGAGAAAGTTCCATGTACTAATGAGAAGAATGTGTATTTTGCCATTGAGTAGAATGTTTTACAAATGTCTGTTATGTCTATTTGGTCTAGAATGTGGTTTAGCTCTGATTGTTTTTGTTGATTTTCTGTTTGGATGTTCTACTGATTGCAGAAAATGGGTGTTGAGGTCCCCTGCTATTATTGTATAGCTGTGTATCTCTTCCTTTGGATCTAATAATATTTGCTTCATATATTTTGGTGCTCCAGGGTTGGGTCTATATATATTTACAATTATTTTATCTTCTTGCTCTCTTTGTCTCTTTTTACAGTTTTTGACTTGAAGTCTATTTTATCTGATATAAGTATAGCTACTCCTGTTCTCTTTTGGTTTTCCTTAGAATGGAATATCATTTTCTATCTCTTAACTTTCAGTCTATGTGTGTCTTTACAGGTGAAGTGAGTTTCTTGTAGGTAGCATATAGTAGTGTATGTAGCTAAATGTGTGTGTCTGTGTGTGTTATCTATTCAGCCAGTCTATATCTTTTAATTGGGGAATTTAATTAGTTTATATTAAAGGTTATTATTGATAGGTGAGTACTTACTCTGTCATTTTGTTATTTGTTTTCAGGTTGTTTTGTATGCCATTTCCTCCTTTCTTCTTTTGTTATTGTTTATCTTTGTAATTTTGGTAGTTTTCTGTAGTGATAAACTTTGATTCCATTCTCTTTCTCATTTGTATACCTGCTGTCATTTTTTGTGTTTATTATGGATCTTACATTAAAAAGTCTTATATTAATATTTATAATATACTATTTTAAGCTGATAACTACTTAACAGTCATATACAAATACTCTAAACTTTTACCTTCCCCTAACTTATAATTTTGTTGTCTTAATTTACATGTATTTATCTTGTGTGTTCCTTAACATCTCATTGTACCTACAATTATAGTTAACCATTATATTAGAGATTTGAAAGATTATATGCCACCCTTACATTTATGAAGTATTCTGAATATGATAGTGAATTTACCTCTATTGGTACTGAATTTGATTTTGAATTTACTTCTAATAGTGAGTTTTATACTTTCATGTGTTTTCATGATGGTAGTTATTGTTTTGCTTCTAGGTGTAGCATTCCCTTAAGCGTTTTTTTGTAAGGCAAGTCTAATGGTGATGAATTCCTTCAGCTTCTGCTTGGCTGGGAATGACTTTATTTCTTTCTCCTTCATTAAAGAATAGCTTTGCTGGGTATAGTGTTCTTGACTGAAAGTTTTTTCTTTTAGCACTTGGAATATATCGTCCCATTCTCTAACGGCCTGCAAGATTCCTGCTGAGAAATCTGCTGGTAGTATAATGGGGAGTGTCTTATATGTGATGACAGTTTTCTCTGGCTATTTTTAGAATTCTTAGTCTTTCATTTTTGACAGTTTGACTATAATATGCCTTAAAGAGGACTTTTTTTTGGTTGAATCTCTATTTGGGGAGAATAGAGCTTCTTGAATATGTATGTTCATATTTATCCCAAGACTTGGGAGGTTTTCAGTTATTATTTCATTGAATAGGTTTTCTATGACTTTTTCTGTCTCTTCTCCTTAAAGAATTCCCATAATGTGAAAATTTGTTTGCTTAATGATGTCCCATAAGTTCCACAGGTGTCCTTCATTCTTCTTAAATTCTTTTTTCTTTTTATTTCCATCTAAATGGGTTATTTCAAAAGGCCTATCTTCAAGTTTAGGCATACTTATTTCTATTTGAGATAGTATGTTGTCGAAACTCTCAATTTTATTTTTTTATTTCATTCACTGAATTCTTCAGCTTCAAGATTTCTGTTTGGATGTTTTTTATGATATCTTTTTGTTGAATTTCAAATTCATATTGTTAATTATTTTCCTGATTTCATTGAATTATCTGTTTTCTTTTGTATCTTGCTGAGTTTCCTTATGATTGCTATTTTGAATTCCTTTTCAGTAATTTCATAGATCTCCCTTTGGGCTCTGTTACTGGAGAATTATTGTGTTTCTTTGGAGGTGTCATGTTTCCTTGTTTTTTCATGTTTCTTATGTTCCTACATAGATATCTACATACCTAGTGGAAGAATTGCCTCTTCCAATTTTATAGAGTAGCTTTTGTAGGGAAAGATTGTTTTTTTTCTTGTTAATGGGTCTTAGAGTGTCAGTTTGGTAGGGTGTTTTGGCTGTGGTTCTGGGTAGGCACAGTTATGTAGTCTCCATGTGATTTCTCCAGCTGCAATCAATGTCAACAGTGTCTACAAGTGCCTCAGTACCCTAGGCTACAGGTGTTTGTGGAGTCAGTGTTGTGAGTGTACTATAATGATGGTGGGGCCCCCAGGGACAGGAAAGTACAGTGGCTATTGTCCCCAGATAAAGATGCAGATAAAGATGCACTCTAGCAGTGGCTCCAGTCTCAAGATAGTGCCTTGGGTAAGGGGCACCATGTGGGCTCCCTCTCTGGAGCAATGCAGCCACATGGACTGCAGGCAGCTCCCTAAACTGGGCTCAGTGTCTGTGAGGACTAAAGACTGTGAGGACTGTGGGACTCTGCTATAGCAAGGACTGCGGGCGCCCATGGCAATAATGCAAATTGCTCGGGATCTTCTGTTTACATTTTCCCCACAATAAGAAGCCCTTCCTGCCCACTTCTTGATAGGGTTGTTTGATTTCTTGCTGTTTTCCGTGAGTTCTAAGTAGATTCTAGTTATCAGCCCCTTATCAGATTTTGTAGGTTGTCTGTTTACTTTCATGACTATTTCTTTGGCTGTGCAGAAGCTTTTTAGTTTGATCATGTCCTATTTATTTATTTTTGTTGCTGCTGTGATTGCCTTTGGGGTCTTCTTCATAAATTCTTTGCCTAGGCTGATGTCTAGGAGCACATATACTCACCAGCAAACTGGTATTAACTGAGCAGCACCTAAGTGGACACTTAGGAACTACATTAATTGGGTATTGGGCGAGTATATACATACATAATGAGTGAGATGTGCACCGTCTGGGGGATGGTCACACTGGAAGGTCAGACTTGTGGGGGGAGGGGGGAAGGGTATTATTTGAAATCTTAAAATTTGTAACCCCATAATATGCTGAAATAAAAAAAAAAGCCCTTCCTGGCTCTGGCTCTGAGCTGATTCAAGCTAGGAAGCCAGAGCCATAGAGGCAGTGTGCTTTGCTCCCCTCTCTGTACTGCCATCCTGAGTTTCCATGCTCCATAGGGATTTCACCAGTCCCTTGCTGTATTCTGGTGTTCTCCTTTAGACACTCTAGTTGAAGTGTAGTTGTTTATTTGTTGTTTTGGCCCATTTTTGTCGGGGTGGGGAATGAGCATTAGGCACCTCTAGTCAGTTGTCTTGGTGATGTTACCTTATCTAATGACAAATTTCTTGAGGGCACTAACTATATCTTTCAATTTTATTATGAAGCATATGATTAGTACCCAGAATACTTCTAAAATTGAATAGAATGGAATAAAGTTAATCATCTGCTGAAACTCTGTCATCAGTAAGTTGTTCTTGATAGACACTACTTGTAGCTGGTTTGTTTATTTGCAGCTTTGTTGTATATGGTACCACTTCTGACGGTTCCTCAGAGACAGAGTAGTGTAGTAGAAGGAGTGGCTTGGGAGACGGAGGCATGTGTGTGAGCTGAGGCTAAGCTGAGTGATCTTGGATATGTCACTTCAGACCAAATGACCTTGAAATGTCCTACAATTCCATTGTGTGAGTGAGGCAGGCCGTGTCTATTGAAAGTCAGCAAAGATACATGACAAGAAGTAACTTAGTTCATCAGTTTGGCTAGTATGATCCCATGCTGCCATTCTGTCCTTTTCTCCCAATTTAAACTGGCTGATTATTTTCTTGACTTAATTGACACAGTGCATTGTTTTAACCTAGAACTTTGGCTTTGTAATGGGAATCGAAGCAAATAATAGAATTAATTCTATTCTGACAACTTTAAAGCTGTTACTCAAATTATTAAAGAGATAAAGACCCAGTCTTATATTGGGTAATTCAGGTAACACAGAGTTAATATTAATGCTATTTTATATTAAGGCTAATAATATGGGTAACATATATTGAAGGCTATATAAACCAAACTATACCAAGAGTTAAAATTTAATTATCATTTAAGTCTCAAAAGAACTTATGATGTAGGTGATATCATTAAACCCATTTTACAGATAAGGAAACTGATGCTTAAACAGGGTGAATGACCTTCCCAAGGTCACTTAGTCTGAATTCTTAATCACTATCTGTTAGTTGGTGTTTAATACATGTTTTGAATGACATTAGCCAGCAAGTGATGTCAGCCTGGCTTCAACTAGTAGAAGTATTAATACGAGTAGTACTAGCTACCATTTATTGGGTACTTACTACATATCAGGGAATATTCTAAGTAATATACATGTATTATTTCATTTAATTCTCACTATAACTCTATGAAGTAGACTTCATTATTTTTCTTAGTTACAGATGAAGAAACTGCTGAGGTTTGGAGACATTAACTGACTTGTCCAAGGAAACACATCTGACAAGCAGTTAACTTCAAAGCCCATTGTCTTTCTACCAATACAGCTGCCTATAAATAGCAGAGTGACTTCTATAATTTTCTCTTTTACTTTATGCTTTCACATTGAGTGTCTGAGACTCTTTATGTCCTCCCTTTGTGTTCTGGGCACCTTTTTCTGGGCCCTCAATGTCCCCCTCCACACTGTGCAATCTCACCCTGAGATCAAGAATCACAGAGGAGGGGTAAATGGAGTGTCCTGTTGCTGATTTTCTGTAATCTCAACACAAGCACTTATCAATGTTGTTGAGATTTAATCTCTCTAGCTCATCTGTGAGACCAATTTTAATTTGGAGCCATCTGCCACAGACAAATGAGTAATTATGGCAGAGCTCAGAGGGGCGGGCCATGGGGAGAAGGTTGGCTTAGCCTCTTTCCGCCTGCCTGCATTGACGCAAGTGACCAAGAAAGAAAATTACTTGGGTGGGCTGTTGATGCAGAGGCCAGCAGATCTATTTTCCTGTTGCTCAAATCCTTAGACTCTTGTGAAAAAGGAAGGATGACTTTGAGGTTATACAGCTTGCCTGGCAGCAGAAGGGAGGCCATTGCCAGCGGGGTCGGGCAGAAGGAGGTAATCTGTGTACTGGGCCAGCTCGCTTATCAGCCTTTCCTCACTGTAGTAGGAGTGCCTTGTGATCAGTACCATTTGCCAGCTGGTCTCTCCGCACAATATGACATATTAAGTCAAACTGACAGAGTAAAGCTGAAAATAATAGTTATTGACCATCGTCTAGCATTTTTTAAAAACTTTTTTTTTGTTCAAAAGACTTTGACATATTTTAATCTTATTTCTTCCACACAACAGGTCCCTGAATTAGGTAGGGGTAGGTATTGTTAGGTTCATTTTACAGATGATTAAGTTGGGCTATAGGGAGATTCTGTAACTCGCCAAGCTAACCCTGTTAGCTACAAGCTAGCTAGCACCATGAACTCTGAATTAGAATCTGTCACTGTCTTCTAGGCCAGTAGTTTTTAAGCTATGCTCACTCCTCAGGGGCCAAGAAGGTATGGGAATGGAAGTGTGTGTGTGTGTGTGTGTGTGTGTGTGTGTGTGTGTGTGTGTGTGTGAGAGAGAGAGAGAGAGAGAGAGAGAGAGAGAGAGAGAGAGAGAGAGAGAGAGAGAGAGAGAGAGAGAGAGAGAGAGAGAACAAGTGGTTTTTGGGCCACAGCCTGCACTTAAACTAGGGCAGCTGTGCTTGGGTCTGTTTGTTTCACATCTGAGTGAGATTTCATTTAATGAAAGACTCTGCTGCTGAAAATGTTTGAAAACCACTTGTTTAGACCAGTATTTCTCATAGTGTAGGTTGAACTGTGTCCCCCAAAAGGGTATGTTCAAGTCTTAACTCTTGGTCCTTGTGAATGTGACCTTTACTGATGTAATCATGTTACCATGTGGGCATCCTGGATTAGAGTGGGCCCTAAATCAAATGACTAGTATCTTTATAAGAAAAAGGAGAGGGAAATTTGGATGTAGAAACACAGAAGAAAGACACAGAGGAGAACTTTGTGTAATAATGGAAGCAGGGACTGGAGTGACACAGCTATAAGCCAAGGAACGCCCAGGATTGCTGGAAACCACTGGAGGCTAGCAGAGAAGCATGGAGCAGATTGTCCCTCCAGAAAGAACCAGCCATGCTGACACCTTCATTTCGGACTTCTGGCCTCTTGACCTGTGAGGGAATACATTTCTTTTGTTTTAAGCTACCCAGTTTATGGTAATTTGCTATGGCAGCCTTAGGAAAGAAACACAGAGAAGTACATGGCCCTCTTACCTAAAAATAGGTGGAGGTGGGTTCGTTAAAATACCGATTTCAAGCCTAAACCTCAAGATTCTGATTCTGTAAGTATGAGATGGAGCTAAGGAGTCTGCATTTTGACAAGTTTCCCATGTGCATAACTTTTGATTTCTGAGTTGATATTGAGCATACACAGAATACAAGTCTCTTCTCTGGATTGTGGCTGAATTTGCTCTCGCTGTTGATAATGATCCTCTACTGCTTCCCAAAGTCAGTGGCCCAAAAGTAGCAAGAAAATAGATCAGAAATAGGCTGGCATTAGACTTTATGTTGTCAGAAAGTTTTGAATTCTTAGACTAATTGAAGAGGGTTTACCCCGAGGAATCACAAATCTTCCAGACTCAAAACCCCTACACGAAGGAAATAGGCCATAGTGGTTAGGAAGTGGGCCAAGAGGGTCAGATTACTGGAGCAACAAGAAGACCACCGAGTAACACACATACACACACATGCATGCACACACACACACACTCCTGTCTAGTGCAGAAAGTTCTACCTACTAAAGTATCATCATTTTCACTTTAAGATTTGGCCCCTGTTAAAACTGTAGGTTTCTGCCTGGTGCGGTGGCTCACGCCTGTAATCCTAGCACTCTGGGAGGCCGAGGCGGGCAGATCGCTCAAGGTCAGGAGTTTGAAACCAGCCTGAGCAAGAGCAAGACCCCGTCTCTACTAAAAAAAATAGAAAGAAATCAATTGGCCAACTGAAAATATATAGAAAAAATTAGCCGGGCATGGTGGCGCGTGCCTGTAGTCCCAGCTACTCGGGAGACTGAGGCAGGAGGATCGCTTGAGCCCAGGAGTTTGAGGTTGCTGTGAGCTAGGCTGATGCCACGGCACTCTAGCCTGGGCAACAGAGTGAGGCTCTATCTCAAAAAAACAACAACAACTGTAGGTCTCTATATGAGTATTGATACCTGAAGCCAGTGTCAGCCATTTTTGCCTTGCCTCTGATCTTTATCTGAGGGAAGTTTTGATAGATTAGAAGAGAAAGAGCACAAGGGGCTGAGGTAAGAATGGAGTGGAGAAAGTGATGCTGCCAGCCTGGAGCTAAAGTCCTTGCCCAGTAAAAACCAAGGAGGGCACTGGAATTGATGGAGGTCAGCTGTGCCCAATCTGTTGGAGAAATAATGGAGGGTCTTGGTGCAAAAGGACAGTTTGTTTGAATTCTGTGTAAGAAGAGGGCCTTCCTGAGAGTGGCCTGCCCATCTCAACCCAAGGTCCTTCAGGAGGCCTGTGTTTGCTCTCTCCCCTGATCGTTCCCAGGTAAACAAACCTTGTTTCTATCTCCCAGAAAGGCAGAGCTCCAGCACTGTGGCAGCCTGTTGTTATAGTTACTGATGCATGACTTATCACAACGATTGTCAGGGCAAAGGAAGAAAAGTGAAATTTAGCAGACGCCAGTGGTGGAGCTTGGGGGAGAGAGGAGAAAGGGAGGAGAAGGCTACTGAAGAGACTCGGGAGTGGAGCTGATGGCTCTGTGGGTTTGTGCATACAGTGTGATATCTAAGTATTCATAAAGAAGGTCTTATATTGGCAGTGTTTATGATAGAGTCCTGATTTAAAAACAAAACAAAACAAAACAAAACTGCCTTCCCCAAATAGCTTCACCCAGGTTCTATACTCCTGAACCACTATTAAGTGGTTCATTTTTATGAATTAAGTAAGTACTGCCTTTCTCCAAGGAAGGTCATGCCTTTGACTGCACTTTAGTATAAGTTTGCTTAGTGCCTTACCTCCTGACTCAAAAAGCCTCAGTGTTTGCCAGAGCACTGGGAAAAGATGGTGGAAATGGGGGCCATCAAATAAGGACTTCGCCTACCTTCAAAACTCATATAGGGCTAGCATTACTAGCCTCTTTTTTGGAACCTGCCCTGTGTTCTCCTCTTTCTCAAAAGAGTTATGAAGGTTAATGGGGTTGAATATAAAAGTCCAGAAGGTCTTGTTCAATCAGGAAGCCATGTACTTTTCTGGGAGATACACTTAACTCCTTCATGTTCCTCAGCAGATATTTATATATTGCCCATTACATACTAGGTACTGGGTTAGGTACTGATGGCACAAGCACAGATGCCATGAAGCATTAGATTTATGCCTCACATTAAAGAAACAATCTAGTTATAGAGATCATACATTTACACAAGTAAAGCTTACCAGCAGTACAAATGCCATGTGATTATTGTTAAGTGAAGGGAAGAGCCAATGGGCTGCAGGTTCTCAGAGGTGGGCAAGGTCATTTTGGAATACCATAGCTGGATAAGCCTTAGTGAAGATTAGCACATCACCCAAGCACTTGGAAGGGTTCTGAGGAAATGAGGCACAGAATAAATCAGTTTTGATGAGGATGGTGAGATGGACTAAATAGGAAACATGTTCATACCTCTCTGCTTTGCTATCCATCCAAATCCTTCAGCCTATCCTTTCCAGAAGGCGCATATATCCTCCAATGATTTACTCTGTCTCAGAACTCCTGTGCTGGGAGCCCTAGGACTGAATTCAGACTGCCAGGGAAACCTTATTGCCTACTGCTTAAGAGGGTGGGTTCAGGAGCTAAGGTGCCTGAGTTTGAATCCTTGCTCTGATATTTACTAACTGTGATATTGGACAATTGACCTAACCATCCTGTGACTCAATTTTTCTTATTAGTAAAATGGAGATGGTAATAATTATGTCTACCTAACAGAGTTGCTAGAAGTATTAAATGAAGTAAGTCATGTAAGATGCTTAGCACAATGCTGGTTTTTATATTACTTATTCATTAAATAAATATTTATTGAGTGCTTCTGATGTTCTAGGCACTTTTCTAGTGCTGTTATAGAGCAGTGAACAAGGGATACAAGATCCCTACTCTCTTGGCACTGTGTTAAATGCTGATGGAGAAGAGGGGATTCAGGCCATTTATTCAAGGAATTTTTTTTTTTTTTGAGACAGAGTCTCGCTTTGTTGCCCAGGCTAGAGTGAGTGCCGTGGCGTCAGCCTAGCTCACAGCAACCTCAAACTCCTGGGCTCAAGCAATCCTGCTGCCTCAGCCTCCCGAGTAGCTGGGACTACAGGCACACGCCACCATACCTGGCTAATTTTTTCTATATATATGAGTTGGCCAATTAATTTCTTTCTATTTATAGTAGAGACAGGGTCTCGCTCTTGCTTAAGCTGTTTTTGAACTCCTGACCTCGAGCAATCTGCCCGCCTCGGCCTCCCAGAGAGCTAGGATTACAGGCGTGAGCGCCCAGCCTCAAGGAACTTTTAATATAGCGTCTTGCTTTCTGCTTTGTCAATTATAATTCTTAGTCTATAAGTTATCACTTAGTTTATTTTCATTCCTTTTTGTTTAATTGGGCAAGTATTAAAGCTATGAATTTCCTTTAAACTCAGCTTTGGCCATATCCCATAAGATTTAATGTTGAGTGTTTTCATTACCAGTATTTTCTAAGAACTTTGCAATTTTGGTTTTGCTATGTGCCATTTCTACTTTTTGTACTGAAGTATTCCATTTTTGATGAGTCAGTATTTTTTTGACCCTCCTATGTGCCCAATGCTATGCTCCTAACGAAGACAGTGAAGAGACCTGTCTGACTTGAGGGATGTTTAGAAGAGACTGAGAGAAGACAGGATTGGAAAATACCATTGCATGATGGTTATTAAGTGCTAGGCTTCGTGGGTTGGTTTCTCTTCTAATGAGGAGACATTATAGTTACTGAAAAGTGCTGGAGTACAGGAAAGTACAGGAAATGATTCCCCAAAACATGGCATTTCAGCATGCTGAGTGCTTTGAAAATTAAAAGGCCTGGGAAATAAGCCTCATAACCAAGCTCTCTCTGACTTTCTTTGACCTCCCTGTCTCTGTGATCCTGTTTCTGAAGTGCCAGGAGGGACTGCCTGGAATTTCCTTATCTAAGAAAGTTTCTTTCTAAAAGAAATGCATTTGTTTTTTAAGATCTCATCCCTAGAAATCTCTTCAAATAACCAGGAAAGATTAGCCACAGGAAAAGAGAAGTGACTAGGAGTCATCACCATGCCCAGACAGACTTTTCATCTATTCTTCTGAGGGAATTTGGGAGAGGTTGCCTGGGGAGCTTTGTCTGCATAATAAGACAACCTTTGTTTCTGTGCGGTTCTGTTCCTAAACTTCCCTTAACTGTTGGTACCATCCAGCTTCCAAAGAGGCTCATTTACAAAATGATGTCTGTCTCCTGGGTCCAGACATCTTTCCCCTATGAAGAGAGCATTTAAGCCTCAACCATCTGGCCTTGCTTTGAGTCTCATACTTTGTGCATGGCTCCCATGTCCATATGCATGTTAACAAATTTTGTATGCCTTTTGGTCCTATTAATCTGCCTATTGTAAGTTCACTTTTCAGCAAACCTAGAGACGGCAGAAGGGAAGCTAAGAAAGGATGGACAGGAATGATAGAATCGTTACACTATTTTACTGAGAATAAACCAGCATCATTGTTCAGGAATGCTTGAGCGAGGGGAAGAGGCTAGAGGCAGGGAGATCAGTCAGAAGAGTTTTATGTTAATCTAGGGCAGTTGTTCTCAAACCTGAATGTGCATCCGAATCCCCTGGAGGGCTTATTAAGGCACAGCTTGCTGGGTCCTACCCCAGAGTTTTTGATTTAGCAAGTCTGTAGTAGAGGCTTGAGAATTCACATTTCTAACAAATTCCAAGGTAATGCTGATGCTGCTAGTCCAGGGACTACACTTCAGGAACTGCTCATGTAGGAGAGAGATGATGAGAATCAAATTAGAGCTGTAAAAACTGGGCAGAAGAGAAGAGAAAGTATGTAAGAGAAATTGGGGGCTGGGAGTGGTGGCTCATGCCTGTAATCCCAGTGCTTTGGGAGTTGGAGGTGGGAGGATCGTTTGGGGCCAGGAGTTTGAGACCAGCCTGGGCAACGTAGCAAGACCCTGTCTGCAAAAAAATGGTTTTTAAAAATTAGCTGGGTGTGGTGGGACATGGCTGTAGTCCCAACTACTTGGAAGGCTGAAATGGGAGGATTGCTTGAGCCCAGGAGTTGGAAGTTACAGTGAACTATGGTTGTGCCACTGTACTCCAGCCTGGGCAACAGAACAAGACCCTTTCAGAAAAAAAGAAAAGAAAGGAAAGGAGGGAAGGAAGGAAGGAAGGGAGAGAGAGAGAGAGAGAGAGAGAGAGAGAGAGAGAGAGAGAGAGAGAGAAAGAAAGAAAGAAAGAGAGAGAGAGAAATTGGGAAGATTGGAAAGGAAGAAACCATAGGGCTTGGGAATTGGACATGGAGGCAAGAAAGAGGGAGAAATCAAGGATGACTACAGAATATAAAGTCTAGGTACCTTGGAGGATACAAGAATCACAGAAGCAAAAACCCAAACATCTAGGGATGGAACACAGTTACTTGACAGGTAGTGGGGAAATATGTGAGGCCCTATATCCATCTGCATCTGCACCATGGCACTCAAGTTTAAAGGCCTTCTGTCTTGTCTTCAGGAAAGAGATTGGTGAGAAGGAGAAACCCCAGATCTGTGTTTGATCTCTCCTTGAGTGGAAGAAGAAAATGAAGATAGAAGATAGGGGTAGAAGGGTCTTGAATATTCTGGAAAGAGCATATCTTTGGGTTGTTCAGTATTGAATGTATATAGTCAAATACTAATAAGGAAAAGACAATTGAGTAAAATTCAGCATGGGCCATGCAGGGTAGCACTTGGATACCACCTGAGATCACTGATACAATTTCCAAGATAGAGCTTCTGAATTCTAGACTACCTAACCTTCCCTAGTTTCAAGGCTTTCCAGCCTGTAGGGATTTCTCTTACCTGCTTCTCTCCACTGGGCCGCCTGTAGCTGAGCAGAAGCTCCACCGCACCCACCACTTCCTTGCGAATGGCATAGAGCAATGCATCGCCCACATACACGCTGTGGTTTAGCAGTAGCTCCATGATTTCCAAGTTCTCGTTCTCAATGGCAATGAGCAGGGCACTCCGGCCTAGAGGGTCCATGCAGTTGATGTTGACATTGTAGTAGATCTCGGCCTCCTGTAGGGCCTGCTTCACAGTGGCATAGTCCCCCTTCTCCACTGCATTGAGAAAGGCCTTCTCCTCTGCGGAGAGCTCCGTCTCGGCCCTCACAATCTGCAGGGGAATGCGGTCTCTGTACGGTGAGTAGTTGACCTTTTTGTAGTATAGTTGGGCCATGGTTCATAGCAATTTTAGAAAGCTGAGTGAGGAGAGAGAGGAAGAACAAAGATATTCTTAGATAACTGAAGATCTCAAGTGGCTAGTTATGGAGGCAACTTTGCTGAGGTATTGGAAAATCCTAAACTGTTTTAATGATAACCTTTTTCCTCTTGCAAAGAGGTATAACAGAAAAAGCCCAGGATTTGGGTCAGAAAGACCTGGATTCAAACCCTGATTTTACCACTTTCCAGCTCTGTGACCTTGGATAAGTTATTCAAGCCTTCTGTGCTTTCTTATTACTAAGATTATCAATATCAATAATATTACCATCAGTTGTCATTTAGTGACTGCTTACTGTGTACCACGTCCTGTGCTAGAAAATAATTACTGCCTCATAAAGCGATTGTGATGGTTAAATGAGACATACATGATCAAAGCAACTGGCAGAGGGTAAACCTCTTAAGATATGGCACAACCAAGTTTCGTCCTTCCTTCCCTTCTGCTGCCTGGCAGTACACATGGTAATGCTTCTGATTAGTAATGCAAAGTTGGAGCTCATTTTTGTCTAGCTTTCTTTGGGCTCGGGTTCTGTGGGCCTGTGCTAATTTTCAAGATTACATTTGCCACTGTCCCAGATGCACATCCTGTATTGAAATCCTATTTTAGTGCTAACTGAAACCCTGCTTCTTGCTGCCGCTCACTGGGGAAGGGGTATTTACTCCAATAGACCAAAGCCATCTGCAAAAGATAAACATGTACCTCCTCTGCCCACTCATGATTGTTTCCTCTGCCATTCCAAGCCAAGAAGCTAACATATCTGAGAATCTGTTTAATTCTGAGAAGTGAAGTCGGTTTTATTAGTACCATATGTAAAGCCAGATCACATTTAATAGAATTGATTTTAAAGTAAAAACCTATTTATTGAGCTCCTACAATGTGTTTAAACTTTCTCTGGGAGACCAAGAAAAAAAGACAGTCTTTGCTTTCAATTGCAAGTACAAAGCTCTTGCCTCATAGTTTACAGATCAAAGTCATGCATGTTCCTCATTGATTCTTTGTACCAGCCTTGTGATATAGGAATGCTGATCATCCCCAGGGGAGAAAAATGAGGCTCAGATCCATTAGGTGATTGGCTCCCCTCTCCCTCTCATCCCTGAGGCCTCTGGGACTCTCTGGAGGCTGACTTAGGGGATGGCCCCATTTTAAGGTCTTTCGTGACTGAATTGTTTTGCCAGCAAAAGAGCTCCTTGTCTCATCGTCTGGGTGTAAGAGAAGATGAAGACATGAAGTTTCCACAAACATTTACCTCACTCTTCCAGGTAATGACATCCTTGCTTTGGCAGAGGGAGAAGCATATATTATATCAAGTGACATTTGCAATTCATGTGCTTGTGATCTTCTGGGAAGTTAGTATTTGAAGATGAGCATTGCCCTGAACAGGCCCAAATAACAAATTTCCTGTCTGCATCCAAATCTCAGGAGAGCAGGGTACTGCTTGGCTGCCTCCAGAATCACTGATATTTCCTTTCACTACTTTCTTTTTCTTTTCTTTTCTTTTTTTTTTTTTTAAGAGAGAGTCTCACTCTGTTGCCTGGGCTAAAGTGCCGAGGTGTCAGCCTAGCTCACAGCAACCTCAAACTCCTGGGCTCAAGCAATCCTCCTGCTTCAGCCTCGCAAGTAGCTGGGACTACAGGCATGTGCCACCATGCCCGGCTAATTTTTTCTATTTTTTGTAGAGATGGGGGGGGGTCTCACTCTTAGTCTCGAACTCCTGACCTCAAGTCATCCTCCTGCCTCGGCCTCCCAGATTGCTAGGATTACAAGCGTGAGCCACCGTGCCCGGCCTCCTTTCACTACTTTCACGTAGCTCAGCAGTGGCTAAAGGAAAGCAGCATTTAGAGTAAGCATTTATCACTAAATAGCAAATGACTTTAATAATACTAATTGTAGACTGCCTCCCCGTCTCTATCTTGTAAATAAAAGGGGACAGGGGAGAGAAGAGATAGTGTGATCTCCTGAAGAGAGAATCAACAGCCCAATTCAGCTTATATTTATTTAGTTAATCAATATGAACACACTGAGAGCCTCCGGTGTGCCTAGCCCTCTTCTAGTAACTGGGGGGAGGGGGGGATATGAAAGAACAGCTCCCTGCTCATTAAAGGCTGGAAGTCTCAGAGAAGGTTTCATGGAGGTAGTGGTAGCTCTTAAGCTAATCCTTGGAGGATGAATTAAATATGAAAATGTGAGGGCAGTCTAGACACTGGAGAGCCCAAGAACAAAAGTGGTGAGACTGATTATGGCCTAGTTGGGAGATGGGTTAGAGGTGAGCAAGAGGCCTAATGTTTTCAGGCTGTAATAAAATATAGGGATTAGAGGTGAGCTAACATTCCAAGGCAATAGCTTATAACCTCAGTTTCCCCATCTGAAAAATGGTGTTGAACATGTGCTGCCCGTTTGCCACTTAACAGGCTACCATGGAAGAAAAGTCTGGATGTCTTTTCAGATGGTGTCATTGGTGGTGCTGGGTTAAGCATTATTGCTACAGGAAGATCTGCAGCCACTTTGGGAAGGCACAGCTGTGGGGAAAACAGAAGAAACATCTATCTCGAGGAAAGGTGAGAACGAAGGGAACTAGCTCAGTCGGTACCCTATTATGTGCCAGGCATTTTGCCAGGAGCTGAGGCAATGAAGGATATAAAAATAATTATTATAATTTTGAATACTTAATATGTCCCAGGCACCATGCCAGATACTGAGGTGGCACTATTACTACTACTACCTCTAATAGTAATAACAATGAAGGCAACAGGCAGTACCATTTGCTGAATTCTCACCATGTGCCAGATGCATTGGTTAAAGTAGAGAAGAGAGATGACTGTAAAATCGTGATAATTTGAGACTCGAAGTAAGTATAATCGGATGATACGTAGCCAATTCAAAGTCTAGTTTTACTTTTCATGTCTTGCATTTAAAATTAATCTGGTCTATTTCATTTCCAGTGGGCTGTGTTATGAGAGACATCATAGTATTCCTCTGTAGGAAAAAAAAAAATATTTCCAGAGGTTTACTTGAGATTGTACTATTAGAGAGTCACTCTTTTGCTCTAAGGCACTACATCTCTACAACTACCAGTGGAAGGAAAAATAAATCATGCAGCTAGCCTAGTAATGTCTTAACATAAATTCTTTCATGGGGAAAGTTACTGTGATCTTGGAAGTAAAGAGATGTCTGGTTAGGAGGATAAGGGATACGTGATGGAGGGTAAAGGAGAGATCTGGTGTAACAGCCTTGGAAATCTCTGTTAAGTAGCCATGCCCGCTCTATGCTACACATTAAGAATGATGCAAATATGGGTTCCCTGCATTGCCTATTGACAATGCAGGCTCATATAGATGTCTAATGCCTTGCCTAGTTCCCTGCCCTCTTCTGATCCCCAGAGCTGGAGCCACTTGACCCTCACTTACAGCTTTAGCCTCAGCCTCACGCCAGGCCCTGAGACCAATCCTTTCTCCATATGATTGCTGTTAGACCTACCCTGCTATTATTCCAAAAGTAAGTAAATAATGATAGAGTTTCTGGCATCTCTTGAGGATGTATTATTGGGAAGATTTCTTCCCATCACCCTTTACCATTATACTTGGCAGATGCACTCATCTGCTATTAACCTAAGCCAAGCCTTGAGATATATTCTTCACTGAAGGAAACAGAACCAGCCAGTATTTCGTGCCATTCTGCCTGTGAACCCTACTCCCAATGTTGTACCCCCAAGCATGAAAGATTAAGGATGGTCTAACAGGCTGCCTCAGAGGGCTTATCATGTTCTCTCTTTTCTTTGCTGCTGGCCAGAGGAGTTTGTCTAATAGGATCTGTGACATTTGTGGGCTTAAATGATGCGATTTAAAGAGCTGAATCGATGGGCTTGGCAGAAGGCCAGAGCACAAAGTGGCTTTGGCAAATCCCAGCCCAGATTGCTGCCCAGCACAGGACTTCATCTGTGAGGAGGAAAGGCTGGGTTTCTACCTAGCTACAAAAAATAGTGCCTTCAAAGGGACCTGGTATTTGTGCATGGCTTGCACTGTGTGCCATGAAGATTGTAGCTTAAATGGCAAAACGTTGGTGACCTCTCACTACTATCCAAACTCATCTGTCCAATTCTCCATCTCTTCAGGGTCCTTTTAAGGCAAGTAAATTCAATATGATAAATTTGTACAATCTAAGTGTGAATGATAGATAACACATTCTGACCACAGAGGAGGTCTACAGAATAAAAAATTTTACACTGTAACAGAAGCTGGTGATAATGGCTCAGTGGCTTAATGCCCTATTTCTTCTAGAAAAAAATTACATTTGAACAGGGACCTTGAATGCCCAGTCCAAAGAGTGACTATAGTGGAAATTTGATGTACAAAAGCACAGGAGTAGGTTGGTCAGAGGAAGGTTTTTAGGGTGTTGATTTTGAGAGCATTTTGGCTCTTTTCAGATTACCACTTTGAGAACTTCCTGATTTTAATGTAGTAACACTAGTCTTTCCCTGAAAGGTCCAGATCTTGAACTTCCTGTAAGGAACTCCAAAGGTCATCTAGAATAACCCCCAGGCCAATAAAAGTCCCCTTGACAATATCCTTGTTAAGTGATTTTTCAGTTAATGAGCACCTCTACTAATGGGAAACTTATCTTTTCCTCATCTGCATGGTGAACACTAATTTTCACCTAATGTTTCTCCATGTTCGGCTGAAAACACCTGCCTACAACTTTTATCCCCTGGCCCAAGTTCTACTCTTCAGAGCAGCATCAGGCAAAGCTCTTTTTTTTTTTCCACATGACAATCTGCAAATGTTTGATGTCAGCAATCATGTTTCCCTCTGCCCAAGTATTCCCTTCTCTAGAATGAACATTCTCATTTTCTTCAATTGTTCTTCTTATCAGATAGTTTTCAGATTTTGGGGCATCCTAGTGGTCTGTTTCTAGTTACACTATACTTTGTTTCTCTTAAAGTATGATGCTTAGAAGTGAACACAGTGCTCTAGAATGATCAGGCCAACACTTAGTACACTGTGGCTGTTTTTTTTTTTTTTATTCATTCATTCATTTAAAAATTCTTTGTTGACGTCATGATCCTATAACATCTTATTTCCAGAGGTACTTTAAACAGTCCTGTATAGTGATATATTTGTAGTATTTTGTTTTTCATGTGTATAACTCTTATCAATCCAATAATTTCATTAATTTACAAATGATAAATTAATATTTAGAACTTATCATGTGCCAGATACTCTGTATGCTAAGTATTTCATATATATTATTTAATCCTTATTATTTAATAGATAGTTACCATTATTACCTCCCACCTTACAGATAAGGTACCTGAAGCACAGAAGAGATTAAGTAAATGTTTGAGGCCACACAGCTAGTAAGTAGTGGAAATGGGATTGGAACCAAGCTTCTGACTCTAGAGTCTACCTTCTTAACTACTAAATGAAGGTAGATTCCTTTGTATTCTCCATAAATCTTATAATAGTGCCAGTAATAGTAGATATTTAGTGTTTCAATTCAATAAGTACTTTCTATGCACCTACTATTTGTTAGGCCCAGAGCACTTGGTAGTAGGGAACACAAATATCCATATATCAATGACATTTCTCTGGCCTTCAAGCAAAAGGAAGAGGGACAGAAATGTAAATAAGTTAAATATAACATAGTGTGATAGAAATTCTAATCTATAGTAGGGACACAAAGAAATGTTCGACTCTAGGCCAGGCGCAGTGGCTCATACCTATGATCCTAGCACTCTGGGAGGCTGAGGTGGGTGGATCGTTTGAGCTCAGGAGTTCAAGACCAGCCTGAGCAAGAGTGAGACCCCATCTCTACCAAAAATAGAAAAAATTAGCTGGGCATGGTGGCGTATGCCTGTAGTTTTAGCTACTCAGGAGGCTGAGGCAGGAGGATTGCTTGAGCCCAGGAGTTTGAGGCTGCTGTGAGCTATGATGATTCCATTGTACTGTAGCTAGGGCAACAGACTGAGACTCTGTTTTTTTAAAAAAATCTATTTCAGCCATGACAATAATTCCAAAAATTCTGAATAAAATATTAGCAAATTGAAACCAGTAATATATTTGAAGAATAATACACTATGGCCAAGTGGAATTTATCCTAAGAAAGCAATCATGATTCAATATGAGGAAATCCTCAATACGATTCAGTGAATGAGTCAACAACTGAAAGGAAAGAAAACATGATTCTATCAATAGATGAAAAAAAAGATTTGATATAATTCAGCACCCATTTCTTTTTTTTTTTAATTTAGGCATATTATGGGGGTACAGATTTTAAGGTTTCAATAAATGCCCATTCCCCTCTCTCCCCACAAGTCTGAGTCTCCAGCATGACCATCCCCCAGATCAGCACCCATTTCTTTAAATAAACTAAGTAAATTTGTAATAGAATAAATAATCTATGCACAAAAAGACTAATATCATAATAAATATCATATTAAATTGTGAAATACTAGACCGATTGCCATCAAAATCAAGAAGATAGATATGCTACTATCACTACTATTTCATTTTAATGTTCTCTGTAATAAGAAAACATGAAAATATTATAAATATTTGAATAGAGATAAAGTTACCTTTATATGCAGATAATATACTTGTATAATAAAATACCGAAGAAACTTTGCAAAAATCTATTAGAACTAAGGACTTTGGCGAGGTGATAGAATGCATGAAAAATATACAAATATGGTTTTTTAAAAATTTATATCAGCAATCATCACTCAGAAATTGAAATGGAAAAATTCAAATTTATAACAATGATAACATCTTAAGACACCTAGGAATAAGTTTAAATAGAAAGGAACAGTATTCCTGTAAAAGACATTATTGAAGGGAATAAAACAAGACCAAAGGGAATAGGGAAGCACATTCTGTTACTCAATAGGTAGACTCAATCTAATAAAAATATAATTTCTTCTCATGTTAAGATATAAACAACAAAAAGGTTTTATATGGAACTGTACAAAAAATTAAAGTTTAAATGGAAGGATAAATGTGTGAATAATTCCATGAAAATTTTGATTTCAAAAAAGGATGACACCAAAAAATGTACAGTAGGGACCTCCCAAAACCCATCCCTCCACTAAAGTATTGATTAACCTGGCAAAAACCACCATAATCAACTTTTTCTGGAACTCTGGAATCTAATTTTTAAAACTTACAATAAGCAGGGTAGTGTTTAATGAAGAAAGAAGCTAGTAAATTTTGGTACAAGTTTTGTGGCATTTTTACTAAACTACCTACCATCCCCCACTTGGAGGCAGCAATGGGGAGGGGCAGCCCACATTCTCAGTGTAGCTTGTTGGTGCTGGAGGGGGACATGTGGACCTTGTTCTCCAAGAAATGTCATTACATGTTTTGACTTGCCAATACACAGGTATTGAATTAATTGCATGAACAAGAGGAATTGGATTAGAGGATTATCTTTGTTTTGTCCTCCCTTGAAATGTTCTCAGAGTTAGAGTAGCCTCCCCAGCAGTGTTTGCCAAATGCTGAACTACATATTTGAACAGGTAGAAGAAAGAATTAGTGAACTTGAAGACATAGCAATTGAAAGTATCAAGTCTGAGGAGGAGAAAGTAAAAAAGAATGAAGAGAAATGAACAGTGCCTCAGAGATATTTGAGACACCATGTGTACCAACAGATTCATAATGGGGGTTCTGGAATAATAAGAGAAAAAGAAAGAGGCACAATGTATATTTGAAGAAATGATGTCCAAAACCTTCCAACGTTTGACAAAATATATGAATCTACACATCCCAGAAGCTCAAAGAACTTCAAGAAGAAAACAATCAAAGAGATCCACACATTATAATCAAGCTGTCAAAAGCCAAAGAGGAAGAGAGAATATTGAAGGCAGTGAAGGAAGTGACTTGTCACATATAAGGGATCCTCCAGGCCGGGCGCGGTGGCTCACGCCTGTAATCCTAGCACTCTGGGAGGCCGAGGAGGGCGGATTGCTCGAGCTCAGGAGTTCGAAACCAGCCTGAGCAAAAGCAAGACCTCGTCTCTACTAAAAATAGAAAGAAATTAATTGGCCAACTAATATATATAGAAAAAATTAGCCGGGCATGGTGGCACATGCTTGTAGTCCTAGCTACTCGGGAGACTGAGGCAGAAGGATCGCTTGAGCCCAGGAGTTTGAGGTTGCTGTGAGCTAGGCTGATGCCACGGCACTCACTCTAGTCTGGGCAACAAAGCAAGACTCTGTCTCAAAAAAACAAAAAACAAAAAAACCCCAAGGGATCCTCCATAAAATTAACATCCAATTTTTCTCCAGAAACCATGGAGATTAGAATGTAGTAGATAATATATTTAAAGTGCTAAAAGAAAAAAAAAATGTCTGTCAACCAAAAGTTCTTCATCCTGCAAAACTATACTTCAAAAATGAAGGCAAAATTAAGACATTCTTAGATAAACAAAAACTGAGGGAGTTTGTTGCTTACCGATCTGCCTAATAAGAAATGCTAATGGGAGTCATTCAGACTAGATGGCAATTTGAAGCCATATGAAGACATAAAGAACACTGGTAAATGTAATTGCATAACTAAATGTGAAATCCAGTATTATGGTACTTTTAGTTAGTAAGACCTATTTTTTTCTATATGATTTAAAAGACAAATGCATAAAACAAAAATTATGAATCTATGTTAGTGGACACATAAAATATAAAAAGTCATGACAATAATACCATAAAGGGGCAGGGAGAAGGAGCTGCATAGAAACAGTTTTTTCTATTGTTGAAGCTATGTTGTTTTTAATTCAAACTAGTTTTCTATAAATTTAAGATGTTAATTTTAACCCTCAGGGTAATCACTAAGAATAAAATAACTAAAAAAAATACAGAAAAAAAACAAGTGAATCAAAATCACACACTACAAAAAGGTCAACTAAACACAAAAAAGGCAGTAATGAAGGAATTGAGGAACAAAAAATGTATAAGACATATAGAGAACAAATAGCAAAATGGCAAATGTAAGTCCAGTAATTACAATTTGAAGGATTTGAGTGAGGGCAATGGGACATAATCTTGTCACATTTGGATATGTTGGTGTTTGAAGTTGTTTGTTGGGAGCATCAAGAGGAGATATCCATTCAGTATCTCGAGCTCAGTTCTGAGAGCTAGAGATACAGAATTGGGAGTCATCAGCATATTAATCAAAGTTTTTGAACCCTGACTGCACATTAAATATGGTTTTAAAATATACCCATGTCTGGGTCACCCATCCTCCCTCCCTCCCATTTGGCATTTTAAAATTGCTCTCCAGGTGAATCTAACATGTAGTCAGAATTGAGTTCCATCATTATAAGTGGTAACTGGAGCTGTCAGGAATGGATGTGATCATTAGGGAGCGTGCAAAGAAATCAGGGAAACTAGAGAGGAAATTTTTAGGATGGAAAAGGGTGTAGATCTCCACTGCCCAGTACAGTAGCCACTAGCCACATGTGGCTATTCAAATTTAAATAAATGAAAATGAAATAAAATAAATTGCATTCCTCAATTGTACAAGCCACATTTTAAGCACTTAATAACCACATGGCTATCGTATGGGATAGTACAGAACATGTTCATCATTGCAAAAAGTTTTATTGGACAGTGCTGGATGATCCAAATGTCTCTTCTACCTCTAAAATGTCTATAATACAAGAGGCTCTTTCAATTTTAGGGCAAAAATATGCAGTATCTATGTTAAAATTTGGTACTTTCATTTGCATAATGTATTTTCTTGGCTACGGACATGTGGTGTTTTTATTTTTGTGAGCTCTTTTTTCCTACTTCTCTCTCATGTCCAGGGGAGTTTTGTAGAACCACTAGCAGCTGGATTAAATCAATACTTTTCATTTTCACTAGGGTGAAGACATGAGCAAAAAGTATATATTTGTCTCCCTCAAGTCACTCAGCTGTGTGGGGGAGTTTAAATCTGTTGCTCAACATTCATTATCACTTTGTCTGCATGATGTTCCTTGAAGTAGTCAAGGGAAAAGCAGAATGGAACACACTGATTACAGCAAATAATAGGCAGTGTAATTGGTTAAAAGTCTTGCATCTGATTACTACTCTTGGGGTGGCTTTCATCCCAGATCCCACAGGCCATAAGAAAGGAGTCTGTCCCTTTTCTGTTGCCCCTTCACTTTGGAATCTAAAGTGACAATGTTCACATAGGAACTTATTGGCCAAACCTTCTTAAATAGGGTACAGGGCCTTCTTAAAATATTTCTTTTTATGAAGTCAGAGAATCTGGGTGAAGGGTACATGGGAGTTTTTTGTACTGTTTTTGCAACTTTTCTATGTCTCTGAAATTATTTCAAAATAAAAATTACAAAAAATTACTAAAACCAGCAAATTAATATAATACATACGAAACCAAACAATATAGCTTAAAATAAAGAAATCTTTCCAGTCTTTTTCATCCATGCATTTTTTTTTTTTTTTGAGACAGAGTCTTGCTTTGTTGCCCAGGCTAGAGTGAGTGCCATGGTGTCAGCCTGGCTCACAGCAACCTCAAATTCCTGGGCTCAAGCATTCCTGCTTCCTCAGCCTCCCAAGTAGCTGGGACTACAGGCATGCGCCACCATGCCCGGCTAATTTTTTCTATATATATTAGTTGGCCAATTAATTCCTTTCTATTTATAGTAGAGACGGGGTCTCACTCTTGCTCAGGCTGGTTTTGAACTCCTGACCTCAAGCAATCCACCCGCCTTGGCCTCCCAGAGTGCTAGGATTACAGGCGTGAGCCACTGCGCCCGGCCCACCATCCATGCATTTTTAAATGAGCTCATCCTTAATGTACATTTTTTCTATCACTTTTCTTTACTTAATATTTTGTAGAATTTCCCACACACAATTATCTGTAATAACACTCTTTGAATTTCCTGCCCTTCCTACCATCAATTTCTCTTCTGGGGAAGAAGCTCTGCCAGGTGAGATGGAAACAGTATGCTTCATACCATCGTATGTTAAAATATCATGTTAAATGACTACATAATATTTCATTGGGTCAGGTCAAGTATACTACAATATACTTAACTAGTCTTTGGTTTGGGAACATGTAAGGTTTCTTTCATTTATCTCCATTGTTGTAAATGAAGCTAAGATAGTTATTTCTGTACATAAAGATCTTTATATATATTCAGTTATTTACTTAGTATAGCTTCCCCAAAGTCAAATTACTGGGTCAAAAACTGGGAGCATTTTTATTTATTTATTTATTTTTTGTAGAAAAATGCTGTTTATTTTGAGCATCTGGGTGCAGATGGGTGGAGGCCGGAAAAGCCCTCCACCTCGGGAGCATTTTTATTTATTTATTAATTTATTTTTTTTGAGACAGAGTCTCACTTTGTTGCCCAGGCTAAAGTGAGTGCCATGGCGTCAGCCTCGCTTACAGCAACCTCAAACTTCTGGGCTCAAGCAATCCTGCTGCCTCAGCCTCCTGAGTAGCTGGGACTACAGGCATGCACCACCATGCCCGGCTAATTTTTTCTATATATATTAGTTGGCCAATTAATTTCTTTCTATTTATAGTAGAGACAGGGTCTCGCTCTTGCTCAGGCTGTTTTTGAACTCCTGACCTCGAGCAGTCCTCCCGCCTCAGCCTCCCAGAGTGCTAGGATTACAGGCGTGAGCCACCGTGCCCATCCCATTTTTAAAGCTCTCAATATATACTGCTGAACTTCTTTCTGAAATTGTTTTATTAATTTACCAGAAGCTTTCTGATAGGAAAGAACATATATCAGAAATCCCAGGAAACAGAAGTGAGTCTCAGTTTTTTCATCTACAATGTATGAGTGATAATCCAAAGTCCCTTTCCACTCATATATTATAAGATTCTCTGATTCTATAACAAATGGATAATATGTCATGAATGACACACACACGATGTTCTGACCGATATTGCTTTCATCTTGTGAGAAAGAAAGATTGGAGAACTCTTCAACTGATGGCCAGGCACTTCCCATAGTCACAGAGAATCATCAAAGGCTATACAGGCATACTTCATTTTATTGTGCTTCAAAGAGATTGTGGTTTTTTTGTTTTTTTTTACAAATTGAAAGTTTATGGCAACTCTATGTCAAGCAAGTCTATCTGTACCATTTTTTCCAACAGCATGTGCTCACTCATGTTTCTGTGCCACATTTTGGTAATTCTCACAATACCTCAAACTTTTCCATTATTATTATATCTGTTAGGGTGATCTGTGGTCAGTGATCTTTGATGTTACTATGGTAATTGTTTTGGGATGCTATGAACCATGCTCATATAAGATAGCAACTTAGTTGATAGTGTGTGTGCTCTGACTGCTCCCCATATCCCTCTCTCTGCTCAGACCTTCTTATTCTTTGAGACATAACAATATTGAAATCAGCCCTTCAATGGCCTCTAAGTGTTCAAGTGAAAGGAAGAGTTGTACATCTTGTACTTTAAGTCAAAAGCTAAATAAAAATGATTAAACTTAGTGAGGAAGACATGTCGAAAGCTGAGACAGGCTGAAAGCTAGGCCTCTTGCACCAGTTAGCCAAGTTGTGAATGCAAAGGAAAAGTTCCTGGAGGAAATTAAAAGTGCTACTCCAGTGAACACACAAATGATATGAAAGCCAAACAGCCTTATTGCTTATATGGAGAAAGTTTAAGTAGTCTGGATAGACGATCAAACTAGCCAAAATATTAACGTTCCCTTAAGCCAGAGTCTAATCCAGAATAAGGCCCCGACTCTCTTAAATTCTATGAAGGCTGAGAGAGATGAGGAAGCTGCAGAAGAAAAGTTGAAAGCTAGCAGAGGTTGGTTCATGAGATTTAAGGAAAGCAGCTGTCTCCATAACATAAAAGTGCAGGGTGAAGCAGCAAGTGCTAATGGAGAAGCTGTAGCAAGTTATTCAGAAGATCTAGCTAAGATCATTGATAAAGGTGGCTACATGAAGCAAGAGATTTTCAATGTAGACAAAAGAGCCTTAAATTGAAAGAAGATGCCATCTAGGACTTTCATAGCTGGAGAGGGAAAGTCCGTGCTTGGCTCCAAAGCTTCAAACGACAGGCTGTTTCTCTTGTTAGGGGCTAATGCAGCTAGTGACTTTAAGTTGAAGCCAATGCTCATTTACCATTTTGAAAATTCTAGAGCCCTTAAGAATTATGCTAAATCTACTGTGCCTGTGCTCTACCAAGGAAAAACAAAGCCTGGATGACAGTGCATCTGCTTATAGTGTGATTGACTAAATATTTTAAGCCCACTGTTGAGGCCTGCTGCTCAGAAAATAAGATTCCTGTCAAAATATTACTACTCATTGTCAATTTGCCTGATCACCCAAGAGCTCTGATGGAGATATACGAGGAGATTAATGTTGATTTCACGCCTGGTAATACAACATCCATTCTGCAGCCTGTGGATCAAGGAGTAATACCAACTTTTTTTTTTTTTTAGTCTTTATTCTAGATAAACCCAAGGAATCAACTTTTAAGTCTTATGATTTAAGAAATAGATTTTGTAAGGCTATAGCTGTCATAGATAGTGATTCCTCTGATAGATCTAGACAAAGTAAATCGAACACCTCCTGGAAAGGAGTCATCATTCTAGATACTGTTAAGAATGTGACTCATGGGAGGAGGTCAAAATATCAACATTAACAGGATTTTGGAAGAAGTTCATTCCAACCCTCATGGATGACTTTGAGGGGTTCAAGACTTCAGTGGAGAAAGTCACTGCAGATGTGATATGAATAGGAAGATAACTAGAATTAGAAGTGGAGCCTGAAGATGTGACTGAATTGCTACAATCTTGTGATCAGACTTGAATGGGTAAGGAGTTGCTTCTTATGGAAGAACAGAAAAAGTGGTTTCTTATTTTTTTGGGTTTTTTTGAGACAGAGTCTCACTTTGTTGCCAGGTTAAAGTGAGTGCCGTGGCGTCAGCCTAGCTCACAGCAACCTCAAACTCCTGGGCTCAAGCAATCCTCCTGCCTCAGCCTCCCAAGTAGCTGGGACTACAGGCATGTGCCACCATGCCTGGCTAGTTTTTTCTATATATATATATTTTTTTTTTAGTTGGTCAATTAATTTCTTTCTATTTTTTTTAGTAGAGATGGGGTCTTACTCTTGCTCAGCCTGGTTTCAAACTCCTGACCTTGAGCAATCCTCCTGCCTCGGCATTCCAAAGTGCTAGGATTACAGACATGAGCCACTAAGCCCGGCCCAGAAAAAGTGGTTTCTCAAGGTGGAAACTACTTCTGATGAAGATGCTGTGAACATTGTTGAAATGACACCAAAAAATTAGAATATTATATAAACTTAGCTGACAAAGCAGTGGCAGAGTTTGAGAGGACTGGCTCCAATTTTGAAAGAAGTTCTGATGTGGATAAAATGCTATCAAACAGTATCATATGCTACAGAGAAATCTTTCATGAAAGGAAAAATCCATTGATGAGGCAAACTTCATTGTTGTCTTATTTTAAGAAATTGCCATGGTCACCTCTACCTTCAGCAGCCACCACCCTGATCAGTCAGCAGCCATCAACATTGAGGCAAAACCCTCCACCAGCAAAATCATTATGAGTTGCTGAAGGCTGAAATGATCATTAGCAATTTTTAGCAATAAAGTAATTTTAGTTGAGGTATGCAAATTGTATTTGTAGACATAATGTGATTGCACACTTAACAGACTACAGTATAGTGTAAACATAACTTTTATATACACTGGGAAGCCAAAACATTTGTGTGAGTTGCTTTATTGCAATATTTGCTTTATTGCTGTGGTCTGGAACCAAACCACAGTATCTCCATAGTATGACCATATAAGTGAGCATTTGCCCATCCCTCTGCTTCAGAGCAGGACATTGTTAAGTGGGTTACACATTTTACCTGTTAATTTTTCCCATAAGGATACCAATGTCTTGAGCATAGCTGGAACTAAATAAAATTGTAAAGATTAAGATTAGCTGGAGGCCAGGCGCGGTGGCTCACGCCTGTAATCCTAGCATTCTGGGAGGCCAAGGAGGGAGGATTGCTCAAGGTCAGGAGTTCAAAAACAGCCTGAGCAAGACCGAGACCCCGTCTCTACTATAAATAGAAAGAAATTAATTGGCCAACTAATATATATAGAAAAAATTAGCCGGGCATGGTGGCGCATGCCTGTAGTCCCAGCTACTTGGGAGGCTGAGGCAGAAGGACTACTTGAGCCCAGGATTTTGAGGTTGCTGTGAGCTAGGCTGATGCCAGGCACTCTAGCCTGGGCAACAAGGCGAGACTCTGTCTCAAAAAAAAAAAAAAAAGATTAGCTGGAGTTATTGGGGGATGGTTAGGAAAGGTATGTGGAAGGAGCAGAATCTGAACTGCAGTTTAAAGACTAGGTAGGATTTAAATAAGCAGTTGTAGGAGTTGGGAGAATATCTTTGTTCTATGTGGAGTTATATGTTATATGTGGGGTGGGGGTGGAAGTCAAGTGCGGGAATTGGCACTGTCTTGGGAAGGGCAGTATTTGGAAAGAGGGGTAAGAATATGGGAGTAGGTGAGCTGGGCCCACTTGTTGGAGGATATTGAGCATCTGGTTGAGAAGCTAGGACATGAGCTTACAGGCATTGGAGAGCCACTCTAGGTTCTTAAAGAAGTGATCAAGAAAACCATATGTTAAATGTGACTCCTATAGCTGTACCAATGGAAAATTAGATAGGAGAGAATGGGACTTTTGTCTTAAGTTAATGGAATCCCACCTAGAATGCTGGCAGTCAGAATGGAGAAGAGGGAAATTTTAGAGTTATTTCAAAGGAAGAAACAAATAGGACTTGGTAATGCATAGACTATATGCCACGCGTCCTCAAACTACAGCCGGCGGGCCACATGCAGGTGTTTTTGCCCATTTGTTTTTTTACTTCAAAATAAGATATGTGCAGTGTGCATAGGAATTTGTTCATAGTTTTTTTTTTTAAACTATAGTCCGTCCCTCCAACGGTCTGAGGGACAGTGAACTGGTCCCCTGTTTAAAAAGTTTGAGGACCCCTGCATATGCAATGAGGCATAAGGCGAACCTTAAAATGATATTCAAGTTTAAACCTTGGTGACTGGAAGAATAGTAGTGCTGCTATCTGTGAGGCTGAGAAAAGCAATTCACTAAGCCAGTTACTAGGGCCCTGATATTTCCAGGATAAACTGAGTTCCTGTCAAACAGACTTTATTTCTTCATGCTTCTGTTATTTTTCAAGGATGCGTATTTCACCTTTTTGGTCTTTATTTGACAGTGGCTCTTAACAGTTTAACTTTGTTTTTCTGTCCTAGAGGCTTTTGCCAAGTAATGATCTTAAATGCTTAAATGCACTGAAGAAGTTCTGCTGAGCATTCCCTTATATTGCAATCACCTTCAGTGTGGCTGTTTTGTGACTTTCTCATCTTGCATATTGGGTTCTCCAAAACGAGGTCACCCTTTTTGTTACCCAGAGAGTTTTACTTTTGTACAAGGTCATGTTTCCTGCAATGTTGGTTAATTTTCCACCTCCTTGCCTGCCCTGATATACAACATTAGGACTTAAAATGTTACGATAGTACAGCTTCAAAAGAGAAAAAAATTGTCAGGGGACTTATGTTGAAATAATGGTACATACCTCTATTTGTAAAATGGTGCAGTTTAAAGAACAGTGTCCTGGGAATTAGGAGATCTGGATTCTAGTCCCAGCTCTGCCACTGACTTGAGGCATGAACTCAGGCAAGTCACATTATGCCCATTTCCTGTTCTGCAAAATGAGGGGGATAAACAAGGTGATTGCTAAGATCAATGCCCGCCCTAAAATCAAATATTTATTAACAAAATAAATGTTTGCGAAGCATTAGCAACATTTATAGTACTTAGAGACCACTGGGCTAGATATAGCACCAAGTCAAGGGCACATTTATCAGTTAGCCATTTGTTTACTCCAAGAAGACAGGCAAACAGGATGATTCAGGGTTAAAGAAATGAAGTGTGAGACCCAGTTATCAGTTTAGAATTTTTTTTATAGATGAAACAAACTAGATAATCCAGATAGAATCTCCATTCCCTTTGACAACTGGAGCAAATCTGGCATCGTAAGCCTGTACTCCAAAGGTAGACTGGAACAAGATGCAAAGATGGAGTTGCTCTGATTTTTGAGGTCTGTCACTGTAGCCTCTTGAGCACTGATTCCCAGAAATAGCAATCATGCTGCTCTGAGCCATCTTAATGAATCACTGTGATCATGTGATTTCCATCATAAGGGTAACTACCCAAGATCTTTCCTCTAATGGAGACTCTGTCTGAGGAGTATGTTGTTAGAAGAGAGGATTTTCTTCCACTGTGTTCCTTCCAAGAATTAAGACTATTCCTAGGGTATCTTTATTGCCTATTATTGATCTTTTATGGCTCTGTTATCCATAACTGAACCTCAATACTTCTCATATCTGGATAATAGATAACCTGGAAGTCAGAATGTAAATCCTGTAAAATATTGCTACAAGTTTAATTCAATTTCTTTAAGCATTTCTATCTAGTTCCCCAATATGCACTGAGCCCCATGTAAATAGAGGGGCATGCTAACACATACAGAAGCTTTGCTCCACAATTCTTTCATCTCCTGACACAACTGAAGCCCCTTTCTCTCATGCTGTCTATTTTCCCAGCTTTCCATCCTATCCATACCTTGCTCTCTGAATTAAATGCTGGTGTGAACTGATTTCTGCAAATTTTGTAATCTCTTTTCAGTTTTCTGCCTCTCAAACTGCCTCAGATTACAATTGCCCTGTCTTGCATCTCCTTCCCTTTCCTCTACCACTTTTCCTTGTGGGGAAGTGGCTTTTCCAGATTGGATTGAGATAGTATGTTTCCTACCATTGTATGACTACAGGGAATTTTTACTAGCAGTTTAATGTGCAAGTGCAAGTATGTAAACACGAACAAAAGCAAGCTATTGATGATACCATTGATGTCTGCCAGCAGTCACTAAAGGATTTAAGAGGAATCTTTGATTAAAAAACCTGAAATGGGAAAAAATTCTATCTATGAACTAAAATTGTTTCTGCAAATCAAGAAATGATTTCCATGGATTGATTTTGCTGGCAGAACACCTTGGTGCAAGCTGAAGAACACCAGTGATTAGTGGAACCATAATTTGATGAATACCAGTTGACCAGAACCTTTTTTTGGTGTTATTTATTTATATAATTAATCATCTTGTACTACTTCTAATAGTGAATAGTTTTGTAAATTGTGTTTAAGTTCTGTAAGTAAGTTCTGTAAAAAACTATGCAATGTGGGATTTTTATTTACCTTCAGATGTACTTGAATACTAGTATCTTGAGATTTTTGGCATCTCATTAAAAAGCTCCCTCTTAGGCCTGGCTTAGTGGCTCACGCCTGTAATCCTAGCTCTCTGGGAGGCCGAGGCGGGCGGATCGTTTGAGCTCAGGAGTTCGAAACGAGCAAGAGGGAGACCCCGTCTCTACTATAAATAGAAAGAAATTAGTTGGCCAACTAATATATATAGAAAAAATCAGCTGGGCATGGTGGCGCATGCCTGTAGTCCCAGGTACTCGGGAGGCTGAGGCAGAAGGATTGCTTGAGCCCAGAAGTTTGAGGTTGCTGTGAGCTAGGCTAACATCACGGCACTCACTCTAGCCTGGGCAACAAAGTGAGACTCTGTCTCAAAAAAAAAAAAAAAAAAAAGCTCCCTCTTGGCCATTGTCTCTCCTTGATGAAATGTGTCTCTGGAATCAGGAGGCTTTTAAGCTCTCTTTTTAGTTTTTATTTATCTGGTATTTATTTAGAGCTTTATAATTACAAATTTCTTTTACATACATTGTCTCATTCGATTATTCCATTTACCCTTGCCTACCTCACTAAATTATCATTTACTTTTTAAAAGTAGATGAATATTTTCAACATCACAGAAATTAATCATTTTCTCCAAGACCCAAGGAGTAGTGAGTGGCAGAGTCAGAATTGTAACTCAAGTTTTCTGATTCCATACCCCAGGCGTTTTCCACTTATTGGTCCGTTCAGTGTAAAACTGGAGAAGTGAAAGAATACTCTATAAAATACATTGATTGAAGCAAAAGCCTTTGTGTAAATTATCTCTGCAGCTATCCCAGGGCTCCACTTCATGTTGCATTTGAAGACAGAGTCACCATGTTGTATCTAAGCTCCAGAGAGGATTCTGCCCTTGGGCTTTTTACCAAGTTGGACCATGTTTACAATCCTTTTTAGTGACAGAGACCTTTCCCACTTTAGGTTTCTTCTTACCTTTGGAAACATTGCGAAGTCTTAAGAAGGTATCATTCTCATTCCAACAGCTGTATAGATGAGGACAAGTAAATTGCCATGTATACAGTGAGAAGTTGCCTGGGATTTGGGGTTAGGAGGTAGTGATGGGATCTTACTAGGTGGGTTGCAGGGGTTGATAAATTTTTTTTTAAATAGAGGTAAGGGATGAGCAGTGTTCTGACTCTGGAAACTCAATGTAGCCGACTGGGAATTTGCACTGCCTGCTTGGCAGATGGGTATAAATGCATTGTACAGGAATTGATAATTATTTCTAGAGGGGCTTGGTCTGGTTCTTAGTGAGCATTCTCTTCCTCAAATAGATTTTTAAAAAGATTGTACACATTCTAGATATTTATTGATGGGCTATATATCACCTATTTATAATTTCATTTTGAAATTCTAAAAAATATTATGAAAAGTCAAAAATGACAATTTCATCATAAACCTGGTTTTCTTTTTTCTTTTTCTTTTTTTTTTTTTTGAGACAGAGTCTCGCTTTGTTGCCCAGGCTAGAGAGAGTGCCATGGTGTCAGCCTAGCTCACAGCAACCTCAAACTCCTGGGCTCGAATAATCCTTCTGCCTCAGCCTCCGAGTAGCGGGGACTACAGGCATGCGCCATCATGCCCGGCTAATTTTTTCTATATATATTAGTTGGCCAATTAATTTCTTTGTCTTTAGAGTAGAGACGGGGTCTCGCTCTTGCTCAGGCTGGTTTCGAATTCCTGACCTCCAGCAATCCGCCCACTTTGGCCTCCTAGAGTGCTAGGATTACAGGCATGAGCCACCGTGCCCGGCCAAACCTGGTTTTCTTTAGCAAATTCTTCTTCATTTTTCTCTTATTTCTCATTATAGTTTTCCTTTTCTTACATGAACTGCTGAACATTTCTAGCTTTTTTATATCTTGGCATGGCTACAGTTATAAAGGTATTTTAAACTTGTGAGGTTTATGTATGGCCTTGTTATCTTTTTCTTCTTTCAAATTTCTTTCCCTAATATTAGAATGTTCTAGAGGAGATGGGCAAGCCAGAATTGTTAGCAGCTCATGTGACTTTCCCTGCTACTGAGCAGTCAGGCCAAGACAGGAGAAGTTATCAGCTATTTTTCTTAGTATTTAAAAACCCATTCCTATAAGCGGATATATTAAAGCTGACTTTCTGAAAGACAATGAATAGGGCATTTTTTCAATTGGAATATTTCTACTTTCCCCTTTTAATCTCCCTCCCACATCTACCTTCACTGCCTCTGCCAAGCACAGTGCCTGTGGACCAATGACACAGGGCCTTGTTCTAACTTAGCTGCCTAATATCTATAAAGGTGTTAGCTGATTAAAAGGCTTAAAGTATTACTGCTCACAGGAAATACTTTGCCATTTTAATAGAGGATTCTCAGAAATTGAAAAGACTTTAAGATCCATAGCAACGAATTTTTAATGGTGAAATTTTATGAATAGATTTTTTTTTCCCCTAGGAGAAAAAGGTCATCAAATGCTTGCTATTTGTATTTGTTAGGGTGGCTTAACATCCTTGGTGGGCAGGGAGAACGCACACGTGTCTCTAGGTGGATGAATTCTTCTTGCACACTGGCTTAGAGTGATGCTTCCACAGTGATTCTAAGCTGCAGAGATAGAGGCAGTAGTGTACTGCAGATGGCTCATACTACCTCACAAAAATGGATTGTTAAATTTTCAGAAATTTTCTAAGCTGTTCTCTTAAATACAGTTACTATTAAAAATCAAATTGTATCAACTTATAAATTATGTTAAAAGCACAGTAATACTGAAAACATAATTTCCTATTTATTTTACTACATTTTACTGTAATCTATACTCCTGACGTTATTTACAACTATTGTATCTCTGTAATAGAAATATTACATGTGTTGGTAGCTGAAATCGGCCATAGTGGGGGTATTTACACCATACAAATTGACAGATGCTACAAATAAGGGTTAGACTTATTGTTTTGTTGTTGGTCTAGACTTAAGGAAGTAATGAAGATGTTAATAATGCAGAGTAAATTTAAAAGTGTGTCATGGAGGAGATTTATACTTCTGGCCCAAATTGGGTAACAAGGACTGAATTTAACCTCCTACTTGAAACAACCAAACAATGAAACAAAACATATATAACACAATGATTTTTTTTTTTTGAGACAGAGTCTCACTCTGTTGCCTGGGCTAGAGTGCCATGGTGTCAGTCTAGCTCACAGCAACCTCAAACTCCTAGGCTCAAGCGATCCTCTTGCCTCAGCCTCCCAAGTAGCTGGGACTACAGGCATGCGCCACCATGCCCGGCTAATTTTTTCTAATTTTACTTGTTAGGCTAATTTCTTTCTATTTTATAGTAGAGACAGGGTCCTGCTCTTTCTCAGGCTGGTCTCGAACTCCTGAGCTCAAGCAATCCTCCCGCCTTGACCTCCCAAAGTGCTAGGATTACAGTTGTGAGCCACTGCGCCCGGCCATAACACAATGATTTTTCAGGACAGTGGGCATCAGTCAATGAAGGACAGTGGTCTCTGAGAGATGAGAAACAAGTGAGGCGAGTTCTATGCTTGTTGAAACTCGCTACCTTGAGAGAGTTTCCAGGCCATGGTTCAAGGAGACAGAACTGAGGCAGAGCCTGGTGGATTCCCTGTGATGATCTGATAGAGCTGAGAGTCTGGCAAAACTAAGGCAGCTAGAGATCACAGGACAGTGCAATGGACAAGAGAGAGTTGTACACAGAAAGAACCCCAAATATCTTCATAGAGTCTTACATAAGTATTAAGGGGAACACTGATCAGTACATGTGAAGAGACAACTGAGAGTAGAGAATGAACCACCCCAATATTAGATGGAGCACTACTTGGTGCTCACACAGAACAAGGAATAGATCCTATTGCCAGTAGTCAGACTAGAAATCTTCATAAATCATGAAGCATTGAGTAGAAGGGTCTTGCTTTGGTAGTGAGAAAAATTAACCCTAGAATAAACAAGTCTCTGGTCTCATCTAACAAATTTTAAACACAAGTTCAGAAAGGATCATTCTGTTTCTAGGTATCTTACCTGTGTGTGAAACAAAGCTGAAGAGTATTTATAGGAATGTGAAAATACTCAACATAGAGAAAGTATTTCTGGTTTAGTGATGTAAGGACACCAAAAAATCTGATCCTCCATAAAAGCAAGGAGAACACTAGCAAAAAAAAAATAAATTGTTAGAAGTGACTTTTCAGAACTCTGGAAATTAACTGAAGGCCTGTAACAATCCAAGAAGAATTTATTCCAGAAAAACAGCTAAATCTTGATAGGAACATTGTGGCATTTTTACTTGCCCTAGTCCCATAATCTACTCTCTAGCTTCATGGTAGCCTTGAAAAGCAATAACCTCTGAAGTACAGTAACTGGAAAATCTAGCAGCCTAGTAGCCACTGGAGAGGACAGCGTGTGTTTGGAACTCCCCAAAGACTCATCCGCAGAGAGCTGTCACTTAAGAATCCCTATCTTAAGAATCCCTGGGAAGTCCCATCCTCAGGGCTTACCTTTATTTGGAACTTACTCCAGAGCTTTGCCAGTGAGGAAAACCTTATCCCTAAACTGCCTATGTAAAAAAAAAATCGTCAGTGGCAATTGTTTAACACTATAGTTCCCCGAGGCAATAATGCCAGTTGTGGAAAAAAAACAGATGACAAAAAATTTTAAAAAGAAACTATGGGATTACTAGTTAGGGATTTACAGAGATACAGAAGCAACAGGATATGTGTGTGTGTGTGTGTAAGAGATTTTATATATATATATATATATGTATATATATATATATATATAGAGAGAGAGAGAGAGAGAGAGAGAGATTTATTATAAAGAATTGGCTCATGCAACCATGAAGGTTGAGAAATCCAAGATCTGTAGCCAGCAAGCTGGAGACCCAGGAAGGCTGATGGCATAGTTCCAGTTTGAATCCAAAGGCCTGTGAACCAGGAGAGCTGATGGTGCAAGTTGGCTCAAGATCCAAAAAGATTGATGTTTCATTTGAAGTCTAAAGGCAAAAAAAGACTATGTCCCAGCTAAAGTTTCCAGGAGGATCCCCCACTTATTCATGGGAGGGTCAGCCTTTTTGTTCTATTTAGGCCTTCCACTGATTGGATTGAGGGACACCCATATAAATGGGGCAATCTGATTTACTCAGTCTACCAATTCAAATGTTAATCTTGCAGAATACTCTTGCAGAATAACATTTGACTAAATATCTGGGTACCTTATGGCTCAGTTAAGTTGACACATAAAATTAAGCATCACAAGTCCACCCCTTGTCAATCTGGCACCAAAACACATCTCATGAAGCTATACTTAGTCTCCAAATAAAGACAATAGCAAAGTCATAATCCAGCCTAACATGATACAACTGAAAATGCACTAATCACTTCCCTAGAAGAGGAGGTAAAATCCTTGAGTAATGTTTACTCTTTGCCTTGATATCTGATAACATAAACACTATGGCATAAAATTAACAATGTTTACATACTATGATATAAACTCAATACATATTATGTTACATGATAAAGGAATAAGAAAGGGAAGAAAACAAAATTGTTTGCCATATATATATATATATACACACACACACACACACACACACACACACACACACAAACATATTTATTATAAAATAAGTAAGAAATACTCATGACAATTCCAGTTCTAATTTCTGTGACTGGTCATGTCATCAGAGCTGGCATTTATAACTACCTTATTCCACTACCCGTTTTGTGTTCCCTTGGCCTTCAGCAAGCATCTCAGCTGCTCGTGGTTCTTTACCTGGCAGGGTGACTCAAACCTTAATTTCTGAAGTTTCTGGGCCATTGGTAGTTCTGCCTGGATTAAGTTGTTGTAGTTTCCCATTGACCTTAATCACAGGGCATGGCAATATTAAGAAATGCTCTAAGGAATCTCTTGTATTTCAGAATACTCTTCCTTATTTCCATTATGGAGTGATCCAATTTCCCATTGGTAGGCAGGATCAATCACTCCAGCCAGCACTGTAACCCCTTCTTTGCCTGTTGATTCAAATTCGTGAGGAGCCCAATGTGGCCAGGCAGCAGTCTTAATTTCCAGTTCAATGGAATTGTTTCTCTTGGTAGAAGCATTCCTTTGGAACTAAGACCCCTAGGCCAGCAAGGCCTTTTTGTTCTATACAGGCCTTCAAGTGATTGAATGAGGCCCACCCATATTAAGGAAGGCAATTTGCTTTACTCAGTCTGTCATTTCAGATGTTAATATCATCCAAAAATACCATTACAGAAATACACAGAATAATGTTTGATCTTTGCACTCCATGGCCCAATGGCCCAATCAAGTTGACACATGAAATTAACCACCACCACTTATACATAGCATATAAAGCAGCATACTTTTTTTTTTTTCTAGAGATCTACTTGTTAAACATTTACCAGCACACCACTGGATGGAGAGCAAGTATTTGGCTTCTGGTAAGTTTCTCCTTATAGTAGGCAGGGTTTCTACCTCTAAGGCAGATGCTTCTCTTTGCTTTAGATCTTAGAAAAAAAGCAGCCCACATCTAGACACACTGCAATCCCTTGGTCATTGCTTCTAGTCAGAGAACAAGAACCTGCTGATCCTTTGTGTCAATAAGGTGCCATCTTCCTGTTAGTCAGCTGGTGAAAAAAACCTGTCTTGTTGTTCCTAACTCTATTGATTATAGCATTTTATGAGCACTCCTGTTCAATAAAGATGGTAGCTGATACTTTGTCATTTTATACCCATTTCACCCTCCCTTCCTCCCTTCTGAGCTTGACACAAATATTCCCTTGAATGTGATAAGACAAATAGCTTGGAAACATGAGGTTGTCACTTCAACTTGAATTTAAAGGTTTTAGGCTGGTGTTCATTGAGTGAAGACCTGTTATTCCCTAAGCACTCCTGGGAGTATAGAGTACCTTATTCATCTTTATATGCCCCCAAAGTGTCTAGCTCATTACCCGCATATGATAAGTACTCAATATATAGTCATTGAATGAATAAATGAATAAATGAGACCTCAAGGTGCTTATGATTTAACTCATATCTCTATTCACAGTGCCCAAACCTATATGCTTTACCATGCTTACCCTGGTTTGTCCATGGTACATAACTTCTCATGATTTTAAGTCCATGAAGACAAAAACCTGTGTGTAATATTTACCAATATATTTCCTCACCTATATTTCCTCTGGCATATAGTAAAGGTACCTTGGAAAAATTTTGTTGAAGAAATGATTGAGTGAACAAATAAACTTTGGCCAAGTTATTTAATCTGAGCTATTGTTTCCTAATATGGAAAGTAGCATTGTTAATCCTATTGTGCTAATGTATATGTAAAGTACCTAGAACAGTGCTTGGCACATAGCAAGCCATCAACAAATGTCTATGTTCTTCCTTTCTCTTTACCTTTGCTTCATTCTTACTGTATCTGGATGCATGTCATGTACCCATTTTCCATGATGACTTTATTCTAGCAAGCAAAGTAGTAAACAAAGCTATCAAGTTTCTGTTAATGGCCAATATTACCTTAATTTAATTCTCAGGGACTTTTTTTCTTTTTTATTTCAGCATATTATGGGGGTACAAATGTTAAGGTTATGTATATTGCCCTTGCCCCCGCCTCAAATCTGAGCTTCAAGCGTGACCATCCCCCAGACAGTGCACATCTCACTCATTATGTGTGTATATACCCGTCCCCTCTTCCCCCCTCCCCCCTGCCCAATACCCGATAAATGTTATTCCTATATGTCCACTTAGGTGTTGATCCGTTAATACCAATTTGCTGGTGAGTACATGTGATGCTTGTTTTTCCATTCTTGGGATACTTCACTTAGTAGAATGGGTTTCAGCTCTATCCAGGAAAATACAAGAGGTGCTATATCACCGTTGTTTCTTATAGCTGAATAGTACTCCATGGTATACATATACCACATTTTCTTAATCCACTCATGTATTGATGGGCACTTGGATTGTTTCCACATCTTTGCAATTGTGAATTATGCTGATATAAACATTCGATTGTAGGTGTCTTTTTTGTAGAGTGTCATTTGTTCTTTTGGGTAGGCGCCCAGTAGTGGGATTGCTGGATCAAATGGTAGATCCACTTGTATCGCTTTAAGGTATCTCCTATATGCCAATAACAGTCAAATTGAGAACCAAATCAAAGACTCAATACCCTTCAAAATAGCAACAAAGAAAATAAAGTACCTAGGAATATACTTAACTAAGGACGTAAAAGATCTCTACAGGGAGAACTATGAAACACTGAGGAAGGGAAATAGCAGAGAATGTAAACAGGTGGAAGACCATACCATGCTTGTGAGTCGGCAGAATCAACATTGTTAAAATGTCTATACTACCCAAACTAATCTGCAGATTCAGTACAATCCCTATTAAAATACCAACATGTCAGGGAGTTTTATGGATGGGAAAATCTTTAAGATCCAAAGCTGTAAGTTGGAAAGGAAGGCTTTTCAGATCCCATGAGCAAAGAGAGAGGAATTATTTTGAGCTGGAGGACGATGCTTCTCAGGTACTACAGTGTTCCAGCATGCTTTCACTTGTTCAGAAATATAACGCTGTCCCAGCTATTTTTTTCCCAGGGATGATCCTTGAAGCTCTTTAGCACACAAGACTATGGATTAGGGGCTCTTTGGCTCACCAGTTCTGGGAAGCATGAATGTTCAGAATTTTCACTCTTCAAGCCAAGGCTCTAACTTCATACTGGACTAACGAAGACTTTCATGAATGAGCCTGGATGGCTAACTTTTGAGACATTTATCTGTCTCTCATCTTAGATGTAGATTCTACTTCCAGTTGTGCCAAAACCTACTTTGGGGCAATCCTGTAACTTCTTTGAGCCTCAGTTCTTTCTCCATAAAGCCGAATTATGAATGCTCATCAGGAGAGAAGTAGATGAAAAATGTGCTTTCATACAAGGGAATACTGAACTGCAGTTAAAAGGAATGATCTAGATCTCAAAACAATGTTGAATGAAGAGAACCAGATGTATACTGTGTGATACCTTTGAAACAAATTAAAACACATAAAAATAATACTATATATTTTCACTTATGTAGAAGTACCAAAAATGATCTGGAAGAAAACTCAGACATTAATAATAATTTTTACCTTTGGGAGGAAAGAGAAGGCACAAAGAGGTGTTCTAGACTGGGATAAGGTTGTAAGCTTTATCCGCAAAGTTCTGTTATAAATTACAAATACAATTTTTCTAATTTTCTAAAATCAAAAATATTCATTCTTTAAAAAAAGGAGACAGTTAGACTAAGTAGTCTCCAAGGTCCCTTTGAATTCTAAAATTCTATAGCTCTAAGAAGGAAGGATTCAGCAGTGAAAGGTTTCAACAGTCTCTTAAAATTCTCTTGGGATAGAGTTGCACACTTTTTTCTGGGATGAACAGAGACAGGGAATTGAAGAAGATGATCTCCAGGAGCTCACTTAGGATAAATTTTCCCTTGAGAGATCAGAGAAGACCACCCTTAAGATCTATTTCAACCCTCAGTGTCTATGGATACAAGTAAAGATGATTCTCCTTAGTTCTCTTACATGATTGATTGCTTTCTGGGCTCCTGCATGAGCTATGTCCTGCCTTCAATAGAGTCAGGGATCAGAAGTGCTTGGCTACTTCTGCAGATGGCTTACTACAGAGAGGCCAAAATGTCTTCGATATTTCCCACCATAGAATACTTCCATCTTTTGATAAGAAAATCAAGGTAAAATGTTTTCTCTGCAGATTTTCCTCCCCCTGCTTACCTTTTCTTTTATGCTAACTGCTGCTGCTAATAGAAACTGCTCTAAGCAGAATTGCTTTACGTTTGATGGGTAGACAAGAGCTTGTCTGAAATTAAAAGACCCCGACATCCCATTGCCACTGAGTGTGGTTAAAAGAGACAGAAAAACGAATTGGAAAGTACTCTCTCACCCATACCAGTTGTCTGTCTCTTTCCTCTTTGTGTCTCTGTCTCTTTCAGGTCATCAGTGCTGGGCTAATAGAGCCCTTCAGTGCTGGAGATGCTCTTCTTCCCCTCTATACCCATTGCATTTGTGACATTCATTACTGCCTCTAACCCAGTGGTCATGCCAGTGGCTATATGCATTTGGAATACTCCCCCTTTTCTCCGCTGGGCTTACATGTAGCCCTTCCTTCAAGAAACCATCCCTGACTAGTTCAGTACACAGTGACCACTCTTTTCCCTGTACTCTTACGACATATCAGCTAAACCATATAGATCAATCCTTATGTTATACTGCTTTGAATTCTGTCACCTTTTAAATAATGTGAATCTTCTTTCCCTCTCATGCCATTTCATAAACAGGGCTAGGAATCAGACGGATGGATAACAGTGGCCAAGGGCAGTGGTCTATCAGGGCCCAGATGTTCACGCAATCCTTCTTCACTCTCATTTTTTTCCTCCCCATTTAGAGTGAAAATGTTAGGTTAAAGTGTGGGTGGAGGACACCATGAGCAAGTGAGTGAAGTTGATAGATAGATAAATCAATTTGATAAAGAAAAGCCCTTTGGGGCTCCTGTGCATCATTTTCTAAGAACCTGGCGGCAATCTATCACTTCTAGGTCTATTCATCAAATAAATAGTTCAGTAGGTTTCTTTCTTTTTTTTTTTTTTTTAAATGAGTTTAGCTGCTGACTGGCTCTGCTACCAATCTCTCTACTGGATAATATAGAGATTTGTCAAAAGCTTATAAATACCAAGACCATTTCATCTAATATACAGGAGCCCAAAAGGATCCCTGGGGTTTAAATCTATCTAATAACTTATCTACATTTTTTTTTGTTTCTAAAAAGAAGAAATCAATCAGCCCACCTGACTTTTTAGATTAGCTGTCTAACTCAGAGAGAATTTATCATCACTCCTCCCTCCTCCTACTGTACTTAGCTTGGATGTCAATCTGAAGTTGAAGTTCAGCATTGAGAATCCCAAGTCACAGATCAGGAAAGGAAACTGTGACATTAATCAAATGAACCCAGTATATTAGGGATAGAGCCGATATGATCATTTGGCAAGTAGAGACTCTTCCAAGTTACTTCCTTGCACATTCAAAAAATAATTTGTGCCTAGGAACAGGATAGGGGGCATAAAATGATAGAAAAGAGGGCTTACAAAAAGTCATAGAAACTTTTGGAGGTGACGGATATTTCCTTTTCTCTCGATTATAATGATGGTTTCATAGGTGTGTACATATGTCAAACTTATCAAGTTGTATACTTTAAATATTTAAAATGTATTATATTTCAATTCTACCTCAATAAAACTGCTTAAAATAGAATTTGAACATATGCATTTTTAAAGATTGTATTTACTCATTGAGAGAAATTCTCATAGGGCATAATTTCTGCCATAACCCCAGAGGTTGAGCAAACTGGCTGTGGAGTTGGACAGACCTGCAGCTCTGTCACATACTAGCTGAATGACTTTGAGGAGGTTTTCAACCTCTTTAAATCTCATTCTCCCATCTGAACAATGGGAACTGTAATGAGAATACTTAATTCATCTTTTTAGGGTTAAATTAGATGATGCATGAAAAGCACTTAGCACAGTACAAGTACTGAGTACAAATTAAGTCTTAAAGAAATGGCAGCAATTATTTTTTAAAAAAATCCACCACTGTGATATTAATTTTGTCTTGGATGAAAGCATACAGAGTTTCCAACAGATTTCTAAAGCAGTTTATTGATTGCATTCAATCAGCTACCTTTATTAGACACTCATTTGTGGGCAGATCCCCATAACTGAAACTGCTGGGAAGTGAAAAAAGTAAACAAATCAGGGCCTCTGACCTCAGTGAGCTTACAAAATGAATGGGAGAGGTGGGGCACGTTTTTGAATGCGGTTGAACAAAAGCATATACAGAAATATACAAAGAAGTACTGATTTAAGTAGTATAAATAGAAGCAATGCAAACAATCGTGAGTGGATGATCTAAACAGGGCTCACTGGGGAGCGCAGGGGGGAGAATTTATCCTACTAGGGAACAGCATGAGCTTTGGAGTCAAATATATGTGGCTTTGAGTCCCACCCCTACTACTTATTAGTTGGGAGAGTCTAGGCATGTTACCAAACCTTTCCGAGCCCCAGTTTCATACATCGAGATACTAATACCTTCCTACTAGGGTTGTCAAAATTAGGTGAGGTAATGCAGCGGTCCCCAACCTTTTTGGCACCAGGGACCAGTTTCATGGAAGACAATTTTTCCATGGATCAGGTTGCGGGGGGGGGTGGTGGTGATGGTTTTGGGATGATTCAAGCGCATTATATTTATTGTGCAGTCGAACCTCTCTGCTAATGCTAATCTGTATTTGCAGCTGCTCCCCAGCACTAGTATCACTGCCTCAGCTCCACCTCAGATCATCAGGCATTAGATTCTCATAAGAAGCGCACAACCTACATCCCTGGCATGAGCTGTTTATAGTAGGATTTGCACTCCTAATGAGAATCTTATGCCTCTGCTGATCTGATAGGAGGCAGAGCTTATGCGGTGATGTGAGCCATGGGGAGTGTGTGTAAATACAGATGAAGCTGCCCTTCTTCCTTGCTGCTCGCCTCCTGCTGTGCCACCTGGTTCCTAACAAGCCCAGGGGTTGGGGACGGCAGAAGTAATGCATGGCCAGCGATTACCATAGAGCCTACAACATAGTAAGCATTCAACAAAAATGCAAGCAATTTCTATCATTATATCTCTAAATCTCGGGTTCTTCTTCACTTTAGTTCCCACATGTTTCTTAGTATCAAATTTCATGGGAGATTTCCATAGAAGAATCCTAGGGTGATTTCACTGAACAAAACCTACTAATTTGCCTGGCAGTGTATCAGGGTCTCAGCAGGCCTGATAACTCCTGCCCTTTTGAATGCCTCTTAACCATTCTAGTGAATAATTAGAGGTAACACTTACGTGGTGCTGTGACATAACATTTTGTGTCAAACAATATAGGACATTTTAGAGAGTACTCACTGGCCCCAATTTTTCTGTGCCCAGGCTACCCATATATATTCAGAATCAAGCTCTTGTAAATGGCAAGGACATTCTTGTAGTTTTTCAGGCCAAAAAATTTTGAGTCATCTAGCAGTAAGGATCCCCAGTTTGTGCCCAAGTGGTCCAGCTTTGCTCTTGGTGTGGGAATACCAGCTTGGTAAAGAGGCAGTGGAGTCGAGTGGTTTGAACTCAAGACTCTCAAACAGAACTTCCTGGGTTTGAAACACAGGTTTGCTACATAGCAGCTATGAAACCTCAAGGAACTTAATTACCTTCTCTGTGCCTTAGTTTCTTCATCTGTGAAATGGGAGTAATACCATACATACATACCTTATTGGATTGTGGCGAAAGTTCAGTTAGTTAAGAAAGCAAAGTGCTTAGAACATAGAAGTGCTCAGAAAATGTTAGCTATTATTATTCATTAGAAAGTAAGCTCCACGAAGGTAGAGATTTTTGTTTGCTTTGTTCACTGCTATATCCCAAGCGCATAGAACAGTACCTTGTGCATAGTAGGTGCTCAGTAAATATTTGTTGAATAAATGAAGCAGATCCTTAATTCCTCTTTCTCTCACATCTCACATTCTATTTTCCAAAAATACCTAGAATGTGGCCGGGTGCAGTAACTCACACCTGTAATCCTAGCTCTCTGGGAGGCTGAGGCGGGGGGGGGGGGGGAGCTGGGGGGGGAGCACTCAAGGTCAAGAGTTCAAAGCCAGCCTGAGCAAGAGCGAGACCCCGTCTCCACTAAAAATAGAAAGAAATTAATCGGCCAACTAAAAATATATAGAAAAAAATTAGCCGAGGATGGCCGCACGTGCCTGTAGTCCCAGCTACTTGGGAGGCTGAGGCAGGAGGATTGCTTGAGCCCAGGAGTTTGAGGTTGCTGTGAGCTAGGCTGACACCACGGCACTCTAGCCCGGGCAACAGAGTGAGACTCTGTCTCAAAAAGAAAACCCCCAAAAAACAACAAAAAAAACCCTGGAATGTGACCAGTCTTTACTGCTACCATCTGGTCAATAGTTTCCATCTCTTTTCACCTGAATTATCACACCAGCCTCGTAAATGGCCTGCCTGCTTCTGATTTTTATACCCTACAACCCAACCACAGTTCCCCTGACCCCCACCAAATTTTTTCTTCAAACAGCACTCAGAGTGATCCTTTTAAAACGTAAGTTAGATCATGCTTTTCCTCTGCTCAAAACCCTCCCATGGCTCCCACTCTCATGAATGGGCAAAATTTTTACCTGTTCTGCTCTTAGCTACCTCTCTGGTCCCATCTTCTATTACTTTCCCCTTTGCTTGTTGTGATCTGGTCACACTGGAACAGTATCAGCATTTTTTTTAACACATCAAACACATACTCCTGCCTCAGGGTCCTTGTACTTGCTGTTCCCTAAGCCAGAAATGCTCCCTTCCCAATATGCCCTTAGTTTATTTCCACACTTCCTTCAGATCTCTACTCAAATATTGCCATTAGAGAGAACATTCCCGATCAACCTACATAAAACAGCATCCCAAGCCCTAGCATTCCCTAACCACCTCACTCTCCTTTACTTTTCTCCACAGCATTTATTACCACCTGACACGTTTGTCATCTGTTTATTACTCATTATCTATCTCACCTCACCAAAATGTCATCTCTACAAGGACAGGAACTTTGGCAGTTTTGTTCACTGCTTTATCCTAAGCACCTAAAACTGTGTCTGGAATATTTTGATTTCTTGGTAATTATTCAAGGAATTAATGAATGAATGGTTTTGAAAAAATAATGTCCCTCACTAGTATCTTCTTGCTACAAGGAACAGCATATTTCTAAGATAATGTCATTCCAGGGCCAGTTATGTTTGGCTTTGATTACTGGAGACTGAAGAAAAAGAATTTTTCCTTGATGCAATCAAGTTGATAGGCAAAATACAGGAAAACAAAGGGCTTGTGAGGGAAATTATTAACAAAATTTTCATCTCCTCATTGGTGGTGAAAATTCAGAGGGACATCAGTTCCTCTATGCTGTGGGTCAGGTCAAACCTTGCCAACTTGGGCTTGTGGGTATTGAGAGTCACCTCTCCATGGTTGCATCAAAAAATCATTCCAAAGAGTCCCTTCCATTATTTTTAGAAAATAACATTTTTTTTTTTCAAAAGGCTCAAATCGTTAACAGTCTTCTGGGAAATTCAGTGTGTGTGTGTGTGTGTGTGTGTGTGTGTGTGTGTGTGTGTGTGTGTGTTTGTGGGGGATAATGGGAGCAAGGGAAAAGACAAATAGGCTTTTTAATGTGATTTAGTATTATTAATTTGTATTTACATGGAGCAAGAATTATGTTTTTAAAAAATACTATCACTATTCTGATTTTTCTTCCTTTTGTGGGGAAACCTTGGATAATAACAATTGAGGACAATTCTTCCTATTTTAAAAAATCTATAACATTCTAACTTTTAAAAAAACTTTATAGTGAGTAAGTAGTAGGAAAATAAAAAAGCCTAAAAGCTATTGGCAAGGTTGTTGGAACTTTGGATTATTTAAGTTTGTGAACCTATAGCACCAAATCAAATGTTTTGATTTGCAGATATTTGCTTGGGGCTGTGGACTTATGCTCCGGAGTGGAGGGGATTTGAAAATTAGAAAGTCTCTGGCTTTCCCACCTGTGTTAAATCCATATAATCAGATGACTCACAATCAGCTTTGTGGGGAGAAAAGCTGTCTGTGTTTACAAAACACAGGTCTCCCAGAACTTGCTGAGTAGTCTTATGGTTTTGCACACACTTTCTAATGATCTGGGAGCAGTGCTAAACTGCCCAAGTAAAATACTGTATTCGGATGGAGACTCCAAGCCTCTTTTGTTCGAGACAAAATCTTAACCTAAGGACTGGGGAGGAGGGGAAAAACAATCACCCAGAACTTGGGTTTAGAGATGAGTATGGGGTAAGCAAGTGAGGGCTGGGTGTAACTCAGCTCAATGCTACATCCTAGAGGCCCAGGAAATGCCCTCAAATGGCGGCCATCCCAATGGTGACACCATAATCCAGATGCAGCCTACCCTCTCCATCTGGCCCAGCTAGACTGTCAGGGTGAGATCGTCTGTGCTGTGTGTCAGCAGTTTCTCCACTGATTGGCACCACTGTCCCCTGAGTCTAGTACCTATGAAGTGTGCTTCTGCTTTTCTCAGCAGCTCTTCTCCCATTGAACATCCGTACATACCTCTGGCTGTTTCTTTTTCTCATTCTTTCTGATTGCCGACTGTGGCATTAAAAAGACAAACAAACAAATCAACTGCAAACCCCTTAGAGCTGAAGCAGCCTGTTGTCTTGATTTTCAGTGCAGAGCTCACTAGAGACTTAAGGCATAAGTGGTTCCACCATATGCAGTACCATGTTCCAAGACTGTTAGACTCTTGACAGGGTGTTTTTCAAATATTCCCAAAATTGGACAGGTACCCTGCATGTCTTGAAAGCCTCAAAAAGTGAATAGATAAACATGCTTTAAACAATCCTTCATTTGTTTTAATGTAATTAGGATTGGGAGCAGGCAATCAATCAGAATGTCTGTGTAGCATTTTGGGATCAGGAAGAAATTGGAAACATAACCATTGCATTCTAAAAAAGCTTGAATGCAAGCAGAATAATTAAAGGGAAGCGCCTTTCTGCTCTATCCAGTTCCCCCCCTCCATCAAAGAGTTTAGTGGGATTCAGTTGCTTTAAGATCTCCAAAAGCAGAGCATGTTAATAGGTGCCCCCTTTCCCTGGGGAATTGAGTAAGACTAGGGGCTACTTATGTGCGGCATTCATTTCAGAAAGAGAGAGAGAGAGAAAGTACCAACTACTGGTCAAGCACTGGGTTAGGCACTAGGTATACAATGGTGAGCATAAACAGATGTGATGCCTGCTTTCTTGGAGCCTTGTGATCTCATGGGCAAGACAGACATTAATCAAATAATTATACAAATGAGTACAAGATTATAAGCCGAGATAAATATTCTGAAGGAAAGGAACACAGTTTTAAGGAAGCATACACTATAATGGAGGATTTGATGAAGGCCTCCATGAAGAAATATTGCTTAAGCTGAGATTTGAGGGGTCAGTAGGAGTTAAGTGACCGATCAAAAAAGAACTGCATGCTATGCAGAAAGAACAGTAGGTCCAAGATGCTGTGGAGGACTACAAACAGGGCCAGGGTGGCTGGAGTGCAGAAAGCAAAGGAGTGATGAGAGATGAGAGATGAGAGATGTTTGACAGGGTGTTTCTCAGTGGGGGTGCCATTGGCTTTGGGATGGGACAGTTAGTTCTTTATAGGGGTGGGGAGAGCTGGTTTGCACATTCTAGGTTGCAGGAAATTTAGTGTCCCTGGTCCCTGCTCGCTAAATGCCAATACTGCCCCCTTGGTATTTATGACAACCAAAAAATCCCTAAATTTCCAAACATCCCCCAGTTAAGAACAATTGACTGCAGGGCCATGTAGGCCATTTAAAGATTTAGGGTTTTGTCCTAAAAGCAAGGGGGAAGCAAAGGGAAACTGTTTAAGCAGAGGAAGAAGATGATCCCATTTATATTCTGAAGAGATCATTCTGGCTACAGTGCAAAAAAGTAGGGTTTCCCCAGAGAGCCTCCCTGTTAAGGTGGTTGTTAAAATGCAAAGGCAATAGAGGTTGGGTGGGGGAAAGGGGTGGAGGGGATAACCAGGCAAGCTCTCACCAGGTATTAATAGTAAAGTTTTAAGGCATTTATAATAGCAACTATTCACTGAGCACTTAATATAGGTCAGGTGAGTAGTATGTGCTTTACATATGCTATTTTATTTTATTCTTTGTAATAACCCTGCGAAGTATGCATGATATCCCTATATTACAGATGAGGAAATGTAGTGTCAGAGAAGCTTAGTGATTTCGCAGTGTTATACAGCAGATCAGTGGTGGATCCAGGAGTCCCTCAGCCCTGTTTGACTCCAGAGTTCATGCTCTTAATTAAGCACAGAGCTGTATCTAACTGTTATATTATCAACAGAGCATCTTAGCAGAGTACAGAGCCCAGAGGGCATGTGAGGAGGGTAGAAAAGTCTGGCTGGGGTACAAGACCTTTGCTGTGGAGCATTTTGAACAGCTTTTAATCAGTAAAAAATCCTGGGTGCCTGGAAATAGGAGGATGGGAATGGGAAGACATTGAAGAGAGATGAAAGGATGCCGAAGATAAACCTGTTCGCCCCTAAAGTTTGCCAAGGGCAGATCCCGCTAGAGTCACTTCTTGTTGGAACCACACTATCAATTTGTAAAAGGCCTTCTGGAAATTCAAGAAGGAGAGAGAAGCTTCTACTGAATCATAAGACAAAGCTGGGCTTGTTTACACTATGCATTCAAAGAAGAACGGTGCTGTTCTGTGCAACTCGACTTTAGTGTGCTCAAGCTGCCCACACACCTGGGCTTCCTCCAGATGTGAGAGTAAACAGCTTCATAGGAGGCATATTTACAGGGCTCTTGTAGTCTGAAATGCAGCATTGAGCATTGTAGGGGATACAAAAATGACTGTAGTATGAGCACATTTTCAATGGCTTATTAGTCTAACAGAGGAGATAGAAATACGACCACGTGTAATCAACAGAGGCGTAAATAGAACATCATGGGAGTTCAGAGCAGAAACGCTCACTTCCACCTGGGGAAGGCAGGTGGGGGTAACGGAAGGCTTTGTAGTGGAAGCAGCATTTGAGCTGGCCTGGCTTTAAAGGGTGAGTAAGATTTTTTCAAGGCAAGTCATTCTCAAAATGTGGTCTTTTGACAAGTAGCATCAGCATCACTTGGGAATTTGTTAGCAATTGCAATCTCAGGTCCACCTTAGTCCTACTGAATCAGAAACTCTGGGGTTGAGCCCAGCAAGCTGTGTTTTAATAAGCCCCCCAGGGGATTCTGATACATACTCATGGTTTGGCTAAGAAGTGGAGACAGCCTAGGTCAAGAAAACAGTGTGAGCAACATTTCAGTGAAATTAATATAGGTGCTGGCTCTGTGGACTGGTAGCACCAGGTGTAGCTGGAGGTTAAGGCAAATGGGTGGGTGTGACAGGCAAATGAATGAATAGGGTCATATTGGGGGGCTCTTGAACTTTCTATTTCAAGTAATAGGTGTCATGGAGGCATTCAAGAAGGAGAGCAACATGCAGAGTAGGAGATTGGTTAAGAGGCTACTTTTCTCATCTAGTCCAGTGGTTCTCTGTCCTGGCTGCGTATTAGAACCACCTGGGGAGCTTGTCAATATTACCGACTCCAGGGCAACTCTCCCCGACATTCAGATTTAACTGGTCTTGAGGGTGGCCCACCATTGGTATGTTTCAGAAGTCTGACAGGTGATTCTAAAGTGCAGGCAACATTGAAGACCCCTGTTCTAAAGAGAAGGATAAAGCACATTTGCAAGTGGATGGGAAGGAACAGGGAGTGATCTTTCTGGGAGCTGTTCTCACCACAGCTGAGTGCTGCAAAGGACCCACGCAGAAAGCCTGAGCTGGGGCTCTTTGCCTTTGTAGAGGGTGAGCCACTTCTCTGGCTACTTTGTAAATGACTTCGGCAGCTCAGGATGAACCTTTAATGCAAAACTGAAGTTGATCTGATATGATAGAGGGACTATCCCAGAGACATTTCATGCAGATGCCTGCGTAAGCTTATCTGAAACCTCTGTGTATCCCCAAGGCCCACCATGGGGTTCACCAGGAGAATGGATAGGCCTTGGCAGGGGGAAGGGGAGGAGCTCAAAGCCTGAATGCTGGTTCCAAGATCTGCTTCCCTCTGAAGCCCCTGTTGGCAAATGTGCTGCTTCCTCACCATGTCTGCCTCTGCATTTTCTGCCTGCCCATCGGACTGCTCCCACGCTAGCAGAGGGTGAGAAGAGGAAGGTGGTGAACACAGCTCCACAGCATGCAGATTAGATCATTTCCAACCAGAGGATGGGGGTTGAGGTGTACATGAGAGGGAAGTAGAGAGACATGGCAGGTCACTGTGAGATTCCTGAAATCAAGCCAGGAATGTGGCCAAGTAGATTGGAATAAAGGCATGGTGAATTCTAGAACCACTTAGCTCTTAAAAATTACAACAAACAACAATATTGTAAATAGCTAATATTTCTTGAGCATTTACTAGGAGTCAGACACTGTGCTTCAAGATTTGTCTCTATTGATCATCTCACTTAATTCTTATACTGACCTTATAAGAAAGGCACTGTTGGTATACTCTTTTTACAGATGAGGAAACTGAGGTTCAGAGAGGTTTAGGAATTTGCCCCAAACCCTACAGCTAGTAAATGTAGAACCAGGACCTGAAATTGGGTCTGTGTGATTCCCAAGTTTGAGCTGTTAAGCATTCTGATGCAGTTGGTTAATGGTAAAATCATCCTCGACTCTGGAATGGGTAGAATTTGTGTGGGATGTGTGCATGATTAGATAGAGGCCAGGCAAGAAGAGGGCCTTTTTTTTTTTTTTAAGACAGAGTCTCGCTTTGTTGCCCAGGCTAGAGTGAGTGCGCGTCAGCCTAGCTCACAGCAACCTCAAACTCCTGGGCTCAAGCAATCCTCCTGCCTCAGCCTCCCGAGTAGCTGGGACTACAGGCATGCACCACCATGCCCGGCTAATTTTTTATATATATATAAGTTGGCCAATTAATTTCTTTCTATTTATAGTAGAGACAGAGTCTCGCTCTTGCTCGGGCTGGTTTTGAACTCCTGACCTCGAGCAATCTGCCCGCCTCGGCCTCCCAGAGTGCTAGGATTACAGGCGTGAGCCACTGCGCCCGGCCAAGAAGAGGGCCTTGAAAGCCAGGCTAAGGGATTTGGGTTTGGTTCTAGGGGCATTGGAGAGCTATTAGATACATTACGGCATTACTATTGGCATCAGCAAACAAACTTTGGCAATAAACATTATGTATAAGATGCGTCCAGATGGAAGAGGCGGGCAGGAGTTGCTATATAATTTGCAGGGCCCAGCGCAAAATGAAAATGCGGGGCCCTGTGTTAAAAATTATTAAGACTTTCTAGATGGTAACAGCAGAGCATTAAACCAAGCGTGAGCACCTGTGAGACTGCTCAGATAGCATGCCTAAGAAGCCAGTCTTGTACATAGGAAGGAAGGCAGTCAAGAAGGTATCTAGTACAGGGAGGTGGGGAGGGGTAGGGGTGTATGTAGCATGGATAAGGTCAGGGACTGGGGTGGTGAGGGGGGGCTAGAAAGAATAGGATGGAAAAGTAGAACCAATAGGGTTTCATGAACGTCCCTCTCTCTTTGACCTCCCGGATTCAGTGACAACTCTGAGATCAAGTCTGAATGACTGAATGGAAGGATTAGAAAGGGGAGCTAATTTGAGAGCAAAATTGATAAATTTGCTTTGGAAACCTACTCAGTCCCACCTGCATACTTGGTGTTTACATGAGTATGAACGTTATTAATTCACACTGGATGCTGTCCCTTCAGTGACTCGGTCTCTTGCTTTGCCATGAAGCTATGTCTTGTTTCCTCCCTGTGTGAAGACAGATTTATTTAGTTTGTTCCAGGGAGCTAGAGGCAGGCCAAGTAAACTCTCTTCCAGTCTGCTTTCTTTGGACTAGAAAGGGAGTTGCTACATGGGCTGGAGTTAGGAGAATATATAGCAATAAATTCTTCCTCCCTCCGTGCCTAAGAGTTTGTGCAGATCCTGAAGATCATTCCATGTACACGGAGGTTGGGCGGCATAACAGATTCATTACCTTGACTTCCAGTATTCCCTATATTATTCTCAGTACTTCCTTGTCCTTGCTGTCCCTAATCTGCTCCTTAGGACACAGAGACACTCTGGGAGCCTTTGAATAGCTCCAGAGCAGACACCCTTACTCTCCATCCAGGTCACTCTGATAAAGGGACAGTCTGGACTCACGGGAATCAGAGAGGTTTCAGTCCCAGTGCAGCCTAGCAGACCAGTGCTAGGGCAGCTCCATGTTAAAGGACCAGAATGGAGGTGTCCACCTATCATAGCATAACCATCTGGACAGTATGGGGTCCTAAGGGGAGACGAATTTCATCAAATAGCCACCCTATGCTGGTACCCTACAAGCAAAGTAGGCCCTCCACTCCATGCAATTAAAACCCATCAAACACATGATCATAGGTTAGTTTCCCTGGTGAGAAGGGCCAGGGTTGGATGTAAGAGAGGAGATAGGTGCCATGGTGGATGATGTGAGTGGCATTGGCTCACCTCCTCCCTGATCCCCAAATTGCTGGGTCCTTGGTCTGCCACAGGCCTCAGAAACTTTTATACGTCCAAATAAGAGACCAAAGATTGAGCCTCATGCAGATTTCATCCTTTTGCATGGACTCAACTGTATTTTAGAAACAGAGAAAGTAGCTTTGGAGACAGACAGAAAATCCCCCATTTGCTACTTACTAGCTGTGTGACCTATGGCCAGTTTTTTAACTTCTTGGAACCTCAGTTTTCTTATGCACAATAAGAGCTAGTTAATAAAGTTACTGTGAAGATTAAATGAGTAAATATATGTCAAATACTTAATAGTAGTGTCTGGCCCGTATCAAATGTTTGATATATGTAAGGTGAATCATAATCTTAATCACAATGAGAGAAGCTGAGTGGTTCGGGTGTGTGGGCTGTGCAACCACCAGCAGCTGGGAGTCTGGCTTGTAAGCTGTCCTAGAGGACCTGCCTATCACTGCCACAGTCAGCAACCCTGGCTTATCCAGACTATAAAAGGGTTTTCTTGTGCCTTTTGATCTGGATGCTTTGCTGTCACCTTGTTTGCTCAGATGCTGCCCCAAGGGGGTGAGCTGGGGGCAGGCTTCACTGAGGAGTGTTTCTTTGCCATAGCCAAGAGCAGGGGGCAATTCTGAGTTTGGACACTGCCCCCCCCCTGGGGGGGGGCTTGTTTGTTAACCAGGGAGCCTCTGTCCCTGCAGAAAAGGACCTTGCTGCTGCCTGTCAGGTTTGACTTGGGGCTAGTTTATGAAGTGAGGTTGGAAGCCAAACTGGGAAGAAGTCAAGCCTGTCTTCAGTGCAATCTTATCTCTCTTTGTGGGGACCTGCCCCTCAGGTCCCCAATATTTTCATGAAATCCCTGGCTACATAGGGATCCTCGTCGTGATCATCCCCAAGCCTTTCTCTCTTAGGCAACTCCGCCAGTCCTAGACCTTTCCTAAATTCTGTTCCAACAACTTGCCTACTGAGGGACCCAACCTCTCAGGACCCTGCGTGGCTTTGAATATGATAACATGCTTTGGGTCTGGGTGTTATGACCAGTGATAACTGCACTACTCCTGCCAAGTTTTGTTCGCAATTCAGTAAGGGCCTCAGATGTCGCAGAAGAGGGAGCAGAATGTGAACTCTGACTCAGCAAGGCCAAGGAGAGGCATTTTAAAGCAGAAGGCTTTCATATTAATACCTGTCCATTCAAGCCCTGGTGAAAGTGGCTTAGACCTCTGCATAAGGCCTTTGGTCTTCCCTCTGCCTCCACCTACCCCTTAGAAAGGCCTTACTTTCAGAGGTGGGATATATTCTAGTAGGTCAGAGAACAAGCTCTGGCATCAGACTGCCTGGTCAAATCCCAGTTCTCCCACTTACCAGCTCTGTGACCTTGGGCAAGTTACTTCATCTTTTTCTGTTTCAGGATCATCATCGGTAAAATGTACATATAGTCATGTGTCGCTTAACAGTGGGGATGTGTTCTGAGAAATGCATTGTTAGGCAATTTCATCATTGTGTGAACACTTCGTAGAGTGTACTTACACAAACCTAGATGGTATACTCCTACTGCACACCTAGGCTGTATGGTACAGCCTATTGCTCCTAGGCTACAAACCTGTACAGCATGTGACTGTACTGAATATTGTAGACAAGTATAACACAACGGTAAGTATTTGTGCATCTAAACATAGAAAAGGTGCAGTAAAAAATACAGTACAAAAGATAAAAAATGGTATATCTGCATAAGGCAGCTCTATTATAATCTTATGGGACCACTGTTGTATATGAGGTCTGTCTTTGACCAAAACACAATTATGCAGCAGATGACTGGACTTCATAGGGTTGTTATGAGGATAATAAGTGAGTATAGTGCCTAGAACAGTGCCTGGCACGTGGTAAGTGTTACATAAATGTTTGTTAAATAAATGTGCAACCAGAGATGTCTGGCAGTGAAACTTCCTGCCTGTGAAAGGGCCAGCCAGAAAGCCACCCACTTCCTCAGGGGAGACAGTGAGCAGTGTCCAGGCTGGAAACTGAGTGGTCTTCATCCCTTACCAGTTCGATAAGAGTAACAGACAGGCTATGTCTAAAAGGCCATGAGGGGGTCAGACCCCGTGTGCATGGTAGACCTGGCTCATCAGCTGGGACACGGCTGTCTTTGGGAAACTTCTACCTGGGATAGTGCCCCAACTTCTCCTTGTATTTAGTAAGCTTTGATCCCCTTGCTTAGTTTTATTGTTTCCAGGGCCAAGGGACCTAAACTGACGGTGCCTGAACAAGTCAGAATGCATCTAATCTGGTGGGTGTGAAACCCAGCAGCCACCCAAGGAAAGTGGAAGTAAGCAGGGCTCTGAGGGATACATGTATATTTTTATAACGAAAAGGTTACAAGGCATCATAATGCCTGTGACGTGGAAAGAGTCATCTGCCTCTTCTCGGCAGAGACTGACTTAATGAAACAGCGTTTTCCCCATTGAAGGCTTGGGAATCTCAAGGAGCAAAGCCTGTTACCCATCTCAACCTCGCTTTAGTGGTGCTGAGCTCCTTTGCTGGGAACAGGGGACCTCCTCAATGGGGGCTTCGGTATGCTAGGGCTTCCACAGTGGGGCCGAGTGTACCACTGACCTCATATCTGTGAGCTGGTGGGGAAGGAAGGGAATGTGGCTGGGAGGATGGCCCAAAGAAAGCTATTTTGAAAAAGTAATTCAGAAAGTGTGGTGACCTGGGTTAGTTAGTCACTCAGCCAAAATGGAGCGAGCATGGGCTGCTGCCTCTAGGGCCACCAATTGCCTCCCTGCGCTGCATATTTTGTGTTACAGTAGTTCTCTCCCATCCACAGAGTTATACATCCCCAAACCCCAGTGAGTGCCTGAAATTTCAGATAGTACCAAATTTTATATATACAGTACTGTGTTTTTTTTTCCTATACATACAGACCTATGATGAAGTTTATAAATTAGGCTTAGTAACAAAAAATAATAAAATAATACAGTAATAACAATATACTATAATAAAAGTTATGTAAAAGCGGTCTCTCTCTCTCTCTCTCTCTGAATCTTATTATACTGTGCTCACATATTTTCAGACCTCAGCTGGCCACAAGTAACTGAAACTGCAAAAAGTGAAAGCATGGATAAGGTGGGGGTAGGGAGGACAACTGTATATCCAGGTTAGCACTTGGTTAATCATCTGGGGATTGCTATTGTTTTTCTTCGCATCAATCATTTTCTTGACAGGATCAGTCTTCTTTTTTTTTTTTAAACAACATATTATTTTATTTATTTATTTTTATTTATTTATTTAGAGACAGAGTCTTGCTTTGTTGCCCAGGCTAGAGTGCCATGGCGTCAGCCTAGCTCACAGCAACCTCAAACTCCTGGGCTCAAGCAATCCTGCTGCCTCAGCCTCCCAAGTAGCTGGGACTACAGGCAGGCGCCACCGTGCCCGGCTAATTTTTTCTGTATATATTAGTTGGCCAATTAATTTCTTTCTATTTATAGTGGAGACGGAGTCTCGCTCTTGCTCAGGCTGGTTTCGAACTCCTGACCTCGAGCAATCCGCTTGCTTTGGCCTCCCAGAGTGCTAGGATTACAGATGTGAGCCACCGCGCCCGGCCAGGATCAGTCTTTATGTGAAATGAGGCACATGTCTTAGGTTGAACCATATAAGATTGGTGAGTTTGTTGGTAAAATAGTCAAACGTTGCAATTCTGTGTGATTCTACCTACTATTTCAGTATGTAGCAAGTACTTGTTAAGCCTTTTTCTGTTTAAGTTGCAGGCAACCAGGATCTTACAATTCCCTTTCCTTTGACATGCAAAGGCAATTCAGGATAATAATACCATCTTTTATTGATGGAGCACTTAAGATTATATGTTTGGGGAGCTGTCCATACTGGGCCCTTTACATGGTCCATTGTTCTAGTTAATGCTCAGCACAGCCGTATGAAACAGTTATTATTTCCTCTTCCCAGACGAGTCTGTGGCTGAGAGATGCTAAATGGCATGTCTAAGTTCCCACAGCTACTGTGGAACGGGGATTTGAACCCAGGTCTCTTTCCATCACCCTACCTCTTTTCACTATTTGCATTTCTTCCTGCCAACTGTGTTTAGGGTTTTCCTTGACCCTTTGCTATACTTTTCACTTTCTAATGTTTAAGGGTTATTGAGGGGTTCTCCGAGCTCTGTGATCCCAATGAGCAAAAGAAGCTTGTCCCATTTGTTGTGTATAATGTTTCCAAACAGATTCCTACCATGAAGAAAGACTCCTGTGTACGTCTCAGACAATGGAAAGCTGTAACTATTGAGTTATATAACAGTGTTTAATCAAGTGGTTGCTTGTCACATATTAATGATTAAACCACTTCCTATACTATTAGTAGTAGTTATTTTCCAGGTGTTGGAAATTGATCATATATAGAGAGTATGGTCTGTGGCATCAGTGGATTTTGTGTTCATATGGCCCTACTTTATAGGAATTGTCTTGGTCACTAAACTCTCTCAGTGTCACAGTATAGATTTCACAACAAAACAATTTAGAAGTCAGCAGAACCCTTAGCGATCACGTAATCATAATCTCTCCCTCATTTTATAGGTGAGAAAGCTGAGGCTGAAGTGGGAAGTGACTTGTTCAAGGTCAGAAGGCTAGTTCAAAGGTAGAGCCAGCACCCAAACTCAGATATGTCTGACTTCTGCTCCCTTCAATATACCCTGCTTCCTCCAGCACTATTCTTATTTTATCGGTACTCAGATACCGAGTATTTATTGAATACCTGCTGCATGCCAGATTTTGACTCAGAGATGCTACATGACCTTCCTACGGTCTCTCTACAAGCACGGGGCATGGTTTGGAGGCCTATTCTCTAGTGTTTCCTACCAACCATGTTGCCGATCCTCACTGCAGCCCTGCCTTTCTCAGTGTTTTCCAGTACAATTTGGAGGAGGGTGTAGTTGGGGCCTAGATAGTCATGCTCTTTGGTGAATACTTACTGATGTGAAAAAGGGAAAAACTGACTCCTCTTTTGAGGATCAATTGAATGAACTCACTAGAGCTGTGGTTCTCAAACTTGAGCATGCATCAGGGTTACCTGGAGGAATGTTAAAACAGATCGCAGGGCTCCGTCTTTGGAGTTTCTCATTCAGTAGGAATGGGGTGGAGCCCGACAATTTGCATTTCTAACAAGTTCCCAAGTGCTGCTGGTGCTGCTGGTCCATGGACCACACATTGAGAACCACCATTGTAGTCTATAAAATGGGTATGATAATACTTGACCTCATTCCTCCCTACGGTTGCCAGAGCCACCTCAAAGTTTTTGAGGAGAATAGTTTCAGAGATGGCACGTCAGTTTTCTCCATCATTTTGAATGTGCAGAAATAGCTTCCATATCATATCTGCCATTATGCTTTTTTATAGCATTCTAGAAGAAAATCAGAAGAAATATTAGATCATTTAGTCCAGCTTCCTGCATTTACACTGGGATGTACCTAACCCATTTTAAATATATGCTTGACTCTTCCCTCCTTTTTGTTCATTTACCCCTTCGGTGATAATGATGAGAACCTTCTCTGTGTGTGTGCATGTGAACTAATCATCTCCTTATCCTAACTCCTCCCCTTGGATGCTCTAAGGGATTGCTCCCAGCAAATCTATCTGCACAGGGATGTGTGGGCATAGTTCCTAGCATAGTGCTTCGTGCATAGCAGGCACTTGATGCATGTTAGCTCCCTTTCCTTTCCCTTCTCAAACTGGTAATATCTCCTGATTACTCATGAGTCATCCTAACATTCCCCTCATCCCAAATGGGGCCTGTACCAGGAGAGAACAAAAAAAGTAAAGGCCTTCAGATGACATACTGATATTTTTGAAGATAATGGTTCTCAGCCCTGGTAGTACATTAGAATCACCTGGGTAGCTTTTAAAAACTAATGCCTAGACCCCATGTCAGACCAACTGAGTCAGAATCTCTGGGGGTAGGTAGGGCCCAGGCATCAGTATTTTTAGCACTCTCTAGGTGATTCTAATGTGCATCCAAGGTTGAGAACCACTGTTAGAAACAAAGCCACTTTTCCTTTACCTTCTTGCCTTTTAACCAAAGTTTCTCTAAGTCTGGGCTTTAGAAGGGATTCAATAAGGCAGTGGTTCTGAAGCTTTAGAATGCATCAGAGTCACCTCAATCATTAAGGTTTTCCCACCCCTAGAATTTCTGTTTCAGTATGACTGGGGTGGGGCCCAAGAATCTGGATTTCTAATAAGTTCCCAAGTGGTGTGGATGCTGCTGGTTCAAGGACTGCACTTTGTACACCACTGTTGTAAGGGAAGGGGCACACTTTTCTTCATCCACTACCCTTTAAAAGACAGTTGTGATGGGTGATCTTTTAACCCCAATCTCCATAACAATTTCCAAGCACTATAAGGGTGTGCGCACACGCAGCTGTGTTGGGGAGCCCTGTTTTAAAGTTACCAAGTTTCCATTTGCAAAGACAAGTGAAAGACAAATGGAGTGCATTAGGAGAACTAAACAAATGTTCTCCTGGGTAATAGGAGGAAGCCAGCAGCTGAGGAAAGAGTTAAATAATTTGGTTGTTTATCCTGATTCAGTCTCTGTAGGGCTTGGGCATCTTTGCCTTCATCTCCACCTGCCATGGTTAGAAGTGTCTTCTACGATTTAAAGAGGTTTATTGTTAAAGCACAAGGGCAAATTAGAGATCACAGGCCCCAAGAAAACAGAACAAAACAAATCAAAGCCATCCCTAATCCAGGCCAGCAGACGAGGAAGAAGAATGTTTTGGGTTGTTTCTGAATATCACAGTCAGCTTTGGGTAACACTGCCCAGTGCTTGCAAGCTTAATTATTCTCCACAAAGATGGGGGTGGGGAACAGCTAGACAGGGATGATGAGATAGGGAGGAAATTGGTTAGTCATTCTGTTTGCTCAGAATGACTGGCAGTGCAGCTCCTCCATTTGCCATCCATTTCCTCTTCTCTAGCAGATCAAAGGCAAGAACAGAGGCGATAAATGAGCCCAGCAGCCCTGAGATACCAATTACTTTACAAGTCTGCAGAGAAGCATCTCTGGGAAGTTGGAGTGTGTGTGTGTGTGTGTGTGTGTGTGTGTGTGTGTGTGTGTGTGTGTGTGTGAGAGAGAGAGAGAGAGAGAGAGAGAGAGAGAGAGAGAGAGAGAGAGAGAGAGAGAGGAAGAAACAGGTCCAACAATACCAACTTTAATAGTTATTCAGTCTTTCTTTCCTATGTTCATCTTGTATAGTCCAGGGTAAGGATGAGTTGCCATAAACTCTGGCCCAGCTAGGGGTACTCAGAAAGCTGGCAGGTCAGTCCTGATACCCTTTTTCTTCCTGGCCTCACATACTGGTATCTTAGATCATCTTTTCAGTTCCCCTCCCTCAGAATGACCACCAACTTACCTTCTTGAAAGCTTTGTTGAACCTAACTATGCATTTCTCAGGGTTTTAGCTTTTGCTATGTGTGTGTAAAGGGAGGTGAAAATGCAGTATAGCTTAATGGGAACTATCCAAATTCAGACTCCTTGGGTTTGAAGCCCAGCCTCACCTCCTATTTGCTGCATTATCTTCAACAAATCACTTCACCAATCGAAACCTCAGTTTTTGTCTGTAAACAGAGGATAACGAAAGAGCCTAGTATGAAGGGCTGCTGTGAGGGTTAAAAGAGATAATCCATTGAAAGCACTTAGCTTGGCACATTGTAAGTACTTAATAAATGGCAGTCCCCATTAAGCTATACTTATATCATTACCATTACTTTTACAGAGAAAGAGAGAGACTTCTGGAGCAGGAAGAAAAGCCCAGAGTGGTGACAATATAAACTAAATGTCTGAGGCACTACAAAATGACTATTTGGGGCCTCAATGATAGCATTTTCCTTGGGTTATGGCCACTAACAACATGGCAGAATTAAGCCTAGTGTTCACAGAGTCTGATGTGTAATGTATTCTTGGGAGGAGGGCTTTAGAGAGTAAAATTTCCAAGCAAAGGAAGGACTGGGCAGAATTTGCTTATGAGGGACCTAAAGTAGAAAGAAGCAGAGCTGACAGTGGATCAGCAGGCATTGGACCTTTCTTCTCCCTTCCCCATCCACACCCCAGCAGTGGCTGCAATACTTGCAGTTCTCTGCAAGTGCTCTGCTTTCTTTCCTCTGGCCTTTGAGCATGAGTATGCTCTTGTACCTTCTTGTACCAGCAGTTCTTTGCTTATGCTATTTCCTCATTCTGGAACACTCTTGTACCCACCATTCACCCAGTTAACACTTATTAAACCTTCGTTGTTTTCCCAATTCCCAGTCTGAGTCAATGCCTTACCTTCATGTTCTCATAGCCCTCAGTAATCACCATAGCATAAGTATAATAGCCATTAGCCACATATGGCTACTGAACATTTGAAATGTGGCTAGGATGAAATGACATGCACTGTAAATGTAAAACGCAGATCAGATTTTGAAGACTAGTACCCCCCCCACCCCACCCCCCAAATGATATAGAATATCTCATTAATAATCCTATATATTGATTACATGTTAAAATGATATTTGGGATACATTAGGTTAAATAAAATATATTGAAATAATTTCCCCTGTTTTATTTACTTTTTAAAAGGTAAGTACTAGAAAATTTAAAATTACAAATGTGGCTTGCACTCACTCCCCACTGGACACGTTGCACTAGACTGTCAGCTTCATGAGGGCAGAAATCTTGTCTGTCTTGAACAGAAGTGGCCAAAGAACCTATGAATGGGGCTCTGAATTAAGGAAATGCTGGCACTGGAAGGCATGTTAAAGATCATAAAAAATAATCCTTCCATTTTTCAGATGAGTAAATAGAGGCCTAGACAGTGGAAGCCTTCTGAGAGTGGTCATAGCAGCCACGTCAAGTTTCTTCTGTAGAATCTACTGATTGTTGGAAGGGCTGGCAGATGTAGCATTTGAAATTTGGTGAGTTTAAAATCTCTCATCAAACTTATTTTCTCATCTTTGCCATGACTACCTGCATTATGAAATAACTTATAGTCTAAAAATACTTTTATTCTTTGAGTTTTAGAAAAGAAACATACTTTGTATGTAACATTGGATACAACCTCTCATTTTTATCTAACAGTGAATATGCTGGTTCTTAAATCATGAATTTTGCTGAATTTCTCATTTTTCAGATGTATATTTTTTAAACCAATTGTTTAAGAGGTGAGGAACTTGGGCAAAGATGTGGCTCTCTTTCTCATTCAGCACATATAGTGATAGAATTATTTGAGACCAGACTTTTAAGGACAGACACTTAGAGGTTCTGGGTCAATGAGGGCCAGGATTCTTGAAAGCTTAGGAAATAACCTTTGATCTTTAAAGTCCTTTGATAAGACCCCCAAAAAGGATTTGATGAAGGAACACAAAAGGAAATGCAATACACTGAGGTCTCAAAGGAACATTACCTGAATGACATCCTTAGCTTAAATTTAAAAAACACACACAGCTTGTTCCTCCAGTGCTGACAGTATATTATCAGTGTGATGAGATGAGCAAGTATTATTTTTACAGAGGCAGAAAAAATAAAAATGGAATCTCTGGGGCCTGCTGGCAATGATCATATTGGACTTTCAGTGACTTAATTTAAAGGTACAGCTGCCTCATATGTGTCTTACCTTTACAGCTGGGGCCTGACTCAGATCCCTGTCGAATCAGCTTAAGTTATTTATTGAAAATCTTTTTTTTTTTTTCCATTGTTCATATTTCCAGGGGTTCAGGCACTGAGGATGATTTTTCTACTACAAAACAATCAATAACCTTACTGCAGCTCACTTTTCCCACTCACAACAGCAGTCAATTTCCAACTCTTCTGGGGATGTTTACCTAGTTGCCTGATATTTCAGGCTACTTGATGACTTCTATTTGCTGCTGGCCTTTCGAGTCTTTATCTTCCTCATTGCCACCTCCACCACACGGTCACAAGACAGTGGAGAAAACTGGCGGAAAATCAGTTTACTTTCTTGTTGTTAGATGCTGTGAGGAAAGGTCCGGTGTCAGCTGGGGTAGAAACAAACAATTGATTCTGCTGGCCCATGAAGAATTATCTGTCATCTATCCCTTTTTCTTTTCTTCCTGTCTGCCCCATCCTTACATACAATTGAGAACTGACTTGGTGGTCCAGGAAACCCTCTGGATTTGCAATATCGAATGATGTTCACTATGTCAACCCACACAGTAAATGTGGTAGGTAGGTAAAAAAAAAAAAAAAAAAAAGAAAAAGAAAAAGAAAAGAAAACACATAAAATCAGAACACAGAAAAGCCTCCAGATGATCAGTATAAGTGCTTCTATCTAACTTCTATAGTTGAGTCAAAACTGAAGGTTTTTTCTCTACCAGCCAACAGTACAATAGAATATTTATAAATTTAACCATTTATACAGATGTCTGGTACTGCCCCTCTGTTCTTGCATTAATCTCCAATGAGAAACTGCCCAGACTTCAGATTTCCCAATCCTAAACTGAGTAAGGATAGAAGTTCATACTCTCAGCCAACACACTACTTATGATCCTTTCGCTACCACCACCACCGCCACCACCCTGTTCCCTCTTGGTGTTCCCATGCAAAGGTGGAATCTAAAAGGAAGAGTAGCCGCTGAACAAGCAGGGAGTTGACTATACCTGCTCCAAAGATGAAGGCTTGTTTGCTATGCTGGCAGGTGTGTTTTATGTATTTTCGGGGATCAATAGGGAAAAAGAGCCTCCCATAAGGACACTAGAAAAGAACTCCTATTCTCTATCAAAAATCACAGAAGATTGGGATAAATAGAAATTAGAGTGTTACTTCAAACATTATTCTTATAGTATAAATACAGTATCTTCTCTGACACTAGGAGGCAAGGGTCATAGAGTTAAAAGAATGATTTCCATATTCTAATGGACTGTGTACTAGTTTATTGACCTTGGGTAAGTCATTGACACATCTTGCTGAGAAACCCAAAGCCTAGGAAGGTTAAGAATATCAGTTCCCCATCTCTTACAGAGTTGGTGTGAGGAATAAATGAATAATAATGTGATTGTGTCTAGCCAAGTAACTGGTACTTTATGAGTATTCAGTAAATGTCTGTAGTTTCTGAATGGGGACCCTAAAATGTCTGGCTTCATCAGGCCAAGGAGCTTGGCAGTCACACCTGGTTATACATTTTGGAGTAGATAAAAAGTTAAAAAGATTGGTGGGTAAGGAAGATACTGTATTTATACTATAAGAAGAATGTTCTAAGTCACACTCAGATTTCTATTTATCCAGATCATCTGTGATTTTTGATGGAGAATAGAAGTGCTTTTCTAGGACCCAGTCCATAAAATCATTAAAGTACAGGCAGAGAGGAAAGAACTTCTGGTTGAAAGGAAAAGCTGATTCTTCATGTGTATACCAAAATATGTCAAAATATAAATTCTCATGTCCTCCAAATAGTACATTAGAAAGTTAACAAGAACACAAGCTTCATGAGAGAGGGAAGTTGTATACAAATTTTTCACTGCTATATCTCCAGTGCCAAGAACAAAGCCTGACACATAGTAGGAGCTCAATATATATGTTGAGTGGATGAATGAGTACTCACATTTATCATTCCAGATAGGACATCATAACTAATACCTATATATTGCTTTGTAGTATAATTTTCATGAAATAGGATTATGGAATCTAGAAAAGGCATGGCTGTGAGAGGAAGGGAAGTTTATGGTAGTTTCAAAATTACAATCACAAAAGAAAATAACATCGGTAAGGCCTTTCATCTTGCCTCAAGTTCAGCAAAAGAAAAAAATATGTTAATCATCAAAGGATTTACTATAAATAATGTTTTATAGGGATAAGCTTAACTGCCGTGGATTTTACTGATAGCAAAACTAATTTTTTCTACCTTTTTATTGTTATTGTAACATTTATGTAGTCTGATTCCAATACAGTGAAGCCCTCTATTAAACCCATTCTTAGGGATTGTGGAAAAATTTCTGCAAACAGGACTTAGTTACTTTAAAGTTCTTTTCTGTCTCCTTTCTTCTTGGCCTTCTCTTTGTAGTTCTACCACCTGCCCCTGAAATCTGTTTCCAACCTTCAGCCTCTTGTGGGTTTCTCATAGTCCTTGGCAGATCCTTCTGACAAAGATCTGATTCTGTGACTTACAGCCACGTTGGTCCTGAACTGGCCAGATCCTGGCAAGCAGGTCTCAGACTCCTGTGAAAAATCTAAAAGGCTTCCTGTCAGAGACAGAAGTTGTCTGATTTATAAGTCTTCTTGTCCCTGGAGTCTTGTGTCAGTATCTACCATTCTGAATCTTTCCCTGGATGTGGCCTGCCATCCAGCTTCTAGAGTCTTTCACTGATCATTTGCCTGGATCTGATCTCTTATTTTATTATAATCTGTAGTTTCCATGAACTACCTGTATCTGGATTCTTCCTGACACATTCCTATATTCTGGTTCTACAATCTGCCTTCATTTACAGCTATACTTCAACATTTTCTGTGGTTCATGGCTCCCTTGCTGGATATCCTCATACCCTTGCTGCTTCTAACCCTGCCCAAGCTCCAGCAGAGGGGAAAATGCAAGGTGGGACCAGTCCAAATAAACGAAAATTTGCAATGGGAGTGAAGGCTGTTCCAACCAGCAATTTTATGCCCTTTCTCCATTTATAGATTTATGGCAATGGTGTTCTCAATCTCTAGAACTTTCTTCTATAGATAGGAATTCTGGTCTTGGAAGCTTTATCAAGGTCTAGACCATCTTAAAAATGAACTGGAGACCTTTATCCTAAGTGAAGTATCTTAGGAATGGAAAAATAAATACCATATATTTTCACTTATAAGTGAGAACTAATTGATGGGTATATATAGTCATACAAAGGGTATTGGAAACTAAGAAGGTGGGATGGTGGGAGAGGTGTGAGGGATCAAAAATTACCTATTGCGTACAATGTACACAATTCAGATGATGGGTATCCTAAGAGCCCTGACTTCACCATTATACAATTCATCTATATAACAAAAACAGTTGTACCCCATAAATCTATTGAAACAAACAAACAAACAAATACAAACCCTGCCTTCTTAGAGATGCATGTCTATCTCTGAGTGGAAGGAGATAGGACTAATAATTCCCTAAGTCCTATCTCTCTTGACAAGGAGAAGACCTTCCCCCATCCTTTCCGTGATGATTAATTTTATCTGTCAACTTGACTGGGCCATGAAGTTCCCAGATATTTGGGCAAACATTATTCTGGTTGGGTCTGTGAGGGTGTTTTGGATTCGATTAACATTTGAACTGACTGTGTAAGGCAGATTGCTGTCTCTAATGAGAGTGGCTCTCATCCAATCAGTTGAAGGCCTGACTAAAATAAAAGGCTGATTCTCCTGCAAACACAAGGGGATTCCTCCTGCCTGACTACCTGAGCTGGGACATCATCAGTCTTTTCCTGCCTTCATATTCAAACTGAAACATTGGCTCTTCTTGAATCTCAAGACTGTGGCTTTTGAACTGGAACTTGCCCATCAGCTCTCCTGATTCTCAGGCTTTCAGACTTAGAATGGAACTATACCATCAGCTCTCCTGGGTCTCTAGCTTGTAGGTCTTCAGACTTATCAGCCTCCATAATTATGTGAGTTAATTTCTTATAATAATTATCTCTGGAGAACCTTGACTAATAAAACTTCCTTCCATGGTGAAGCCTGGCTGCTCCATGAAGAGCAGGAGAAAAGATGAAAGAAAGTCTCAAGTGGTCTTATTAGACTTGAGAAAATATTTCACATTAGGGTGATTTTGGAGAAAGGAAGCTTTGTTAAGAATTGAGAGATCAAAGTTGTAATATTGACTCAGTAATTTACTGTGGCATGACTTTGGGTAAGTCACCTCCCCTATATTACTCCTATTATATATAGACAGAAATTGTTGTAATGGACCTGTCATTCTACACCTATGTCATATGTATGCTAAAATAAAAGTAAAGCAACTCAACATTACTATTAGGCAATAATATCAACTTGCAACATTTATTTTCTTTTAGCCAAAAATCATTTATTATAGTCTTCCCTGACATGATTCATTCCAAAAGCAACATGAATCCCTTGATTTCTTTGGTTTCTTTTAAATAGAAATAGGAGTACAATGCCTTCTGGGAAGAATGGTCTTTGTGTTTATGACAGACAGTTCAACAGAATTATATGCAGGGAATGGGTACCCAGATAATATGAGAAAACTCTAGCCACAGATAATAAAAAAAACCCCTATGGTTACCTAATTATGTCATTAGGTATATGCAATAAAATTTGGTATTTTATCTCCAAACTTGACATTGGAGAGAAACACAAAAATTAGCTGATTATGCCAATTATTGAAACTGCAGCTTATTAGGGCCCATAATGAAGATGATTTAATAGAATCCTCCAGTACAGGCACCATTCTGAAGGGATCAGTAGGAACAGATTTTGCTAGAATGGAAATCAAAATGTTTGGTGAGCAGGAAACATAGCTAACCAGTATCATGTCATAAATTTGTTTAATACAGTTGCTGCCTCACCATTCATTTTTTGTCCTGATATAAGTTACTTATAACCTAGTCATGCACCATCACATTTGGCCTAGTTAATACTTTGCCTCCCTGTATGGCTGTTTGCAATATTGCTCCTCCAATTTCTGATCTCACTAATCCCAAACCCAACATACCACTCAGTTGATGACTACGATAAAACCAATGGTCAACACTGGAGTCATGTGAGTAAGTTCCCCCTTCATGTGTGTCTTGTTTAAACTAGTCAATCCACAACTCTCACAGGAAAGCCTAAGGGATAATGTCCATGAAATTTAGTAAAGGCATAGTTCCACAGGTACTTCTTCCCCTTACCTCCCTCCCTACCCGCTGGCTGAGCACCCTGTCATCTCCAGACTTCCCATCAGCCTCCTATTGGCACCTCTAACCTCTCTGGGACCTGTGAGTAATAAACTTGTTTCATTTCATGCATTTTGGTTTCTTATCCTTATTGTGTCTCACCTGACACAAACTTACCATAGTGTTCTTCTCAATAATATTTAACATCTTTAACATATAACACACCATTTCCACAAGGAACAGCTAGAATATCAGTTCTGGATGCATCAGTGTACCTGCACCTCTACTCAGACTGTAGCTCTGCCACAATACCCTCCTTCTAACTTCTGAAACCCTTCCCACAGGCCATAGCACAGTTCAAGTCCAATCTCTCCTAGGAAGCAATCCCTATCCACCAAAGTCCCCCTGTGATTGTACCCACATACATGATTTGTCTCTAAGCACTTATTTGGTAATTGAAAGTAGAGATGTCAGAAGGCAATATATATTCTCTTCTTTTCAACATTTTGTGGCTTGGCTAGACATAGAAAGACTTTGGACAGATTCCTGGACCCTTCAGAATCTCCATTTCTTTGTCTTTGAAATGAAGAATTTGAATCAGAGCTGTGGTTTTCAATCTTTTTCTTTTGGCCATGGAACCCTTTCTACCAACAATATATGTGGAACTCCAATATAAAAATTAGGATAAAAAGTTTATTTAAATAATGCAAGACCATGGTCCTAGAGTCTCCTGGGTGCCAAGAACTCCCTTAGACCCCTTTTCAATGCCAGTTTGAGGCCCTGCTGTGGAACCTTATAAGCTTTATGAAAGAGCGTAAAAAACTTTGGATTTAGATGATCTCTAAAGACCCTTTTTAGGCCCTATAGCCTATGCTTCTATGTGCATGTGTAGGGTCTTGGGTGGATTGCAATATTCTTAAGGGCAATGATTGTGTATGACATTGAGTTTCTAGATTACATATTGCCTTGTGGAGAGAGGGTGCTATAGTAATATATGTGGGCCAAAGAGGAGGGCAAGCTCCTCTGGAGGCCTTTAGTCTTCTGTTCAATAATCTGAAGGAGTTTTTGCCTTTTTCCTAAACTAAGGAGATGGAAGCAATGGCTACCACATTTCTGCCCTTGTTCTTGAGACTCTGAATTTTCCCTTTAGTGACCTTCTCTAAGTTTAACCTTCTAGAAGCTCTAGTCTTGGTAGTATTAGCAAATTTTTTATTTACACAGTGAAGATGATTCAAGTATTCTTGGAATCAAATCATACTGGTATAATTTGAGAAATACAGCCTATCTCCTTTAGGAGGAAAGGAATGCATGTGTGTATGTGTGTGTGTATATATGTGTGTGTCTCTATGCATACATGTGTGCATATTTGATAAGTTTTGTGGGTTTAGTTATGCTTCATCTTTCAAAGTACAGGGGTCAAAGTTTAACTACATAGGTTTGATAATAGGAGAAAATGTACTCAGCCCTGAAAGCAGACTAACTTGCAGACCATACAACAAATTATCTTTCCTAGATCCCCTTTTATGAGTACTCCCAAACCATTCCATACCAAAGAACCCATCATCATGTTTCAAAATATAGTTTGATTCACTACATTAACATAGTAACTATTACATACCCAATGGCATTTGCATACTCTGTTTATTATATGCATATAAATCACAGAGGTTTACTTTTGAGGGAATCAATCTTAGAAAAAGCCAACAAGGAATATGTGGGATCTCCATCTCAGGTGCTGGGCTTGAATCTTTTTGGATTAAGCAAATGGGCTGACCTCTCAAGGTCCCTCAAATATCCACATGTCCATGATTCTTTTCTTCTTGCTAGCAAAGTTGTGAATGGTCCTTCACTGTTAGCTGAATAATTTGTTTCATGTAAGTTTAAAACTGGAAGGAATACTCAAGTCCAACCTCCTTATTCACTGTATATACACATAGGCCCAGAAATATGGTATGCTAGTGAGTAGAAAAGCCAGGGCTAAACTCAGTCTTCTAACTTTTAATTTGTTGTATTTTCTGCTAACAGAGCTTCTTGTCTGTCAACTTTTAAATTGAGAGAAAATAATAGGTACCTACCTACATAACCTAACGTAGGGGACCCTTAAATGGTAATTGAAATGAGAAGAAAGGTAGAGATAATGATTCATTTTCATGACAGTCTCATCTTTAAAAAGGAGTCCCTTTCTATAAAATAGAGTGGAATTTTAGGTGATAGAGAGTAGGAATGAACATTTATTGGTCATTGACCATGTGCTTGGGATTGTGCTAAGCACTTTATATGTATCATCTTGTGCAATACACACAACCATCCTACAAGGTAAATATTATTATTTATAAATGAGAGCTGTAAGCCTCAGAGAAGAAAAATGACTTGCCAAAAGTTGATAACTAGTAAGTGGGAGAGCTGGGATTTGAACCAACATTGGTCTGGATCTACACCCACATTCTTGTTAGTCACTACAGCATTATGAATCCTGGAGCCTTCTGAGGAGGATTAAAAAAAAAAAACATTATTCTTCCTGCTCAAATGACTTCATTATGATTCATCTATTAGTTAAGCTCCCTTTCAATGTGGATACCTTTGGTTTCTTTGGGGCCAATAGAAAAGATAGGGATTCTGGGGTGGATTTTCCCATCAGCCTCATCTTTCTCTCATTCTGCTGGTCTCTCCTGGGGGAATTTACTTTTATCCCTTCTTACACAGGATGTTTCACCAGTTGAAAAAGCATTGCTCTGGGTACTTTATCACCTATATAATTGATTAGGTAGCTTTTGTAATTGAAGTTTTGGTTTGTTATCCTTCCTCATCAATAAATTCGAATTAATTTTTTATTTTGGAAGTGAGGTGGCATGGGAGGGAGAGAGCATCTGTTATTGGACTGAAGAAAAATAACTAGTGTTAAGTACTTACTGTGTGCTGGGCATTGTGCTGGGCATTTTTTTTTTTTTTTTTATCTATCCCACTTAATCCTTACAACAATCCTGCGGAGTTATACATCCACATTTAACAGAAGGTGAAACTGAAGTTTAAGAAGGCTAAGTAAATAGTATGTGGTCACATGGGTATTAAGGGGAAGAGTTGAAATTTGAACTCAGGCCTTTTTGACTCCAAAACTTAAAGTCTATTTCACGATACCACTCATTAAAAAACACAGTTACTGGGCCGGGCGCTGTGGCTCACGCCTGTAATCCTAGCTCTTGGGAGGCCGAGGCGGGCGGATTGCTCAAGGTCAGGAGTTCAAAACCAGCCTGAGCAAGAGCGAGACCCCGTCTCTACTATAAATAGAAAGAAATCAATCGGCCAACGGATATATATATATATAAAAAATTAGCCGGGCATGGTGGCGCATGCCTGTAGTCCCAGCTACTCGGGAGGCTGAGGCAGAAGGATCACTCAAGCCCAGGAGTTTGAGGTTGCTGTGAGCTAGGCTGACGCCACGGCACTCACTCTAGCCTGGACAACAAAGCGAGACTCTGTCTCAAAAAAAAAAAAAAAAAAAAACACAGTTACTGACTTCTATAGGAGTCCTGATAAGCATGGAAATCTCGGTCTTTCTCTGTTGCTTCTAAATCCTGGTGCCATCTCTCTGGAGGTTCCCCTATGACAGAATGAACACAATAAAATATCTTCTCCAGAAAGAAAAAGGAGCAAAAAGTATAGCTCTTTGAAACATGCAATTAAAGAATTATTTCCTGTTTCCTCCTGTCCCTGACTAGAATGAAAGGTCTGAGTAATATCTCCCCTGCCTTGAACCAAGGACAGGCATCTGTGAATGGCTTCTTGGCAAGGAAAGTTAGACAGTGTTTTTATCGTCATTTTAACTGTCAACATTCCTTCCAACCTTACTGTTTTCAATTCCTGCACCTGCTAATTGGCTAATTTTGTTTTCAGTTTGCTGAAGCTGTGTATTCTTAATCATGTTAATAGGAGCAAGCTATTTTAAAAATTAACATTTAAAACACGTACTGAGCATGAGGAAGTTTTTAAAAAAATAATTTTTGAGGTGAAATTCATGTAACATAAATTAACCATTTTAAAGTCAACAGTTCAGTGACACTTAGTACACTCACAATGTTGTATAACCATTCACCTCTATCTGGTTCTAAAACATTTCTCTTATCATAGAATAATACCCCTAATCCATTAAACTATTTCTCCCCATCCCCCTGCCCACTCTACCCCAGACCCTGGCAACCACCAATCTGCATTATATCTCTATAGATTTATCTATTATGGATATTTCATATGAATGGAATCATATAATAAATATGTGAGTTTTTGTGCTTGGCTTCTTTCACTTAGCATATTGTTTTCAAAGTTCATCCATATTGTAGCATGTATTAGTACTTCATTCCATTTTAAGGATGAGTGACACACACACACACACACACACACACACACACATACACACACACACACATACACACACAGAGCAAAGGAAATAATCAACAGACCAAGGAGACAACTTACAGAATGGGAGCATATATTTCCAAACTCTACTTCTGATAAAGAATTAATATCCAAAATATATAAGGATATACTTTGGTGTCATATCTAAGAATCATTGTGAAATGAAGATTTAGCCCTATGTTTTCTTATAAGAATTTTATGGTTGTAGCTATTGTATTTAGGTTGTTGACCAATTTTTAGTTTTTTTCTTATATTAACTATAAATCCCAATGATAGTTTTTGCACACATGGAAAATCTCATCCTCCAATTCATATGGAATTATGGGCCCCCAAATAGCCAAAACAATCTTAAAAAATAAGAACATAGTTATATGTTTTTTATATGATGTGAGGCACATACAATTTCATTCAGTAGGGACCATTCTTTCCCTACTGAATGATTTTGGCACCTTGTCGAAAATTAGTTGGCCATAGATGTATGGGTTTATTTCTGGACTCTCAATTCTCTACAATTGATCTATATGTCTATCCTTATGCCAGTATCATACTGTTTTTGATTACTATAGCTTTGTAGTTGGTGTCAGGGTAATGCAACACAACAAGTTAGGGAGTGTTCTCTCCTTTTTATATTTTTTAAAACCATTTGAGAAAGATTGCTTTAATTACTAAATGTAATTAAATTACATTTAATTAAATGTTTGATAGAATTTACCAGTGAAGCCATTAGGTTCTATGTTGAGAGGTTTTAAAAATACATATATATATTTATCTTTTTTAAATTAGTGATTCAATCTCTTTACTGTCCAGAATTTCTATCTCTTTTTAAATAAATTTGGTAATTTGTATGTTTCTAGTAATTGGTCCATTTTATCTAGATCATCTAATTGGTTGCCATGTAATTGTTCTTAATATTCTATTATAATCCTTGTTATTTTCTATAAGGTTGGTTGTAATGGCCACACTTTCATTTCTGATTTTAGTTATTTGCATCCTATTTCAGTTTTTCTTTGTCAGTCTAATTAAAGGTTTGTCAATATTGATCATTTTAAAGAACCAAATTTGGGTTTCATTGAGTATATTATTTTTCTGTTTTCTATTTCTATTCTATTTTTCTGAGTATATTATTTTTATTTATCTTTGTTTAACCATATCACTATTATCTCCTTCCTTCTCCTAGCTTTGTGTTTATTTTGTTCTTCTTTTTCTACTTCCTTAATTAATATGTAAAGTTATGCTGTTTATTTGAGATTTTTCCTTTTTTAAATGTGGGAGCTTACAGCTATAAATTTCTCTTTTAACAATGGACTTCCTCAGGGGCCGTTTCTCTTTTTTTCCATGTGAATGGGCCATACTTTCCTATTTCTTTGTATGCTTTGTGAATTTTTATTGAAAACTGGACATTTGAATTTTATAATGTGGTAACTCTGTATATCAGATTTCCCCCTTCTCCAGGGTTCACTGTTTTAGATTGTGGAAGGCTATAGTCATTATTTAATGACTTTTCCAAACTATTTTTGTAAAGACTGTATTCTTTGTCACATGTGGTCAGTGAAGTCTCTGTTCCTTTATCTTGTGTTAGCTAGTGTTTTGACAAAGATTTACTTGAACTCCAAGATATATTTATATGCATATCTATATATCTATCTATCTGATTGGCTCTGTTCTGTGCTGGAGTATTCCTTCAACACTTAGCTAGTCTGTTTACAACTCTGCCTCAGCCTTCATTTCCTGATTGCACTGAGCTCAGAGGGCAGCCAGAGGTGAAAGCTTAGGGTCAGTTCAAGTCTTTTCTGAACCAGTGTCCTATCTTGGGCATACATATGGCTTTCTAAATTCACCAGTATATACAGGTCATTATGAATATCCTACTTTCTCAAATAAATCCTATCTTTAAATTTTCCTTCTGAGCTTTAGGTGGTATATTATTTGCCTCAACCATAATCTTTTGCCCCCAGGAGGGTGAGGGATTTTAATTTGCCTTACAATGTTTTTGAGCAATGTCCACTACTTTTATACCCTGAATGAATTTAGAGTTAGGTGAAATGAAGATGTGTGCCTTACATCAGTCCTTTGGAGAACTCCTAGAAAAGTAAGAATAGCCAAACACAAAAATTCTTTGATAAGGTCTGCTCTGCTCCCTATGGAATCAGGGACCAGGGTCCCATGCAAGGGGATCATGGATTACCACTTTTGAGACCACTGCTGAACTGCTGAAGATGTGGGGCAAGAGCAGAAATAAATATCACAGAACTTTCCTACTATGTGGAAGTTGCCTTTTTCTTAATTCAGCATTTGCTTGGTTTCTATAAATCTCTGACTATTTTCCAGAGTTTTAACAAAGTTGGTTGTGACAGTTTCTTATTGTTTTCCTGTTTTTCTGTGGAGGGATGGGAGTTTGGAGCTGCCTGTTCTGCTATTTTGCTGATGTCACTCTCATCAACAAAGTTTTATCTGGGCCACTGAATTCAGGCACAGGGCTTGTTCTGGAAGGCTTGGTTTTAGAAGGCTATTGCTTCTGCCCACCACACACCTTTCTCTTCACAGATACCCTTAAAAGGAACCCTGGTCTCCATATGTCTTCCCCACACAGAAATCCTTGCATAGACTTAGACCTACAGGTCACCCATGGGCATTTGAGTGCTGATGGGTGGTGGGAAAGATTTGTTAATAATTAAGGCAATGGGAAGGGAAGTCAAGCAATGTTTCAAAGTCTGGTGACAAAATTGCAGTCTTCTCTCAAAATGTGTCCCCAAAGGTGGCTTTCACTGATGTATTTGTTGTCTCCTTGGGTTGTTCTTTCTTCCTTCTTTCTCCATCAATTGTAAACATTCTTTGTGCAATGGAAGATATACTTCCTTGTTAGGCACAGCTATTAAATATTATTACATTCCCATCATCTTAGGTAATTCCCCTGATATTTAGGTTTACCTGATGGGTCTTCTTCTCTCAGTCTATACTTATCCCTTTTTTCAGTTCACCTACCTTTCCTAGTCTGGACTCTTTAATGCTAAAAACCCAGATCCATTCAAAGTTTACTCCTTCTGCTTCTCTAACCCCCATGCCCACCACTGCCACCAAAGGATGGACAGAAAGAGTTAATCATATTTTGCTCTATCTGGCTTACATTGGTTACTCCCTCTGGAATCTGACCTTTTCACTTATTGGGAAATTTATGACAATTTTCTTTTGTCATCTTGATCTTATCTTTATTCCCCTAAATAATTCTTGCAGCATTGCCCTTCCTTAAATGTACTTTTTAAACCCTTACAATAACTCTTAGAACTAAGGCATACAATTTTCTCTTTGTCTTAATTATCTTTTCCTGTGCTCTGGGTTCATTATTCTTACCCTTTTCTAAAGTTTCTGAACTATACCTTACAAACATAGGTAGCTTCTGTTTCTTTAGCATTTTCAGAAAATGTAGGTTATGGACTTGTCAGACAAATTGTCAAAGCTGCAGTTGCTGCAGGTGAAATGGAAACTAAGTGCTGAATCTGCAGATGAGAAATCATACTAATTGCCACATAATCTAATTGGACCAACATTCTACTGCAAAGATGCATTGTGGGTGATTTTCCTTCACTTTTGGAAGTGTCTAAATTTGCATTAGATTTTATATTGGAAACTCACTTCTAATATAAGAATGTGGACACTTTATGACCCCCTAGAAGCATACAAAATATGCAATTAAAAACAAAGATCCCCCTTTCTTCCAAGAGATGAAAAACTTGGCAAAACCATGTACATGTATTTTTCCACTGAAAATGGGAGTGTCAGATGCAAAATCATCATCTTCTTCCACAAAGAGGTGACGAAGGCTATAAAGGATGAGGTCAGAATGAGTGAAACCTCAGCAATAGATAGAGCTCCTGAGAAAGGAATCTATCTGGATAGCAGAATTTTTTGGAGTATAAATTTATCTCTTAGCATTTCAATGATTTTTAATTTGACCACTTTGTTTAGAATGTTTTCTAATGTGTATTACACACTTCCTTGCCTTCTTAGGCAGAATATATGGAATATAATTTAATCTCTTCTTGATGACTCAGGTTCCATGCTATGATTTTCAGCTTCTCGGTGTGCTGTATCCAATGATGCCCCCAAGGCCTATTACAGGAAATAAGAATGTTTCTCTAACACTAAATGTTCTCAGACTGCAGAGAGTTATTTTGTTAGCTTTTCCTAGTTTTTCTCTCTCCCCTCTTGCTGTAAGTGTTCTGTTGTCTTTGTTTTAACATCCACTGTCTAGCTTTCAAAATGATGTCTCTAATCTTTTGGTAAGATTGGAAACAAAACATGCAGACTTGGTTAGAATTATGCATAAAATGTAAGTGTATAGATTCCAAATCAAGTCCTTTAGGGCCTCACCTTGAAGAAAGCACATGAGTTAAAATGCATGGATTTGGTGCTCAGATACCCTCTTTGCATAGCCCCTGGTTCTTAGGTATGTTGCAGATAAGTCCACTGATGTTGTAAGGTGAGGTTGGGTAAGGTTAAAGGTCACTTTGTATAGTAACATTCGAGTTACTATAAAGCCAGAATGTAGTTGCCAATGTGCTTCATGTTGCCTTCCACTGTTCTAAAATTATGCTCTTATTATTTCACCTTTTTTTTGAGAAATATTATTAAAATCATAGCTGAAGGCTACAATTTAAACATCAGTGGGTTGTACCCCTTTCCTGCAACCCTCGTTTCTAAACTCAAGAGCATCCTGTGCCTAATGCCCAGGACTCTTCAGGCTTTCACTTAGAGATCTTGCAGATGGAGGAGATAAGGTAGCCAGCAAGGGGTAAAGTACAGTTCCTTTTATTTTTTATTGTTTTGCATATGTATCAAGGAGTGTATGGTTTGGTCACATTGCTCAGTTTGAACATTGCAACCAATACAATCTCTAACTCAGCAGATGCTCTCTGGGAGCTTGGGTGAAGAACACATCTTTCTTTGGTTATTATCTTAAGGAATAACCATGATAGGAGTTTCCCCTCACGTTTGTAGTAAAATAAAACACATGTGCAGATCATTTGACAAAGCTATAGGTTTTGTTCAGTTCTTTTATCTATCCCAAAGCTGCAGGGAACCTCTATTACCAATATGCAGAGGCTAAAATCAACTGGAAAAAACAGGGACAATGAAAACAGCAGATCTATGCTGAATCAGAATCACAGATTCAGTGAGGGGTATTCAGATGTTAGCAAGTTCTGTGTCTGCCCACTTAATTCAATCAGTGATTTATGTTATCCCTACTTCTGGGTCCAAATCATTTTTTATGAAAAATACAAATAGCCCGATGTGACCTTGGCATTCACCTGAGTACTGAATGTCTTGGGAGGGAAGGCAAGCACAGATGAGTTCTCTATTGATATATCTGCTCCTACATTGCTTCCCTAATTATAGTCCTTTATAGGGGACCAGATGGCCATTAATTAAGGAGGCTCTCCAAATAAGAGGCCTCAATGGACAGAATCTTCTTGTACTCTACATCTAACAGATGCTTAATTTAACTAGCCTTTCAGTTATGATACCCAGGGTTATGGGGTACCTCCTTTTGGGATGGGATATTTGGAACATAGAGAAGGCCCTGAAAAGGTGATACCTCACATAACTAAATTCTTATTACCCGGTAGCTATCAATCAAGAAACCATGACCATGCAGCTCTTTTGTAGGTCTTTCAATCTAGCGAGAATTGATGTGTACACACATGACCCTGAGACTAAATCGTAAAAGGAACCTTAATTTGTGTTTAGTGTAACCACTATACTGTTTTTTTTAATATCAGTTTCAGCTCATTGAGAACTTTTCTATAAGCTAGACTCTTGATGATCTAGACCAGCGGTCCCCAATCTTTTTTGCACCAGGGACCAGTTTCATGGAAGACAATTTTCCCACAGACTGGGATGGGGAGATGGTTTCCATTTGATTCAAACACATTACATTTATTGTGCAGGCAAACCTCTCTGCTAATGATAATCTGTATGTGCAGCTGCTCCCCAGTGGTAGCATCACCGCCTCAGCTCCACCTCAGATCATCAGGCATTACATTCTCATAAGGAGCGTGTGACCTAGAACCCTCGCATGTGCGGTTTACAGGAGGGTTTGTGTTCCAATGACAATGTAATGCCGGCAGCTGATCTGACCGGAGGTGGAGCTTATGCAGTGATGCAAGCAATGGGGAGCGGCTGTAAATACAGATAAAGCTTCACTCACTTGCCCACCATTCACCTTCTGCTGTGTGGGCTGGTTCCTAACAGGCTAAGGACCAGTACTGGTCTGCAGCCTGGGGCTTGGGGACTACAGATCTAGACCAATCCATTTCTGGACCCCGACAGATAATTCAGTATTCATTAGGTAGATGGCTAGTTAAGATTATACACTTAATAAACTGATAAATATGCATGGTATACACGGGGAAGTTCAATGACATGAATCAGCTGGAGTCTGACCCTTCCCTGCTTGATCGAGACAGACTTGGGAGACCAACTGATACACAATGAGGAGAAGGATAATAGGGAATTACTGACTTTATTAGTCTGTGTGAGCTGGAAAAAGCTATGATACATACTCTGATTAACAGAAAAATAACTTAAGTGGTCAAGAGAGTTGAGTTTTAGGCCCAGCTCTTCCATTAACTGCCCACATGACCCACAACTCAGTTTCTTTACTACAAAGTTATGATATCTTCCCTCACCTATCTCACAGGCTTGCGAGAAGATCTTAGTTTGGGCTCTCCTAGAAATAGACCCTGAGACAAAGATTCAAGTGTTTGTAGTTTGTTTGAGAGTTGAAGGAAATATTGGCAGAAGAATGGGGCAGTGAAACAGGGAGGGAAGCAGGCAGGTATTAAAAGAGAGAATTATCTAACTCATTACCACAGAGAGTGACGGGGCTTAAGCCATCTGGGAAAGTCTTCAAGGCAATATAGATGTTTGCTGTAGAGTTACCCCATCTGAGGGGGGGAGGGTACAACAACTCCTATCAGTCTTTGGTTGGGGGCCATTAATTCCTCAGCATGTCCACCCGCCACACGGGTTGGCAAACCTGGCTTTGGCACCCAAGGAAAGTCCTCAAGGAAAGAAATGCAGGTGCTGGTAGTAGGAAGTTGGGATGCCATGCACTGAAGTGGTAAGAGTGAAGAGATGTTAGTATGATAGCATCTGTTATATTTTGCACAAGGGTATAAGTGGATATATTTGTATAAATAGAAGTTGTTAATAATTGTAAGCATTAGAATGATAGTCACTGGCTAATAGCTATCAAATGGAGGACAGAGAACCATATGGCTGGAAAGAAATGGAAATTCTAATCATAACATCTATGGAACACTCACTATGTGTCAGAGAACACTCACTATGTGTGTTATGTGTTTTAAATACATTGACTCATTTAATTCTTTTTGTAAGCTAAATATTATTATCTCTATCTTACAGAGGAGAAGACTGAGGCTCAGAGAGCTGAAATAAGTTGCTCAATGTCACACAGCTAATAGTTGGCAGACTTAAGATTTGAATCCTGGCAGTCAAATTTTCCAGTCCACACTCTTAAAAACACTATATTCTACTGACAACCCAGGGGAAAGGAGCTGACATAGGTTCTCTGATGACCTTGAAGATCCTATCTCTTTAATTTTTCATTTACAACTGACTGCCTCAGCTGGTAAAGAGGATTTAGGATATCTTGCTGAGCTTTTGTTTGCTGATTTCCAGACCAGTGCCTTGAAAATGACAGAAATCTCTGATCTATTTTTTTTTTTTTACAGGTTATACTGCATATAACTCTGTAGTGGGAAAGAAATCAACATGTTTTATGAGCGTGGCTCTTCTTATTGCTGAAAGGCATTTTACACCTTGATTCTCTCTTGTTCTCAATGGTCTTAGGTAAACTGGTCAATCTGGAAAATATTTTTGTTTTATTGTTACTTTGTGGGCAGAAGGTTGACTACTCAAATGCAAATCAAATAAACTAAGCTTAATTTTCATATCTCAATCCATTCAGGGGGAGCAGCATGAGGAAGGTGGAGTGTTAAGAATTAGAAACTAATTCTCTATATGCAGACTATGATGAGATTGATAGATGCTTGCTGCCGATATGACAAGTGCATATCTTATCTGAAAATTGTCTTCTGCAAGGACTTTAGTATAAGCCTTCTGACTGTGTCCATTAAATAACAGTTTTGCAATCAAGTTTCCCAAGTGATGCAACAGTCATTAAATGCAAGATCCATGAGAAGGGAAGATAAATGGTGCTGAACATTTGGAGGAAAAATAAAAGGTGCCACATTGGACCTGGGGACACTGATGTTATTGATGGGCTCTGTTCAGTTGCTCCAAGAGGCAAGGATGTCTTTTACTTTAACTCTTTTCATCTATCTGGGACCGTATCTTCTGTGGTCTCTTCCATACCTGTACTATTATCCTTCAAGGCTCACTATGCCAAACAAAACCTATCACCCTTTTCAACTATGTTCAAGTTTCTATTAGTGCTAATGGCTTTCTGCTCCTTCTCCTTGGCTTACCTCCTCAAGGTCATGGTCCCTTCCTTTTCTTCTGGTCTCATGGATTGGCCCTCTTCAGTTCCCCACACCGGACTTCTCTTCTGTCACTACTCCTAATTACAGACCTTCTGTGGCTCATGTCTTTATTTTTAACTATTAGAGCCCAGTCTCCATACAGGCGCAGATGAAAAGTGTTATAAGCTGATGATCTTTTCCAAACCCTTTGCCTTTAAGACAATACATAATATAACTTGGCTCTATTTCTCCACCCTAATTTCTCCTTCTTCCAGGCAAGTCCCTGTCTGATCTGCAATCCTACCAGGTTTGTTCTCACCTCTCTGCCTTTGTGAGCCTTATTCTCTCCTCCTCAACTATTCTTGCCTCTTGTATATAGTTACATAAAATCTATCCACCCTGTAAGTTCTCCTCCATGAAACTTTCCTGTCTACTATTAATATAATCCATGGAACTTCATAGTGTCTGCAATTACTCTTTTGAATATGTACTTGTGTGTATATTATACTAACATAGAAATGTTTCACTTAAGAATCTCATCTCCTCAACTGGATTATAAACCTCTTGAGTAAGGAACTGTGGTTTACATTTCTCCTGGGTTCTCACAGTGCTGAGCACTGTGCCAAACCTAGATAGTCTCACCTTTAAAGTTGACTGATAATGTGGACATTGTTTACTATAATATGCCAGTGTATCTGTAATATAACAATTGAACATTTTTGTATAAAAAGCCCTTAAACATGTGGGTTCTTTGAGTTGCTCTTTTGGTGTAAGCTTAGGTTTATATCTCTTAGCTCAGAAACAAAGGAGCCCATCTATGGCAGAAGGTACTCTGTGGATGTTGCAGGTCTTTAGGGATTCGCTAGGGAAATTCATCACATGTAAATTTCAAGTTACACTAAGCCAGCAACTCCCTTTGGAAATACCTATTAGAAGGAGAGATATTTCTATATTTTTAACACATAGGATGAAAACTTACCTCATTCTAATAGTAAAAAAAAAAGTTATAGGACTCTGTGCTCTCTGTTGAGATGAGGCAGAAAAGCTAGAGATAGGAAACTCAAAAGGAGAAATGGTCTTGCCTACTCTTTTCTCATTCTTGAAGTCTTTTTCCTTAAAGCTTAGAGAGAAACTGATGAGGAATAAAAGGTTTTTTCCACTTGAGCTAAAGAGCTCTTTTGTTGGTAAGTCAAATAGAAATCTTGAAACCATGTGTCGGGAAGGAATTTGATTTAAAAATATTTAGAGTGAAGTAGAAAGGAGCATTCTAATTATAGTCTGAGGATGAGACCAAGCTTTAGTTAAACTGCAGTTAACAGAGATTATTTTGAATTACAACAAATTGTATATTTTTATTTTCTTGAAATGATTTTATATGCCTGAAATTTAAATACATCTGAATATATTATTTAAAGTAATATAGACTAGCAAACTTTAATACTCTTTATAAAAGTGTAAAGTCCTGGAAATCCACAATTTTTGTCATAGTCTAAGGTAAGTTAGACTTAGTTTAAATTTGGTCATTCAAACCACTTACCCAAGGAACTTACTGCCACCTGTTGTTCGTGTATCTGAATTACATGAAAAGTGCTGGAAAGGGTATTTGAGTCTCTTGAGGGTTGAACTATATAATTAAACATATAAAGTAACATTTGTCATCTACACTGACATCTCACGAGCTATGGGTCATAACTTTATGAGACACTGGTATATGACATTCTTAAATGAGAGATAATAATTAGAAGAGACAATTATCATAAAAGGAAGAAGGCTTGGATTTTATTCCAGCTTGGGAAAATGTCTTAACTCCCCAAACCTCAGTTACCTCACCTATAAAACAGAATGATGATAATGAATGTCCTTCCATACAAAGATGTGAGAATCCAACTAGAGACTATTTTGTGAAAGAGCTTTGTAAAATTATACATAGCATATGCCTACTCAGTGTTGCCAATGCGAAATGCTGAATAGCAGGTGAAGCAGCATGCTGTCATGGACACAATGAATATTAAAAACTACAGTTTGCTTTCTTCTCATATCATTTAAGTCTCTTTTAATATTCTTTGTGCTATTATGTCTTGGGAAATTCTATGTGGTTTCCCACCCTTAAGCCCCTCTGCATGATATGAGGCTTTCCAGAATCTTCCCTAGCCTAAAAACTCAATCTTCTAATTCCTCATGATTATACTAACTCCACAGTGCTTTTTAACTATGTTTCCTGGAGCAAGAGGGAATAGGTATCTATCTTTCTGGGCCATGGTTAATTCAAAAGAGGAGTTATAAGCCCTGGATTCTTTCCCCATTTCTGCCAGTCTCTTGGTATATAACCTCTTATAAGTCATTTAACTTCCTTATGTTACTATTTCCTCATCTATAAAATGAAAATAATAATCTTTCCTTTACCTGTTTCACAATGCTGATATAATAGGCTGATAATAGCCCTCTTCCCAAATATCCGTATCCCTGGAACCTGTAAATGTTAGCTTATGTACAAAAAAAGAGAAGTAAGTCTTTGCAGGTGTAATTAAATTAAGGATTCTGAGATGAGAAGATTATTCTGGATTATCTGGGATGCCATAAATGCAATCACATGTGTCCTTATAAGAGGAAGGCAGAGGGAGGTTTGATGACATACAGAAGAGGAACAGGCAATCTTACTATGGAGGCAGAGATTGGAGTGATGTGGTCACAAGAGAAAGGAATGCCAACAGCCACCAGAAGCTGGAAAAGGGAAGGGAAGGATTGTCCCCTACAGCTTCAAGGCAGTGTGGCCCTGAAGACACTTTGATTTTGGCCCAATGAGACTGATTTTGAATTTCTGACTGTCAGAACTGTGAGAGAATAATTTCTGCTGTTTTAAGCCACCAAGTTTGTGGAAATTTGTTAGAGCAGCCACAGGAAACTAATTCATATGGTATGAAGATTAAAGGCCCCTGGTACATAGAACATAAGCAACGAATGTTAAACTGAACTCAAAGTGACAGATGTGTGAAATATAAAGCACCATATATTTGTAAGCAGTAAACATCAGAACTTGATGTTGGGTCCCCTAATTGTTGGCTCTCAGGAATTCATCTTTAGAGATTGACAATGTCGTTCTCATAATGTTGGCTTATTTAAAGTCAATGGAAGGCAGTTAAGGGTTTATTATAGGTGGGAGGGAGTTAACTACCCAAATTATTTATGTGAACCCTGGAGCGGTATCTTCTGCATTTAGACTGATTTGATCCATCAGGCTTGGAAAATATTAAATATATGTTTTCCAAGGGTTAATTTCCAGGATCTCTAATTGTCATTATTTCCAGAGCAGTGGTTCTCAACTTGAGGAGAGTTCCACTGCTGCTCTCCCAGGGGATATCTAGGTACATTTTTGGTTGTCACAATTGGGGGAAGAGTTACCAGCATTTTGGGTGGGTGGAGGCTAGGGATGCTTACAATGCATGGGACAGTCCCACAACAAATTATTATCCAGCCTGAAATGTCAAGAGTGCAGATGTTGAGAAACCCTACTCTAGAGGGACAGAAAACTAGAGGCAGCCTAACTACCCTCTTTTTTTTTTTTTTTTTTTTTTTTTGCTTTTTTTCTTCTAGATTAGAAGAAAGGATTATAAAGAGTTTGTTTAAAACTATGGGACTTGGTGGGAATGTGAGCTCATCAAACTTCTTCTTTAGATAGCTTCCTTGGCTTATTGCCAGTGGAAGGCAAAGTTCTAGAGCTCTTTCCAAAACTTTCACTGAAACGAGAAGTTTTCTTGGGAAGAGAAGTAGAGCCAGAGCCTGGTGTGTCCCTTCATACCAGAGTTTGGATCAGTAGCTTAATTCCTGACTCCCTGCAGTTTGTCGAGCTCTCACAGTCACCAGAGCCCCCAATATATTATTTAGAATCAGAATGTTTGTTTACTCGCTTAGACAAAATGGGTCTGGCATTTCTGTTGCACTGCAGTAAAAGGTTAGAGCTTACATAAGCCAGATAAATGTGAAGTCAAGGTGACTCTATTTTATGTGTCACGTTAACATAGAACTACAAGTCCCTAGAGCACACTTCAAGAATCCAAGGAAGCCATGATTATGTTGCCTACAAAAGGGAAAAGATGCATATAATTTAGAGAAACAACATGGATAATGAGAACTGTGTACAACATGGGCATTTCTTCCATCTGGAATCTACTTCTGTTCTTAGAGCAGTCTGTGAAAGAGACTCAGCAGGACCAAGTTGAAAGGACCATCTCTGTCCACTTCTCTCCTTCTACTTTTGTCTCCTCTATCCTGCCAAGAATGTATTTATATTCTCATTGCTGCATTGCTCTTGCTCTTCAAGAGTTTAAACACATGGCATGCTAGAACTTTCCTTGGCCATCCAACCCATTTCATAAGGAATCACTTCACTAGACAATTAGCTTTGTGAAGGCAGGGACCCTTGTCTCATTTCCTTATTGAATCTTTAGTATCTTGTACAATGTCTAATGCATAGTAGGTGCTTAAAAATTTTGTTGGATGAATGAACTCTTTTCATGCTTTTTTGTTTGTTTGTTTCAATTAAGGCCCATAATCTCTTATTTGTGTATTTGGTGGAGCTATTGGTCAGATGACCTACATCCATCCACAAATATCTGTTGAACATCCCCTTGAAAGTGGTTTTCAACTTTTAACATGTATCAGAGGCTGGGCACGGTGGCTCACACCTGTAATCCTAGCACTCTGGGAGGCTTAGGCAGGTGGATTGCTCAAGGACGGGAGTTCGAAACCAGCCTGATCAAGAGCGAGACCCCATCTCTACTGAAAATATAAAGAAATTAATTGGCCAACTAAAAATATATAGAAAAAATTAGCCAGGCATGGTGGAACATGCCTGTAGTCCCAGCTGCTTGGGTGGCTGAGGCAGAAAGATTGCTTGAGCCCAGGAGTTTGAGGTTGCTATGAGCTAGGCTGACACTGTGGCACTCACTCTAGCCTGGGCAACAAAGTGATACTCTGTCTCAAAAAAACAAAAACAAAAACAAAAAACATGTATCAGATTCATGTGGTGGGCTTGTTAAAAGACATTGTTAGGCCCTACCCCTGGCGTCTCTGATTCAAATGATTGAGGGTTGGGCCTGGGAACCTGCATTTCTAACAAGTTCCCCGGTGATGCCAATGTACTCTCTAGTTTCCAGAGGCAGTACACTTTGAGAACCACTGCCCTAGCTTTATGCTGTGGCTATGTGTAGTAGACATGCTCTGGTCACAGCTGAGAACACAGTGCCATTGATTATCTCTTCTGGTGGAGAGGAAACATGAGGTAAAAATAAATGTTTAACCTTACAGATGACTTTTAAAATGCAAATTAACAAACTAATGAGATTCCCCCCCACCAGATTGGTGAAGGAAAAGGAGACTATTCCATATCCACAAGAGGGTGGGTATTTCCTACTCTACTTGTGGGGGTCTAGCTTGGTGCATCCTTCTCCATACTGGCTATTTCTTTCTCATCCCTCAGATCTTTGCCCCTTCCCTGATTGTCTAATTCAAAGAAAGATTGTTCTTTTACAGTGTTTGATATTTTATAAATCTTTGTAAATATATAGTAATGTGTTTACTTAGTGCCTGCTGTTCCTAGTAGACTATCAACCCCTGGAGGGTTGAGTCAGTGTCTATTTTGTTCATTGTTCTATCTCTAGTACCCAGTACTATATCCAGCATCTAGTACAACCTCAGTTCCTTGGTTAATATCTGTTGTACAGTACTGTTTGTAGTTGGGAAAAGTTATAAAGTTATAAACAATTTAAATGCCCAGTAATAGGTGTTTGGTTAAAAAAAATACAGTACGTCCAATCAGTGGTCTGGTTTGGCATCCACTAAATTACGTTATTTGTAGAAAAAATATCTGTTGACATGGAATCATCTCAAGAAATAAAGGGGAGAGTGATAAAAACAGGTTCCAAAATAACAATCTGGCATAATTTGGGGGGAAAATATAAGATCTCTCATAGACTTTAAGATACTATGATTTTAAGACACATCATCAGTATTTTAACCCTAACCATATTTGTGAAGAGAGTATTACCTCATCATTTGTAAACATAAATTGGAAGACACAGCCCACTTCTAGAAACACTATAATACAAAAGAAAATATATCATAGAATCTAATGTCCATAGAAAAGGGTCTAGAACATTATACACCATGGTGTCAACAGTAGTTGTGTTTGGATAGGTAGCTATGGGTGTTTATTGGTATTTTAATTTTCTCTTCTTTTTGCTTATTTGTAGTTTTGGACCTCTCTGTAATGAACATGGTTAACTTTTTGAATTAGAAAAACTAGCAATAAAAGGAAAGCTTAGAAAATAAAAGACTGCTTGTTCCTCCATCCCTGGAGGTTAATTATAGGCAAGAAGATCCCCTCACCACTGCCTCCTGTTTGCAGCAGAATGCTTAGCACTACAGAGTACAATGAGCTTGGGTCATTACAACCTTGAGGGAAACTTTCTGTCTTCAGCCTTTGTGCAGGAAAAGAAGCACCGGAATTGGAATGTCTAGACTTGTTTTTGAGTCCTGGCTTTGTGGAGTAATCTTGGAAGAGATACATCATCTTGCTGTTTTTCATATGTAAAATGAGGATGGTCCTACTGACCTTAATTGTTTTTTTTTTTTTTTTCATTTTACCAATCTCTGCCTTTTAAAATTTTTTTTATTTCAGCACATTATGAGGGTACAAATGTTTAGGTTACGTATATTGCCCTTCCTCCTCTCCCCCCAAGTCAGAGCTTCAAGCATGTCCATCCCCAGATGGTGCGCATTGCACTAATTATGTATGTATATACCCATCCCCTCCTCCCCCCCTCCCATCTGCCTGACACCTGATGAATGTTATTCCTATATGTGCACTTAGGTGTTGATCAGTTAATACCAATTTGCTGGTGAGTACATGTGGTGTGTATTTTTCCATTCGTGGGACACTTCACTTAGTAGAATGGGTTCCAGCTCTATCCAGGAAAATACAAGAGGTGCTATATCACCATTGTTTCTTTTTTTGTTTTTTTGTTTTTGTTTTTGTTTTTTTTTTTTGAGACAGAGTCTCGCTTTGTTACCCAGGCTAGAGTGAGTGCCATGGCATCAGCCTAGCTCACAGCAACCTTAATCTCTTGGGCTCAAGCAATCCTTCTGCCTCAGCCTTCCCAGTAGCTGGGACTACAGGCATGCGCCACCATGCCTGGCTAATTTTTTCTATATATATTAGTTGGCTAATTAATTTCTTTCTATTTATAGTAGAGACAGGGTCTCGTTCTTGCTCAGACTGGCTTCGAACTCCTGATCTCATGCTATCCGCCTGCCTCGGCCTCCCAGAGGGCTAGGATTACAGGCGTGAGCCACCGCACCTGGCCTCATCATTGTTTCTTATAGCTGAATAGTACTCCATGGTATACATATACCACATTATATTAATCCACTCATGTATTGATGGGTACTTGGGTTGTTTTCATTTCTTTGCAATTGTGAATTGTGCTGCTATAAACATTTGAGTGCAGATGTCTTTATAATTATACAGTGTCTTTTGTTCTTTTGGGTAGATGCCCAGTAATGGGATTGCTGGATCAAATGGTAGATCCACTTGTATCACTTTAAGGCATCTCCATATTGCTTTCCATGACCTTAATTGTTTAGAAAGGATATGGTTCATGTGAATGCTCTCTGCACTGTAAACTGCTCTTCAAATGTGAATTGTTATTATCACAGCCGCATTTCATCTTGACTAAATAATTCCAAGTACCAAGAGACTGCCTTGTCTTAAAGGGCTTCTGGAGTGCCTTTTTTTTTTTATTTGGGTAAGAAATGATGCCTTCTTATGCTGCCCCCTATATCCATCTGGAAGCACCACCAACTGAAGGGGTCACCAGGGCAGGAACTGAGAGATAAAGCATGTGCTATGGGATAAAATATACTTTGAATGTATAAATATAGCATATTTTGGGCCGAAGTATGGCTGTATAGAAAGGCTGTATGAACACAGGACTTGGTTCCACAATTCAGATCATTTTGAAGAATTTGACGTGCTGTGGGTAAGGTGGTGGGAGGGTTTCACAGTCAATCAAGTTTGGCAAATAAAGAAAAAAAAACACTACATACTTTACTACCCTCTCAGAGATGCATGATGTACATTAGAATATTAAAGGCTATGAGAAGTCCTGTAATAAAGGCACCTATTTCGCTTTGCTCATCCCAGCATTTTCTAGACTAAATTGACTTTTCCCCCTTTGTAACACTTGTTAACATTCTAGAGGAATACATATCAAGCAATACTGCCTTAGGTGATTATCCCAGGGAAGGTCTCCCACATGGTATTATGTGAAAGACAAAGTAATAATTAATTCCTCAGTTCCTGCTCTCATGGATGGCAATATTAACTTGATGAAAGTAAAAATGAAAATGAGGTTTGGGCAAATATATGTATGTGCCTTAAGCTAGAGCAAGAGGAAGGACTCTGTGTGTGTGTGTGTGTGTGTGTGTGTGTGTGTGTGTGTACATGTTGCTGACCTACCCTTCAGTCAGCAAATCTTTGGAATCAGAAAGGGCATTGATAAGAACATCTAGTTCAGATATGTATGCATGTGGAAACTGAGGCTTAGAGTGGAAAAGCCACTTGCTTGACATCACAGGTCTCCTGCCTACCAGTTTAGTTTATCCTGTTATGCTATGTTGTTTTCTGACCCTCCCAGTGGAGGAGAGAGGGATCAAGGAAAAAGTGGAAGAAACATTAATTTTCCATGTTTAATAGAATCTTGTGGGGTAAAAAGGAGTCTGTCATCCATTATTTTATTTGAAACTCACAGAGCCTCTGTCAGGGGGCAGGACAGGTGTTACTATGTACAAATATCTGAAATGGACCAAAAATAAGAATAGATTGCCTAAATTCCCTTGGTTAATAACAGGCTTATGACTAGAATCCAAGTATGCTGCTTATTGTTTGTCGCCCTTAACACATATGCTCCATATCCATTCTCTGTCCTTCTCTACCCTGCTCTGTGCCTTAAGAGGCTAATTCCAGCAGAACATATAACCCAGGTTTTCAGCTGGATGGATTCTAGTTGGGTTCAGCCAATGGTTCCTACAGAAGATTAAAGGGTGGGAAGAGATAGATGTTAGGATATATATTTTTTTTCTGCCTTGATGTCATTTCCTTGGTGCCAGGACTCCAGCTTCTATCAGGTAGCTCCCCCTTCAAGGTTGCAGTTCTTACTATTTTCTTCTCTTGTTCCTTCACCTCTGGGGGTGACAATGGAGTCCTGCTGTTACTGGTCCCTGGATGCCTCACCATTCTTTTGTCCATTCTCTTTATTAGAATTTTTTTGACTGTCTGGGGTAAATTCTGATTCCTGCTGAGACCCTGATGGATACAGTATATCTTCTCAACTCAACATCCACTGCGTTTCCCCTTCACCATCTGCCTCAAATGTGGGAACAGGAATTAGGGGTGTCTTCCTAAGCAATGTTCATCTATTCAAAAGGTAATAGAAGTGGAAACAGAAATCTAAGACTCATGAGAAAAAAGCATTGCTTTTTTCTGCATTGCTCCATCTGATCTTGGAGTCAGTTTTGCCAGGGAACTTTTTAAAAAATTGTAGTAAAATACACATAACATAAAATTTATCATCTTAACCACTTACAGATGTACAGTTCAGCAGTGCTAAATATGTTCACATTTTTGTGCAACCAAACTCTAGAACTATTTCCATCTTGCAAAACTGAAACTCTATACTCATTAAACAACTCGCCATTTCCCCACTCCTCTCCCCTGACAACCACTATACTACTGTCTCTATGAATTTGGCTACTCTAGTCTTATTGTATTTGGATTTTTTCTGACTGGCTTATTTCACTTAGCATAATGTACTAAAGGTTCATCTATGCTGTAATATGTGTCAGAATTTCTTTTCTTGTTTAGGCTGAATAATATTACATTGTATGTATACACCACATTTTGTTTTTCATTCATCTATCAATGAACACTTGAGTTGCTTCTACCTTTTGGCTATTGTGAATGATGCTGCTATGAACATGGATGAACAAATATCTCTTTGAGACCCTGCTTTCAATACTTAATTTGTATTGCTTGATCATATGGTAATTCTATTTTTAATCTTTTGAGGAACTGCCATACTGTTTTCCATAGTGGCTTCACCATTTTACATTCCCACTAATAGCACACCAGAGTTCCAATTTCTTTACATCTTCACCAGCATTCTCTATTTTCTGTTTTTAAACATTATTATTAACCATCCTAATGGGTGTGAGATAGTATTTCATTGTGGGTTTATTTACATTTCCATAATAATTAAGGATGATGAGCATCTTTTCATGTGCTTGTTGGCATTTGTATATCTTTATTTTTATTTATTTATTTTTTGAGACAGTCTCACTCTGTTGCCTAGGCTAGAGTACCATGGCATCAACCTAGCTCACAGCAACCTCAAACTCCTGGGCTCAGGCAATCCTCCTACCTCAGTCCCAAGTAGCTGGGACTACAGGCATGCAACATCATGCCCGGCTAATTTTTTCTATGTATATTTTTAGTTGTCCAGCTAATTTCTTTCTATTTTTAGTAGAGAAGGGGTCTCGCTCTTGCTTAGGCTGGTCTTGAACTCCTGAGCTCAAACAATCCACCCGCCTCGGCCTCCCAGAGTGCTAGGATTACAGGTGTGAGCTACTATGCCTGGCCGGCATTTGTATATCTTTAGAGAAATATCTACTCAAGTTCATTGCCTATTTTTTTATTGGGTTACTTGGATTTTTTGTTGAGTAGTAGTTCTTTATATATTCTGAATATTAACCCCTTATCAGATATAATCTTTACAAATATTTTTTCCATTCCACAGGTTGCCTTGTCACTCTGTTAATTGCGTACACACAGTTAGACTGACCTTTGACACACAGATATTTTACAATTTTATGTAATCCAATTTATCTATTTTTTACTTTTGGTTGCCTGTGCTTTTGGTATCATATCCAAGAAATCATTGTCAAATCCAATGTCATGAAAGTTTCTCCCTATTTTCTTTTAAAAGTTTTGTAGTTTTAAGCCCTTATATTTAGGTCTTTGATCCATTCTGAGTTAAGTTTTGTATATGGTATAAGGTAAGGGTCCATCATAATTTTCCATATGGATATCCATTTTTCCCAACTCCATTTGTTGAAAAGACTGTCCTTTCCCCATTAAATGGTCTTGGCATCCTTGTCAAAAATCATTTGACTATGTATATGAGGGTTTATCACTGGGATCTTTATTCTATCCCATTGGTCTATATGTCTGCCTTTATGTAATAGGGAACTTTTTTTTTTTTTTTTTTTTGAGACAGAGTCTCACTCTGTTACCTGGGCTAGAGTGGCATGGCATCAGCCTATCTCACAGAAACCTCAAACTCCTGGACTCAGGCAATCCTCCTGCCTCAGCCTCCCAAGTAGCTGGGACTACAGGCACACATTACCATGCCTGGCTAATTTTTCTGTATATTTTTAGTTGGCCAATTAATTTTTTTCTATTTTTATTAGAGATGGGGTCTTGCTCTTGCTCAGGCTGGGCTCAAACTCCTGACCTTGAGTGATCCTCCTGCCTTGGCCTTCCAGAGTGCTAGGATTACAGGCGTGAGCCACCACGACCTGCCGTGATAGGGAACTTTTATGGAGGGTTCTGAATAATTTTTTTTAGTATACTGGTGACTCCCTCATGCACTGAGGTATAGAGTTGAGGGGTGGGGTAGCAGTAACAAAGCCAGGGGAGAAATCAGATGGAAATATCTGGCAATGTGAAGAGGATCTGTCAGCTAATAACAACATTAGCAGTAGTACACTCAAGGAGAAAACAGTCTAACCAGAGGCTTTAAATGGACATACTTTAAAAAAGGAGCTCACTCACAGGTATAAATCCCTAAATGGTTCAGATTCAAGAAGGTGATATTTAAATTGGTTTTGGGAACTTTACATGCATTTTCTTGTAGAATGAAGGCATATGTGCAAAGTAATCCTGAGCAAAAACAAAACAAAACAAAAACAAAAAACCAAAGCTGGAGGCACACTACCTAACTTCAAAATATAGTACAAGACTATAGTAACCAAAACAGCTTAGTACTGGTATAAAAACAGACACACAGACCAATGGAACAGAATAGAAAACCTAGAAATATATCCATGTATTTAAAGCCAACTGATTTTCAGCAAAGATGACAAGAACATACACCGGGGAAAGGACACCCTCTTCAATAAATGGTGCTGGGAAAACTACATGTGCATATGCAGAAGAATGAAACTAGACCCACCATCACTTACCATATATAAAAATCAACTCAAAATGGACTAAACACTTAAATGTAAGACCATAAACTATAAAACTACTAGAAGAAAATATAGGGGATACACTCCAGGACACTGGTCTAGGCAAATATTTTATCGCTAAGATCTCAGGAACATAGGCAACAAAAGCAAAAATTGACAAATGGAAATATATTAAACTAAAAGGCTTATGTACTACAAAAAGGAAACATCAACAGAATGAAGTGATAACCTGTTGAATGGGAAAAAATATTTGCAAACTATTCATCTAACAAGCAACTAATATTAGAACATGCAAGGAACTCAACAACAAAAAACAAATAATCCCATTAAAAAGTGGACAATCTGAATAGCTGTTTCTTAAAAGAAGACATACAAATGGCCAGCAAGTATGTGAAAAAATGTTCAACATTACTAATAATCAGGGAAATGCAAATCAAAATCACAACGAGATGTCTTCTTACCCCACTTAGAATGGCTATTATAAAAAAGACAAAAAATAACAGATGCTGGTGAGGATGAAGAGAAAAGGAACACTGATACACTGTTGGTGGGAATGTAAATTAGTACATCCATTATGGAAAACAGTATGGCAGTTTCTCAAAAACTAAAAAGAGAACTACCATACAATCCAGCAATCCCACTGTTGAGTATCCAAAGGAAAGGAAATCAGTATATAAAAGAGATACCTGTCTTGCAAGTTTATTGCAGTACTATTCACAATAGCAAAGATATACAGTGAACATAAGTGTCCATCAATGGGATGAATGGATAAAGAAAATGTGGTATAGGCATAGGCTGGGCGGGGTGGCTCATGCCTATAATCCTAACACTCTGGGAGGCCGAGTGGATAGCTCAAGGTCAGGAGTTTGAAACCAGACTGAGCAAGAGTAAGACCCCATCTCTACTAAAAATAGAAAGAAATTAATTGGCCAACTAAAAATATATAGAAAAAATTAGCCGGGCATGGTGGTGCATGCCTGTAGTCCCAGCTACTCGGGAGGCTGAGGCAGGAGGATCACCTGAGCCCAGGAGTTTGAGGTTGCTGTGAGCTAGGCTGATGCTACGGCACTCTAGTCGGGGCAACAGAGTGGGACTCTGTCTCAACAAAAAAAAGAGAAAAAAAAGAAAGAAAACGTGGTATATATACATACATATATGTATATATACACATACATACATGTATGTATATATACACATACATCCAATAAAATATTATTTTGCTGTAAAAAAGAATGAAATCCTGTCATTTGCAGCAACATGGATAGAACTGAATGTCATTATGTTAGGTGATATCAGCTGGGCACAGAAAGACAAATACTGCATGCTGTCATTCATATGTATGAGCTAAAAATGTTGATCTCATGGAGAAAGAGAGTAGAATGATAGATACCAGAGGCTAGGAAGTATGTGTGTGTGTGTGTGTGTGTGTGTGTGTGTATGTATGTATATCTGTGTGTATTTGTGTGGCAGGGGGAATGAACACAGATTGGTTAATGGGTACAAACATACGATTAGATAGAAGGAGTAAGTTCTAATATTCCATAGCAGGGTAGGGTGACTATAGTTAACAACATATTATATATTTAAAAATAGCTAGAAGAGAGGACTTGAATTATTCCCAACACCTACACATGACAAATGCTTGAGGTGATGGATATCCTTAATATTCTGACTTGATCATTATACATTCTATGTATGTATACAAATATTACATGTACCCCATAAATATGTACAAATATTATGCATCAGCAAAAAAGAAGGCATATATGGTGCCTTCCTTCTAAAGCCAGATCATAAAAGGCCAAGAATATGTTTGAAATACTGGCTATTAGTCATGAAAAATATGGTAGGCAGGAATACCATGTAACTTTTCAAAAGGCAATAAATCGAGATAATAATTTGTTTGATTATATTTTGAAAGCTAGTACTAGAGTAAAAACAGATTTAGTCCAAGTATCAAAGAGGAGATTGGTGAAGAGTTGGAGAGTCTGAAAGGACCTTCTGTGACAGTGGAGCAGAGTGGTAAGGGAAAAACTTCAAGGTCAGAAATCTGTGTTTGCTATTTCCTAGCTATGTGACTTAGGTACTTTGAGCTGTAGTTTCATTTATAAAACAGTAATAGTGGTACCTATGTTTTGGTGTTGTAGTGAGGACTAAATGAAATTCTGTTTGCTTAGCACCTATCATACCGCTTGGTCCACAGCTGGTGTTGATGAATGCTGTTCCCTTACATTTAAAGGGCTTTAGATGTTAATGGCACCAGTTCTGATACATGTATATCAAAAGCACTATCCCTTACTCTATTATTGAAAGCTAATAGAGGAATGCATAGCTGGGGATAGAGGAATGGGTGGTGGAGAGCTTTCTCTGGTGTAATCAAGAGCTGACCTGAGGGCAGATATAGGAAGAGGGAGGAAGAAAGTGTATGTGTGTATATAAAAGAATTTCCTGGTGTTATTAACTACGTGGAAGAAAATGAGGAGCACTGTAAGTGCATGCTTTCCCTAAGGTTGAAGAAAGGAGACAGTAGGGGAGCAGACATGAAACCAGGTTCCTGCCTTCCCATATAGGAGCGTGCTTACCATACTTAATAAAGCTGATTTTAAGCAACCTATGCTCACATATATCGAATTAGCTCACTTGTACCTAATTGTACAAATTATAATTTTACACAAATATTAATAAAGCAGGCATGTCCAGGCTGATATATACCTTGTGAGTCACTGATGTAGGTGGATACTTAAAAAGTATTATACATTCCATATTCTTCAAATATGATCCTTTTCTTCATTCATTGGAGTGCTCAACCCATCTAAAATAGGTGAGGTTTGACTGTGCGACACAAAAAGATTACAACAGTTTGAGGTGATGTGAGATTATAATGTAAGCAGGGTGGGGTAGGGTAGAGGAATGTGGGGAATACCTCTTGGGGTCAATGTTTTCTGAAATGGACCTTGAACAGAATGATGTGGTTTGGTAGTGGAGGAGGATGAATTGTCAAGGGAGGAGAATGTCATATGTTAAAAAATAATAAAGGGAGGAAATATGTTATAGTTGAAGGGCCCAAGAAAACATCTTACCATACCAAGATGAGGTGGTTGAGGTGAAGGTGCTGGGGGCTGGACTGAGGTGCTTAGATATAACTCAATAAGCAATACGGAGCTACTTTTATACAGTACTGCAAGAGGAAGTGTCAGGATGTGGGTAAACATAGTGTATAGCTATGATCATGAACGTGGTATACATGGAGGTTCTCAAACCTGGCTTGAAAAATACAGATACTCAGGTACCACCCCCCAAAATTTTGATTCAAGCAGTGTATGAGATAGGGAGTCGATATTGACATATGAGAGAAGTGAGGAGCATGGCCAAAACCAGGGACTGGAACCCAGAAATTCGCCTGTCTCCAAAGCCTATGAAAATAACCACTCTGCTGTTTATGACATCTCACGTACTGCTGCCTCTTCCTGGGATACCCTTTTTCTCCCATCTCCTTCAAAGTTTTCCCGATTATTCACGGCCCAACTTGAGAAGTGCTGCCTGGTCCATGTCACCCTCCCAACTGCTGTGATCTCTCCTGTTGTTATTATAGGATAGGATTTGAGGAGACTATAGGACTAGAGTTCAGAGGGAAGTTAGAGGAACTAAGCCAGTCACAGGCCATGAACAATCAGAGAAGGATCCCAGGGGTAGCATGGGAGTTCCAGTACAGGAAGAGGTTGGTGATATCATCCTCACACCTTCATTTACTCTGAGCATATTATAGTTTGTATGTACTTGGCTTATGTGAAATTACATATCATATCATCTAGTTTTACTAACCTAATCCTCATAAATGAGCAAGTAGTTTAAAAATTTTCCTGTAAATAAATCAGGGATTGAAGAAAAACAGTGTAAGCACAAGAGAATGATAAGAAAATGGCAGAGCTGATGCTATTCCACTGCTGGAAGGTTCTACTCTTAAATGAGCTCTTTGTCGCCACATGACCAAGTCAAAACAGTAGCAATCTAATTAATAACCTGATAAGAAGTAGGGCAAACCGATTTACCAAAAGTCTTTGTGATGTATCTTTTATTGGGGGGGGGAGGTGTTGACAGCCATTAATGCCAAAAATTGAAATTACTGAATTTAGAAGCAGGACTTCAGATTGCTGTATCATGAAAATGAAACTAAGATATTAAAAAATGAAGCTTATTAAAACACATTGCTCTCTCTAAAGACATTAGTTCATGTTAATTTTTTAGGGAAAGCAAAATAAAAAAAAGATTTGGGGGCTGTTAATATATTTATTATATACTATTTAAAAATATTGTTAATTTCATCTATATTACATATATTTAAATTTCTTTTTTGTGATTTACAATTTTTTTGTGTGTTGTGTAGTACAGTAGCACATGTTTAGTTATAAATATGTTATACATAATGTATAACATATTTATATAATTTATTCATTTATATATATATTTATCCACATATTAGGAGTGAAGTCTCAGAAAATTTTTTTCTTAGTAATAGAGTTAGAAATCAAGAAAACCTGAAAGCCATTGCATTCAGCAACTGCATCTTTGTAGTAAGGAGGAGAGGAAAATGGCGCCACCCATTGAAAGGACTTTTTCTGTCCAAAGACACTGAAAAGGCAACCACTGAACCGAGCCTATTTCAGGAGTGGAGGAGGGTTTAATAAATATTGGGGCATCAAGAGGGGATAGAACAGAGGGTAGAACAGGGAGTGGCAAGAGGTGGGAGCCATGGATATAGGCTCCATATTGTCCATTTTTACAAAGTAGGAAAAAGTACATCTTCCTCCGAGTAGATGCAGCCGCAAATCAGGGTGTATAGCTTGGCAAGTCTGTGCAGCGGCTCAGGTTGAGCTCCCATTCACTTCTACCTGTGGCCACTCTTGTGCAGTGCATGACCTGCACAACTGTATACAGTGGCCCTGCATGAGAATACTTAATAGCAAAGCCACTTTATAAAAGCCTCCCCAAGTGATTCTGATGACCACTCCAACTTGTAAATAACTGGCATACACAATCACATGTTTACTTATTTATTCTCCACACTTTGTAGAATTCTTCAGAGAAATTCAATTTTAAAACTGGTCTGTAATTCTGACACTTCACAAAATCAAATTTGCCTTCACACAAAGAGTTTTATACAGGGGATGTTTATAAGTAATTATCTAGCTGTGTGACACCAAGTTAATCACTTTCCCTCTCTGAGCCTCAGTTTCTTCAGTTATAAAATGAAAGGAGTTGAACAAGATGATCTGGAAGGTCCTTTCCAGCCATAGCACCGTATGTTCTATGCATTTTGCTGCTTAGCAATGTATGAAAATTCTCTGCCAGGCAGCCTGTGTAGCTACATTTTACTGGCTGGTTTTGGCTCATTTTCCTAAGAGGGTTGAAGGCATATGTTCACTCTAACTCTGTTTTTAGAGAGGGGCCATTTTTACCATTAATTGCACTGTTTTCCTCTTGCCAGTGTCTAGCAAGCATCCCTAAAGTGGGGTAGCAGCATAGACAGCATTTACAGCCAACCGTAGAGTGGCAACTTCAATTGTTTGATTTTCCTTCATATGATTATATGCATAATTGAATACCATATTTACTCATATATCTTGTAAATTAGTCAAAAAACGTTTTCTTCCCTGGCTGCTCTTGTGCATAGCTGTGAAACCAAAGGTCTAGCTTTGGCAATTTGAAGACTTCATCAGAGCAGGTAAAGATCTGTGAACAGTGGTTTTGAATCTTTTCACTTTCAATCATGAGGGTCATTAGATCTTTACACATTGTGCCTAAATGCACAGAAGAGTTTCTGCTTCATCTGACAAGCATTAAAGCCTAATTGGAAGACAAAAATATAGTGGAAGAAGTAGTGTCTTCTCAAAATTGGGGTAGGAGAGGGAAATGTGGGCAGATAGGCAAATAAATCAAGTAAGTTCTGTCTTCTCATCAATGACTGATTATTAATAGAGATTGATAACCAATTAACTAGCTATGTGACCATGGAAAAATGACTCTCTCTCTTTAAGCCTCTAGTAAAATAAGTTTGTTTGGGTTCGAGGAGCTCAAGAAATGTACAGAGCACAATTAAAGGAATATTTTCACTTATGCTTTTATCATTATTCCTGGAAACAGAAATATGAGTCTACCTTCAGGTAGTTTGGGCTTCATATATTTCAGGCTTTTCTCTGAGCTACCAAACCTAGTCATCTTATTTTAAAAACAGAAATATGTGTTAAGAGTTTCTATAGCTTTTATTGGTTCCACATTTCTATGTGTCTAACCACCCTGCCAGAAAATCTTCCGTTTTACCCAATTCAGTTCTCTCCAGCTACAATTAATACCGGTTTCCTGTGCATAACTAAGCTGTCCGTAACTGAAATCCCAAGCAGCTGATCAACCTTTCAAGTTGAATTGAAGGAGCTGGCAATTAGCTAGACTAGTGGTTCTTTTTTTTTTTTTTTTAAATGATGGATTTTGAGTCCAGTGCTTGTTTCCCTGCTTATTTTTGTTGACACAGAGTCTCACTCTGCTGCCTTGGATAGAGTGCAGAGTGGCATCATTGTAGCTCACTGCAACTTCCAACTCCTGGGCTCTAAGTGATCCTTCTCCCTCAGCCTCCCAGGTAGCTCAGACAAAAGATGGGTGCCACAATGCCCGGCTGTGTGTTTTTTTTTCTTTTCTTTTTGGTAGAGAATGGGGTCTCATTCTTGCTTAGGCTAGTCTTGAACCCCTGACCTCAAGCAATCCTCCCACTTCGGCCTCCCAGAGTGCTAGGATTACAGGCGTGAGCCACTGCACCCATCCTACACCTGTGATTCTTAAGCAAGTTTCTTACTGGAAAAATGAATCCCTTAAGGAGCTTATTAAAATTCAAATTCCTGGGCCCACTACCACAGATTCAAATCCAATGGGTTTGGGTGATATCTAGGAATCTAATATTTTAACAAGTACCCTAGATGGTTTCATTTCAGGTGGCTAGTGGTCCACTATTGGAGAAACACTTCATTTGAAAGATGGTAATGGGTAAAGAGTACCACATATGCCTGTCCCTGCTTGCTATTTCTCTAGCCCCTGATCTATCATGTTTCTGCTCTCTGTGTGGTGGCTTTGTGAGAGAAGGAGGGGCAGTGATTGCAAACTCTGCTTCCTCCAGGGTCACAAAGGTAAAGTGATTTTTCCAGAGTCCCTACCCAGTGAAGAAGGAACAATATTGGAGTTTTCTCTCCTACCTTGGAACTGATCACCTAGGTTGGACTCTTTAGAACAGTCTTACCCTGCCACTCAGCATAACAAGGCAGGATGGAAAGCAATCCAATTCACTAACCTCAGGCCTTTTACCCACCAGCTGGTCTGTGTGATTCCATTGTCCAGTGTCAGGTTTGATAAGGAACAAAACGAAACAATTGATAAATAACACATTGTCCTCAGATGCTTGTCGCAGCTTTCCCTGCTAAAGGAAGATTGCTACTCTCTCCTAACAACTGGTGTGAGCAGATGAACTGGGGGCAGGAGCCTTTGATTCCATGCCTCTGGTGTCATAGAGTTAAGAAATCAAGGACAGAGTGGAAAGGACCACTTTCAGTCTTGAGGACTAAGAGGACCTAAGGCATATGTGGGATATCATTCCCTTATACCAAGATTTAGGTAAAAAGAAACATTAATTGATCTTGAGTAAAAGGTTATGCTATCAAAAAATGCTTGAAAAATCTATGACATACTCTCATCACCTCATTTTACAGAGGAGGAAACCAAGATCCAGAGAAGGGATGTGACTGCTTAAGATTGTTTCAAACCTTTAAATAGTGAGCACTGATTTCAGTTCTTACTCTTAATAGCTTTTAAGAGGAAAACACCTTAATAATGGCTAATCTTTTTGAGTTATCACAGAGTAGGCATTGTTCTATGGACTTCATATTTAATCCCCACTATAGCAACACTGTAGGGTAGATATTATTATCATCCCAATCTTATAGATGAAGGAACTAGGTACAGAGATGGTAAGCAAATTGTCCAAAGCCTCACAGATAACCTCAGAGTTGGAAATAGAACCCAGAGAGACTATGAGCTTAACCACTATGCATCCTGTCTCTCAAACATAAGGAGTAGAATTACCAAAATACTTTTCATCAAACTCTCTCCATCTTGTCAATCCCATGCTCAGAAGTACACATTGGTTTCTGATTCAACAATTCTGAATCTTGACTAGCTTCATTGATGTTTGAGGAGTCCCAAACATGAAGATATAAGAACCCCAACTCACCAACCATATTTTGCATTACCATTTGTGGACTCCACCATCTCACCAAGCCCATTCTGCATTTCTGGATAGTTATTCAGCATAAATGAAATGTGTTTGGTGCTACTCTATGCATAACACATGGAATGATCCCTGCTCTCAAAGAAACTTTACATATAAAGCATCTCTGCGGCTGCATGGCAACAGATCTTCTCTTAGCATACTATTATTTTGGTTGCTACAGTTTCTGCCACATGATGCAGTTCCCTTTCTAGAACTGGTCAGATAACTGATGTAAAACCCATTCAAAGAGCCTGGTTCAGAGTATGCACTCAGTGGACAAGGTAGTTTTCTGGAGCTTCTGAGTTATATCATGCTGGAGTTTAAGGCTGGAGTATTAGGAAATTATAGAAAGGAGAGTCCAACAACCAAGTCAGTGGTTCTCTCATAACTCAAAAACTCCATGTCCATCTCTACCATCATAAACCTAGTCTAAAGTGTCTGTTTCTCAGACTCTAGCTATGTCTGTCTCAGAACAGGACTAAGGTAGGGCATCAACTCCATACTCTCCAAAATACCTGAGTAGCTCTCAGAAAACAGCGAGGAACAATGTTAATGGTAAATTAAAGAAATCTTATGGAGATGTTTCATTCAAAGGAGAACCATACAAAACTTTTGTTTTGAGGAACAAAATAAGAGAAGTGTTATTAAGGTATGAGACAATTGATTTTTACTGAACCTCATTTAGAATCTGATCATTCAAGATGGTAGACTAGAAGCAAGCAACCTGCACTTGCTGTTCTCAAGGAATGGATCAAGGTTGTGAGTAGAGGTGCTGAAAGATCTCTACAAGGAGAACTATAAAACATTGATGAAAGAAATCACAGATGACACAAACAAATGGAAAAACATCCCTTGTTCATGGATTGGCAGAATCAACATTGTTAAAATGTCTGTATTGTCCAAATTGATTTGTAGATTTAATGTAATTCCTATCAAAATACCAATGTCTTATTTCACACACCTAGAAAAAATAATCCTAAGTTTCATTTAGAACCAAAAAGACTCTGAATAGCCAAAGCAATCATAAGCAAAAATAACAAATCTGTAGGCATCACATTACCTGACTTCAAATTATACTACAAGGCTATAAGAACCAAAACAGCATGGTACTGGTATAAATGTAGAGACATAACCCAATGAAACAGAATAGAGAACCCAGAAATAAAACCATATAGCTACGACCAACTGATCTTTCATAAAGCAGATAACAACATACCCTGGGGAAATGAAGCCCTATTCAATCAATGGTGCTGGGAAAATTGGATAGCCACATGCAAAAGAATGAAACAGGACCCCTATCTCTTGCCATATACAAAAATTAATTCAAGATGGATAAAAGACTTAAATGTAAGGCAGAAAACCATAAAATTCTAGAAATAAACATATGAAAACTTCTTATAGACATTGGCCTAAGCAAAGTATTTATGACTAAGACCCCAAAGGCAAATACACCAACAACTAAAACAAATAAATGGAACTTAATTAAATTAAAAAGCTTCTGCACAGAAAAGGAAATAATCAATAGAGTGAATAGACAACATACAGATTGGGAGAAAATATTCACAAGCTATATGTCTGACCAAGGGCTAATATCCAGTATCTACAAAGAACTCAAACAAATCAGCTAGAAGAAAAGAAAGACTGCCATCAAAAATTGGGCAAAAGGCTAGGCACAGTGGCTCATATCTGTAATCCTAGCACTATGGGAGGCTGAGGTGGGCAGATCGCTCAAGGTCATGAGTTCAAAACCAGCCGGAGCAAGAGCAAGAACCCGTCTCTACTAAAAATAGAAAGAAATTAATTGGCCAACTAAAAATATATATAGAAAAATTAGCCAGGCATGATGGCACATGCCTGTAGTCCCAGCTACTCAGGAGGCTGAGGCAGGAGGATCGCTTGAGCCCAGGAGTTTGAGGCTGCTGTGAGCTAGGCTGAAACCATGGCACTCTAGCCCGGGCAACAGAGTGAGACTCTGTCTCAAAAAAAAAAAAAAAATAGTGGGCAAAATGACATGAACAGAGGTTTTTCAAAAGACGATAAGGAAATGTTCTACAAACATGAAAAAATGCTCAACATCACTATTCATCAGGAAATGCAAATTAAAACTACAATGAGATACTATCTTACCCCTATCAGAATGCCCATTATTAAAAATGTCAAACAACAATAGATGCCGGCATGAATGCAAAGAGAAAGGAACGCTTATACACTGTTGGGAATGCAAATTGGTACAACCTTTATGGAAAACAGTTTGGAGATTCCTCAAAGAAATAATTGTAGACCTACAATTTGATCCAGCAATCCCACTGCTAGGTATCAACCCAAAGGAAAATAAGTCATTTTATTAAAAAGACACCTGTACCTGAATGTTTATTGTAGCACTATTCACAATTGCAAATATATGACACCAACCTAAGTGCCCATCAATTCACGAGTGCATAAAGAAAACATGGTACACACACACACACACACACACACACACCCCATAGTGTACTACTCAGCCATAAAAACGAATGAAATAATGTCTTTTGTAGTAACTTGGATGGAACTGAATACCATTATCTCAAGAATGATAAACCAAATACCATATGTTCTCACTAATAAGTGGGAGCTAAATGATGGGTACACATGGGCACAAAGAGATATAAAGGACATTGGAAACCAAGAAGGGGGAGCGTGGGAAGGGAAGTGTGGGATAAAAACGTACCTGTTGGGTACAATGAACACTATTGTGGTGATGAGCACACCACAAGCCCCGACTTAAGCATTGTACAAGGTATCTATGTAACAAAAACATTTGTAACCCCTTAAGATTTTGAAATTGAAAAAACTGAATCTAATCCTTAGGAGGTTCTGATTGATTTGCTATGGTAAGTACAAAATGACCAAATCTTCAAGCTGAAAGACAACTGAGGACTCATCAAACCCATTCGTGTTCCCTTCTAGTCCTAATCAGGGACAGAAAACTATTATAGGTGCCCAAGAGTTGAGTCCAAAACTTGGAAACATATGTTTGACCAGCATATGGCTTTAAAAAGTTTTGAATTTAAATCCTTGTTTGAGCATGTGCTCTACTTATCACCACAGTTCCCACCACTCCCAATTGTCTCCTACCCAAAAGTTTCACAGGTTTATGTTACTTGCCTGGCCCTGGAAGACATTTACATTTGCAACACCTGCCAAAGGAAGTGAGAGTGATGAAATTATATACCAAAGGAGGGAGGGGTGGCCACTCAGGCCACCTGCAGCTATTCAGACCTTGAAACAAAAGGGAATAAAAGGTATTTCCCTTACAAATTAAAGTGAGGTTATGAGTAATAGTAATATGTCTTTTGAAGGATTTAAGATCTAACATTTTCCAATATTGGTGTATATGAGGGTGCTTCTAGCCATGTGATATATTTAGTATAATAAATTACTTGTATATTAACAAATTTGAAATAAAGAACCTTATCTGAGGTTCTTTGTCAAAGACATTGGTGCTTTTTGGTTCCTGCGTTTGGTTGAATTGATCAACCTGGTTTAGCTCAGTGTTTCTCCACTGGGGGAGCACATGAACAGATCAGAACTTTCCAGGAGAAGTTCCCATAGTAAATCACTGTGCAGGACAAAGTATGTTGCTGATTGGATTATGTTGTTTGTATGAATGACTCCCCCTACCAAATGGTTGAGAACCATCAACAGAGCCAATTTTGAAAGGCTTCCTACAAAAGAGTTCGTTCGTTAGCTGCAATTTGCTTTCTCTTTGAACTTGTGCCTGTACAGTTCCTCTGTGAAATGAAGAAAATAAAACCTGTCTTTCTTGGGTTTCTTATTTTGTGGACTCCCAGACAAAAATCCCTGATGGCTCAATCTTGGCTTTCCCCTGGACACTCCAACAATCTGCCATCTCCTGGACCTTAATTTTTTGTTTCCTCCTTAGAAACTTCCTTCTAATATTGGAGCAAATACTTCCTGGGTTGGCTGTGTCCTGATTTGTGTCTGATTCAGCTTGCAGGCTGTTGAAGCTGCTCAACAACTGTTTATTAATTAAACACCCACAGGGTTTCTTGGACTGTACCAAGCTGTTTACTCGTATGGCCAAGTTCAATTTTGATCAAATCTGTATTGAAGGTTACAGGGCAGGTGGCAAAAAAAAAAAAAAAAAAAAAAAAAAAGAGAGAGAGAGAGACAAAAGTTGACAGAAGGTATCTTTATCTCCTACTGACCAGCAACTCTCAGCCCTGCCAGCATCCCTGTGGTATCCAAGCCCTCAGGGTATACTTGAGGATGGTCCCTGGATATGAGAACAAGCTTGTTTCATTGGGACGCCAGGCACAAGTTGACACTAAGGGAGAATGCAAAGCCATGTCTGAGGAGGAGTGCTGAGGGGGGAAACTGGGGACCATATTAGTCTTTAGATCTGAGATTAGTGTGGAGACTGAAACAGAGATGAAGCAAAAGAAGAGGAGCTGGGTGAAGGCAGAGCAGTTCAGGAAGACGTCTCTGGCATTTAGTTTGGGGTTAGGACTTTGGTCCCATATTAACTGAAATCCTCCAAGGAGGCAGGCACAAGCAATGTTTTCTAAGGCAGCTAATAAATTCAGTTTCATACACACACATATACACGCAAACTATTGTTAAAAACTTGTGTGTGAGTGTGTGTGTGTGTGTGTGTGTGTGTGTGTGTGTGTAGGGGGGTCTAGTGGTAGTTGGAGACATAGCAGAGAGAAAATAGTGGGAGAAAGAAAAGGCCCAGAAGCAGGTTCTTCTGGTTCTAGCCAGCTCTTTGTTCTTTCTTTACATTAATCCATAATCTATAAGGAACCCTAAAGTGAATTACTAACTGGAAGTCATTGAGAGTTTTGAATTAGTTTTCCTGTCTAAAACCAGGAACAGTTTATTTCAATGATATAAAGGTTTGATTTTCCTTTATAAGCTATAGTCATCTTTCTCTTTCTCCTGTATAATACAGGCATTCTTTATATCTGCAGGCCATTCCATTTAACATAGATGTATTTTCCTTTTAGACAAGGAATTCAATTGAATTGTAGCTAAGATAGCCAAATTATTTTACTTTTGCCCTACTTCATTTAGACTGTGTTGATACTGCCTGTTAGTAACTCTCTCCCGGGGTGATGTGATTTCTGACTGGAAATATGCTGTTATAAAAATAATTGAAAAAATATATATTGCCTTCCTACCATATGCAAGGCAATTTGTTACTTGCAGGGTGTGGGGTGAGGGGTGGAAAGAAAGAAATACAGAACCAAGTCTCTGCTCTCAAGAGGCTTATAGTCTACTTGGGTAGAGAAAACATTTAAACAGAAAACAATGGTTAATAATCATATAAGGGAATGATTAAAAAGGGCCAGTTGCTCAGAGAAGGGAGCCTCCTCTCCCTCCCAAATTGTAAATTTACCAATCCCCTCTTACCCCTCCCACCTGCCCAACACTCGATGAGTGTTACTTCCACATGTGCACATTATATGTAACTTAAACATTTGTACCCCTGTAATATGCTGAAATAATTAAAAAATAAAGTTAAAATTTAAAAAACGATATATTCTATAGTAAAGACATCTGCACTCGAATGTTGATAGCAGCACAATTCACAATTGCAAAGATGTGGAAACAACCCAAGTGCCCATCAATACATGAATGGATTAATAAAATGTGGTATATGTATACAATGCAGTACTACTCAGCCATAAAAAATAGTGAACTAATTCCTCTTGTATTATCCTAGATGGAGCAAGACTTATATTCTTAATAGTGTACATGGTATAGGTAAATGTGGGGGAAGCAGAGGTTGTTATGGCAGACACTGCAAATTGTTTTTCTAGAGCAGAGTGTTTATGGAAGGAGATAATACTGAAAATGTAGTTGGTGTCAGACAGTGGAAGGCCTAGGGTCCATGGGAAAGGAGTTTGAACTTTATTTTTTAGGTAGTGGGCAATCACTGAAGAGTTTCAACAGAGGGTAACATCAAGGGAAGATGAACCTGGTTACCGTGTGCAGGGTGGATTGGCAGGGAGAGAGTGGAGGCAGTGAGCCAAAAGCCTGCAGATAAGGGTTATATGTAGGATAACAGCAGAGTGTAACATAGTAAGATAGACAATAGTAAAATGTAGAAGATAAATACACAGAGCTTAGCGACTTAATTACATATATGGGGCAAAGAAGAGGTAGAAGGTAAGATGACTCCAACTTCTAATGCAGTGAGACTGAAGGATGGCTGTGGCATTACCAAAAATGGTTGTTTTTTTTTTTTTCTGCTTAGAAGTTGTTTAATGGTGTCTTCTGCTAATTTTCAAAAGGATAACTCTTAATCCATATCATATCATTATGTCTTGGGACTTGGGGGCTTGAAGGAACCTAGGGATTCTAGACTGGTTTGTTTGATCTCTGGCCTGTGGGCAGGGCAACCCAAACTATGACAGATCAATTCCATCGTGTCCTGATTCATCTCTCTTGCTGTTGCATGCAGATTGTGAGTCTGTTGATACTGCCCAGACTTACCTTTCTAGGCAATCCATTTAGGTACTGAATAACTTTTATTCATTGGCATGTTTTCCTCCTCACTCATCTGTGCAGCACTGTCTCTCTGCTTCATATTAGCTCATGTCTTCATGCCTGTTTTTGGCCTTTGAGAAGTATAAACATCTCAGGGATTGAAGTTTGCTTTTTTTTTTTTTAATTCAACCAAAAGCACCAGCCCTGGACAACTAATGACATTTTTATTTTTATTAATTTAAGTCAATGAGCCCTTTTGCCTATAGAGCCGGGCACAGGAAGATTTTTTTCCCCCTTTTCTCACAAGTGCTGGGATGCAGTAGTACATGCTTGAATGAATTCCTTGAAGCAAAAGACATACTAGAGGAAGATATATGAAAGATTAAAAGAATAATGTCAGGTAGTATATAAAAACCTACTTGGCATTTTAAAGTGCTTACTTATTCCAAAGCCATTTATAATAGTTTAGTTTGTCTACAAGCCAGTACACATCCCGCCTCCCAAACACATGCACACTTCTAAATAAGAAAGGTCTATGGTCACTTCTGTCATATATGGGAAAGAAAATGATGGCACAGTAAAATACCATTTTTAATTGCAACAATGATGTATTGGAAACTAGAGCCCAGAGATCTTGGTGCTTGAAATTATAATATAGTTTGCTTATGGTATACTTTAAAAAGCACTTTCATACTCCATGATTCATTTCATCTTCATAGCTTTCTTGTGAGGTAGATCAGGTTGATATCATGATATCCCAAGCCACACAGAGAGGATAAATTAAGCACCCTAGGTCACTGTGCAATTTATCAGCAATGCCCTCTCTCTTTATTCTTCCTTATTTTCCTCTGAAGAGGAAAAGCTATTGCCAAACTTTACTTTGGGGCTCAATAGTCAATCAGTCAACAAGGGCAGGGAGGACTAGAAGAGAGATAAAGTCCCTCCTGCAAAGGGGAGACCATGGAGCTACTGCCCACTCTGCCAGCCCCATATACCCCTGGCAACTGGCTTCAGAAATGGGAAGGCAGTACCCAGGGTCTTTGGTTCAACCCCCTCAGAATGGGAGCCAACCCTCTGCCTTGTCCACAACCACTGACTGATTTTCCTTGAGCATCTACAAATGTATTGGGAATAAATTCCCTACTGAAAAGTTTCGATGAATCATAGAAAGCCAAGGCATCTCTCTTTACCTGAGGACCTAGGGAGTTTCCTTTCAACACAGGGTGGAGGAAATCATGGTCTAAGTGAGTTAAAAAAAAAAAAAAAAGAAAAGATCAGTTTCACTTACACACGATTTCAATGACTGATTTGTACAGCAATGAATCTCAAATTTAATCTTTTAATTCTCCTTCCTGAACTTAAGATCCATGTGTCAAACTGCCTACTGAGCATTGCCACTGGTACGTAGTCCCTCCACACATATGTTAACGGACACAAAACCAAATTCATCACCGTCCCCACCTTAGTCTACCTCATGTATTTCATATCTGTTTTTGCTGACATCATTTATCTGGTTTCCAAGGCCAGAAAATTGAGAGTCATCCTTGAATACCCCTTTTCTATTATTCTCCCATATCCTATCACTCAAAGCTATCAATATAGCTTCTAAAACATCTCTCTTCTCCATTCTCTTCTCTCCGTTCCTATTTGCTACTGCCTGGTTTCAAGACCTTGCCATCAAACCTCCTGTTTTGTGGTCTCCCTGGCTTCATGCTCTCCTCCATGTTTCACTTGGGGCTTATGACATTTCTATAACACAAATCTGATCATATCTTTGCCCTGATTAGAAGTTTGCTGATGGTTGTACTCTGGCTACAGGATCAAGTTTGAGTTGACCAGTAGGCCCCTGCTTTGCTCTTCTTTTTTTTTTTTATTTTAAAAGATTTTATTTTCCACTTTAAACATTGTGCTTTGAAAAGCATATGACAGAAGCGATCATTTCTTATAAAATAAAATGGTGTATTATGCCTTCTGGTTTAAAGTAGCCAACCCTCCTCCTCAACTTAATAGTACTTTCTACAACACATTGTAGAACTGAGCTTTCTACTGGCCAGCCAATTGAAAGCAGGGGATTTATTCCAAAGTCGTATCCTCTCCTTATACTCTGGTTCAGTTTCCAAATCTCTCCATCTCTGGAAGCTGCAATATAAAGTCCATTTGCTGCATGCACTTTTGTTTGTCTAGAATTATATAATAAACCTAGAGGCTTTTACATTTATTTAAGAATAACTTTCGTTGTAGAAGAAAATAAGCCAATAGATATACAGGCATAATATACAAACGTAAAGATCTCTTATTTTGTCTTAATGTTAGGTTTTAGTCTGACACCATTGGTTTTTGGTATGCTCATGGCCAAAGAATGTCCAGACAAAATAAAAGTTAGGCAAGCACGAAAATGAGATTTATTGAGGAGAGAAAGATAGGAATATAGGACAAGAGCAAGATACAGGTTTACAGAGCATGGCACATACGCCATGGATGATGACCAGACCCATTGTCACTGCAGGGCAGGAAAAATGAAGGGCAAAGAGAGAGAGACTTTGGCTATAGTCTGCGTCCTATTTTGTAGTGTCTGCTTTGCTCTTCAAAGATATCTTCTGCTACTCCTCTTCATATATCCTGGACTCCAACCACATCAGACTACCTGTCCCCAGACAGCTCTGACTTTCCTGATGCCTTTCTCTTGGCCTAGGATGCCTCCACCTGATGCCTGTTCTCTGCTTGTGAATACCTACTATTCCTTAAAGTCCCAGCTCAAATGTTAAAAAACATCCTTTCTTTACAGCTCTCCCTGATTTCTCCTGGCAGAAACAAATCCTCCTGCTTCTGTGCTCCCATGGCTCCAAAGTCAACTATAGTTGTATACATACATTGAAAATAGTTCCTGTCTCAAGCTATTGTAATTGCTTGTTTTTCACAAATAAAACAAACTTGGAGGTAGAGGAGGTGGGTCTTATCCAACCCTCCTCCATCCTAAACACATTGCATAATATTTGGCCCTTAGTTGGTTTTTATTGGATACTCATTGAATCTGTATTTCACTAATTAATTCATTTAATCATTCAGCTCCTGTATTAGACCCTGGGAATATGATGGTGAACCAGCAATGTCTGGCCCTGGTCCTCATGGAGCCTCCCATCAATGCTTATATTGGTAGGGAATATCCATCAGTAACTACTGAATTTCCACAGAACCTGGTAGGTGTACAGTGTGAATTTAAGTCGTCAGGCAGCAGAGCACAGAGGTAAAGAGTATGGTCTCTTCACTGGAATTGGGCTAGCCTGGGTTCAAATCCTGGTTTCACTGTTTATTAGCTGTATTCTTTCAGGAAATTTACCTAATGTCCCTGTGTTTTGCTTTCCTCATCTTTAACATGGGAATCATTATAGCCTCTACCTTAGAGGGCTATGAGGAGGATTATATGGGTCAATATTTGTAAAGCACTTGGTACATGGCATATACCAAGTGTTTAATAAAATAAATTAAATGAAATCTAGGGGAGAGTACAAAGAAACTTAAATTGCTCACTTTGAGGGATAATGTGGCTGGCCTTGTTCCCTCCTTACCAGCTCTGATTTTACCTCTTCATACATGACCTTCTCCATTCGTGTCACTTTAGGTTTAGGGTTTATTTGGGGGTGGGGGAAGAGAAAGATAGTTATGCCCCTTCAGGGTGACTACATAGCCCAGCACCCTGCCACTCTTTCTATTTACCTCCCTCACATGCTTGGAGCCTCAGCCCTGCTCAGGGTCAGTGGCCACGGCTGAGCCCTGATAAGTGGGCTTTAGGTACTTCTCTGTTGTTTTACCAGACCCATCTCTCTTCCTTTCCTCAGTAGGGGTGGTTCTTACCCCGTATTTACCTCTTTTCATCACTGAGGACTGTGAGGGTCCCTGGAACTTGTAGGCAGACATTTTGCAAGGCCCTCACAGCTACTGGGGTCCTTGGCCCCAGTCATTCCTTCCTTTGTCACCTCTTTTACTCTGGCTACCACCCCTGTGGGACCTCTGAGCCCAGTAGTGCCATAGAGGGGGAAAGGGGACAAGAGAAAAAATAGCTAATAGCCTCAGTAATTATTTATATATTAGTTAATTTATTTCCTGAGACAACAGTTTTGCTATATTTGCTGGACTGTATGTCTACCGTCTCAGCTTTGGCAGGCCAATTATGTCACTGCTTTAATTACTCCAGAGCTATGTCCCTGAGAAGTCATTCTATGTCTGTCTGGAGGTTGCAGCTGGCCAATAGGAAGGCATTCAGCCCTCTGCCCTCTGCCCACTTCTGCTGTTCTTGGATCAGAGTTCGTGAGACCTACTGCCGGCCCCAGGGAGAGCTAGTAAATGCTCCCACTTTGCCAGAGATGGGGAGGGTGATGGACTCAGAGATAAAGCATGGCAGGTGCATGAAACGCTCCACTTAACAGTAAAGGGGCTGGGAGGAATGCCAGGTGCATCTCACCTGGCCATCTAGCTGTCAAGGTCACTGCACCCTTGAACTTCCTCTCAGAAGTTAACTGGGTCCTTAATGATCCCTTAGATCTGGACAAGGATTTATAAGCATGTTCACACAGTTTTTCTTAGGACCCTTAAAACAGTCTGATGAGGTAGTTTATATATATATATATATATATATATATACACACACACATATATATAATCAATATATATAGATGATATATATCTGATATATATTGAGATATATATGGATATATGATATATATATATCAGAAGAATATATACATATTCTTCACCATTTTATAGGTGAAGAAACTGAGGCATAAAGAGGTTAAGAAATTTGCTCATAGCATAGGAATTCTGACCTTTCCATTCCAAGCCCATGGTCTTTTCACCATTCCAGGGATCTCTCTTCTGTCCTTCCTACCCCTCCCTCCCCAGAAAGGTAGAGATGGGCTGCTTTAATAGCCTACCCTTTCTTTGTGTGCCCCTCTTTCCATTTATAATGGCTTCCCTGCTGTCTCCAGTGTGTTTTAGTGGCACAGGAGGCCTTAGCAGTGTCTTGTACCTGAAATCTCCCTCTTTTCTCCTTCCAGAGAGAAAAAAGCTGAAAAATGTAGTTCATACTATTGCACTGACAGTTGATCCTCAGTAGCAAGCATCACATGCATGTCCCAGGGAGTTCATCTTTTGAATAAGGGCTGAAGCTTAAAGGAACAAAGCTTGAATGATGGGGATTCAGACATCAAGGTCGAGTCATAGTGGGGAGAAGAGAGCATTTTCAGTATGAAAGTAGCTGAAAGTCTCTATTTTCAAAGGCTGCTCACTTGCTACAGGGGCAAGAGAAGTGTGCGAGGTTCTGGCTTCTGACATCTGCCTGCACGGAGCCCAGTTAGTGCTGCTGCCTTTCTGGCTGGTGAGCATCAAGGGATTGCACACATCAGCCTCCACTGCTGGGACCACATGGGACCCTCTGTTCTGAGTAGAGGACCAAACTACTCTCAGAGAATATAATTGGGAAGAGCCCTGGGTCTGGAGTAGAGGCCTTGGGTTCTCATTCCAGGTTTTCCATCGCTTCATTGGGTAAATGCCTTTACCTCTCAGGTTTCTTTCCCTGTCTTCAAGACAGAGTCAAGCTCTCTCAAAAGGAAAATGAACACTAGCATTCGGATGATGTTTTATGCTTTTCACACACAGTTATCTTGTTTAATCAGAAAGTCTGCTTCACACTGAGAAAGAGGGAACAGTCTCAAGGAGGTTATGTGACTTGCCCAAGGTCTTACGATCAATAAGTGACAGAGCAAGGATTCAAGCCTAATTTTGTTGGAAGCCATGCTTCAAGGTCTTTATATATTAAGTGAGGATGACGATGCTGCTGCTGCTGCTGCTGAAGGCAGCTAATGAATGTTTATCATGAGTGCTAAGCAGTATTATTTAATCCTTCCAACAACTCTATAAGGATAGTATTATTATTATCCTCATTTTATAAATGCTAAAAGCTGAGGCTCAGGATGGTTGAGTGCCTTGTTTAATTAAAGTCACACTCTTTAACTAGATACTACACCAGTAAGTACTAGCAAGTAGCATAGCTAAGGCTTAAACCTAGGACTCTCAATTTCTAGTATAGTGCTGTTGACACCATGGTAGTCTCCTTAAAATGCTAGATGGCAAAGTGCTTTGGGCATGTGTGCACTATCTGAATGTAAACCCGCCCTTTACCTGCTTTTAGCACAGGGGTCCCCGACCTATGGTGAGTTGTATAATTATTTCATTATAAATTAGAATATAATAACCATAGAAATAAAGTACACAATAAATGTAATGCACTTGAATCATCCTGAAACCATCCCCCCCACCCCTGCTCTGGTTCATGGAAAAATTGTCCTCCATGAAAATGGTCCCTGGTACCAAAAAGGGTTGGGGACTGCTGTTTTAGCAGACCTCCAAATGAGCCTGGAGCCTCTAAAGGGAATGAACTCTTGGCTGGGTGCAGTGGCTCATGCCTATAATCCTAGCACTCTGGAGGATCGCTTGAGCTCAGGAGTTCAAGACCAGCCTGAGCAAGAGCGAGACCCCGTCTCTACTAAAGAATAGAAAGAAATTAATTGGCCAACTAAAGAATATATAAAAAGTTATCCGGGCATGGTGGCACATGCCTGTAGTCCCAGCTACTTGGGAGGCTGAGGCAGGAGGATCGCTTGAGCCCAGGAGTTTGAGGTTGCTGTGAGCTAGGCTGATGCACGGCACTCTAGCCCGGGCAACAGAGTGAGACTCTGTCTCAAAACAACAACAACAACAACAACAAAACAGGGAATGAATACTTGTCTGAGCCCCAGGACAAAAAGTCAGGGCAAGATGGTGAAATGTCTACAGGAGACCCACTTTCCTCAGCAGGAGGCTCAAGCTCTCTGGAGGAAGCATGTGTGGAATCTTCAGAGCTGCCCTGCCTATGTGTCAGCTGAGCTACAAGTCTCCAGGAGGCTTGGTTGGTACCTTTTTGGGAGCACTTGTTTCATTTCTTCCTTGTCATCTAGACTCTTAGCCAAATCATTTGTTTCCTGTATCTGTAACCTCCTCAGGCAACATCCCCTTTCCCACCTCTGTTCTGCCTTTCCTTTGCCCATGCAGGAGTTGGCCTGTTAGCCCTGTAACTTTACCCCTGGAGTCTCATGGGAGCCAAACCCAACACACCAGCTGGTGTTATAATTTATTTGGATCTATGCCGGACACCATAAAGCTTGTGTCCTGCATCTCGCAAATTAAAAGGGATTTTATTGCTGGGCTCATGGAGTTCTGAAAGGTACTCAAACCATCTCTAGCACCAGCCCCCATCCTTCAGCACTATCATTCTCTCTCCATAAAAGTCACAGTTTATGTTCCTCCTCAGAGCTTTCCAATGTACCGTCTGTCTCTATTATGTTGAATGAGATTTCAGGGAAAGAAATCCAGAAATGCCTGGGGAGGCTGTGCCATTGTGCAAACTCAATACCATACCAGGCAGGATAACAATGAGCAAACTGCAGAACCTTCTAACGAGACTAGGGTTTCAGAGCCAGTGGTTCCAAGGATGGGCTAGTATGGGATTAAATGATTGTCAATGGTGCTACATTTTCCAAGTCTTTCAACCCAATCAGAAGTCCTGACCCAACCTACCTATTTCCTGGATTTCTTTTTTCAGTCTTTTGAGCACCTCTAGAAAAGTCACATGGCTGTGCAGACTGGGGTCACCAAGTTCTGATTTTCTAAGCTCTGCCAAGCCAATGGGGCCATTCTATACACATTCCTCTTTGGACTCTCCTTGGTTAACTTCCTTCTGAAAGTCCCATCACTATCACTGAGTTGATAGTCAGTATTCTATCAACTCCCCTACCCCTGCCTCACAACAGAAAAGCTTGTCTCCAACTCCAAGCAGAAAGAGTTTTGGAGGTATGAACTTCCTCCATCCCATGTCACAGCTTATATTTGTATCTAACTCTATTTTATTTTTTGTGGAAGAAGTGTTCCTACTCCTCTCCATCTTTGCTCTTGTTCTTCCACCTCCAACCTCCTCAGGACATGGTTTCATTTTCTTTCTTCCCAGATGCTCAATCTTCATTTAATTCTTTCCTTCTCAGCCCCCTTGAATGTGTTCAAGTCTCTCCATTAAGATTAAAAATCTCCCAAAGCTACTTTCTGTACCATCCTCAACTCCACTACTCTAACCACTATGTTATTCAGAGCCCTTTGAATTATAAAATCCAGTGGCTACCACTCTTAATGCTGCTGATATCCTCTACTTTTTGGGAGCTCTTGTGAGATAGGTCTCCCCTCTCTGTCTCTTAATTTGATGTGCCCATTTCTAGCTCCTCACCTTTGATCACACAATTTCTCTCATCTGAAATGCATTCTCTGATGCATTTCCAAATGTCATTCATCATTCAAGGGCTAAAACACCCATAAAGCTTTCCTGACTTCTTTAGTCAACAAAATAATAGTCAACAAAATATTTTGGAACTAAGAACTTACATTTTTAAATTGAATATCATTATTACATATTTCATACTTTATAATGCATCTGTCACAAGTCTGTAAGTTGTATTGAGCATGGAATGTTCTTGTGAGTTCCCTATAGTGCCTTGCACAGGTCTCCTTTCACCTTCAATCACTCTTTCTCTGGCTTTTCTCCCTCCTCTAAATGTGGACCACAAGGTTAAACTTTATCTGCTTTTCTCCCTCTTCTTTCTTCCTTACAGATTTTGAATCTATTTTTAGAGACCAAATTTTATATACTTATGTCTATGACTTTTGAAATTTTCCTTTCAATTCCTAACCTTTCACTTGAGCTCCAGTCTCACATCTCAAATTGTTTGGTAGTCATCTTCGATAGGATGCCTCACACTGACTCCAAACCTAATACTATATCAAAGCTTCAACTCATTATTTTCCCATCTCACTCCACCTTCCCATATCTTTATGGCACCACCATTTTTCTGTTACCTTGCAGAGAGGTAAAACTTGCAATCACCTTTGACTATATTCATCACATAAATACAGCAATACACCACAATATATAGACTGTTCCTTCATAGTGTATTTTATACCCCATTCTTTCCAAATCCATCACTACAATATAACAACAACCATAATGACTACAACAGTTAACATGGATCAAGTGTTTACTATAGTCAGGTGCCTCGCTAAGTGCTTTATGCATGTTAACTCATTTCAACTTCATAGCATTCTTATAAGGTAGATATTTTTAGTCTCTTCTTTTCATAGATGAGAAAACTAAGGCTCAGAGTGGCAGAGCTAGAATCGCACCCAGATGAGTTTGTACCCAAATTCCCTACTTAACTACAGTGTTACTCCTCATGTCTAGATTTCTATAATTGCTTCCTAACTGGTATGTCTGCCATTGCTTGCTCCTCCCTCAATCCTTGCTCCTCCCTCAATCTGCATATCATTTCCAGAATAACCATTCCCAAACATTGCTATCATTATTTCATTTCTCATTCCCAAGTCCTTTTGTATCTCCCTTTCATTCACTACATTAAATCCAGCCATAGCCTGACATATAAAGTCCCCCAATATCTCACCACCACCTATCTTCCCAGCTATATCTCTTGGAAGTGCCTGCATATATTTCCATGAATGGCTTAACCCACAATGCCCTACTTGACCACACTAGGATTTCACTTCATGTTTGCTCCCATCATCCTGCTCACTTCTGACCATGTTGTAAGTTCTTAGAGGAAAGAGAATGGGGATGCATGTTTGCATTCCCCACGGTGCCTCCCACTTAGTCCACACTGGCGAATATTTGCCAAGTGATTGATAGTAGGGGCTCCATTGCCACTTCAAGTATTGAACTGTTTAATTACTCCTTAACACTCTTCTCTCTTTTTCCTCCCCACTAGCCCTCCGATTTTTCTCTTCCCTGGAGTAACTGCTCCACAACAAATGTGAAAATCCTCTCTTTGTAACATCAACATCCTGGGATAACGTTTACCTACCCATCAACACTTCATCAACCTTTTCGTAGGTTTATCTCCCAATACACATTTTTATATTCCTGTCAATCTTTCTTCATTGCTTGGTGTTCATCATTAGACTAAAAGCTACTGATCTAGGAAACGTTTCTGGAGATGACCACTATGTTAAGACGACAGCACAGTCTAAAGCATAAAGTTCTCTGGTGGCTCTTGAGGTTAAATACTTTATGTAAACTGCAGACTTTCAGGCCATGTTCAGCACTGGCTAGGATCTGCTGAGCCACTGGATCCATGAGATGCTGACAGAGGTGACAACTGGGAAGCTCAGTTTCAAATCCTGGGATGCTACAAATCTTCAGATGTTCATGTATCACAGAGATACATGAATGATCTTTACAAAAATCTCTCAAACTATAGCTCAAATCCATTTCGTCCTTCTGTTGCATTCTCACTACAGTGCAACTTTGGAAGAACTAACATCTGTGTTAAGTGACATATCTTTGGGCCAATCAGTTATCCAAGCAACTGGTGACTCTGCCCACTTTCTACAATGTTTTATAATCCTTTTGGCCCCATGATTCTCACTTGAATACTCTACATTATATAACCTTAAGGACTCAATATTGTTATAGATATCATCAATTTTAGCTGAGCATCCAAAAGTCCTGAAATATCAGGAAGCACAAACATGAGCAGGGTGGAAAAGAAGGAGAAAGATGAAGAGAAAACATGTATCCATTTTTATTGGATCTTTCAGTTTTTCTTTGGATGCTTGCTGTTTTCTGGGCATTGCCATGAACTAGGAAAAGACAATGTCAAGGGACAGCAATGGAATTCCCTTACAGTTAGAAAAAAATATGCTCAGGAAGGTCAAGATTTTTAGGTGTGGGCAGAAATTCCCTTATTTATAAGGATTCTGAAATATTTATAACATTTGGCCAGTGGTTCCAATCATTTAAAGCAACATTTATCAAGATTCTGACAATAACCCACTGCAAGAAAAATATTTTCATCGAACACAGTATACCCACAAACATGTACATGTACGTACACCTACACACTCACATACATGCATTACTGAAAACACATTTCATGAACAATGCTTGCTTTTACTACATGGGATTCACATTTTTTCTATTTTATTCTATTTCACTTAAAAATAGTGGTTATGAGCTACTAAACTGATTTCATAGTACATTAATAAATCATTGTCCACAGCGTTAAACACACTGGATTAAAGGATGGAAACAAAAAAGAGGATAATATGTTCTGCTTTCTGCTACTAGAAGACAAGTATATATTGCATGCTACTGATATACTGGAAAGAAGACATTCTTTAAGTTATAGCTAAGGACCAATGTTAATAGCAGTTATGGCAAAAATAATTAACTCTGGTGTCTTGATTTTTGTTATCAGCTTTACTCAATGTTTCATTTAAACCAAATTTGTCATTTTTGTTTTCAGTACCTATTGCTATGTAAGATGTTATCTGACTAACTATATGGTAGTCTGTTTCAATGTTTATAACTATGTAAAAGTTCAAAGTTTTTTTGCAAGATAGAACACTGTGTCAATTTTTTTCAAAGTTTATTTATAGATAAGGTATTGGGCTTATTTATACTAAAATATGATTACCTCATTACCATATATGGAATAATAATGAAAACTATATTTCATGAATTTATGGTCTTTTCCCCACTGTCCATTGTGGACATTTTCCTCCTTCTGCCTCCTCTCTTCCTCCTCCTTCTTTTTCTTCTCCCTTTCTTTATTTTTATTTGCTTTTCTGTTTTCTCTTCGTCTTTCTCCTTCTTTTCCACCCTGCTCATGTTTGTGCTTCCTGATATTTCAGGACTCTTGGATGCTCAGCTAAAATTGATGGGATCTATAACAATATTGAGTCCTTAAGGTTATATAATGTAGAGTATTCAAGTGAGCATCATGGGGCCAAAAGGATTATAAAACATTGTAGAAAGTGGGAGGAGTCACCAGTTGCTTGGGTAATTGATTGGCCCAAAGATATGTCACTTAACACAGATGTTAGTTCTTCCAAAGTTGCACTGTAGTGAGAATGCAACAGAAGGACGAAATGGATTTGAGCTATAGTTTGAGAGATTTTTGTAAAGATCATTCTTTACAACTATTCATAGTTGCTTATATTTTCATTCAGAAGTTTTAGAGGGAAACAAATCAAATGAGGGAGGGGTGGTGGCAACCAGACAGATGAGAAACAGAGTGGAAGTAAGATTTTTTGCTGAATACTCTTTTATATATTTTGATTTTTGAACCATGAACATAAATTGCCTCTTCAAAAATGTAAATATAAAAAAGATTTAAATATAAATATAAAACGACAACAAGGAAAACAAAAATAACAACAAAAAGAGCTTTCTGTCCATGAAGAGGCAGTACAATATAGGCTGACAGGAAAAATGCAGGATTTGGAGGAAGATAGACCCATGTTCCAGTCCTGCCTCTACCAGTTACTACTACCTGTGCAATATTAGACATATCACTTAACTTGCCTGATTCTATTTCCTCATCTGTTAATGGGAATAATAATACGTATCATATAGACATTGTAGGGAAGATCATTTAAGATCGTGTATTTTTAGCACTCAAAACATAGAAGATTGTAGTAGACAAGATATGCCCCCCCCAAATATGTCAATACCCTTATCCTCAAAACCTGTGAATATGAAACATTATATGGTGAAAGGGATTTTTCAGATGGAATTAAAGTTGCTAATTCATTGACCTTAAAATAGGAGATTATCCTGGATTGTCTGGGTAGCCCCAATTAATGTAGGCAGAAACAAAGCAGAAGAGAAAGGCAGAATGGTCAGTCAGAGAGAGATGCAAAGGAAGAAGAGGCAGGAGAGATTCGAAGTATCAGAGGCACTTAACTGGCCCTTGCTAGCTTTGAAGTCAAAGGAATGGGACCATGGGCTAAAGAATGTGAGTGGCCTCTAGAAGTTAGGAACAACATTTAGTTGACACCTAACAAGGAAATAGGAACCTCAGTCCTACCACCTTAAGGAAGTGAATTATGCAAACCACTTGAATAAGCAAATAAATGGATTCTTCCATAGAGATTCCAAAAGGGAATACAGTCCTGCTGACACCTTGATTTTAGCCCCATGATCCCTGTGTCAGCCTTCTGACCTATAGGACAATAATAAATTTGTATTGTTTTAAATTGATAAGGTTGTGGTAATTTGTTATGGCAGCAGTAGAAAACTAATACAAAGATGGTCAATAATTGATAGCACTTGCTATTGTTTATTTAGGGTGGTCACAGAAATCTTAAAAATTAGAGATCCATATTATCTATTATAAGATTATTGATGCCATACTAATCTGATCCTCTTGGAAATCATGGATGTTGGGTGACCTCAGTTCCAATAGAAGCTGGAGGTCTCCAATGTGCCAAAGGACTGGGACCCAGAGGTGGTAGTGTCTGTCTCTGTGTCTTTGCAATCAGTCTGTCCAGATTGCATATGCCAATCAAAAATCTTTATAGAATCAATTGCTTAGTGCTTTATTGGAACTTATAAATACTGTATGCATTATATTTTACTGGTGAGAAAATTGAGCAAGTAGGTAGCACCATGGGCTGGGAGGAGGTAGGAGTTGCTTAATTTTTTTTTTAACCTGTAAAATACTGATAGAGATGGTATATACTTGAGTCATTAAACTGTGTAAAATGAACAAGTTATGAGGTAAGGGTTATTATTCACCCATTTTACAGATTGTTATCAGGCCTGAACCCCAGTAATATTTATTTCTGACCCTAGAATGTTATTTCAGTCTTAAATTATTTCACAGTTTCTCCACTGAAGGATGTGTGTGTGTGCGTGTATGTGTGTAAATATGTCTATGTGTGTATGGGTCTGGATATACATGCAAACATGCAGAAAGAGCCTCCCTATTGACTTTCTAACATGGCAGTACTTTGAGACATACTTTATAGAATAGGGTCACTCTGACTTCAGTCCTGTTCCATAGAGTGATTTCACTGGGGATTGTAATCCTTTCTGAACAATCTTTGTTTTGGGGCCTCCATTATGTTCAAATATATTTTAATGTTGTGTGTCATTCTTAGTGTTTTATCTGTGGAAAGGCCAATAAGATTCACATCAATTAGAAATAGATGTTAAGTGGCCCAAGATATCATATCCAGTAGCTGTTTTCCAGCAAACGAAAATTATTAACCAAATCATATGAAATATAAAATCCCCTTCCTTTCCTGCATTATTTTGGTGAAATTAAAATATGTCTGGATTGAATTCTCAAAAAAAAAGAAGTATAAAATCTTTTATTTATTGATTGTTCACCATATGCCAGTGCCTTATAGTGTATTATTTAATTTTCACAACAACCCAATGCTAGTGAGAACTATCATTAATCCCATTTTACAGATGAGGAATCTGAGGTGCAGAGGCAAAGTATCTTGTACATGTTTACACAGCTAGTAATTTGTGGGAAGAGTCAGGATTTGAACTCAGGTTTGTGTGAATCCACAAACCCAGGTCCTCTGGTAAACAGAACAATCCTTTTGTCTGACACCCTTGAACAAATTCTCTTGCCCACACTTAGGGCTTTTACACTGGATGAGGAGAGCAGTGGACCTGAGCAAAGTTTATATTTTTATTTTTTTAAATGATAAGCCACATGAATTATCCCTAAATTCCCAGTAGGTAATTATTTATTTTCAAATGTCTTTCAGATGCTTTTTTGGGTAAATTCTAGCCAAGTGCTTCTCAAATTTTAGTATGAAAACAAATCACTGGAGATCTTCACAAAAAGGAGATTCTGATTCAGTAGGTCTGGGGAAGGGCCTGAGATTCTACATTTATAGATAACGCCCAGGGGACAGTGGCATTCCTGGTGTGGGATCCACACTTGAAGTAGCAAAGCTCTAGCCCACCTAGTCTCTTTCCTAGCCTTGTGATGTCCTCACCATAATGTGAGTTCTTTAATATAGAACTTCATAAAGTTCTTTATATCATCCTTCCGAACTGTAGTAAACATGTTTGCATTGGCCTATTTTCTCAGATCCTAAACGAAATGAGGGTGGCATTAATGGCAATTAAGCAGCAAGGTTAAAGAATGGAAGCAGGTAACAATTAACCCTTTGCAAATCTTTCCTTCTTCTCATACTTTGCTACAAAAACCATTTGTCTGTATCTTCTATTTCCTTTGTTTTAATTTTCCAGGAAGTATGTGACTGTGTGTGTGTGTATGTGTGTGTCTATGTGCACGTGCTCATGCATGCACACGCATTTGAGGGTGCTGATTCTGAGACTGCAACTGAGTATACAGAGCCACAGTCACTGGATTCCACCAGCTTCCATTCCACAAAACTATTAATACTACGGAACAGCAGAGACTGGGATTTGTAGATGTCTTGCTGTTGGTGGTTTGAGACAGATCAGCTACATAAATGTGAGCAGCGAAATTTTTGTCATGTTTAATTCTGCCTTCCTTCTGAATATTGTAGCTATAAGCACACACCATGTTTTGTTAGCTGGCAAGATAGGATTGTGTGCGAGTGTGTGTGTGTTGGGGGGCAGGTGGTGTGTGAGAATATAAGCCATAAAGACATGGCAGTAACATGCATTATAAACATGTAAATGTAAATATGGGATGGAAGTAGAGGGTTGTGTTTTTGGTAGATTCGATTTAAGTTTCTTCTCAATTTCTTGGGAAGATCTCTAGAGAGCTTCAGAAGGTTTATTCAGTATTAGCAGGCAGTCCTGGGTTCTGAATTTGACTCTGTCATTAGCTAGTTGTGTGATTTAGGCAAGTCATTTCTACTCTCTGGGCCTCAAATTATCTATAGGTGAAATCACAGGATTAGACCTTGTCAAGACCCCTGCTTGTTTTTTATCATCATTTTTTTATTTGACTTTGTTAAGCCAAAAAGCTGGGGCAGTTACACTGGCCACCACCATGCAATAGCCAACTCCATGATGGGTGACAGAGAACAAAACCTAGGAAACTTGCAAAGTTCCCTTGACCCAGTGAACTATAATTTTTGTTTAGCCCCATCAGCTTTTATAATATTTTGAAATTATTTGTTCTCATTCAGTTGAGCATGATGTACATGTTTGTTTATAAGACTGCAGCTGAGTCATTCAGGAATCATTCCTTGCTGGCACGACAGGTCTGCTGGTCTCACTGGACAAAGGGCTTCAGTGGTCCATCAACAGAAGGAAAGCTTCATGAGTTTTAGAAAGTTTTAGAAAGGATGGCACTATGGATGCATCAGCTACTGAGCTATGAACATAATGGCTAGCCTCAGTTTAGCCTTTATCTGGAGCTGATTAGCTGCAACTTCTTCCTAGAATGAGGCATTATTTCTGTCTGCAGGCTGCAAACTTTGTCATGCCTTTCCCTGAAAACCTGGAAAATGATTTGGCTAGATTAGGTTGGTGGTACCTTAGGGCACAGGGTGCTTTGGAGAGAGAGGTCCTGCCCCTCATATTCCCCATTAGTGAGGAGGAGGCATCTGAACAGCTTAGTGTACTCAGCCGAAAACAGGAACCTGTGGCAGAAATAGAGCAGGCAGAAATGCTTTGGTCCATCTCCTTCAGCAATGGAGCCAGGGCAAAAGACAAATTAGAATGTTTGAAAGCAGGCAGGAGGGAAGTAACATGACACATCTGAAATATCCACTTGATAATTAAGCACCTGAATGGCTTGCAGATTAGAATTTAATATGCTATAAAGAGTGAAATGAGATGGCAACACTGAAAATGTCTTCCAAGTTTCCTAATTCCCTGGTTCTAAAGAATTCTATCACTGTTTACTCAGTGTTTATAAGTCAAATCGTGGGCAATTTTAAGGTGCTTCGCATCTGAGTTAATTTTTCTGGACTAATTCCCAGCCAAAGCAAACACCTGGATGGTTTTCTTTCTATGTGTTTCAAAACATCTTTGGTTGTCTCCTATTCCTTTCCTCTTCCTCCCTCTGCATCTCTAATTTCCTGGCTCAGCCTTCCCTAAGCACTGTGGTTCTGCATGCCATTCTGGTTTTAGTTGTTAGCTCTAGAATGAATAGAATCATAGGATTCTAGCTTTTATGACTAGAAAGGATGGCAGATATTATCTGGTCCAAGTGTCTATGTTGAAACATACACTGAAGCCAGGTGAATCTGTATCAATGAGACTGTGGGCCACATTTGTTCAGAATCCCTGCACTGCCCCCCTCCTTGTTTCCTAAGTAACCATAGGTCAGGATTCACTTCAGCAGCTGGATACTAACATCACCAAGAACAGAGCAAAGACCTACACTGTAGGTTTCATTCCTGTTGATACTTTGAGTTCTTCCCCAATCATGAAACTGCTGGGTCTTTCCTACCTGTCTGAAATCTGATCTTTGCTATCTAAGGGGAAGTGTAATTTTAACCTAAGAAGATATTTATTTACAATTGCCTAAAAAGTAACAGAATGGGCACCTTTTCCGATCCTACTTGAGTAATCTTCGGTTCTGCTCTCTCAGCAGTGAACATTAGAACAAATTGCCTGATGCAACATAAACAGTTCCACTTAATGCAGAATCTGTTTCTTTCATTTGCTCAGTTGGAAGGAGGTAATCCATTGTATTTCAGTAACGTAGTAATAAATAGAAAGTTCAACAGAAGAGGCTGGGTGCTTTGGAAGCACAAATTCAACCCTCCCCCGCCTCCACATACACTACGAAAGCACAGAGCCCAGATTGTATGGGGTTGAGCCAGGTCCTTGAAAAAATACACACACATGCACACGTACTACACATATATACACATGTATGTAAAGTTTATTAAAACAGCATCTCCCAGGGACCAAAGCATAGGTTTTAAGTGACATTCACTTCTTCCTTCAACCTCACAGGCAAAGCATCAGAGACTCCTTTTGACCCTGTGAGTTTCCTTTATCCTAGGCTACATATTTGCTTTGAATCCAACTTGGTACTACGTGAATATATTAACATGCCTTCTGATTTAGAATATGCAGATTTTAAAGACTGGATGAAAGGGACCATTTGACATTATTTATATCTCAGCTTTTTAAGAGTTTATAGGAAAGGAGACATGATATAGATCTTCTGTAGAACATCAAAAAAATCTAAGAGGCCAACAATAGACAATGATGAATGCTGATATATAAACCTGTCATTCCTGCTAAATGCCATGAAGATAAATATATTGCAATAGACAAGTGAATCTGGGTGCTATGTCAGTGTAGTAATTATTTCTCATCTGAAGCCAGGGCTAACACGCACAATCTTTAAAGGGAGCATTATTGATTAGTCTGTGTCTCTCCTACTCATATATTATTATAAACTCAGGTAAAGTTCACAGATCGTGTCTCCCAGGCTGGTTTCCCAGTTCCAGGCTTTTCATGAGGAAGTGATAACCTTGCTAAACACTTGACCATCACCAGGGTACATGGCTGTAGCTCAAGGATCTCAGGTCGGCAATGGGGAAAAGCCCTTCTCCTAAGTCTCATTCTAAGAGACCATGGAGAAAGATCAGGATCTGTGAATTCAGCTCAGTATCTGCATACGTGGGACATGATCATGCCCATTTGCACAAGTCAATGTGTGTGTGGTGGGGAGAGAGCTGTCCACTTTGAAGCAGAGATCTGACTGATGTCCCCTATTTGCATTTCTTGGTTCCTTTAAAGAAGCCAAGCCAACAAATCAAATTTGGACATTTCTTAAGTTTGAAGGATACAAAACAGAAAGGTTTTGGTCCCTGAGCCTTCATGAGCTGGCCCCTGGCTCTGCATCTGAAGGTGGCTTTTGGCAAAGGGCAAGTATCCCTATTCCCACACCCATCTCAGCCTGATTCTGAGGAAGCCTGGGAGCAGGTTCCCTGGGGAGCTTAATATATACCCCAGGATGGAGCAAATCACTGTCCAGGGATAGGGCAAAGCTCTGGTTTAGGAGAATATCCCAGTGAGAAGGATGCTTTTGGCCATTGCAGACAGCACCTTGTCCTATCACCCCTCAAGCTTCCCCCTGTTGCATCTCTCTTCTTGTGTCCCAAAACAATCTGTTGCTGGCCTCTCCCTGCTCCCTACCACCTGGAGCCCACAGCCAGCCAGCCAGCTCCTCCCAGCCCACAGCAGCCTAGCACCTTCATTCAATCTGCACTTCGGCGCCTCTCGCCCCTTGGCAGCGCAACGGCAGCGAAGCGGACGGCACCAGGCGGCCTGTCGACTTACCCCGGGCCAAGTGGTTTCTTCAGATCTGTGTCGTCTGATGTCCGCGAGCTAGGACGCGTGGCGCTGCACCTTGCTGGACTCCTCTATCACGGCGCGCAAACTGCAGCCGCCTGGGACAACCCGGGGCCTCGAGGCTGCCGGATGGGTGGGCGGATGAGCACCGAGTAAGGGGCGGGGTGCGAAAAGGAGCGCAAGTACTGGCTCTTTACCTTGGTTTCCCCCTTCGCTCCTCAGTTATTCCCAAACTTCCCCTTGACAGGCTGGCCCTGCTCACCTTTCACGTTCGCCAGCGCCCCGAAACTCTTTACTCTACCCGTGCCCCTGCCTTGTTCTTGCTCGCTTCTCCTGGTTCTCTGACCCAACCTGAGCCCCTTCAAACGCACGCACTCCCTTAGCGCAGCCAGCCCCACACAATAAGAGCAAGGGAAGAAACTGACACGGGGAAACTGACAGGGGTAGCTGACTCGGTAGTGTGAAGGAGAGGGAGAAGGTGGGAGGGAGGGGTAGGGGGGAGAGGGGAGAGGGAGAGCGAGCGAGCGAGAGCGAGCCGCATTCACACTCTTACACACACACTCAGGCTCCAGCTGCTAGGTAGCGGCTGGCGGGAGCCCCGGCCGCCCCTCCAAATCCCTTTTCTAGACTAGAGGTTTGTGTCCCCTTCTGCCGCTTCTGGAAAATGCTATACAGGGTAGGAGAGAGAAAAGCAAAGAGGGGTGGGGAAGGGAAATTCGAGGAGGCGCACTCCCTTTCTCCTCCCCACCCCTAGCTCCAAAAATGTCCAACCCTTAGCTCTTCCTTTTCCCTTCTATCTGCGCCCGGCTTCTTCTGCTCAGGTTCTCTTTCTCCCTCCCGTTGGGGTGGCTGCGAGCTGCGGAGAACCCGTCGCGGTTGTGATGTGGGGCGCGCGCGCGCGCGCGTGTCTGTGTGTGTGTGTGTGTGTGTGAGGGAGAGAAAGAGAGAGAGAGAGAGAGAGAGAGAGAGGAGAGAGAGAGAGAGAGAAGAGAGGAGAAAGGAGAGAGAGAGAGAGAGAGAGAGAGAGAAAGCGCGAGCGCAAACGAGCGCACCGGTGGTTGGCGACAGCACCTCTCACCTCCCCCAGCCCCTGGGCTGAAGACTCTCTCACTCTCTGGGCTCGCGGATGGGGCGGGAGGGGCGGGGCGGGGGAGGCGGGAAGGAGGGGGAGGGAAAGAAGGAGGACGGGGCAGCCTGCAGGGGCAGTAGCTCTTGCCTTCTCTGCAGCTCGGTGGCCAGGGGTGGAAGGAAGCCGCAGACGCAGCCCCAAGTCAGCCCCCCGCTGCCCCGTCCCACCGTCTCATCTCTCCCCCCTCGGTACGGAATTTTCTGTCTCGTTCGTTTTGCTTCCCCAGGCCTCCCCCTCCCCTGGGTGGTGGCAGAGACCGGAGGGGTGGGGGGAGGATTAGCGCGGGTGCGGGTAGAGGGACAGGAGCCCCTTGGGGAGGTTGGCTTGCACAATCTCTCTTTGCCTCTTGGCCTGAGTGCTCCCTGCTTTGGACAGTGACCTCTGCCCACCCCTCTCATCCTGGGGTCTGGGCTGGCGGGGGCCAGGCTGCGTGCGCCGTCACCCATGGGTCATTCTGGGGGAAGGGGAGTTGAGCTGGCGGGCGGCGGGTGGGAGAGCGGGACAGCGGGACCCTGAATCGCCAAGGCTGACCTGGGGTCGTATCCGAGCGGCTTTCATTCCTGATGGGTCTAGTTTAACCCAGTCGGAGCGCAACCTAATTCTCTCATCCATGCCCCTCACACCCATAAGGTAGGTCTCCCAATACGCAGCCTAGATTGAAGCAAGGGGGTATATAGTGGTATTGTAGGATGAGGGGCTAAGTTGCTTAGTGTTGGCAGTAGTGTTTGGAGTGGGGGTGGTGTCACCGGACACTTGGGCGACTCTTTGATCTTTGCCCCTTTGTGTCACGTGACGCACCTCTCCACCCCCGTCTCTCACCTGGCACCCTCGCGCCACAATGCCCACCCTCTCGAACCCTCTTGGAACTGACTAAATGGCCCCACCCCCATCACAAGCCTGAGATTTCGACCTGCAACCTGCAGGCGCTTAGGTCAGCTAGCTGGCAGCATCTCTTGGCCCCGCCAGCCGCACAGCCCCAAATCTCGGCTTTGTCTTTTATCTCCCTTTCCAGCTCTCTCTGGAAAAGGGAATGCAAGGCTCTGCCTTTCTGGACACTGGTCTGTTACCTGAAACCCCTTTCCCTACTTATTCTCAGAACCATCCTGAGCTCCAAGAAAGCTCTGCTGTGCTTCCTTAAGTTGTCTCCTTAACCCCCTGATTAACCCCTTGGGCACGCACTGCGAGCCTGAATCGAGCTCCAGTAAAAGCCAGAACCGTCTCCCCTGCCTAAATGGCCGAGCGTTTCCATTGCCGAGCCCGTGAAGCTGGCGTTAGTTATTTTAGTGAGAGCCCTAGGAACTCTCCTCCTAGGCTACCCTGGGAAAGTCCCTGGGGACACCAAGCAAGGCACGTTTTCCTGTTGTCCTTAATCCCCCCAGCGCCGAGGTGGTCCAATATTTTGGAGAGTATTAAGCTTTTGTATGGGAGCAAGCATTGGAGAAAAGTATTCTCTGAGAGAATGCAGAGTTTGTGTCTGGGGGGAGGAGTATGGTGGAGGCAGGGGCGAGGGTGGAACCTCCCCCTCCCTTCTATTTAAATACTTCAGGAAGTGTTTCTAAAGATTGGCCTTGCGGGTAGCTGGAAAAAATATCACTTGATTCTGACACCTTTCTCTCATTCAAAGGCAGTTTTACAGTGGTCCAGCAAACTAATGTACAGCTTTCCAAACAAGAGAGGGATATATTGTGATTAGGCAGGTCTCTCCTTTGGCATAATGGGTGAGTAGGATATGTGATCATGGACAAGATTTGGGGGGCATCACCCTGTTTTTTGCCAAACTGCAGTTCAGCTGAGACTTCCACTCCAAGTCCAGGCTGCAGCCAGAAGCAGTGCTCACGAAGAAGGAAAACTCTATTGTTGTGAGCTGTTTCCTTCAAGGGCCCCATATACAGTGCAATTGTCTTTAATATATGGGGATTATGTGTGCTTCTGAATTTTGATGCTTTCCCAGTGGATTGTAGATAAGACCAAAATTTCTCTCTGTTCCTGCCCTATCCTGTCCCTGCCCTATCCTACTTACCTCTTAAGATCAAGGATATACAAAGGAAAATCCTTTTGAAAGTTAAAAGCACCTTACAAATGTTAGGCATGCGGACAGAAAAATCCAAACTTGGAAATATTTGAAAGAAGTTTATTTTGAGCCCAATTTGAGGACCATGACCTGGAGCCACTTTTAAGAAGCCTTGAGCAAGTGGATTTGCTGTGACTGGGTTATAATTTGATTTTATGCATTTTAGGGAGATAGGGGTTACTGGTAAAATCATAAATCAATATGTGGGAGGTATGCATTGGGTTGGTCCAAAAAGGTGGGACATCTGGAAGCAGGGACTTATAGGTTACAGGTGGGTTTAAAGATCCTTTGGCTTGTAATTAATTAAGACATGAAGCTTTGTCTAAAGGCTTGGAATGTTTTAACATAAGGAGTTGTTATCAGAGATGAGCCACCAGACATAGATTTTTTATGTAAATTGAAGACCTGCAGGTTTGTCTAGCATATCTTTAGACCTGTTAATGGGTTATAAAGAAAGTCCCCAAGAAGGGAGGGGACATGATGAGGCATTTCTGACTTCCCTCCTCCTGGCAGACAATTTGGTTTTAGGATATTTCTTTCACCACAATGGGGTCCATTCATTTAGCTGATGGGGGCGGGGTGAGCCTTAAAATTTTATATTAGTTTACAGACATTACTATATGAATTCCAGGACAAACCTAGCAGAAGATCTAGTGCAATTAAGAAGCTGATTTAGGCAAGGGCCCAAACTTTGCCTAGGTTGCTTGTCAGTCTTGGAGCTCAGTGGCTCATCTTCTCCATAGATATGGAAATATTCTGGTTTTCCACTTGGTGGCTGAGAATGTATATCTGTTTGAACTCTCTCAGGGTAGTTTGCAACTAGAGGCCACATCTGCAAAAGTGGTTGAAAGCCAAAAATGTAAGCAACTATGTGAATAATTTAAGCCCAGATCTACCTGGCTTCCAGGATAGGTTTACTCAGATGGCCTGGCCTATTCAAACACCATGGCAGCTGGGATTGTCAAAATGCAATTGAAACTTAAAAATTCGGACACACTCTTTTCTCTTCTCTTTTTACAGCCTTGACCATAGTGGTAAATGGTCTGTGTAGACCAGGGTTTAATGTGATATTGTAGGGTTTCAGTATGAAATGTAGGTTCTTGGTGCACCCATGGCCGAAGAATGACCAGCCATGCCAAGGTTAGGCAAGTATGAAAATGAGGTTTATGGAGGAGAGAAAGATAGGATTATAGAGCAGGAGCAAGATATAGGTTTACAGAGCATGATACATATGCCACTGATGACCACCAGGGAGAGCAAAAGGGAGAGCAAAAGGAACACTGCAAAAAAAAGGGACTGGTTATGGTCTGCATCATGTTTTATAGTGCAGGGACTGGGACCTCCCCATGGGTCAGACATCACCATGGAACCACTTTGATTGGACAGTTGGCAATTGCATGACCTGAGTCTTACTGCACATGCATATCTCCCATGAGCCTCTCTGAAAGGCTGTGGTGGGGGTGAATCACAGCAGCACCCACTTTTATCCCTAGGAGACCTGGAATCCCTGGCTATCTACCTAACAATACCATAGGCAAAGAGACTGATATGACAAATCTAGAAAGTAGTTTTTTCCCACTCTCATTAAATGACATTTTTCAGCTTCAATACTATTGATATTTTGGGCCAGAGGATTCCATGTGGTGGAAAGCTGTTCTGTGCATTGTAGGATGTTTAGCAGCTTCCCTGGCCGGTATCCACTAGATACCAGTAGCACCCCACCCCCCAATTATGACAACCAAAAATGTCTCTAGACATGGCCAAATGTCCCCTGGGACAAAATCACCCTCCATTGAGAACTCCTGCCATTTAAGGTAATGTCACTTTTTGAAGACCATATTTTACCTTAATTCTATCCACAAGGCATGTCCAGATCTTGTATTGAACAGAATCTCAGAAAATATGGAATATTTTGTAAGGAAAAAGCATAACAAGGAGTCCTCACATATTAATGAGCTTTGATAAATGATAGAGTTTATTGTTATAAGTATTGCCACTTCCCCATCACCATCTAATTCTTCTCAAGCACATAGTATGATTAAGGTATTGATTATAGCAAAGATCTATAAGGCATAATTCCAGCCTTCAATATACCAAGAAACTATTGACTTTTATTTCCTCAAAGGGAAAGGGTTACTGATTTTCACAAATAACCAATTTCTGGATTTAATCGACTTGGCTTTTTCTTCTCTTCTATTTTCTATTTGTCCCCCTTACAGTGACTTATTCTTTCATATTCTGCTTTAGGGAGATTGCTCTTTGTCTTGCTAATTACCATGCCCTTACTTCAGTTTTCTTGTGACTTTTTCATATATGGCACTTGTGTCATAACGATGTATCCAGCATTGAAATGACCACAACATCATAAAAGCTGTAACAAATTGAACAATTTGAAGGCAGATTTTCATCTTCAGGGAAACAGCTTCTAACAACCTGCATGTTGGAGAAATATTCAACAATGGCAAAGGCGAAGGAAATGGAATGGAATATAAAAAGAGGTGATTCTTAAAATACCGTGGAGTGTTGAAAAAATACCTCAGTGTGATTGTAGGTTTTAACACTCTGCTCTATCTCTGCCTCAGGAAGTCAAACAACACTAATGCAAGTTGTAGGATCCTGATTAGAAATTCAACAAAGGAAAACACAGGAGGAAGTGTGGAATATCTGTTCAAATCAGCTGAGTAAGCTCCTGCTTTAGAAAATAAGTTTCCGGTGAACCAGGCAGAACTGCATCAGTCGTACTTGCTTTGGATTAACTCCTAGCCCAGTACCATGCATATATATAGCAACATGCCACTTATAAAGACTAACACAGGGACCAACAATTAGCACATACAAACTTTACACATTCATAAATTATGATGCTCTTGCCAAGACTAATTATTTATTTAAAAACATTTTTGCCTGAATTGGGGCCGTGAATGAATGTAATTGAAAATGTTTCGGTTTTCAAAAGTATATTTAAGCTGTTATAGCAGAATGGGGTCTCTGTAATCAAGGCATAAGGCCTCAAATTAAGTAATAATTGATCTTAATAAGAGTGTAAACCGAATCACAGTTCATGGATTAACTAAGGACTTTGCTGTGTTCACCATTAATGGGAATGCAAATGGGGCTAGCCCTAAGAAAATTTGTAAAGTGGAATTACAGAATCATAGAAAATTGGAGAACATTGGACCAGTGAGAAGAGCCTTGCCTGAGGTTAAATGATAGCGACAAAGACAAGACTCCATTCAAGCCTTGCTGCTTTGTGACTGACACTTTGTGTGACCTCAGGAAGGGCAGGTTTAGTTTTCACTCCCAGTTTAGTAAACTCTGCTCTTATTGATGATATAATCTGCTCTAATCACTAAACTAGTGTGTGCCCTCTTTTGTGAGTAGCTTGCCTTTTTTCTGATTATGTGGAAAAAGGCTCTATCACTCTAGTAAAGAGAGTTAAAGCATGAGGAGACAGCTATGTCTTTGGGATGAAGACTTCTTGAGGGTAATCCAATTTTTTAAAACCCCATATTTGGCTGGGTGTGGTGGCTCACGCCTGTAATCCTAGCACTCTGGGAGGCTGAGGCGGGCAGATCGTTTGAGCTCAGGAGTTTGAGACCAGCCTAAGCAAGAGCGAGACCCCGTCTCTACCAAAAATAGAGAAAATTAGCCGGACATAGTGGTGCATGCCTGTAGATCCAGCTACTTGAGAGGCTGAGGCAGAAGGATCGCTTGAGCCCAGGAGTTTGAGGTTGCTGTGAGCTAGGCTGACGCCACAGAACTCTAGCCAGGGCAACGAGTGAGACTTTGTCTCAAAAAAAAAAAAAAAAAAGCCCATCTTTATCCATCTGAACCATCCTCAGTCTACATCTCCTCCATAAAACCCAACTCTCTTGCCTCACGCTGAATAAAAATAATCTTCTATCAAGTTAAAAAAAAAAAAAGACTTCTTGAGGCCCCTAAAATCACCCCAGTTGCAGGTCATGATTTGTAACATCTGTAGGGCTGTGAAAGTGTTTTCCTCTTGCCTTTTCGAGAATGGGCGATTTTTGATATCAGAGAGGGATTGGTGCAAAAATGAAATTTTAATTTGAGCATTTTGCTCTGTGAAGTTTGTCAGTGTGAAAGAATAGCTGGTAAGTTGTGCTTTATTTTTGATCAAAGACATAAGTCCCTATTGACTTATGTAATAAGGGGCTAGCTATGGGAGATTTCTGGAGAGTGGTGTTGTGGTAGAGGGTGCAGGCTTTGAAGGCAGACAGACCTGGGTTTGAATTCCCGAATCATGTTTTATTATTGATGGAAAATAGGTTACATGGACCTTGGTTTGCTTATCTCTAAAATGGGGATAATGACAAACAGCATTGTTTAGTGGATTTAATTGAATTAATGCATAAGCCTAGCACAGAGCTTAATATATAGCTGCAACTCAATAACTGCTAATTTCCTTTCTTCTCCCTTTCTGCTATTATTTTATTGAAGTGACTGACATAAAATAAAATTAACCATGTTAAACTGTACAATTTAGTGGCATTCAGTACATTTATAGTGTTATTCAACATTCACCTCTATCTCAGTTCCAAAAGATTTTATCACCTGAAAAGAGGATACTGTATCCATTTATCAGTCACTCCCAATTCCCCCCTTCTTCAGCCACTGACAACTACTAATTTGCTTTCTGTTTGTACAGATTCAGCTATTTTGGATATTTCATATAAATTGGTCATATAATATCTGATCTTCTGTGTTTTGATTCTTTTTCACTTAATATAATGCTTTCAAGATTCATCCACATTGTAGCATCTATCTTCACTCCTTTTTATGGCCTAATAATATTCCATTGTAATGAATATACCACATATTGTTTTATCCATTCATCAGATGATGGGCATTTGGGTTGTTTCCACCTTTGACTATTATGAAAAATTCTGCAATGAAAATTCATGTATAAATGCTTATTTTAATACCTGGTTTCAAATCTTTTGGGTATGTACCCAGGAGTGGAATTGCTGTATCATGTGCTAATTCTGTATTTAACTCTTTGAGGAACCACCAAACTGTTTTCCATAGTGGCTGCACCATTTTTACATTTCTACCAGTAATGTACAAAGGTTCCAGTTTCTCCATATTCTTGCTGACACTTGTTATTTTCCATTTTTTTTTTTTTAGATTTCAGCCATCCTAGTGGGTGTGAATCATATCTTGATTTACATTTCCCAGTGATTAGTAATGTTGAACATCTTTCCACATGCTTTTTGCCCATTGTATATCTTCTTTGGAGAAATATACATTCAAGTCCTTTGCTCTCTTTTAAAATTGCATTCATCATCCTTTTGTTGTTGAGTTATAAGTGTTCTTTAAATATTCTGGATACTAGACCTTTATCTAATATATAACTTGAAAATATTTCATCTCATTCTGTAGTTTGTCTTTTTACTTTATTGGTAGTGTCCTCTGATGCACAAAAGTATTTAATTTTGATGAAATCCACTTTATCTGTTTTTCTTTTGTTGCTTATGCTTTTGTTGTTATATTTCAGAAATAATAGCATGATCCAAGGTCATGAAGATTTACCCCTATGTTTTCTCCTACTATTTTTATGGTTTTAGCTCTTATGTTTAGGGTTTTGATCCCTTCTGAATTAGTTTTTGTGTATGGTGAGAGATAGGAGTCCAACTTCATTCTTTGCGTGAGGACATCTAGTTGTCCCAGCATTACTTATTGAAGAGACCATTCTTACCCCAGTGAATCATCTTGGCAACTTTTCAAAAATCAATTGGCCATAGATATATGGGTTTATTTCTGAACCCTCAATTCTATTCCACTAGTCTATATGTCTATCCTTATGCCAGTATCACATTTTTTTGATTACTGTAGCTTTGTATTAAGTTTTAAAATTGAGAAGTATAAGTCCTCCAACATTAGTCTTCTTTTTCAAGATTTTTGTGGCTATTTTATATGGACTTGGGTGCTGGGCCTGAGGTCATATAAACTTGAGGATCAGCATTTCCATTTCTTTTTCTTTTTTTCTTTCATTTTTTTTTTTTTTTTGACAGAGTGTTGGTTTGTCGCCCTGGGTAGAGTATAGTGGCATGATCATAGCTGGCAGCAACCTCAAACTCCTGGGCTCAAGTGATCCTCTTGCCTCAACCTCTCAAGTAGCTGGGAGTAGAGGCGTGTGCCACCATTCCTGGCCAACTTTTCTATTTTTAGTAGAGACAGGGTCTTGCTTTTGCTCAGGCTGGTCTCAAACTCTTGAGCTCAAGTAATCCTGCCTCAGCCTCCTGGAGTGCTAGGAATAGGCATGAGCCACCACACCCAGCTAACATTTCCATTTCTTAAAGAAAGGCCATTAGGATTTTGATAGTGAGTACATTGAATCTGTAGATAGCTTTGGGAAGTATTTCCATCTTAACAATATTGTATTGCAATCCCTGATTCATAATGTCTTTTCATTTATTTAGGTCTTTTAAAATTACTTTTGGCAGTGTTTTGTAGTTTTCAGTGTGCCAGTCTTGTGCTATCTTGGCTAAATTTATTCCTAAATATTTTATTCTTTTTGGTGCTGTTGAATCAAGGAAGAGTTCATTCCTAGTTTATAGAAACACAAATAATTTTTGCATGTTGATTTTGTACCTTGCAATTTCACCAAATCTGTCCATTAGCTCTAATAGTTGCTTTGTGGATTCTTTAGGATTTCCTCTATACAAGATCATCTCATCTGTGAATAGAAATAGTTTTACTTCTTCCTTTCCAATGTGGATACCATTTACTTTTTTTCTTGCTTAATTGATCAGAATAAAACTTCCAGTACAATGTTACACAGAAGTAAAAAGGTAAGCATCCTTGTCTTGTTCCTGATCTTAAGAAGAAAGCTTTTAATTTTTTACCATTGAATATGATGTTATCTGTGGGTTTTTTTTTCCCCATAAATGCCCTTTACCAGGTTGAACAAGTTCATTTCTATTCATAGTTTGTTGTATGTTTTTGTCATGAAAGTGTGTTGACTTTTGTCAAATCTTTTTTTTCCTGCATCAAATTGAGGTGGTCATGTGGGTTTTCCTTCATTTGTATTAATTTGTATATTACACTGATTTTTTTTTTTTTATGTTGAACCAACCTTACATTCCTGGGATAAGTGTCAGTCATGGTATATAATCCTTTTAATATGCTGCTGGATTCAGGTTTACTAGTATTTTGTTAAGGACTTTTGCATCTATATTAATAAGGGATATTGATCTGTAGTTTTGTTTCTTATGCTGTCTTGGTCTAGCTTTCATATCAGAGTAATGCTGGCCTCATAGGATGACTTAGAAAATGTCCTCTGGTATTCTAAGTTTTTGGAAGAGTTTAATAAAGATTAGTTTTAATTCTTTTTTAAATGCTTGTTGAAATTAACCAGTGAAGCCATCTGGTCCTGGACTTTTTTTTTGGGGGGGGCAAAGTTGATTACTGATTGAATCACTTATTATAGATCCGTTCAGAATTTCTATTTCTTCTTGTGTTCATTTTGATTGTTTGCATGTCTCTAATAATTTTTCCATTTCATGTAGGTTATCTAATTTCTTGATGTATAATGAATCATTATTTTCTCTTATAATTCTTTTTATTTCTTTAAAGTTGTTAGTAATATCCTCACTTTCATTTTTCATTTTAGTGATCTGAATCTTGCCTTTTTCCTTAGTCAGTCTAGCTAAATGTTAATTTTGTTGATCTTTTCAAAAAATTATTAATAATTTTTGCCATTGTTGATTTTCTCTAGTGTTTTTCTATTATTTGTTTTATTTATCTCATCTCTAACCCTTATTATTTCCTTCCTTCTGCTAGCTTTGGATTTAGTTTGTTCTTTTTAATTCTTCTTTTTAAATGTATGCATCTACAACATAAATGTCCTTTGGAGTACTGCTTTTACTGTATTACATAAGTTTTGGTATGTTGCATTTTCAAATTCATTCTTCTTGAGGCATTTTAAAATTTTGCCTTGTGATTTCTTTTTTGATATATTCGTTAAGGGTTTGTTGTTTAATGTCTACTTATTTGTGAGATTTTTCTGTTTTTTTGTTTTTTTTTTTCTGTTATTGAGTTCTATTTCTTGCTTCACTCCATTGTGGTCAGAGAGGATACTTTCTATGATTTCAGTTTTTTAAAATTAACTGAAACTTGTTTTGTTACCTAATGTATGGTCTATTCTGGAGAATTTTCCATGTGCACTTAAGAAGAATGCTTATTCTGCTATTTTGGGATGGCATGTACTTTATATACTTGTCACATCTACTTGGCTTATACTGTTGTTCAAGTCTTCTATTTTCTTATTGATTTCCTATCTCATTTTATCCATTATTAAAAGTGAGGTATTGAAGTCTTCAAATATTATTGTAGGATTGTATGTTTACCCCTTCAATCCTTGCTTTATGTATTTTGGGCCTCTGTTGTTTGCCGTGCATATGTTTATAATGGTTATGTGTTGATGAACTTACCCTTTTATCAATATATAACATTTTTCTGTGTCTGTTGTAACAATTTTGACTTAAAGTCTATTTTGTATGATATTAGTATAGCCATCCCAGCTCTCTTTTGTTATCTATTTACATGGAATATCTTTTCTATCCTTTCATTTTCAACTTACTTGTGTTTTTGGAACTTAGGACTGTCTCTTATAGACAACATATAGTTGAATCATGCTTTTAAAATCTGTTGTGCCGGCCGGGCACGGTGGCTCACGCCTGTAATCCTAGCACTCTGGGAGGCCCAGGCGGGCGCATTGCTTGAGGTCAGGAGTTCGAAACCACCCTGAGCAAGAGCGAGACCCCTGTCTCTACTATAAATAGAAACAAATTAACTGGCCAACTAATATATATAGAAAAAATTAGCCGGGCATGGTGGCGCATGCCTGTAGTCCCAGCTACTCGGGAGGCTGAGGCAGGAGGATTGCTTGAGCCCAGGAGTTTGAGATTGCTGTGAGCTAGGCTGACGCCATGGCACTCACTCTAGCCTGGGCAACAAAGGGAGACTCTGTCTCAAAAAAAAATAATAATAAAATAAAATAAAATCTGTTGTGCCAATTTCTGCCTTTTAATGGGAGAGTTTAATCAATTTATGTTTAAAGTATTAATAATTACTGTTCAGAAAGTACTTATGCCATGTTGATATTATTTTCTGATATATCAAATATTTTTTATCCCTCAGTTTCTCATTTTGGCCTTCTTTTGGGTTTTATTGATTTCCTCTTCTATCTTGGGATTTTGCCTGGTAAAGGATCAGTATGAGAAAGCTATAAATCTATCTTTCTTCATACATTTATGCAATAGCTATGAAAAAGAAAATTCTCACCTCTCTCTATACATACTCCCTCATTTTCTCTCATAGACATGCAAGTCAGCCTCTCTAGTCCTTAACTCTCACTCCCATATCTATTCACTTAAAAGTTTTAACTATCAGTTCAAACTCAGTAGTTCCAAATTGCCTCTTTCCTGAAAATACATTTTACTTTAATGAGCAAAATATACTTAGGACTTTTATTATCCCAGTCCTCCAGGCTTAAGTTTACTTTGGTGTCTCCTTCCTGTTCCTTAGTCATCACTCCCATAAAATCATTAAGGTCTATTGCCAGTTCTTCTCTCTTGCTTGAATTGGATTCTTTCTCTCCATTTCCACTACTACTACTATCTTCACTGTTCCACACCTTGATAATTACAGAAGTCTTCTAAATGGTTTCTTTGCTTCAGGTTTGGCACCTCCAATCTATCCTGCTTAAATAATCTTCTAAAACTATCCTTTTTTTTTTTATAGAGTATTGCTCTATTTTTTTCTATTTTTTATTTCAGCATATTATGGGAGTACAAATGTTATGGTTACGTATATTGCCCATGCCCCACCCCTCGAGCCAGAGCTTTAAACGTGACCATCCCCCAAACGTTGCACATCTCACTCATTATGTTTGTATATACCCATCTCTTCCTCCCCCTCCCACCTGCCTGACACCCAATAAATATTATTCCTATTTGTCCACTTAGGTGTTGATCCATTAATACCAATTTTTAAATCAAGCCACTGCCCTATTTGAGAACTTATAGCGACTACATGGCCTGTTAGTTCAAGTCATGGAAACTCCCAACCCCTTCTAATCAGGTTCCAATTTATGTGACCCTTCCCCTCATCCTCTGCCAAGGTATATTAAACCTTTTATGTCAGGCAAAAGCCCAACACTGACCCACCAACCCTCATTATTCATGCTAATCCCATTATCTCTCTCCCTTTACCTCTTTACTCATTCTTAAAGAGACTTTTCTTCCTTTCTCAAATATTTATTGGATGCATCTTGTGTACCAGGGCATATGGTAACTACTGTGGATATAGCTATTATTGGTCTACTATCAGAGATCTTACAATCTATTGCAGAAGATAGACAATAAATCAGTAATCTAAATAATATGTGATGATTGTTAAGGTAGAGGAACTACTTGATAGCAGAATCTAGTCTAGAGGTCTGGGAAGACTTCCATGCAGAAGTGATTTTAAGATGGAACATACGTAATGGGTAGGAGTTAACGAGGTGAAGAGGATTTTGGACAATATTTCAGACAAAGGTAACAGTGTATGTGAGAGCTCCTGGGCAAAAGCATATCATGAACCAGGAAGTGAAAGAAAATAAATGCAACTGCCACACAAATTTCAAGGAGAAAGAGTAGCAGCAAGAATTGTCAGGGACAAGATTATGCAATTATGTGAGATCATATGAGTATTGTTGCCATGCTCGGAACTCTGAACTTCATCCTAAGAACAAAGAGAAGTCGTTGAAGAAGGATAGTTACATGACCGGAAATCCATGTTAGAAGGATCACTCTGACTATGGAGAATGGTTTGGAGGGGAAGAAGTATAGAGGCTAGGAGACTAGCTAGGAATATATTGAAATAATATAGGAAAGAAGTCATAGTGGCTTAGAATAAGTCAGTCACAGTTGGCATGTAGAGAAGATGACAGAATCAGGAGATAGTTCAGAAATGTAATCAACAAAACTTAGTGATGGATTGACGTGGTGGGTGAGGCAGAGGAATATGTCAAAGATGACTTCCAAGTTTCTGGCTTGGAAAAGTAGGTTAATAATGATATCATTTCACTAAAATGGAAAAACTGAAGGATATGTCTATTTCAGAGGCAGAATATGAGTTCAGTTTAGGATATGGATAGTTTATGATGCCCATGAGACATCCAAGGGGAGATGTAAGAGAGTCTATCATATAAATCTGAAGCTGCAAAGAGAGGTCAAGGTCAGTGACAAGATTTCGAAGTTGTCACCATATAGATGGTATTTAAAGCTTTGTGATTGAATGGTATCATCTAGGGAGAGAATAAAAATAAGAAAGGGAAGAGGGCTAAACTGTGGAGTTTTGTAATAGTTAAAGACGAGATAGTGAAGTAAGGGCCATCAAAAGAGAGTACTAGCGAGAGAGAAGAGAAAAAATCAGAATCATGTGATATTCTAACAACAATTGAGGATGATGACTGAGGGAAAAATGTTTTAAGAAGAAGTGATCGACACTATTTGATGCTGCTAAGAAATCTAGCAAAATAGGGACAAAGAGTGACTGCTAAGGTTAATAACATCATGGTGATTAGTTCCTTGATTTTAGTTAGAATGCACTAGACTTAGCAGTGAGAGGGGTCTGAGGAAATTGAAGCAGTCAGTGTAGACAACTTGTTTAAGAGATTTGGTAGAAAGGAAGTGGAGAGACTAGTTGGAGATATGGGGTTGAGGGAGGTTGGTTTTTTTTTTTTGTTTATTTTTAAGATGTGAGAGACTTTGAGATATTTAAATGCTGACATCATGGTACCAGTAGAAAAAGAGAGAAGGAGAGAGGAGATAATCAAGATAGTTGGGGCCTCAAGAAAGGAGCAGGATTAACCTTAGAGAGGAAAGAAGACACCTTATCTATTGTAACATGAAGGAAGGAGCAAAAAATATCAGTGTGGATTCAGATGAGTTTGTAGGTTTTCTTAGTACAAAGCTGGGGCAATTTTCTTCTGACCCCTTTATATTTTCTGTGGAGTAGTAGAGATGAGATCATTTGCTGAGCGGGTGGGCTCAAGGTTTGAGAGCATGGAGGTTTGATGAGAGTGGAGAAAATAATTTTGAGAATGGGAGAACCCACTAAGTAAGGAAGCTGGAATCACCCGGCAGTGTTGAGAGCAAATTGGCGGTTCTTCTGACACTGTGCGACAGATCGAGTGCAGGTGCAGAGAAGGGCGATGATTAATTTATTCAGGGTTTTGCGAAGTAGATATGATAGAAAGTCAGTGGATCCAGGGAGCTGGGAATGTGATGGATCTTGAATCCAAGCTTGATACAGAGAAAAGTGAAGGTGGGGGAAGCTATGCATAGGGTAAAAATAGAGGGCTCAGTAGACAGGTGGTCCCAATGAAATTGAAGAACCTCATTTTCTTGTGAATGGTAAAATGCATGCAGTGGAAGGATAGGAACTTGTGGTAAGAAAGCGGGAAGGATAGGAACTTGTGGTAAGAAAGCGGGGTCAGAATTTGTCATTTTAGAGAAGGAGCAGATTCTGGTGCTGACCAAGTAAAAAATGTGGCTGTGAGTATGGGTGGCTGAGGTACCATGGTGGAGATAAATGGAAATGTAACTGAAGGGTCAGAGCATTGGTTGGATCATCCATACCACTATGGATGTCACCCAAGGTGATGGCAGGGGTTGGTATGTAGAGGAAGTCGAGAACCTAAAGTTTTCAATAAATAGTAGAAGATAGAGATGGTGGAGTAGAGGTGAGCAAGTGACTGAGAGATTGGTATATGACAACAACAAGAATGGTTAGAAGGTTACTTAGCTGAATGATATGAGCCTTAAAATATCAGGGGTTATATGGGATTTGGAGGCCAGCTGCCTGAGCTTGAATTCTGGCTCCACCCTGAGTGATGATTGCCAAGTTATGTAACCTCTGTGCCTCAGTTTTTTATCTGTAAAATGGGTATGATAATAATACCTACCTCATCGGCTAGTTAAGATGATTCAATGAGTTAATGCTTGAAGAATACTTAGAACAGTATCTGGCCCATAGTAGTTGCTAGATAAATGTCAATTTTCATGTAGTGTCCTACTTTACAGAAGGCTGGGTGCCCAGCTCTGATTATATTCAGATAGAAGATTTCAGCCAACTATAGACATCCCATTTGTCAGCTTAAGGGGTTTTATTCTTGTCAACTGTGACCTAGTCTTATCAGGAATATGCTGACTACATCAGTAGTGAGGTCCTCAGATCCAGGCAGGTTAGCAGCAGGGAAGCCATGCTTTTTGAAGCCCACTTTGGTTGAGTAACAGATTGTTGAAAAATGTATCAACTGTATCCTGAAAGGCTATATTGGTAATGATATTATATTTATAAACAGAATGGCCAGACAGGAGCTTCATTAGTACCTTTAGAGCCACATTAAATAATGTGGTATAGCCATTCCTATTGGGAAATCACAGACCAACTAGGCAGCCCCACATTATGAGAGCCCTGCACTGCATAAAAAAGTAAGGATGTTAGATAGGAAGGTGAGAGTATGAAGCCACCCCCAGGTAGATACTCTATAGGGGACAGTTACACTACCCTGTAATTCAGTAATAGTCCTCGAGAGTACAATTGGAGGATGCTATTGTGCTTTGACATTTTAGGGCATGTCCCAAAGTAAGCATTTCTTCTCTAGTGCCCCCAAACAGGTATCACTGTTAGGTGATTCTAATAATAGAATCACAGACTCTGAGATGTGGAAGAGTCCTTAGAGATCAAGATGTGCCTTTATGTGGAAGGTTATATAACAGACTCAGTGATTTACAATGTTCTTGATTGTTGAGGGGGTAGAAGTTCTGAAACCAAATAATATACTCAATCTTACCTTCACTCTCACATACATTAATTCATTTATTCACTTAATTTTTTTAACAATTATTAACTGGTATATGTCGCGCCCGCCTCGCCAGCAAGGAAGACGCGGCAACTGGAGTTCTTCTGACAGTGCTTTAATGGGGTTCCCTTTAGACTTACATGATGCGGAAGACCCTGAGCACAAGCTCTCACACACTTATATACTCTAAGGAAGGAGGGAAGTGATGGGGATAGGTTAAAAGCGCGCGAGGGTTATTACTGATAGGCCAAGCTAAGATCCTTCATATGCATACTTATAGAACAGGCCAGGACTTACTCTGCGCATGCGCTGAACTTGTTTACTACAGGCGGGCCACCGGAAATCGGCGCCATCTTGTAATGGCGTTGTCACCGCGCCCCACAGGTATATATCAGTTGTACAAAATAAACAAAGATCCCTGTCCTTGTGGAATTTACAGTCTAGTCAGTGGGAGGAGAGGGGAGAGGGAGAGCACATAGCAGTGTATTCAACCAAAAATATCATGGTTGTTTATTTAAAAAGTAATGAGTTCATTTTTCCTTACCAAGATGACACAGGACTATAGTGAAAGAGAAACAAAGTCTCTGCCAACAAAGTGTAATGTCTGTTTTCCCACATTTCCCCAATAACTGCCTAGCGATGAAAATGTACCTTTTTATACTCCTTTGGAAAAAACCTAGTAAAATGACTATGAGCACTTCTGGCCCATTCCAGAGACAGACTTTAAGAATGGTGAATGCCTTAAGCCAAAGGTGGAAAGGTAGAATTTTAAGCATTAGTGAGCTGGGAGGGACTAGGTGTTTTGAGGATCAGCAATATTCACTTCAATCTGGCCCTGGCTATTGGTCCTATTTTTTGAGCCAGATACTGTGTTAGATTTTAGACGTAAATAAGACAGTTTATGGTTTCAAAGAAGCCTCTGGTCTGTAGGAGGGAAATAGACACTGCAAAAGATAGTCACAACGTGATTAGTGCTACAGCAGTGGCGTGGGTGAAGTAGTGGGAGTCTAGTGGAGAGAGAGTGACTAGTTCCTAACTCCATCTGTGAGAGTCAAAGAAGGCTTCATGGAAGAGGTAACATTTGAACTGGGACTTGAAGAATGAATAGAAGTGTGCCAGAGAAAGAATATAGGGAAAATATTTAGAGGGGATAGCATGTGCAAAACTATGGAGCCATTAAAGGATTTACAGAAAGCATATTTTCTAGTGGTGTGAGGAGTCTACTGTGCGTGTGCCTAGAGCATAGGAAGTGGGTGTGTGGCAGGAGGTAAAGTAGGAGAGGGAATGTGTCAGATTGTCAAAGAATGTACATCATACTAAAGAGTTTGGCACTGAAGAATCAACAGAGATTTTTTTTTTAAAGCAAAAAAATATGTGATCAAATATTTTTGGTTCTATTTTTCAGAGAATGGGATTAGTAGCTTGATGGAGGATGAGGGAGAGATTAGAGGTATGGAGATAAGAAGCTGTTGGAGCAATCCTAGCAAAAGACAATGAGGGTCTGACCTAAAGCAGTATCTATGATAGAGAAAATTTAAGAGACATTTTTGAAGTGAGATTGACAGGATTTGGTAACTAGTTGGAAATACAGAGTGAGGCAGAAAGAAGAATGAAGGATTATATCAAGCTTGGCTATATAGACATTAACCAAAATGAAGAATACTGAAGAAAACAGGTTTAAGGAAGAATAAAATCAACTCAGTTTTGAGATGGCTGTGGGACATTCAGCTAGGTAGGTAGAAATATGGCTGAGGGCTTCAGGAAGAAAATCAGAAGAAAATAGCATTTGGAAAAATATGTGAAATATTCCAGAAAGATAAAGTATAATGAAGATTGAAAACAGGCCACTGGAATTTAGCAATGAAGGGGCCTTCAAAGGAGCAGTTTCAGTGCAGTGGTGGAAGCAGACATAAGATTGCATTGGTTTGAGGTTTAGAAGAGAAAAATTAGAAATAAATAGACTGTCAAAGAAAAAAAAGACATAGTAAAATTAATATCAGTGAATTAAAATGAAAAAACAAGGTATAGACTATTAATTAGAGATGACGAGGGTTATTGTTTTATCAGCAAAAGCTAAAATCTACAATAAACATGAATCATAAATGGCTATACACTGAATGATGTGTATACACTTCATTCATGAATCATGAATGGCTATACACTTTATAAAACAAAAACTGTTATAAGAAGTTGACAACATTGTAATCCTGATGGGAGATATTATCATACCTAGTTAGGGTTAGTTTTAGTTGGATGTAAGGAAAAACCTAAAATAGCAGCAGTGTAAACTGGGTAGTAGTTTATTTCTCCCTTATGGGAAAGAAGTCTGGATACAGTTGATCGAGGGCTATATGTCGTGCTGTTCTGCCATCACTAGTCTATTGCTGGAAAATATAGTCTTTTATTTTGGGTGGCATTATGCCCATGTAAAAATTAGGCAGGCCTCTGTTACCAAGAAGAAAGGTAAGATCAGATGTTGGGTTAGCAAATAGCAGCCTCTGCATTATAATTGTCTTAGTCTTGGACAGATCAGATACATACACACACATAAAAAGAGAGCAGATAAATTGAATAGTATAATTGATGTTTGACTCTATACATATATCTATATCTATAGCATTATACCCTACATGGTACACACATTTTTGCCAAATGCTCATAAAACATTTAGAAAAATATTTTCGTATCTAAGACCACACAAGAAACAGTATATTACAAAAAGCAGAAGTAGTTTAGCCCATAATCTCATAGTCTCTGATCACAACTCAATGTGCCTAAACATTTAAATCTGAAGGTAAATAAACAAAATAAAACCATGAAGAATATTAAAAATCTACCCTACCAAATAATTTTTTGATCGAACTTAAAAAATGGAACTCCAATTATATTTTATTTAATGATAATGATGAATGAAACATTAACAATTTAGGAAATGCACCAAGTGCTTTATTCAAAGGAAAAGCCACATGACTTTTTGTCAAACAAGAAAGAAGAAAAATAAATCATGAAGGTAGAAGAGGGAAAATAAAAGAAAATTAGGAAAGTATAAGTAAATAATTATTATAGATACAAGAAGAAATGAAACAGAAACCTAGAAAAACTGATAAGTAAATATAAGAGCCATTTTTTGGAATGACTCATAAATAACAAATTCCTGGCAACAATAATTAAGAATATAAAAGGAGAAAAAGAATTTTATAAAGCACAATATAAATGTAATATAGTGGGTTGAATAGTGTTTGCCCCCTGCAAAATTCATGTCCATCCTGAAGTTCAGAATTAGACCTTGTTGAAAATAGGTCTTTGCAGATATAATGAAGTTAAGATGATGTCATACTGGATTGGGGTGGGCCCTAAAGACAATGACTTGTCCTCATAAATAGAGGGGGCACACAGAAAAGCATGGAAACATAAGGAAGGTGGTTATGTGAAGATGGAGCTAAAGATTGGAGTTATGCTGACACACACCAAGAGATACCGGGAGCTCCCAGACAATGGAAGAGGTGGGAAGATTTCTCTCCCTTTTGAGGGAGTGTGTCCCTGCAGACTTTGATTTTGGGCTCCTAGCCTCCTAGAAAGTCTAAAACTGTAAGAAAACAAACTTCTGTTGTTTTAAGCCCCTCAGTTTTTGTACTTTGTGTGGCAGCCCTAGGAAACTAATGTATATAAAAGCTTACTAATTGAGGGCTAAATATATTTTAGGGACTGTTTCAGTGTTTTATGCTTTCACACTCATTGATTGATTTAATCCATATAAAAACCCAGTGGAGCAGGTACTGAAATAAGTGCTATTTTACAGGTGAAAATACTGAGAATTTAAGTAATTTGTCAAAGTAAAGGATTCAAACTTAGGTAGATTGCCTTCAGGGCTGTGGTCTAAATCACCACATTGAACTCCTCTCAGATGTAGTGCAGGCATAGTAGATTTAAAGAGAAAGAGAGGGAGACAGTAAGAGAGAAAAAAATGAGGAGGAATGAGATTGTTATAAATTTAAATCCTGGTGAAATTACAAACAAAAAGACTTTAAAAAGTAGAAAATTAATAACCATGACAAAGTCATCAAATAACTATCAACTCTTCCACAACAAACCACACAACAAAACCAACCAAAGAAAAAACAAACACAAATAACACCTTATAGAGTTCCATAGGTGAGTTCTTTCAAACATCGAAGAAAGATAATTTCTATGAGATTTTAGTTGTTACAGAAATAAGGAATGTCTCTAAATTTTTTAAATAAAACTAGCCTAGCTCTGAAAATTGTATCTGACAAAGACAAAACCAAAAAGAAAGAAAAAAAGCAGACATAACTCACTTATGAATATGGATTTAAAATTTTAGATAATATGTTACTCAAATACATAAAGCAGTGTATGGAAAGAATAATACTCAGTGACCTAGAAGGACTCATTTTAAAGATTCACGGATAGTTTATTAGAAAATTTTTTATTTGTTATTTTGAATTGGCAGGTAAAATTGTATGTATTTGTTTTGTATAGCATAATATCCTGAAATATATATACACTGTGAAATGGCTAAATCTGGCTACTTTACATATGTATTACCACACATACTTATTTTGTAGTGAGAACATTTAAAATTTACTCCTAGCATTTTTCAAGAATACAATATATTGTTATTAACTATAGTCACCATGTTGTACAATAGATTTCTTGAACTTATTCTTCCTATCTAAATGGAAGATAGGAAGATGTTTTTGCAAATGACAGGGTTTCCTTTTTATGGCTGAATAGTATTCCATTGTGTACATATACAACATTTTCTTTATCTATTAATCTGTTGCTGGACACTTAGGTTGATGCTATATCTTGGCTGTTGTGAATAGTGCTGCAATAAATATGGAAATGCAGATATCTCTTCAACATACCAATTTCATTTCCTTTGGATATATACTCGGTAATGAGATTGCTGGATTATATGGTAATTCAATTTTTATTTTTTTGAGAAACTCCATATTTTTTTTATAATGGCTGTACTACTTTACATTCCCACCAACCAACAGTGTGCAAGTGTTCCCCTTTCTCTGCATCCTCACCAATATTTATTATTTTTGTCTTTTTGATAATAGCCATTCTAACTAGAGTGAAATGATATCTCATTATAATTTTTATATGGGTTTTCCTGATGATTAGTGATGTTGAACATTTTTTCATATATCAGTTGGCCATTTGTATATCTTCTTTTGAGAAATGTCTAGGCTGTCTTTTCACTTTGTTGCTTGTTTTCTTTGCTGTGTAGTAGCTTTTTAGGGTGACATAATTCCATTTGTTTATTTTTGGTTTTGTTGCCTTGCTTTGCTTCAAGGTCTTACTCAAAGAATTACTATAGGTTTTTCCTTTGTATTTATCACAAGGCTTACAGAAAACATCTAGTAGATACAACAGTTTATTTTAAGCTGATAACAATTTAACTTTGATTGCAAAAAAGAAACTCTACTCCATTCACCTCCCCATCAATTTGGAATTTTTGATATTACAATTTACATAGTTTTATATTGCATATCCCTTGACAAATTATTATAGCTATTATTATTTTAATGATTTTGTCATTTAATCTTCATACTAAAGATATAGGTGATATACACACCCCCATTACATTATTAGAGTATTCTCAATTTGGCTGTATACTATTTTTTTCAGTGTTAGACTTTTTGATATTTTTTTGTTACTCATTAGCATCCATTTCTTTTGAACTCCATTTAGCATTTCTTGTAAGACAAATCTGGTGATAATGAACTCTTCAGTTTTTGTTTGTATGAGAAGGTTTTTATCTCTTCATTTATGAAGGACATAATTTGCTGTGTACAGTATTTTTGGTCGGAAGTTTTCTTCCTTCAGTACTTTGAATATATCATCCCTCTCTTAGCCTATAAGGTTTCTGCTGAGAAATCTGCCTCTAGCCATGTTGGAACCCTTGGATATGTTATTTGCTTCTCTTCTTTTGCTGCTTTCAGTGTCTTTGATTTTGACAGTTTGCTTATAATATGTCTTGGGGTGGTCTTGTTTGGATTGAATCTGATTAGAGATCTTTGACCTTCCTGTACCTGAATATTTATATTTTTCTCCAGTTTGGAAAGTTTTCTGCCACTGTTCTTTAAATGGATTTTCTACTCCAGTATCTTTTTCTTTTCCTTCTTTACCTCCCATGACTCAAAATTTTGCTCTTTTGATGGTATCCTATAAATCCCATAAGATTTCTTTATTCCTTTTTATTTTTTTCTCCTCCAAGTGTATATTTTCAAATAACCTGTCCTTGAGTTCACAGATTGTTTCTTCTGCTTGATCAATTCTGCTATTGATGCTCTCTATTGTATTTCTCATTTCATTCATTGTACTTTGCAACTTCAGAATTTGTTCAATTTTTAATTGTTTTAATCTTGCTATTAAATTTCTCATTTTAATCACTTAATTTTTTCCTAATTCCATTGAATTGTTTCTCTGTATCTTACTCAGTTTCACTGAGCTTCCTTAAAACAATTATTTTGAATTCTTTGTGAGACAGTTTATACATCCCTACCTCTGTAGGATCAGCCATTGGTGTTTTATTTAGTCTTTTTGTGATGTTGTTTCCATGATTGTTCTTGACCCTTGATTAGTGTCTGCACATTTGAAAATGTAGGTGGATATTCCAGTCTTGGTAGACTGGCTTTTTCTGGAAAAGTCCTTCAACAGCCTGTCCAGAGATTCTAGGCAGGCCTTCTGGTGTGATCCATGGGTAGGCCTGCTGCTAGAATCCTTGGGTTATCTGACCTTGTGCTTTGGTCAATAAATGGGCAAGCATGGAGCTGGATCCACTTGGGTAGACCTATGGATTAGATTTGCTGGAGTGGGCCTGGAGCCTATATCTCTGGGAGCTGGCCTGAAGTCTAGGTGGGCAATCTTGAAGCCTAGGACTGCCCGGGCCAGCATGGCACAGGGGTAGACCTAAAGTCTTAGGCCACTGGGGCTAACCTACTGCTGAGTGCTGTTTGGAATCTGGGGAAGCTGAATTCAGCCTGGTGATGGTGCAGACTGGAGATCAATTCCATTGTACAGACCTGAAACCTTGGGCCATGGGATCTGGTGTGGTTCTAGGGCTGGTCTGGAGGCTCAGTCTGTGGGTATCAGCCTGGAATTGAGGGCTGCAGGGGCTTGCCCAGTGCTGGGTTTTACTGTGGCAGGCCCAGTACTGGGATCTAAGGCAAAGTCCTGTGCTCAGTTTCCTTTCTTTCCTATAAGCAGACATACCTCTTTCCAGGCTGTGCTGCTTGGGATTGAGTGAGGGTGTCATGGGTAATGTAAAACTATTTTTTCCTACTCTCGTAAAAGTATTTTTTCTTACTTTTGTGCTACACCCAGATTTTATCAAATGCTTTTTCTGCCAGGTTTTGTGACTCCTTACCTGGTTTCCTTAGCACTTGTGAAGGTATCTTTGTGCATGAATAGTTGTTCAAATTGATGTTTCTGAAGGGAGATGATCTTGGGAGAGTCCTATTCTCCCATCTTGCCTGGACTTCAGTCAGGCAATCTTTTAATAAAATTAATCATATTAATAGATCAAAGAAAAACTCAAAGGCTTACCTTGATAGATGCCAAAATGTTACTTGATAAAATACAACAATCTGATAAAAGTCTTATGAAATACAATAAAACAATACTTTCTTAATATAAAAATGTATAATAATAGCAGACAATATTATAGTTGATGGTGACACACAAGAAGTATTCCCATTAAAACCAAGAATGAAACAAGATTTCTTCCTATCACCACTGTTGCCAGCACCATTATGGAAGTCTTAGACAATGCAATGAAACAAGAAAACCAACTAAGAGGCATAATTATTTAAAAGGAAAAAGAAAAATGACCATTTAAAATGATATGATTGTCTACCTGAAAACCATAGGAAATTCAACTAAATACCTTATAGTTCTAATAGAACTAATAAGAGTTTTTATCAGAAAGTCCCAAGACAGCAGATGCTGGTTGGATGCAGAGAGAAGGAATACTCATACACTCTTGGTGGAACTGCAAACTAGTACCGTGTTTCCCCGAAAATAAGACCTACCCATAAAATAAGCCCTAGCAGAATTTCTAAGCATTTGTGCAATATAAGCCCTACCCTGAAAATAAGACCTAGTGATGGGCGTGGCTACACAGCATATCTGCGCAACCCACGCATTTCATTGCAGAGCGGTAAAGAAGACGAGCAGCCCTTCTCATCTGCCCCATCGTGACAGCTACTATCCCAGAGGTGACCAGAAAGGTGCGGGCAGCCCCACCAACAAGGTTGGCTCCCCCGTCAGGTCCCGGCCATCCTGTGCTGCTGCAAGCTGAGGCTTTGAGGGGAAAATAACACATCCCCTGAAAATAAGCCCTAGGGTGTCTTCTTGAGGAAAAATCAATATAAGACGCTGTCTTATTTTCGGGGAAACATGGTACAACCTCTATGGAAAGTTGTTTGGAGATACCTCAAAGAACTGAAAGTAGAATAACCATCTGATGCAACAATCCCACTACTGGGTATTTACCCAAAGGAAAAAAAAAAAGACATTTTATAAAGAAGACATCTGCACTCGAATGTTTGTAGCAGCACAATTCACAATCACAAAAATATGGAAACCACCAAATGCCCATCAATACATGAGTGGATTAATGAAATGTGGCATATGTATACCATGAAGTACTACTAAGCCACAAAAAACATGGTGAATTAATGCCTTTTGTAACAACTCGGATGGAACTGGAGACTATCCTTTTAAGTGAAGTATTGCAAGAATGGAAAAACAAAAACCACATGAACTCACTACTAAATTGGAACTAACAGATCAACAATTATGTGATAAAATTCAAAGGAAATCAAGTATGTGGGGGGATGGGTAAATTCATACCTAATAGGTACAGTGCACACTATCTGGGTGCTGGACACACTTATAACTTTGACTCAATCTGTACAAAAGCAATTCATGTAACCAAAACATTTGTACCTTTGTAATATTCTGAAATTAGAAAAAACCCAAGTTTGGTAGTGAAGGGAAAGCAGAGAAGTGAAACAGTCCTGGTTAATTAATCTTTTTAAAATGGGAATATATGTTTGTAGGCTGAAGGGGAGGATTTGGAAAAGAGGTCAAGGTCGGAAGCACAGGAGAGAAAAGGAACCATTGATGGTGGATGTGAGAGTATGCTCCAGTGTAGAGGTAGAGACTATTGTGATGATTGCCATGAGCAATAATGAAAGTGTAGATACGTAAAGGAGTTGACCTTAGACATGAGAATGTATAAGACTTGGACAGGACTTATTAGCTTTGGTCAAGAATAGTCAAGCTTGATTTGGAGTGGGGATACACTTACCTCTCAAATATGAGAGGAGATAAAAGATGAGTGCCATTATTAGAAATGTTAGAATATTAAGGCAGGAACGTTGATGGTGTTCATACATAATGGTTCTCTTTTTGCCACTGACAAAAGAAGCAAGACAATTTTCTGAGTCTAACTGTGATGGGGTAAAGGGCCTGGAGAGGGTTATGTAAGATTAAAATATCTGTTTGGAACGGAAAAGAGCCCCAACCAAAGAAAATATCATGGAAAAACTTTGAGAGCCCAGATGATAATGTTTGTGGTTTCTCGTGTCATCTTTAAGCTCAAAGAACAGCATTACCAACTCTAACGTTTAATAATGTTCATCTGTTGATCATTAAAATGTTTGCTGCCTTTCATGTTATTGGCAAACCTCTGGGGTGGCTTTATATAATATCATTTAAAAATGATGATGAGGTAATATAGCATGTTTTTCATAGCATTTCTCCTTACTACTTGCTAAATTGGCTTTCTTGAATTATGTTTATAGAAAACCTATGATGTAGCTAACTTTAGTTTTAGAATGGCAGTTATCAGGCTCCATTTGGGGCCAAAGCAAAAGCAAAATTTTGGTCTTTTCCAAATGGCCATTGACATAGGATCTTTGCAAGGATAATTTTTGTAGGCAACATGAATTATTTTTATGTAGAAAAGACTTCATTACGTAGGTCAATTGTTTGCCAATAGGCACATAAAGCTTAGGGATTTTTTTAAACACTTGGAAGCTGTTTAACATTTAAGACAAGCCTTCAAACCTAGTGGTTTCCCTTTTGTTGGAAAACACATTAAAAACCTTACATTACTGGAGAACATGAAAAACACTACATACCTGAGCATAGTGGCTGAAAAGCATGTTAATAATGCTTTTAAGCAAATTGAAACTTAATTCTTTTCCTGCTGCACAAATACAGGGAATTTGACATACATTAAAAATTATATTTCCATATTTCGGTCCTTCTGTAAAACCTATTGACTGATACCCAGGGAACACTGAATGCTTGCAGTTAATAGGTGTTTCTTTATTAAGCCAGAATACTCTTGCTTCCACCAGTTGAGATGTATGAGGGAAGATACAGTTGTGTTTGTTCCCAAACCTGTTTAAGTCAATTGGATTTGTTATTGTAATTGCATAACTTAATTTTAGTATTATGGCAACCAGTGGCACATGTCTACAAAAATAAAATTATTTTTTTATAAAAACTAAGTTGAATGAACACATTAGAAGTGAATAAAATAAAGTGCTTAAATAGAGATACCATAGAGATTAATACGATAATATTATGAAATACTTTATGCTAATGCATTGAAAAATGAGATGAAATGAATAAATTTCTAGAAAAGTGTAAATTACCAAAGGCAACTAAATTAAGAAAAAAAAATTTTATTACCTATGATAACATGCAAGATACTTATTCACTAGTTGAAAATATCTCCATAGGAAAAACAGCAGATCCATACAGTTTAATAGTTGTACACAAAGCATTTCAGATAAGAGAAAAAGAGACAACACTTCCCAAATCATAGTATATAACCATGATGCCAAATCAGAGAAGGAGAATATATGGAAGAAGAATTAAAGGTTAAACTCACCTACTAATATAGATAAAAGATTTTTAAAGATATTGACAAATTGATTCCAGAAATATTTCAAAAGATAATTCATTAAGATCCAGATTGTTTTATTTCAGACATGCTAGGAAAAGAGGCAGGGCACAGTGGCTCATGCCTATAATCCTAGCCCTCTGAGTGGCCAAGATGGGAGGATAACTTGAGTGAGGCCAGGAGTTCGAGACCAGGTTGAGCAAATGTAAGACACCTTCTCTACAAAAAATAGAAAAATTGTCTGGGTGTGGTGGTGTGCACCTGTGGTCCTAGCTATTCAGGAGGCTGAGGCAGGAGGACTGCTTGAGCCCAGGAGTTTGAGGTTCCAGTAAGCTATAATGACACCACTGCACTCTAGCCTGGGCAACAGAGTGAGATCCTATAAAGAAAAGTGCTAGGAAAAGAAACTTTCTCGTTTCCTATGTGAGAATTCTTGACCTATGTAATGAATATATTAGATAATCTATTAAAAATCACCACATTAACATATCATCTCAGTAGATACAGTGAAAGCATTTGGCGAAATTTAACATATTCTCAATAAAAATAAACCCTTAGAAAACTAGGTATAGAAGGAAATTTCTTTAATTTGAAAAAAGAGGTTTAAAAAAACCTAATGCAAATACTGTGCTTAATGTTGAAATTCTAAAAGAATCCTTTTTAAATTAGAGACAAGAGAAAAATGCCTACTAATACCCCTTCTATTCAATGGTTTATGGGATATACAAGCTAGAAGAGCAAGACAAAGTCAAGAAATGGAAGTTACTAGGATTTAAAAGAAACAAACAAAGCTATAATTTTTGTAACTTTATATCTATTATAGATTATATCTGAGAAAACTGATATATGTATCAATTTTCTCAGATTGTATGCCTGTATATTATATGACGCCTTCATTTCTGGAAATAAGAAGGGTTAATTCATTTAAACCAACTCCCGTTCAAAGAACTAAAAATTGTGAATAAAGTATTGTTTAAAATCTTAAAGGCATCCAAGAGATGACTAAATATTAATACATTACAAGGCCAGAATCTAAGAGACACTGAAGCAGGGAGATAAAAGCTGAATTCCAAAGCCACTTTTGTCCATAAGGGATTTGTCAAACCAGGTGATTGGAGCTTTCATTTTTGACTGTCTCAAGGTAGCAGGTGGGACAGAAGATATTATCAAGGACCAGCCTCAGGTGGGGAGTTTAGTAGGAGACTTTTCCTGTCAAAGTGAACCTTAGGAGACTATACCCTTGAGTGAAGGTATATCAGAAGTAAACCCATCCAAGCAATCCCACCCTCTCAGAAGACAGTATGAAAAGTTGCCTTGACACCAAACAAAATATGGGGATAAGATCGACTAGTCCCCAAGAAGTTGTTAACACAAGCTGATCCTTACACATATTTGCAGTCAAAATTATCACCTGATTGTACAAAACTCTTCAAGAAATGAATGTTTAAAAAATGAAATAAAACATTAAAAAATGTAATTTAAAGTGCTATATAAGTGCTTGGCAAATACTCTCTGGAGAAAAGTGTCTTCATTCTAACCCTCAAAGAATGTCTATAAATGAAAACACAACATACAAATTGTATGGGACGAAGAAAAACAGTATTCTGAGGAAAATTTATAGCAGTACATAACTACGTTAGAAAGATCTAAAATAAATAACCTAACTTGCACAGCAGGGATCTAGAGAAATAAGAGCAAACTAAACTGAAAGGTAGCATAAGGAAAGAAATAATGAAGATTAGAATAGAGATAAAACAAATAGAGAATAGAAAAAACAATAGAATCAATGAAACCAAATGCTGGTTGTTTGAAAAGATCAACAAAATTGACAAACATTTAAGTAGACTGACTAGGGAAAAAAAGAGAGAAGATACGAATAACTACAACCAGAAGTGAAAGTGAATATAGTACTACTGACCTTAACAAAATAAAAAAGATTATAAGAGAATACTGTGAATAATTGTATACCAACAAATTAGATAACCTGTATGAAATGGACAAATTCCTAGAAGCACACAAACTACCAATTTTGACTCAAGAAGAAGTAGAATTCTGAATAGACCTATAAAAAGTTTTTTAAAAACCCATAAAAAGATTGAAGCAGTAATCAAAAACATCCCAAAAAAGAAAAATCCAGGAACAGATGGCTTCACTGGTGAATTCTACAAAACATTTAAAGAAGAATTAACACCAATCCTTGTTAAACTTCCAAAAAATAGAAGAGGAGGGAACACTTTTAATTCATTCTATACCAGCATTACCCTGATACCAAAGCCAAAGATAACATAAGAAAACTATAGAGCAATATCACTTATGAACGTAGATGCAAAAATTCTCAGCAAAATGAGACCAAACTAAATTCAACAGCATATTAAAAGGATTATACATGACGACTAAATGGGGTTTATTCCAGAAATGCAAGGGTGGTTCATTCTAAGAAAATCATTCAAATTAATAGAATAAAGGGAATAAAATCACATGATCATCTGAATCGATGCAGGAAAGGCATTTGTCAAAATCTAACACCCATTCATGATTAAAAAACCCCAACATCTTAAAACACCTTAGTAATAGGGGGAACTTATTCAACATGATAAAGGGTATTTATGAAAACACGCAGCTCACCTCATACTCAATGGAATCATGAAAGCTAGAAAGTTTTCTTTCTGTGATCAGGAACAAAACAAGGATGTTTGCTTTCATCGCTGCTATTCAACGGTGTACCGGAAATTCTAACCTGAGCAATTAGGCAAGATGAAGAAATTGAAGGCACCCAAATTGGAAAGAATGAAGTAAAACTATCTCTATTTGCAGAAGACATGATTGTATATATAAAAAACCTCACAAAGCTCTCTCCCTAAAAAAACTATGAGAGTTCAGCAAAGTTGCAGGGTAAAAGACTAACACACACAAATTAGTGTGTTTCTGTATACCAGCAATGAGAAATCTGAAAAGTAATTTAAGAAAATTATTCAACTTATAATATCATCCAAAGGAATAAAATATGAAGGAATAAATGTTTAACCAAGAAAGTAAAAGACTTATACACTGAAAATTCCAAAACATTGCTTAGGAAATTAAAGAATACCTAAATAAATGGAAAGATATTCCATGTTCATGGATTAGAAGATTTAATATTGTTAAATTGACAGTACAAACCGAAGAAGTCTACAAATTCAATGCAATACATCTTAAAATTCCATTGGCCTTTTTTTTTATTTTGCAGAAATGAAAAATCTGACCTTTAAATTCTTCAAATGGCTTGGATTAGCCTAAACATTCTTTTAAAAGAAGAAGAAAAAAGTGAGAAGACTCACAGTTTTGAATTTAAAATCTTACTATAAAGCTACAGTAATCAAAACAGTGTGGCCCTGGCCTAAGGACAGATCAATAGACTGGTAAATAGAACTGAGAATCCATAAATAAATCCATATATCCAGAGCCAATTCATTTTTGACAAGGGCCATCAATAGGGAGAGAATACTCTCTTCAACAAGTGATGCTGGCACAGCTGGATATTCACATGCAAAATAATGAAGATGAGGCCCCTTTCTCACATCATGTACAAAAATTAACTCAAATTAGAACAGACCTAAATATAGGAGCTAAAACTAAAACTCTTAGAATAAAGCCTTGGATATGACACCAAAAGCATGGGCAATAAAAATAAATTTAATTTCATCAAAATTAAAATCTTTTTTGCATAAGAGGACATTATCAAGAAAAGGAAAAGATAACCTACTCAAGAGAAGAAAATATTTATAAATCATATGTCTGATAAGGGTCTAATATTAAGAATGTATAAAGAACTCTTACAATGCAATAACAAAAATACTTAAACATAGGCAAAGGAATTGAATAGATATTTCTCTAAAGAAGATATATAAAGGACCAACAAGTAAATGAAAAGATGCTTAACATCATTAGTCATTAGAGAAATACAAATTGAAATCACAATGAGATACAACTTCACCCCCACAAGGATGACTATAGTATTTTAAAAATAGAAAATAACAAGTGTTGGCAAGGATATGGAGAAATTAGAATCCTTTTACATTGCTGATGAGAATGTAAAATGGTTCACACATTTTGGAAAACAATGAGGCAGTTCCTCAAAAAGGTAAATACAGAATTACCAGATGACCTAACAATTTTACTTTAAGTATATACCTAATAGAACTGACAACATATAGCCACACAAAAAAGCTTCTGAATGGAATGAATGTTCATAGCAACATCATTCATAATAGCCAAAAGCAGTAAACAAGTGATGATATATCCATACAGTGGAATATTATTTAGCCATAATAATGAATGAAATATTGATATATGCTGCAACATGATGAGCCTTTAAAATATCACGTAAGTGAAAGAAGTCAGACACAATAGTCATATATTGTATGATTCTATTTATATGAAATACCTAGAATTGGTAAATGCATAAATCTTGAAAACAAATTGGTGCATGCCGGGGGATTAATTTCTTAATGGATAGGGGGTTTAATTTGGGGTTTATGAAAATATTTAGGAGCTAGGTAGATGTGGTAATTGGATAACATGTGATTTACTGAGTGTCACTGAATTATTCACTTTAAAATGATTAATTCTATGTTATGTGAATTTCATCTCAATAAAAGTTAATTTTAAAAAAGTCTAAAAATAATTTTCCAAAAAGAATGAGCAGCTCACTGTCAAAATGACTACGCACAAACTGTAACAAGGTACCATGAAAAGAATCAAGCAGAAACAAAAGACAGTAGGAAAATGCTCCAAAAGTTTTCAAAGGTTGAATTTATGAGACACAGATAATTTTTTTAAAGTATGTTTATAAAAATGTTTCCTATATTTAAACAAATAACGTTAAAATATCTGTAGGAAACAGGAAATTATATAAAAAAAAAACCCAGCAGGTTTACAGATTTGAATTGTGATTAAATACAATTTCTAGAGATAAAAAATACTGTAACTCAAATTTAAAATTCAGCGGATGAAAAGTGACTACATAAGAAATAGAAAACCCAAATACCTCTATATCTATTAAAGAAATTGAATTTTTTTTTGAGGCAGAGTCTCATTCTGTTGCCCTGGCTAGAGTGCCATGGCATTAGTCTAGCTCACAGCAACCTCAAATTCCTGGGCTCAAGCAATCCTCTGCCTCAGCCTCCCAAGTAGCTGAGACTACAGGCATGTGTCACCATGTCCGGCTCATTTTTTGTATATATTTTTAGTTGGCCAATTAATTTCTTTCTGTTTTTAGTAGGGACAGGGTCTTGATTTTGCTCAGGCTGGTTTCGAACTCCTGACCTTGAGTGATCCGCTGGCCTCAGCATCCCAGAGTGCTAGGATTACAGGCGTGAGCCACTGCGCCTGGCCAAGAAATTGAATTTTTAATTAAAAATCTTTGCACAAAGAAAACACACATTCCAAGTGGCTTGACTGTTTAATTCTACCAAAATACTGAGAGAGAAATCATGTCGATCTTACACAAAATCATTCAGAAACCAGCAAAGGGGACATTTCACGACACTTTTAATGAAGTCATCATTTCCCTGACATGGAGACCAGAAAAAATACAAGACAAAGAAAATACAGACAAATAGCCTCATGGACACAGGCACAAAAATCTGTATCAAGATATTAACAAATGGAAACTAGCAATATATAAAAAAGTACAATATGGTTTAGTTTCATCCTTGTAGTGCAAGGCTGATTCCCCATTCAGATATCAAATAATGTAATTCACAACATTAACACATTTAAGGGGAAAAATATAAATTCCTCTAAATAGATATTGAGAAAGCATTTCACAAATTCAATACCCAGAGACTTCTGTTTGTGGCCAGGATGGAGTAACATGGACAGGATTTACCCTTTGTTTAAAACAACTAGAAAACCTGAAGGAAACATATAAAACAATTATTTTTGAGACATTGAGTGTCAGTCAAGGAAGGATGGTGACACTTGAGAGAGAAAAAAATGAAGTGAGCCCTCGTTTACTGACTAGGGAGAGTGTTCAACCCATGACACAGGGAGGGAAACCCAGGTGGAGCCTAGTAGACTTTGTAAGTGGACAAAATGGAGCTGAGAGAGTCTGGGGAGCCAAGGGTACTTAGGTTCATAAGACAGGATTCCAAAGAGGAGAGTGTTACACAGGGAATGAACTCAGGATATTTGTAGAGGGTCATCCCTCAGCATTCAGGGAAATACTGACAAACATGTGCATGTGAGAAAGCTACCCAAGCAGGGAAAAGAGCCATTAGATAGGCAGAATAATTCCTAAAACTTAAACAGTACCAGGATTAGTTATTCTTATCAGCAAGAGTAGAAAACCTCATTATTAATGGGTCTTTGGGTAGGGTATTCAGAAGATTTGACTTCAATGGTAGAACTAAATTAGTCCTAAAAAAATCACAGATCTGATCCTGCCTAAGACAGCATTAATGCAAAACCCAAAAGGATCAAACTCTTTTCAATTAACGTAAGCATGTCCTAGAATAAAGACCAAAAGTACTTATAGGAATACAAAAATGTCCAGCACACAGGAAGGTAAAATCTACTATATCTGGTATCTAATACAAAATTATCAATCATATCTTCAAAAGAAGCAGGAAAAATGACTCCTGGTGTTTTTTTTGTTTGTTTGTTTTTGTTTTGAGACAGAGTCTCACTTCTGTTGCCCATGCTAGAGTGCCGTGGCGTCAGTTTAGCTCACAGCAACCTCAAACTCCTGGGCTCAAGTGATCCTTCTGCCTCAGCCTCCTGAGTATCTGGGACTACAGGCATGTGCCACCATGCCCGGCTAATTTTTATATATATATATATATATTTTTTTTTTAGTTAGCCAATTAATTTCTTTCTGTTTATAGTAGAGATGGGGTCTTGCTCTTGCTCAGACTGGTCTCGAACTCCTGACCTTGAGCAATCCACCTGCCTCGGTCTCCCAGAGTGCTAGGATTACAGGCGTGATCCACCATGCCCGGCCAAAAATGACTCTTTTTTTTTTGAGACAGAGTCTCGCTTTGTTGTCCAGGCTAGAGTGAGTGCCGTGGCGTCAGCCTAGCTCACAGCAACCTCAAACTCCTGGGCTTGAGTGATCCTTCTGCCTCAGCCTCCTGAGTAGCTGGGACTACAGGCATGCGCCACCATGCCCGGCTAATTTTTTTTTTTTATATATATATCAGTTGGCCAATTAATTTCTTTCTATTTATAGTAGAGACGGGGTCTCGCTCTTGCTCAGGCTGGTTTTGAACTCCTGACCTTGAGCAATCCACCCGCCTCGGCCTCCCAAGAGCTAGGATTACAGGCGTGAGCCACCGCGCCCGGCCCAAAAATGACTCTTAATGAAGAGAAAAACCAAGCAGTTGAAGCTACCCAGATGTGACACAGATGAGGGAATTAGTAGAGAGGGATATTAAGAGAGTTATTAAAAGTATATTCTATATGTTTGGGAACTAGAAGAAAGATGGAAGTTGTTAGGTAGAAACACAGATTATATATATATACCTATATATAAAATATTATTTAATATATCAATATATAAATATAACATCTATATATTATATAGTACATATGAAATATGCATTAATGTTACATATTATTTCATATATACTATGTAACATTAATGTATACCCACATCAGAATTCTACAGAAAAAAAGTGAGATGAGAAATAGACTGGATGAGATTAACACTAGATTATATATTTTAGAAAAAAAATCAGTGGACTTGAAGATATATCAATCAAAATTATCCACAATGAAACATACAGAGGTAAAAGATAAAAGGAACAAGGAAAAGTGAGCTATTGAAACAACCTCAAATAGCCTAATATATGTTTAACTAGAGTTCTTAAAGGAGAGGAGGAGGGAAAGAGAAAAGTATTTGAAAAAATGATGGCTGAAAATTTTCCAAATTTGAAGAAAATTATATGAGAAGCTCAACAAAACACAACCACAAGAAACATGAAGAAAACTAAACCAAGTGTGGTTAGTAGCTTTCTGAGATATACTCTAATAATCCCCACTGCCTGGTATTCATGTTCTTGTATAATCTCAACATCTTGACTGTGGGCTAAACCTAATGAATAAAATATAGAAAAAGTAATGGGATGCAAGTTTTGAAATTGGGTTACAAAATAGTGTGCCTTTCATCTTGCTGGCTTTCTCTCGCAGTCTCCTTTGCTCACATTGATGAAATCAGCTGCAATGTTATGAACTGCACTATGGAGAAGCCCACATGGCAAGAAACAGGGTAAAAAATGGAAGCTTTCAGTCAACAACCCATAAATATATGAATCCCAATAAGAATTAATAAGTGAGTTTGAAATCAGATTCTGGCCCAGTTGAACCTTATGATGACTGCAGCCTCAGCCAACAACTTGACTGGAGCTTGGCTAGAGACTTTGAGACACAGATCAGGTAAGCCACACCCAGATTCTCAATGCACAGAATGTAGTGAGATAATTGTCAAACTAAATAACAAGTAGAGAGGGAGCCTCTAAAAGAAAATAATTTTTGTTCAGGAGTAGCATTGCAATGGGAATACATGTGCCATAGTAAACTATGTGTGTTCAGAGTTTGAGACAAGGGGAAGCTTTTAAAGACAAAATGAGGAGGACTACTTAAGCTGTTTTGAATCAATTATCCTTGGCTACAACGATCAATAACAAGAGTGGTGTCAGTCAAAATTGGACAGGCAGTTGCCAGACAAACAGAAGTATTTTCTGTGTAAGGTTGCAGTAGTCTTTGTGTAAGGTTGTGGTTTTTGGCGAGTATTTTGTGATAGTTCTTGTGCATATATTACGTATATGCGCATGAGAACCCTCTGTTTATGGCCTTCCCCAGTTCCATTTTGTCAGGACTTGACACAGTGACTCCCCTTTGATTCGAACAACTTTCACATAATAAATGTTGTTTTATTAAGCCGCTAATTTTTGGAGGAAATTTTATGTGGTAATAGAGAACTAATACTCAAAGGCACATTATAATTAATTGTTTAAACCAGTGATAAAGAGAAAATTTCAAAAGTAGCCATGAAAAAAAGACACATTACTTATAGGTGAACAAAGAAAGGATCACAGTAAATTTCTCATCAGAAAAAAAATGCAAACTGGATAACAGTAGTGCAACATTCTTAAAATACTGAAAGGAGAAAAAACTGTGAACTTGAAATCATATAATGTAAAAATATCACATTAAATGTAAATGGTCTGGGCCGGGCATGGTGGCTCACGCCTGTAATCCTAGCACTCTGGGAGGCCGAGGTGGGCGGTTTGCTTAAGGTCAGGAGTTCGAAACCAGCCTGAGCAAGAGCGAGACTCTGTCTCTACTCAAAATAGAAAGAAATTAAGTGGCCAACTAAAAATATACAGAAAAAATTAGCCAGGCATGGTGGTGCATGCCTGTAGTCCCAACTACTTGTGAGGCTGAGGCAGTAGGATTGCTTGAGCCCAGGAGTGTGAGGTTGCTGTGAGCTAGGCTGACGCCACAGCACTCTAGCCAGGGCAACAGAGTGAGACTCTGTCTCAAAAAAAAAAAAAAAAAAAAAAAAAAAAGAAAAACAAGTAGAATTTTTAGTTAAAAATCTTTGTAGAATGAAAATTATAGGGCCAAGTATTTTCTACCAAACATTTAAGGAAGAAATGAAACCAATTCTAAACAAACTTTTCCATAACATTGAAGAGGAAGGAATGTTTTCTAATTCATTCCATGAAACCAGCATTTCTCTGGCATTAAAGCTAGGTAAATATGTCACAAGGAAAGGAAATTACAGATCAATATCCTTCATGAATATAGATGCAAAAAATTCTGAACAAAATCTTAGTGAATTGTCTCCAACAAAAAATATAAAAGGATAATGCATAATGGCAAAACAAATGCAAGATTGGGTTAACATTGTGTCTATCAGTGTAATTCATCATAGTAACAGATGAGGAAAAAAAAATCATATGATTATTACAACAAGGCACAGATAAAACATTTGACAAAATCCAACATTCAATATCAATTCCTGATAAAAATTTTCAACAAACCAGGAACAGAGGGACATTTTCTTAACCTGATAAAATGTATCAGCAAAAACAACAACAAAAAACAAAAGTTAGCATTATATTTAAAGGTGAAAGACTCAATGTTTTTGCCTTGAGATCAAGAACAATGCAAATATATCATCTTTCACAACTTAGATTCAACAGAAGACTAGAAAATGTTATTAACAGTAGCATGAAAAAAAGTTAAATTCTTAGGGATTAATCTGATGACAAATGTGCAAGACCCATTCAGTGAAAACTAAAACCATTTGAGGCTGAGCTAAATTCAATAAGTAGATAGATATATTGCTTTTATGAATCAGAAGGAAGACTCAATATCAAGATGTTATGTATCCCCAAATTTACCTATACATCCAATACAATCCCAATCAAAATGCTGGTATGCTTTGTTTTGAAATTGACAAGCTCACTTTCAAATTTATGTAGAAATATAAAAAGGCCTAGATTAGCCAAAACAACTTCAGAAAAGAACAAAGTTGAAGGACTAGCACTAGACTAGCTGATTTTTAAGTCTTTTTATAATGCTACAGTAATCAAGACAGTGTGCTATTAGCATAAAGATAGATAACTAAATCTGCTTTTGTCAGTATCTATGCAACTATGCCAGGCCAACTTGCCAGCTTGCAAGTAGGGTAAAATATGAACCCTTTACAGTTCCTGACATAAGGGGCTTCCATTTGTATGTTCGTAATGATACTTTTCTAAAACTAGGTTGTGAAAACATGGGTGCTCACTTAATGTTTACCCTTTATATCTTACCTATACATTTATATCATTTTGTGTATTAAATATTTAATGATAGAAATAAAAATACTAAGTGAAATGATTTGGAAACACTCAGTAAACTTATGTCACTAAAAATATTACCTTCAAACTAAATGTGTGTATGATACCTATCAATTGGGGACAATATTATAAAATTTAAAAGACTTCTTTACTCAATATGCTTTACAGGTGTTTGTAGGTTATGACTTCATGTTAAAGGAACTGAAACTAGAAATCATTGATGACACTTGTGAGTTTTATATAAGAAAAAATGATGATATAGGCCTTGGCCTTACATCAAAATCTTAGGAAATAAATGTTTTAAATTAGAATGAAATGTCTAAGGTACATAAGTATCTTTTTAAAACTCTTTTCTGTATTAAAGGAGGCTTATATTTTTATTTCTTATTTCAATAAACTTAGGAGTACAAGTGATTTTTTGTTATATGGATGAATTATATAGTAGTGAAGTCTGGACTTTTAGTGTATCCATCACCCAAATAGTGTACGTTGTACCCAATAGATAATTTTTCATCCTTCACTCCCTTCCCATCTTTCCCCTTCTGATCCTCCAATGTCCATTATACCACTCTCTATGACCATGTGTACCCATAGCTTAGCCCTCAATTGTCCACTTGTAAGTGAGAACATGCAACATTTGGTTTCTTGTTCCTGAGTTACTTCACTTAGGATAATGTCCTCCAGTTCTATGCAAGTAGCTGCAAAAGACATTATTTTATTCTTTGATAGTGGCTGAGTAGTATTCGATGGCAAGTGTATTATAATATATATATATATATATATATATATAGTATTTCATGGGATGTATGTGTGTGTGCATGTGTGTGTATATGCATTCCATATTTTCTTTATTCCCTGATCAGTTAATGGGCACTATGGTTGATTCCATATCTTTGCAATTATGAATTTTGTTGTGATAAATATACGAGTGCAGGTCTTTTTGACATAATGACTTTGTTTCCTTTAGTTAGATACCCAGTAGTGGGATTGCTGGATCGAATGGTAGATCTACTTTTAGTTGTTTGAGAAATTTCCATACTGTTTTCTATAGAGGTTGTACTGATTTGCATTCCCATCAATAGTTTATAAGTGTTCTAAAGGAGACTTTTAAGTTAGTCAACCATCTATCTGTCTCAGTTCCATCAGTAAGAGGGCTTGTACTTGTATTTTAATTAATGTAGCAAACAAATCCCTGAGTAAATATTGCATATATGTTTGGCTTTTCATTTAAGTAAAAGCTCAGGAGCTCAGGAAGAACTTGAAATCTCCATGGCACCCAGAGTCTCATTTTCAAGTCTGAGTAAAACAGGAAACCTGACACTGATTTAAGCTGAGATTCAGCCATTCAAAGGAAGAGGTAATTGCATATTTGTCTATGAGATTTCAGGTGAAGATGCAGAACATCCATAATGAGACCTGGTATTTTTTGAAATCTGACTTAACACATACCTTATCTTTTCCCTTGGCAATTCTTGATAGAATCTTTCAAGTTGCTTCATGTTTCCCTCTTTCCTGGCAGGTGTATAGCAGGGGTGAGAGAGATGGTGTGAGGGAAAGACAGAGATTAAAGAGAAGAAATAGAGAAATTATAAAGGAAACAGGGTGAAGTAAAGTAGAGAGGAGGAAGGGCCAAACAGGAGAATAAATAGACATAGCAGGACAGAGAGAAATAAGTAGAGGGAATAAAAGACAAGAGTAGGAAGATTGTGGTGATAATAGTAAATTCTAATAAGAATTTCTACCACTTATTATGTTCCTCCTATTGACCAGGTACGATGCTTTATATCACTTAATTTATACCACATTATGAAGTAGTACCCATTATTCCCATTTTACGAATGAGAAAACAGGCCCAAAGAAGTTAAGTAACTTGTCTCAGGATGAAACCAGGTCTATTTGCCTGTAGAGCCCATACTTTTCTCACTATATCAGGCTACCTCTAGAGGATACTGAAATAACAGGTTAAAAAACAAACATTTAAGTTAGACAGGTTATTTGCCATCATATAAACAGAACAAATAACATAAAATAACCTATCATTATCCATAGCTTCCCCCCTTCATTGCCACTCCTCATGCTCCCCACCACTTACAAAGACTCAGTTACTTTGGGACAGAGATAAGTAGTCAGGACAGGCAGAAAAATAAAGCCTTACCATCAGTTTTCACTTTTCCTGGAGTTTTCAGGTCAAGCAGGCAGCTTATATCCCTTTGATCTCACAAAGGGCTTAGTGCTCAGTTCACTCATAGAAACTAGATCCAAACCAGCATTTCCTAATCTTTTGGGGGTTATAGACCCCTTTGAGATTCTGAAGAAAGCTAAATATTGTCTCTCCAGAAATATGCACATACATGCAAATTTTGCATAAGGATTCTGGAGTTTCATTGACCCTCTCAAAGTCCTGAGGTTTGTATTTGAGATGAAAGTACTTAGAGACTGGAACTGCAAAGAGAGTGACAGTGAAATCTGAGACTGGATGAAAACCAACCCCAGCTTTCTGGCTCTGCTAGAAATTTCTTAAGTCCTTTTCAAATACGAAGTTGGATATGGTTGTCTTCTCTCCCATTTTGAGGCATATCCCTATGAAAAGTTTTATGCAAGAAGGTTAAGCTTAAATTAGGAGCTAGACTCAAATTTGGTGATTTATTTGTACTAAGAAAGATAGTAAGTTCCATCATAAATTTCTATACACTCCAGTGCCCACTGGTGGTCAAGGAAAAATCTTTTGCTTTGAGTATTTGGATGTTAGATGGCTATTACTTCCTGGGGGAAGCTAGGTCACTCTGAATTTCAAAATAGATTGTTCTTTCTAGACATCGTTTACATTCCATTTTTATTTTTTTTTAAACCCATGTATTCCACTAAAATTTTGATGATGTCTTGCTGGGGTTCATCATGAAATAGTGGCATACAGGAAAGGATGCTTGACAAAGAGTTAGGACTGCCAGTAACTTGCTGTGTTATTGTTACTGAAGGCAAAAGATATTGCCTTTGTGCTCTCAGTATTTTCATTTGAAACATGAGGTGATTGTACTATTACCAGTGCTGTTCAAACCTCTTATAAATTGTTTTTAGTAGTGAAAGCCTTTGTTTCAATGGAAATCTTGTGCAGAATACCAATATATAAAAAGATAAAAATAGAATTGTGTGATTGAAAAGGTGATGAAGTGATGGCAAGGAATCCAACTCCCTCCCCTCTTCTCATCCTCCAGGTACAGCACCAACATATCCAGGAAGCACATCCATAGGCTATAGTTTGAAAACGGTTGACCTAGAGAGCAACAGCATGTTATGGTCAAGAGTTAGTGCATTGGAGTCAAGCATATATGGGTTCCAGTCCTGGTTTCATCACTTAATAGCTCTGTGTTTTGGCTAACTACTTAATCCCTCTATGCCTCAATTTTTATTAATATTTCTGGCTATGAAGGATTATAAATAGCTCTTATCACATAAGGTGGTTGTGAAGATTTAATGAGTTAATAATATATGTAAAGCGATTAGCCCAGGGCCTGGCACATGATAATTGTTCAATAAATGTTTGCTTTATTACAATTATTGATCTATGTAGTTTTAAACAAAGGCTTGGTTCATGAAAAACTAGGTCATCCAGCTTTCCCATTTTGCTCCCTTGCTGAATAAACTTCTTCCTATTCCATGCTAGAGTTGATGTAGCTAGAATATTATTATGTAAGGCCTTCCAGTCGCTCTAGTGTTTTAGGTACATTATAATAAACAAATGTGGTGAAAAATCAGTCTCAAAACAGACTGTTTGAGTTATACCTGTGATTTTCAAATTTTTCTTTTTAGTTGTGAAGTACTTTTATTTTTCATGTATAATATTGTTCTGAAACTCTGAATATAAAGCAAATAACAGTGGAGTTGCTCTGATTAAAGCAAGATGTCTTCCCAATCCCCTAAAATACCCACTCCCCTTCCCCTTCCTCCACACACATACACCCTGGAGAAATCAGGAACTCCAGTGCTCTGTGGAACAATGTTTGAAAACTATTGGGCCACCAACATCCTTGCAAAGATTAGGTTCTGTGAAAGTAATTCATTTCAGATTTGGACATAGAGTTTGGGATTTTCCTTACTCCCATCATTTCAAAGAAAATAAGGATTGTAGAAAAGGATATCTCACTCCTAATAGATCTTTCTTACACCTACTGGATGGGAAAGACAGGCCTCCATGTCCTATTACTGTGATCCATCTTGAGTCTATTTCCTGTGAACTTCCATAGTACTTTAAAAAAAAACAGCTTTATGGAAGTATAATTAACATACAAGAAACTGTACATATTTAAAGTATACAATTTAACACATTTTCACATATGTGTACACCTGTTAAAACTGTTACTGTCCTAAAGATAGTGAACATACCCGTCATCTCCCAAAGTTTCAACAGGTCCCTTTGGAACCTCTTCTCAGCCCAAGGAACTGCTTTTGGTCATTATAAATGGGTTTACATTTTCTATATGTTTATATAAGTGGAGTCATATGATATGTACTCTTTCTTCTGTCTTCTTTATCTCAGTATAGGTATTTTGAAGTACATCCACACTGTAGTATGTATCAGCAATTCATTCCATTTAATTGATGAACAGTATTCCATTGGATGGATATACTACAATTTGTTTATCCATTAGCACACGGATGGACAGTTGGGTTGTTTCCAGTGTTTAGCTATTACAAATAAAGTTATTATGAACATTCATATGCAAATATTTGTAAGGATACATGCTTTCGGTTTTCTTGGATAAATATTAATACTTATGAGTAGAATGACTGGATCATATCATATTTGTATGTTTAACTTTTAACTTCTTAAGAAATTGTCAAATTATTTCCCAAAATGATTGTGGCACTTTACATTTCCAACAACATTGTTTGAGAATTCCAATTGCTCTGAATCCTCACTAACAGTGAAGTCAACCTTTTAATTTTAGGCATTCTAATAGGCATGTAGTGATAGCTCACTATAATTTTAATCTTCATTTCCCTAATGGCCAAATGATAAGCATCATCTTTTCATGTGCTTATTGGTCATCTGTATGTTTTCTTTTTTGAAGTACCTATGCAAATTTTGGTCCATTTTTAAAATTGGGTCAATGTCTTCCTTATTATTGAATTTTGAGGGTCATTTATTAGATATGCCTTGCAATGATTTTATCCTAGTCTGTGGCTTGCCTTTTCTTTCTCTTACCAGTGTCTTTCAAAGAGCATGAGTTATAATTTTCTTTGAGTCCAATTTATCAGTTGTTTTATATGGATTGTACTGTTCATACTGTATCCAAGAAATCTTTGCCCAAAGATATTTTCCTATGTTTTCTTCTACAGCTTTTAAAGTTACAGGTTTTACATTTATGGCTATGACCCACTTTGGGTTAAATTTTATATATGGTGTGAGATATGGATTGAAGATCTTTTGTTTCATATGGATATACAATTTTTAGAACCATTTACTGAAAATACTGTCATTTCTCCACTTAATTATTTTTGAATCTTTGCCAAAAATAAATTGAACATATATATGTGGGTCTATTTCTTGGCTCTCTGTTCTGCTCCATTGAACCATGTTTATCCATTTTTACATGAACACCACACTGATTTGATTATTTTAGCTTTATAAAGAGTCTTGATGAGGCCGGGCGTGGTGGCTCACGCCTGTAATCCTAGCTCTCTGAGAGGCCGAGGCGGGCGGATTGCTCAAGGTCAGGAGTTCAAAACCAGCCTGAGAAAGAGCGAGACCACGCCTCTACTATAAATAGAAAGAAATTAATTGGCCAACTGATATATATATAAAAAATTAGCCGGGCATGGTGGCGCATGCCTGTAGTCCCAGCTACTCGGGAGGCTGAGGCAGAAGGATCGCTTGAGCCCAGGAGTTTGAGGTTGCTGTGAGCTAGGCTGACGCCATGGCACTCACTCTAGCCTGGACAACAAAGCCAGACTCTGTCTCAAAAAAAAAAAAAAAAAAAAAAAAAAGAGTCTTGATGTTTTATAGTTTTCATTGTGCAAGTCTTCTACTTCTTTGGTTAAGTTTATTCCTAAGTATTTTATTCTTTTTGAAGCTTTTGTCAATGGGATTATTTTCTTAATTTCCTTTTTGGATAATTTATGTGTCAAAGTATAGAAGCACAATGATTTTGTTTGTTGATTTGTATTCTGCAATGTTATTGATTTTTTAATTAGTTGTAACCATTTGAGGGCATCTTTAGGGTTTTCTATATATAAGATTATGACATCTGCAAACAGAGATAATTGCATTTCTTCCTTTCTAATTTGTATGTGTTTTATTTATTTTTCTTGCCTGATTGCTCTGGCTAGGACTTCCAGTACTGTGTTCAATAGCAGTGGTGAGAGTAGGTATTTTTACCTTGTTCCAGATTTTATAGGAAAACTTTTCAATTTTTCACCATTAAGTATGATATTAGCTATGGGATTTTCACAAACTTATCCAAGGAGTTGAAAGACTCGTATTCTGAAAAACTATAAAACACTGATGCAAGAAACTAAAGGAGGCACAAATAAATGGGAAAATATCCCATATTCATGGATTGGAAAAGATAATATTGTTAAAATGTACACACTACCCAAAGTGATCTACAGATTCAATGCAATTGCTATCAAAACCCCAGCAGCCTTTTTTTTTAACCGAACTAGAAAAAACAATCCTTAAATTTATATGGAACCACAAAAGATCCCAGGTACCCAGAGCATTTTGGAGAAAGAAGAACAAAGCTGTAGGTATCATACTTCCTGATTTCAAAGTATATTACAAAGTTACAATAATCAAAACAGTATGACACTGGCATACAAACAGACATATAGACCAATGGAACAGAATAGAGATCCCTGAGATAAACCCATGCATATATAGCCAATTGATCTTCCATAAGGGTGCCAAAAATACAAAATGGGGGAAGGATAATCTCTTCAATAAATGGTATTGGGAAAACTGGATATTCACATGCAAAAGAATAAAATTGGACCCTTATATTATATCATACACAAAAATCAACTCAAAATATATTAAAGATTTAAATGTAAGACCTGAAACCATAAACCTTCTAGAAGAAAACATAAGGAAAATCTTCTTGACATTGGCTTTGGCAATGATTTCTTGGATGTGACACAAAAAGCATAGGCAACAAAAGCAAAAAATAGACAAGTGGAATTACACCAAACTAAAAAGCTTCTTCACAGCAAAGGAAACAATTAACAAATTGGAAGAGCAAACTATGGAATGGAGGGAAATATTTGCAAACCATATAACTGACAAAAAAATAAGGAACTCCTACAACTCAATAGCAGAAAACCATAATCATGTTAAAAATGAGCAAAGAACTGAAGAGGCATTTTTCTAAGGAAAACATATAAATGGCCAACAGGTATATGAAAAGGTTCTTAACATCACTGATCATCAGGGAAATTCAAATCAAAATCACAATGAGATAATCATCTCATACTAATTAGGATGGCTATTATAAAAAAATAAGTAAGTATTAGTTAGAATGTAGAGAAAGACAAACATTGTACACTGTTGGTAGGGATATAAATTGGTGCATCACTATTGAAAATAGTATGGAGATTCCTCAAAACATTAAAAATAGAACTACCATATGTTTCAGTAATCCCATTTCTGGGTACGTATCCAAAGGTATTGAAATCAGGATTTCAAAGAAGTATCTGCATGTCCATGTTCATTGTAGCATTGTTCACAATAGCCAAGACCTGGAAGCAACCTAAATGTCCACTGACAAATGGATAAAGAAAATGTGGTATATACATACAATGAAATATTATTCAACCTTGGAAAAGAAGGAAATACTGCCTTTTACAACAACATAGATAAACCTGGTTGACGTTATACTAAGTGAAATAAGCCAGACACAGAAGAACAACTACTGCATGATACCACTTACATGATACTGCTTATTAAAATGGTCAAATTCATATAATCAGAGGTTGGAATAATTGATTGCCAGGGGCTGTGGGGAGGTGCAAACAGGGAGGTATTAGTCAAAGGGCACAAGGTTTCAGTTATGCAAGATGAATAAGTCCTAGAGATCTACTGTACAGTATATTACCTATAGTTAATAATACTGTATTGAGTACTTAAAAATTTACTAAGACAGTAAGTCTTATGCTATGTTCTTATCACACACAGACACAAAAATAATAATAATAAATAAGGGGGCAGGAGGAAACTTTTGGAGGGGATAGAGGGGTACATGTCCTAGATCATGGTGATGGTTTCAAGGAAGTGTACTTATCTCCAAACTCACCAAGTTGTATACATGAAATATGTGAGCTTTTTGTATGCTAATCATACTTCAATAAAGTTTTGAAATTTCATAGTGTTTGTTCTCCAACTTTGTTCTTATTTTCCAAAGGTGTTTTGGCTATTTTAGGTCATTTGCAGTTGCAAACAAATTTTAGAATCACCTTGTCAAAGTTTAGAATTGTCTTTGTCTACAACAAATCTTGCAAGAATGTTTTAATTACTTTTAAAAATAATTTTGGAGTCACAGAAGTGTTGCAAAAATAGTACATAATGTTCCTACCTACACTTTGCTTAGGCTATCCTAATGTTAATATGTTACATAACCATGGTACAATAATCAAAACTAAGGGGGCCGGGGGGATGGGTATATACACACCTAATGGGTGCAGTGTGCACTGTCTGGGGGATTGACACACTTGAAGCTCTGACTCAGGTGGGGCAAAGGCAATATATGTAACCTAAACATTCATATCGCCGTAATATGCTAAAATAAAAATAATTAGAAAAAACTAAGAAATTAATATTGGTACAATATTCTTGACAATATACTTTATTCAGGTTTTCTTATAGGCTTTATTCAGATTTCCCCCTTTTTCTATGAATGCCGGTTTATTGTTTTACTATCCAAACCAGGATATCACATTGTATTTACTTGTGATTCTAATCTGTGACAGCTCCTTAGTCCTTCATGTCTCTCATGATCTTGACACTTTTGAAGCATACTGGTCAAGTATTTTGTAGGCTGTCCTTCAATTTAGATTTCTCTGATATTTTCTCTTTATTAGACTGAGATTATGGATTTAGGGGAAGAATACCATAGAGGTAAAGTGCACATAATATCAGGGATTGCATGATATCAAAATGGCTGATTATGGATGATATTAACCTTGATCACTTGGTTAAGGTGGTATCTGCTGGATTTCTCCTCTGTAAAGTTTCTATTTTTCTGTTTTCATACTCTAAGAAGAAAGATACTACATCTAGCCAACACTCAAGGAGAGAGGAATTAAGTTCTCTCCATCTTCAGGAGGGAAGAGCATAAAAAAATTTGTAGGGTATGTTAGAACCACCACAGTAATTAATAAATATTTTGGAAAATACACTTTTGAGACTAAGTAAATATCCTATTTCTCCTTAAAGTTTTGTACATGAATTTTAGCATTTATTAGTGTATTTTGCCTGCAGCAACTGTTCCTGTGGTGTTCTAATAGTTATTTTCTATTTCCTCCATTTTTCTACATTTATTAATTTGAATTATTCAGTAAGGAAGAGTTGTTACTTTTCTTCCATTTATTGATTGATTGAGTTATTTATTTATCTCAATATGGACTCACAGATATTTATTTTATTCTTTGGGTTATAACCCAATAATATCATTACTTAGCTTATTGTTCAAATTGTTCAAGTTTTGAACATTGGAAAATTTTTCAGGTTGGCTTATGCATCTCTTTGACATACTCCCATCTTTTGGTTTTTTAAGCACTTCTTTACTTTATGGCAGTGTAAGATACTCCATGCTCACCTTGTGTTTTCCCTGTCCAAGCCCTAAAATTGCAACCTTCTCCAAGTAGCCCTGGTTCCTTTGATTGGAGAATGGCTCTTGGTGTGCTCATTGCTGCTGGGTTGTCATTACTTCTAGTTCCTTTCAGCAGACACAGCTAGGGAATGTATGTGTCTTAGTCCATTTGGGAATGCTTTTAAAAAATAATTTAGCCTAGGTAATTTATAAACAGCAGAAATTTATTGCTCACAGTTTTAGAGGCTGTGAAGTCCAAGATCAAGGCATTGGCAGATTCAGTGTCTGGTAAAGGCTTGCTCCCTGCTTCAAAGATGGCAGTTTCTTGATGCATCCTCACGTGGTGGAGTGGTGCAAGGGGCACACAGGCTCCCTTTGGTCTCTTTTATAAAGGCACTAATCCCATTCATGAGAGCTCTGCCTTCATGTCCTAACCACCTCCTAAAGGCTTCACTGCTTAATACTATCACACTGGAAATTAAGTTCCAGCATATGACTTTGGGGGCAATACCAACATTCATACAATAGCAGGATATCTATATATTTACCCATTTTTGAAAATTTTCATACAGTAAAATTTACTCTTTGTGATCTATAGTTCTAGGAAGTTTGAAAAATGCACAGACATGTATCCAACACTACAGTATAATACAGAACAGTTACAGCACAGTTCTGTCCCTTTGTTGTAAATTCCTTCTCTTGCAACTCCAGTCTCATGCTGGGATTTTGATTGTGATTGCATTGATTCTATAGATCAAGTTGGGGAGAATTGATATCTTAACAATATTGCTTCTTGTATCTCATAAATGCAGTATATGATTCCATTTATTTAAGTCTTCTTTAAATTCTCTTAGAAATGTTTTTTAGTTTTTAGTACACAGCTCCTGTACTTCTTTTGTCAGCTTTATCTATAAATACTTAAATATGTTTTGATGCTATGGTAAATGGTATTTCTATTTTTATTTTGATTTATGATTAATCACTGCTAATCTATATAAGTACAATTTTTATATTGATACTTTATCTTCAGTCTTACTAAACCCATTCATTAGTTCTGATTGCTTTTTTGTAGATTGCATTGAATTTTCTAGATATTTTCTACATGTCATCCATAAATAAAAGTTTAACATTTTGCTTTCCAATCTCAATAACTTTTTATTGCTTTTTCTTGCCTAAGTGTAGTTGCTAAAACTTGCAGAACAATGTTGAAAAGAAGTAGTGAGAATGAACATTCTTTTCTTATTCCTGATCTCAGGGAAAAGGCATTAGTCTTTTGTCACTAAGTATGCTATTAAGTGTAGGTTTTATGCTGGTATTCTTATCAGGTTGAGGGATTAAGGAAGTTCCCTTTTGTTCCTAATTTGCTGAAAATTTTCATCAGTAAGAGATGTTTGATTTTTGCAGATTTTTTGCATTGATTAAGATGATCATATGGTTATACTATTTTTAATTTGTCTGATATAGTATAGAGACACTCAAACTTTTGTTGATTTTTTTTTTAATTTCAAAAAATCTATGGCATACAAGTGCTTTTTGTTACATGGATGAATTGTATCATGTTGAAGTCAGGACTTTCCGTGTACCTGTCACCAGAATATTGTACATTGTATCTGATGGTAGATTTTTATCCCTCACCTCCCTTCTGCCTTCCCCCTTTCTTAGTTTTCAATGTCCAGTACACTACTTTATGACCATACATGTCTCTCATTTAGCTCTGACATATAAGTGAGAACATGTGGTATTTGTTTTTCCATTGCTGAGATACTTCACTTAGGATAATGGTCTCCAGTTCCATTCAAGTTGCTGCAAAAGGCATTATTTCATTCCTTTTTATGGCTGAGTAGTACTCCATGGTATGTATATGTGTGTGTGTGTGTGTGTGTGTGTGTGTGTGTGTATGATATATATGTGTATACACATACACACACAGGGAGCACATTTTCTTTATCCACTGATCAGTTGATGGGCACTTAGGTTGGTTCCATATCTTTGCAATTATGAATTGTGCTGCAATAAACATTCGAGTGCTGGTGTCTTTTTGATATAATGATGTCTTTTCCTTTGGGTAGATATCCAGTAGTGCGATTGCTGATTGAATGGTAGATCTACATTTGGATCTCTGAGGATCCCCATAATGCTTTCCATAGTTGTTGTACTAGTTTACATTCCCACCAACAGTCACTGCATCTGTGCCAACATCTATTGTTTTGTACTTTCTAATTATGGCCATTCTGACAGGGTTAAGTTGGTATCCCACGGAGGTCTTAACTTGTATTTCCCTGATGATTAGTGATGTTGAGCATTTTTTCATATACTGGTTGCCATTTGTCTATTTTCATTTGAAAAAAATCTATTCATGTTTTTGCCCACTTTTCAATGGGATTATTAGTTTTTTTCTTGCTGATTTGTTTGACTTCTTTGTAGATTCTGGATATAGCCCTTTGTCAAATGTATAGTTGGTGACTACTTTCTCTCAATCTGTAGATTGTCTATTTACTCTGATGATTATTTGCTTTTCTGTGCAGAAACTTTTTAGTTTAATTAAGTCTCATCTATTCATTTTTGTTGTTATATTTGCTTTGGAGGTGTTGACCATAAATTCTTTACCTAGGCCAATATCTAGAAGAGTTTTTTCCTACATTTTCTTTTAGAATTTTTATGGTTTCAGGTTTTCCATTTACGTCTTTAATCCATGTTGAGTCAATTGTTGTATATGGTGAGAGATAGGGACCCAATTTCATTCTTCTGCATGTAGCTATCCAGTTTTCCCAATACCATTTATTGAATAGTCCTTTCCCCAGTATGTTTTAGTCTGCTTTGTCAAAAATGAGCTGGTCATAGCAATATTGTTTTATTTCTGGATTCTTTATCCTGTTTCATTTGTCTACGTATCTACTTTTATACCAGTGCCATGCTGTTTTGGTTACAGCCGTAGTATAATTTGTAGTATAATTTGAAGTAAGGGAATGTGATGTCTCTAGATTCATTCTTTTTGCTTAGGATTGCTTTGGCTATTTGGGCTCTTTTTTTGGTTCCATATGAAGTTTAGGATTATTTTTCCAGCTCCATGAAAATGATTTTATATTTTGATGGGAATTGCATTGAATCTATAAATCATATTGGGCAGTATGGACATTTAAACAATGTTGATTCTTTCAATACAATGGGTATGGGATGTTTCTTCATTTGTTTCTGTCATCTTTGATTTCTTTCATTAGTGTTCTGTAGTTCTTCTGGTAGAGTTCTTTCACCTCCTTGGTTAAGTTTATTCCTAGGTATTTTATTTTCTTTGTAGCCTTTGTAAATGGTATCAAGTTCTCGACTTTGTGCTCAGCTTGATTGATATTGTATATAGAAATGCTATGGATTTAGGTATATTGATATTGTAACCTATTACTTTACTGAATTTATTTATCAATTCTAGGGGTCTTTGGTGGAGTCCTTCAGGGTTTCTACATATAAGATCATATCATTGGTGGACAGGAATACTTTGACCTCCTCCTCATATGGATGCCCTTTATTTCTTTTTCTTGCCTGATGGCTCTGCCTAGGACTTCCAGTACTGTGTTACATGGGAGTGGTGACAATGGGCATACTTTTCTTGTTTCAGTACTTAAGGGAATGTCTTCAGCTTTTCCCCATTTAGTATGATGTTGGCTGTGGGTTTGTCATATATGGCTTTTATAATTTTGAGGGATGTTCCTTCTATGCCTAATTTGCTGAGAATTTTTATGATGAAGGGGTGCTGGATATTATTGAATGCTTTTTCTGCATCTATTGAGATGACGATATGGTTTTCCTTTTTAATTATCTTTATCTGGGAGATAACATTCATTGATTTGTGTATGTTGAACCATCCCTGCATCCAAGGGATGAAACCCACTTGCTCATGGTGAATTATCGTTTTGATGAGCTATTAGATGCAATTTGCTAGTATTTTGTTGAGGATTTTTGCATCTATGTTCATAAGAGTTATTTGTGTATAGTTTTCTGTTTTTAGTTGTGTCCTCTCCTGGCTTTGGTATCAAGGTGATAGATAATGGGTTCATATAATGAGTTAGGGAGGATTCTTTCCTTCTTGATATTATGGAAGAATTTCTGTGGAAGAGGAGCCAGTTCTTTGTAGGTCTGGAAAATATGGCTGTCAATCTGGTCTGGTTTATTTTTTTTGTCAGGAGATTTTTTACTATTTCAATCTCACTACTGGTTATTGGTCTGTTCAGGATTTTAGTTTCTTCCTGAGTCCAGCATGGGAGCTTGTGTTTTTCTAAAAATGTATCCATTTTTCTCTAGGTTTTCTAATTTGTGTGCATACAGGTTTTAATAGTATTCATGGATGATATTTTGTATTTTTTGTGGTATCAGTTGTAAAGTCTCCTTTTTCATTTCTAGTTGAACTTTTTCAAAGAGTCCTTTATCTTCTATATCTGGTTAATCTAGCTAGTGGTCTATCGATTTTATTTTTCTTTGCCAAGAATCAACTTTTTTTCCCCTTGATCCTTTGTAATTTTTTTTGTTTCCTTTTAGTTTAGTCCAGCTTTGAGCTTTGTTATTTCTTTTCTTTTGCTAGATTTGGGTTTGGTTTGTTGTTCTTTTTCTAGTTCCTTGAGGTGTGACATTAGGTTATTAATTTTTGATCTTTCTGTCTTTATGATGTAAGCATTTAAGGCTGTGAACTTCCTCCTTAGCACCATTTTATCTGTATCCCATAGATTTTGGAACCTTTTTTATTCAATTTGAAAAATCTTTTGATTTCCATCATAATTTTGTCATTAATTGCTTAATTTCCATGACTTATGTAGATTTGAGAGTTCCTCTTGGAATTGATTTCTAGTTTTATTTTACTGTGGTCTGAGAAAATATATGGTATCTACATTGGTTTAGTGCTCATTCTTAACTTGATAACATCTTCTCTTGGGGCAAGATCCCTGTGAAAACAGCTCCAGTTGTAGTACTTTAGTTCAGTTTGGAGTCAAAGTGCCTCTAGTTGCTCCTTTTCCTCCAGCTGTTTAACTCTATTATATAGTCAAAGTGGGTTTATTTGCTCAATTTGTACTGCTGGTTAAAGCAGTGGTTCTCCCACTTGAGGGTGCATCATTATCACCTAGAGAGTTTGTTTCAAACACAAATTGCTGGGCTTCATCTCAAGAATTTCTGATTTAGGAGATCTGAGGTTGGACCCCATAATGTGCATTTCTAACAGGTTCCTGGGTAATGTTGTTGCTGCTGGTTTGGGGATCATACTTTGAGAACCATTGATTTTTCAAAGGAACAATCTTAGGCTGCCTTCCTAAGACTTGTTTTTGTTAAAAATGGCTTTCAAACCTGACTGCACATTGGAATCACCTGGGAAGCTTAAACAGCATACTAGTGCCTGGGACTTGTTCCAGATTAATTAAATCAGAATCACTGGGAGTGAAGCCTAGTCATGAGTATTTTTTAATATTCCTAGGTGATTCTAATGTAAATTCAATGCTGCAATCCACTTTGCCACAAGTTTCAGGCCAAATTCCACTCTCTTCCTCCACATCTTCTCTCCTATGTAGCTGAACAATGAACAGAGAAGGTAAAAAACAAACAACCCCCCCCCGCCACTTTTTCCGTCCTCCATTGGACAAATTCTCTCATTGTACCATGTTTCTTAGGACCAATCTTACTTTTTAATCCCAACTTTGACCTATTTTCAAGGCTGATTGGAGTGACTTTGCATGCCAGCATGTTCTTCTTTTTCCTTGTGTTTATGGTTCTACAAGCGAATTTTTTTGTAGCAGTAAACCATTCATTATCAGAATTATTATACTGGAGGGTTTTGTGCAGGAGCTTTTCTCCTTTAGAATGTTTGCAACAGGTGATGTTTTTAACCTCTTTATTTATAGCATCCTCCTTAATTTGAATGTGCCAAGAAAGTGACACTAGTTGGAATATCTTAATTGTTGTACATTCATCATGACCATAATTAGGAACAATACTTTAGATCATGATGGATCCTTTTTCATTAACATCTTTTGTAGACTGGAAAAAATCACAGTTTTGCCATGAAAAGATTACTTTCAGAGAGCTATATTGATGCTTAATTTGCCTGTCAGGTTGTGGGTGGGATGGAGAGCATGTTCTTTCCAGAGTTGTTTTAACCTAGAATGTGAGATTCATTTGGGAAGGGAGACTCACAGAGATAGGCAGGATATGTTGAGAACAAGTTGAATTTCTAGTCAAATTTCTTTTTTCTCTTATGTACTCAACAAATATTTGTGGAGACACTGTTCTATGTGCTGAGGATACAGCAGTGGACTAGGTAAAGTTAATGTCCTCATGGCAATGGCATTGTACTCGCTAGTGTGTTGGAAGGAGGCATTAAAAATGTAAACAAGTAAAAATATTATATATATGTCCATATAATTTTAACTTATAAGTGCTATCGAAGAAACAAAGTGGGGCAGTGGGATAGAGTGTACTGGGAGGGGGCCAGGGCTCCACTGCTTTACCTGCAGATGTTGGAAGAATCTGTGAGGCAGTGACATCTGAATTGAGACCTCAATGATGAGAAGGATAGAGTTCCAGAACAGTTTGCGAGAAGCAGATTTCCAGCAGAAGAAACAAGTGCAAATTCAAGGGACATAAAAAAAAAAAAAAAAAGGCCAGTGAGCAAGGGAGAGAACAGTCTTGGGCCAAATTATATATGGGCTTGTAGGCTATGGTAAGGAGTTTGGCTTTTATTCCAAGTCTAAAGAGAAGGCATTGTGTGAAGTTTTAAGCAGAGAAATAACATTACTTGATTAATGACTTTAAAATGATCACTCTGACTGCTACATGGAGAATAGTCTACAAGAATGGTGGTAAGAATGAAATCAGGGAGAGCAGACTAGAGGCTGTTTCAGTTATTTAGGCCAAAGATAATGGCAGCTCAGCTTAAGATTTCAGCAATGCAGGGGGTGAATTTGTGAATATCATGAATTTTAGAGATATAGACAAGACCTATGATCAATTGGGTAAGGGATGGGAGGAAAAGAAAGGAGGTTCTTAGGTTTTTGGTTTGAACAATTGGTAGGACATTGAGGGCATTTACTGAAATGAGGAACAATGGAGAGGGGAGCAAGTTTGAGAGGAACAAAAGGAATTCTATTATGATTGTATTTACTTTGAGATGTTGGTATTGAAGTAGAGGTGCTGGGGTGGCATCATGAATGTGGAGCCCGGGAGGGGGAGGTCTGGGCTGGGGATACACATTTGTGAGTCATCACTATATAGAAGGAATTTAATATCATGGGTCTGAACGAGCTAGAGAGTGTGCATAGAAGAGAGAGGAGAAGAGATGTAAAGGCTAGGCCCTGAGGCAATCTAAAGGCTAATGATCAGGGAATGAGGAAGAAGCAGCAGGACCAGTGAGGTAGGAGGACAAATCCAGTGAGTGCATTTTCCTGAAATATGAATGAATCAAGTGAATCCAGGAGGAGGGAGTGATCAACTGTGTCAAGTCATGCTGACAAATTCTGCTGAAATACCTGTGCTGGACCAGTATGATATAGGGAACAGAATCCTGGTTTGCAAAGCAGGGAACTTGAGTTTCAAGGATTAACTAGAGCCAACTGCATCATCATCATCATCGTCATCATCATCATCATCATCATCATGCTAGTAGTAATCAATATTTTTTTTTGATATATGGTACATTTCAGTCACTGTGCTAAGTGTTTGTATGCTTTATTTTTTCAATGAATCCTCACAACTACCATAAGAGGTGTACACATAGAGGCGAAATCATTTGTTCAAAACTCACATGGTTGGGGGGCGGAGCAAGATGGCGGACGAATAACACCGCCAGACAGAGGGCCTCTGCAGAAAAGACAGATTCTAGCGGAAATTAGAGGAAAGAAGCAAGAAGACGAGCATACAGCGGACAAGGGCCGGAAGGAGGGGTACCTGAGACCCCGGGAGACTCCACGGGAGGAGGCTGCGAAGGAGAACTGGAGGCTGAGACCACCGGAGCAGCCCGGAGACCAGCGGCAAGGGTAGGTGGATTTGCTGTTTCCCCTCCCCTGCATTCGGCACTGCTGGTGGGCTCCCCAGCGGGTGGAGAGACCTGCGGATGCCAGACAGAGACCGCCGCCGCCAGCCAGCGGTGAACCTGTAGCAGACGTGGAACCAGGTTCCCAACTTCCTCCGGGCACCACCGTGTGCACAGATGCGAGCCGCGCGGCAGGCGCCATATTGCCTCCTCCTCACCTCCGCCGACCCTACCCGCGGCTGCCCAGAGAGACAATACAGCCACCAGCCGGAGGCACCTCCAGGGAACGGGACCTTCCCGTTTGGGACCCTACACCTGACTCAGGGGAACTCAGACTGTGAGCTCCCTACCCGCCCGCCCTCCCAGGTGCTGCTGGCACTGTGTTCCCAGGAGAACGGTGCCGACTCAGAGGCTGAGAGACATAGACACAGCTTGGGCTCCCTGTGGGTGAATTCGGACCGGAAATCCTCTCCCTGGTGGGGATACAGTTTGAACTCTGGGACCCAGAGGTCGGACCTGCAGACCAGATCCCCTGCACCGAGGGCTAGCATTGCCCGGGGCACAGAAGGGTTATATGTGAACAGCCTACTGAGGTGTGTGTGCCTCCAGGGGCGGATCAGCGTCCTAGAGGGCAACCCTCCTCCCAGGAGGAGGCCGTGCACCCAACCCAGGTGGCGTTCCTGTGCAGGGAACCTCCCCGCTGGCATCACAGTCCGGGGAGGCCTGGTGGCTTGTGGTCTGGCCTGCTGGCAGAGGCCCAGGAGTAGCTGCGGAGTTGGAGAGGGTGGAAAGAAGCGAGGCCCGCTCCAGACTGCGGGTCTCAGACAGCCCCACCCCCACACACAGACTTTCTGGCTGAGGGGGACCATTCCAGCCCCGCCCTGACAGCTTTCCCTGGAAGCGGAGAATAGAACTTTGACACATGCTAACAGCCTGAGGGCAGGCTTACCCAACCCAGCTCCGCCAAGAACAAGAGCTGTTAACAGGACACAAAATCAACAGTATAGCCTGTTCCTCCAAGCAAACGCTACCTACTGACAGGGACGGCATCTTGCACAGCCTTTCCATGGCACCCACTGACTCAATATACAGGGAGTGGTCCAATTTCACCCACAGACACCACCTAACGCCTCAGAAACTAAACAAGGTGTGTGAATACCCCAACAATAACTTAAAGAAAGAAACAACAACTGATCAACATGGGAAGAAATCAGTGAAAGAACTCAGGAAATATGAAGAACCAAACGGAAAACACACCCCCAAAGAGGAGCACCAGCCCCCTAGAAACGGACACCAACCAAAATCAGGCAACCAATATGACAGAAGAGGAATTTCGTATGTGGATCATAAGAACACTCACCCAGCTGCAACAACAACTCAATAACCAACACAAAGAAACCACAAAAAGCCTCCAGGATATGGGAAAAGAAATAGACACAATGAAGAAAAGTGTAACCGAACTCCTGGAAATGAAGAACCAATTCAAGGAACTACAAAATACAGTGGAAAGTCTCAAGAACAGGGTAGATCAAACAGAAGAAAGAATCTCAGAGCTTGAAGATAACACCCTCCAATTAAATAATTCAGTCACAGAAATAGAGCAGAGAAACAAGAGAAAAGAGCAAAGCCTACAAGAGCTGTGGGATTATGTGAAGAAACCTAATGTGAGGGTCATAGGGTTACAAGAAGGGGAAGAAGACAACACTCAAGGGTTGGACAAGCTGTTTGAAGATATAATAGAGGAAAATTTCCCAGGCCTTGCTCAAAATCTTGATATACAAGTTCAAGAAGCTCAGAGGACCCCTGGGAGATTCAATGCAAACAGGAAGACGTCACGACATGCAGTCATCAGACTGACCAAAGTATCAACTAAAGAGGCCCTTCTAAGAGCTGTAAGACAAAAGAAGCAAGTGACATACAAGGGAAAGCCAATTCGAATAACATCAGACTTCTCTAATGAGACTTTACAAGCAAGGAGAGACTGGGGTCCCATTCTCACTCTTTTGAAACAAAAAAATGCCCAGCCTAGAATATTGTTCCCTGCAAAACTAAGCTTCGTATATGAAGGAGAAATAAAAACATTCTCAGACAAGCAAAGGCTCAGAGAATTCACCAAGACAAGACCAGCCCTACAAGAAGTACTTAAAACAGCGTTACTCACGGAGCATCATAATAATAACCCACGAATATAAAAACAACCAAAACCCAAAGATACTAAAGGCCAGATATTACAATGGCTCAAGACAGAAATCATAGCAACAACATCCAACCCAACAGAATGATCAGTAATCTACCTTACCTATCAGTTCTCTCAATAAATGTGAATGGCTTAAACTCTCCACTCAAGAGACATAGGCTGGCTGAATGGATAAGAAAATACAGGCCAAGTATATGCTGTCTTCAGGAAACACATCTAACCTGCAAGGATGCATATAGACTAAAAATAAAAGGGTGGAGATCAATATTCTAAGCAAATAGAAGCCAAAAGAAGGCTGGTGTGGCAGTTCTAATTTCAGACGATTTAGTTTTTAAACCAACAAAAGTAGTAAAAGACAAAGAGGGTCATTATATAATGGTGAAGGGCACAGGTCAACAAGAAGACATAACAATTTTAAATATATATGCACCCAACTTAGGTGCACCCAGATTCATAAAGCAAACCTTACTGGAGCTAAGCAAATGGATTAATAGCAACTCCATAATCACCAGAGATTTCAACACCACACTGATGGCATGAGACAGATCTTCCAAACAGAAAATTAATAAAGAAATAATGGACTTAAACAAAACTCTAGAACAATTGGGTCTGACAGACATCTACAGAACATTCTACCCAAAATCCACTGAATATACGTTCTTCTCATCAGCTCACGGGACATTCTCTAAGATTGACCATATCCTAGGACACAAAGAAAATCTCAAGAAATTTAAAAAAATAGAAATCATACCATGAACCTTCTCAGATCACAGTGGAATAAAAGTAGAAATCAACCCTAACAGAAACTCACATTTCTACACAAAAACGTGGAAATTAAACAACCTCCTACTAAATGATTACTTCGTAAATGAAGAAATCAAGACGGAAATAAAAAAGTTCTATGAAGAAAACGACAATGGAGAGACAAGTTATCAACTCCTCTGGGACACAGCTAAAGCAGTTCTGAGAGGAAAGTTTATCTCCATAAATGCCTATAACCAAAAGACAAGAAGATCAAAAACAGACAATCTAATGAAACGACTCAAAGAGCTGGAAAAAGAAGAACAGACCAACCCCAAACCCAGCAGAAGAAGTGAAATCAACAAGATCAAATCAGAACTAAACGAAATTGAAAACAGGGAAGCTATTCAGGAGATTAATGAAACAAAAAGTTGGTTCTTTGAAAAAATAAACAAAATTGACACACTATTGGCTAAGTTAACGAAAAGCAGAAAAGAGAAATCTCTAATAAGCTCCATCAGGAATGAAAAAGGAGATATCACAACTGATCCCAAAGAGATACAAGATACAATTTATGAATACTACAAAAATCTTTATGCACACAAACTAGATAAAGTGGAGGAAATGGACAAATTTCTAGAAACACACAGCCTCCCTAGGCTCAACCAGGAAGAAATAGATTCGCTGAACAGACCAATCTCAACAGCTGAAATAGAAACAGCAATTAAAAATCTCCCTAAAAAGAAAAGTCCCCGTCCAGATGGCTTCACACCTGAATTTTACCATACTTACAAAGAAGAACTAGTACCTATCTTGCAGAAACTATTCCACAACATCGAGAAGAACGGAAACCTCCCCGACACCTTTTATGAAGCGAATATTACTCTGATACCAAAACCAGGAAAGGATGCAACAAAAAAAGAAAACTACAGACCAATATCCCTAATGAATATAGATGCAAAAATTTTCAACAAAATCTTAGCTAACCGAATCCAGACACTTATCAAAAAAATAATCCACCACGACCAAATGGGCTTCATCCCAGGGATGCAGGGATGGTTCAACATACGTAAATCTATAAATGCAATTCACCACATCAACAGAAGCAAAAACAAAGACCACATGATTCTTTCAATAGATGCAGAAAAAGCTTTTGACAAAATTCAACACCCTTTCATGATACGAACACTTAAGAAAATAGGCATAGAAGGGACATACCTAAAAATGATACAAGCCATATATGACAGACCCATAGCCAACATCATACTGAATTGGGAAAAATTGAAATACTTCCCACTTAGAACTGGAACCAGACAAGGCTGACCACTATCTCCACTTCTGTTCAACATAGTACTGGAAGTCTTGGCTACAGCAATCAGACAGGAAAATGGAATCAAAGGTATCCAAATAGGGGCAGAAGAGATCAAACTTTCACTGTTTGCTGATGATATGATATTGTATCTAGAAAACCCCAACGATTCAACCAAGGAACTCCTGGAACTGATCAATGAATTTAGTAAAGTCTCAGGATACAAAATCAATACACAGAAATCAGAGGCATTCATATACGCCAACAACAATCTAATTGAGAACCAAATCAAAGACTCAATTCCCTTCACAATAGCAACAAAGAAATTAAAGTACCTAGGAATATACTTAACCAAGGACGTAAAAGACCTCTACAGGGAGAACTATGAAACACTGAGGAAGGAAATAGCAGAGGATGTAAACAGATGGAAATCCATACCATGCTCGTGGATCAGCAGACTCAATATCATCAAAATGTCTATACTACCCAAACTGATCTACAGATTCAATGCAATACCTATTAAAATCCCATCAGCATTCTTCACAGATATAGAAAAAATAATTTTACGCTTCGTATGGAACCAAAGAAGACCCCGAATATCAAGAGCAATTCTAGGCAACAAAAACAAAATGGGAGGCATTAATATGCCAGATATCAAACTATACTACAAAGCTGTAGTAATTAAATCAATATGGTATTGGCACAAAAATAGGAATATTGACCAGTGGAACAGATGTGAGAATCCTGATATAAAACCATCCTCATATAGCCATCTCATCTTTGACAAAGCAGACAAAAACATATGCTGGGGAATAGAATCCCTCTTCAATAAATGGTGCTGGGAAAACTGGATAGCCACCTGTAGAAGGCTAAAACAGGACCCACACCTTTCACCTCTCACAAAAACCAACTCACACTGGATAACAGACTTAAACCTAAGGTATGAAACTATTAGAACTCTAGAGGAAAAAGTTGGAAACACTCTCCTAGACATCAGCCTGGGCAAAGAGTTTATGAAGAAGTCCCCAAAGGCAATCACAGCAGCAACAAAAATAAATAAATGGGACATGATCAAACTACAAAGCTTCTGCACAGCCAAAGAAATAGTCATGAAAGTAAACAGACAACCTACAGAATGGGAGAAAATTTTTGCATCCTATGCATCCGATAAGGGACTGATAACTAGAATATACTTAGAACTCACGAAAATTAGGAAGAAAAAATCAAATAACCCCATTAAAAAGTGGGCAAAGGACTTGAACAGAAATTTTTCTAAAGAAGACAGAAGAATGGCCAAGAAACATATGAAAAAATGCTGAACATCTCTAATCATCAGGGAAATGCAAATCAAAACCACAATGAGATATCACTTAACCCCAGTGAGAATGGCCTTTATCAAAAAATCTCCAAACAATAAATGCTGTCGTGGTTGCGGAGAGAGAGGAACACTCCTACACTGCTGGTGGGACTGCAAACTAGTTCAACCTCTGTGGAAAGCAATATGGAGATACCTTACAGCGATACAAGTGAATCTACCATTTGATCCAGCAATCCCATTGCTGGGCATCTACCCAAATGATCCAATGACACTCTACAAAAAAGACACCTGCACTCGAATGTTTATAGCAGCACAATTCATAATTGCAAGGCTGTGGAAACAGCCCAAGTGCCCATCAATCAAAGAATGGATTAATAAAATGTGGTATATGTATACCATGGAGTACTATTCAGCTCTAAGAAACAATGGTGATATAGCACATCGTATATTCTCCTGGTTACAGCTGGAACCCATACTACTAAGTGAAGTATCCCAAGAATGGAGAAACAAGCACCAGATATATTCTCCAGCAAACTGGTATTAACTGAGTAGCACCTAAGTGGACACATAGGTGCTACAGTAATAGGGTATTGGGCAGGTGGGAGGGGGGAGGGGGGCGGGTATATACATACATAATGAGTGAGATGTGCACCATCTGGGGGATGGTCATGATGGAGACTCAGACTTTTGGGGGGCCGGGGGAGGATATGGGCATTTATTGAAACCTTAAAATCTGTACCCCCATAATATGCCGAAATAAAAAAAAAAAAACTCACATGGTGTGAAGGCCCATTACAGTGGCTCATGCCTATAATCTCGGCACTTTGGGAGGCCATGATGGGAGGATCATGTGAGGCCAGGAGTTCAAGACCACTCTGGGCAATGTAGCAAGAGCCTGTCTCTACAAATTTTTTTTTTTTTAAATTAGCTAGGTCTGGTGGCACACACCTGTAGTCCCAGCTGCTCAGGAGGCTGAGGCAGGATGATTGCTTTAGCCTAGGAGTTTGAAGCTTCAGTGAGCTATAACTGGCCACTGCACTCCTCCTGGACAACGGAATGAGAACCTGTCCTTAAAATAAAGTCACACAGTGTGATCTGGGGAAAATTATTTCTCTTCTTTGAGCCTCAGTTTCCCCCATCTCTAAAATTAGCAAGTGGATTACTTTACATTTTTTTCAGTAACAAGACCTGTCTCATCTCAAACAAAAGCAGCAACTCACTATATAAAACAATAAAGTTACACTGTTTTAAGCTTGAGTGTAGGATCTGTAGACTCATCCACTGAACTGGGCTTCTCTCTCCTTCTCCACTCTTCTGTCCTGTGGTTTGCAAAGCACTCAACTGGGTGGATTCTATGTGTCCTTTATTTATTTATTTTTTTGAGACAGAGTCTCACTCTGCTGCCTGAGCTAGAGTGCTGTGGTGTCAGACTAGCTCACAGCAACCTCAAACTCCTGGGCTCAAGTGATCCTTCTGCCGCAGCCTCCCAAGTAGCTGTGACTACAGGCATGCGCTACCATGCCCGGCTAATTTTTTCTCTATATTTTTAGTTGTCCAGCTAATTTCTTTATATTTATTAGTAGAGACGGGGTCTCGCTCTTGCTCAGGCTGGTCTCGAACTCCTGAGCTCAAACAGTCCACCTGCCTCAGCCTCCCAGAGTGCTAGGATTACAGGTGTGAGCCACCATGCCTAGCCTCTATGTGTCCTTTAGCTTTTCGAATTCTAGAATTCAGGTTCTTAGCTGCCCCCTCCCCCTTTGTGACCAAGTGCCGACATTATGTGATTGTTGGTCAGTGTTAGAAAATTCTATGGCTTTGGACCACAGACCACAGAGCCCCCAGTACATGTGGGACAGTCATGACCACAACATTTTAGTGAACTAGAGATGTGAGGTCCTCACTGCCCCCATTTTGAAGTAAACATCTGGATGAATAAGGCCCAAGGCCATACCTTGGAAATTACTGGGTGTTCAATAAGTATTTGGTTGATTGAAAAAAGAATTGTGGGGCTCTTTGTCATGTCTTTAAGAAAATCTCTCTCTTTTTGTCCCCTGTAAAATTTAGGCCTCCCCTCCTCTATGTGTTCCCTACACTCTCTTCCTATCCACACCATAGTCTTTGCCACATTGAGTGGTCATTATGACATGTCTCTTTCCTCCACTAGATGGAATCACATTCACCTTTTTGTCACATTAACCTAGCACAGGGCCTGGTTGACTAACATATATCAAATGAATAACAGATTCTCTTTTTTGGGGAAAAAGCAGCTACTGTAAGAATGGGAGGAAATTTGTTTGGCAGATCTCAAAGGAGCCTAGTGCTTCCTGCTCATTTGGTGTTCAGTGGAACGTTTTGTCTCTGGGAACTTACTCTGTACAGTGATACATGCTTGGATTCCTTAGAGTCTACTAGCATGCCATAACCAAGCAGGGATACGTGTGTTCCTCTTCTCCCGATGTGATCAGACTGCTATGTGACAGAGTGTGAAATTCTAGCTACGGTTTTCCAGCTCCAGCTATGCTAATGGGCTGAAATACAGGCAGGCAACTATAGGCAAATACAATCAATAGGCTGCAGGGGAGAAGATTGACTTTTGTTGTGATATGCTGCAGGGGGCGGGGCAGGGCAGCAATTTAATTCATGACAGTTCCAGAGGCCTTTTGTAGCTGGAAACTGAAAATGCTCACTGCAAATGCCAAGTAATGCCAAGTCTGAAGATTTTGACCTACTTGTCAGAATTAAAACCTTGCATGAAGGTACATACCCTCTGTTTGCCTATAGCAACATGGTAGCATAGAAAGAAGGGAGTCTCTCTATGCTATTGACCTGGGTTTGAAACTCAGGCCTGTATATTTCTAGTCATGAGACTTTTGGAAAGTTACTCAATTTCTCTGAGTCTTAGTTTCCTCTTTTATAGAATGAGGATAATGATATCTATCTTGATAAGTTACTGTGATGATTTTATGTGGTTATATACGGGCTGGCACCTAGTAACCTCTTAATTTATGATAGCTTAAAACAAATTAAACCAGTTTTATCTGTGCCAGAGTAGTCTCTGCCTCTCATCCTATTGATGTGTCTTTTCCACTAAGTTCCTAAGGTAGGGAGTGGATGATGATGGCACCTCTGAGGGCAAGTAGGGAAGGCAGTCTCCTGGCCCTCAAGTATTAATATTTCAGTATCTCCTGCATCTGTCAGTAAATGGAGGCATATGTATTTTCACTGGTTAAGCCATCTAGTCATTCTTTTCTCCTGGAAAGAAGGGAAAAAAAACCCCAGCTGATGGTTACCTTAGCATAGTCTACCCTATAGGATGAATCTCTTTCATTCATTCATTTTCTTGTTAATTCCCTTAACAGATATTTAATAGGTATCTGCTATGATTGAGGACCATTTCTAGGTGCTAGGGATAGAAGAAAAACAACAGTTCTCAGTTTTGTGAAGCTTGCAATCCTTCTGAGTGAAATAAACACTAGGAAAAGATAAGCAAAATATATCATTGTGTGTTAGCTGGTGATAAATGCCAGGGAGAAAAATAAAGCAGGACACAGTGGTAGGAAGTAGCAGAAGTATCCTAAGTGACAGAGTTGCAGTTTTAGATAGAGAGGGCAGGGAAGGGATCACTGAGAAGATGACATTGAGGAAAGGAGACTAAAATAACTGAGGAAGAACATTCTAGGCAGAGGGTACAAGGTACACGCAAAGGCCCTCAAGGCGGAGAATGGCTGCTCTTGTACAGGGTAGCAAAGGAGCTAGCATTGTAGAAGTCGTGTAATCAAGAGGAACAGTAGTAGGAAATAAGGCCAGAGTGATAATTGGGTAGTTGGAGGGCAGGTAGTGAGGACCTTGTGCATAATAGTAAGGATTTTGCAATTTATTAGGTATGAGATGGGGAGCTATGGAGAATTGAGAAGGATCTCTCTGGCTGCTGTGTGAAGATTTGACTTCAGCAGGGCAAGAATATGGACAGGATTCCAATTTGGAAAGTTATTTCCCATTTTATTCACTGTCACTAGCAAAGAAGGTGGTAGAAGGAGAAATGTTGTCTTGAGAGGAAGACCCTGGCCTGTCAGTTGGTTGGAGACAATCATTGGTTGGGAGTGTGCGTAGGGAGTAGAAAAAGGAGAGTCAGAGTGTATCAATGACTGATTTAATAATTTTGCTGTTATCAGGTTTTTCCTGGCGTTGGGTGGATGATTTCACCAACCTCAAGGCACTGCTTCAACTCAGCTGTTATAATCACTGTGACAATAGCCTCATTATGGGTCTCACTCTGTCTCTAGAAAAAGTCCCAAAGTCTTGGTGAAATGCCAAACTTTAAATGCCTCCTCCTAGCCTTTTCATCATGTTTATTTTTCCCCTGAGGTTTAATTTTAGGCTTTTGCCATGAACTTGCCATCAGATTCCTTAGTGTAAACAACTGGGTGTCTGAGAGATGAGTTTGTTACATATGTCATTTCCTCTCTGCAGGAGGAAATTGTGGGTTACAGCTCTCTAAGGTACAAGGATTGAATATTGTTAGTTTTCTTAAATTGCATTTACTTTGACTATCTAGAAATATGAGCATGGGGCTATTTCTAAGTTTCCTGTCATCTGAGAAGTAGTCTAATGGCAGGATGTCACATCCTGGCTGTCGCTAATTGCACCCAGAGGCAGAGAACACATTTGGCAAATTTAGTAAATAAGTAAATAGGCTGCAAGAAGGATGAAAGTGTGCTGTGTTCTTAGCCATCAGGTGGGTATAATGAGGACAAAGCTAACGTTGTTTCTGTACAGGCCAAATGATGTGATTGTGACAGAGCTAATCTGTTAATTTCCACTGGTTTAATGATCCTCTGCTTGTCTTCCAAGGCAATGCTGAGTACAGAAACAGCTGACACGAACCAGGCTGTTCCACCACACTGCCCATGATGCTAGGTTCATCATTAGCTTCACGACTTTCTAATGCAACGTTGCTAATATATCCAGCCCTTTTCAGGTTCTTTTTTTCACACATATCTCATTTCATCATTATAGGATGGGCAGGGTGGCAGGGATTATTTTCCAGATGAGGAAATTGAGGTCTAGAAGATGGAAAGGGTCTTGTCTGTAGCCAAAGAGTAGCAGACTCTTCCCTTGAATCCAGTCTTCTAAGTCCACATTCGTCGACTCTTCCTAGACACAAATCACATTGCCTGTCACAGAATTATCAAAAAGTCTCTATTAAGTGCCTGTTTGCACTAGATGCTTTGTTAGGGATAAACAAAATGTACATAGACTTTTTTGTCTAAATCTTTGTTCTCTGCAAGCAGAGGGTATCAAATTTAGTGACATCAAATTTGGGCTGATATATGGGTACTATAGGGTGGAAAGGAAGGTGAATGAAGTCATTTGTATGATCTGACTGACAACTAGGGTGATGAACCATCCTAGTTTGCCTGAGACTTACAGGGGTCCTGGTGTTACAGCAAGGTGTACAGCAAGTGTTACAGTTAGTGTTATAGCTCTTGTTACAGCACTTGGCTGGGGAAAGAACCGAGCGGCACATGAAGAGTCAGAGAACCATCTTTATTCCTTCAGCAGGCATAGCCGACTTCTGACTTCTAACTCCCCCTTGTTCTCCTCCTGCTTTTATACCCTTGGTAGGACTCAAAAAGTGTCCAATCAGCAACAAGCTTTAACATCCAATCAGCAACAAACTTTAATATCCAATCAACAACAAGCTTTAACATCCAATCAGCATCAGTGAGATTCAGAAAGTATCCAATCAACATCGCACAGCCAGCTCAGCCGGAGGTCTGGAGCAGGAGGCCGAGCATCAAGTGTGGCCTGGACAGCCTGCGTGGACATGTGAGACCTGGCCCCAGCGTGCGCACCCACCAGGGCCTCCAGCTGGCCACGGGCAGTGCCGGCCTGAGGGGATGCAGAGTGGCAGGGAGGCTGCGAGCGGCCATGTCCCTAAGCCTGACGGTTTTCCATGGCACTGAAACGCAGAACTTTCAGTGCTAAAACAAGGAAAGACCCAGCAAACAGGGACAAGCCAGTAACTCTAGACAACCAAACTTCCCTGGAGGCAAAACATTGAGACAGAGAGATGTCTTGGAAGGAGCACTGGTTTGGGAACTAAAAATCTGGGTTGAAATCCTGACTCTGGCATCTACCAACTATGCAACCTAGGTAATGTCATTGTACCTCTCTAGATCACAGCTTTTTTATCTGAAAACGGTGATGTCAGTAGTACTCATGTCCCAGTGTAGTGAGCATTAAATGAAATAATCCATATAGCTAAAAATGCTAAACTGTGAAGAGTTATACAAATGTAAGATTTGATTTGATTTGATTGTGGCTTCAAAGAAAACAATGAGAGCAAGTTATATGCTTATTCTCATGCATCTGTTCTATATATGAAAATAACCAAGTTTCAGTGAGCCTTGACTAATTTGAAGAGTCAAGTCAGCCAACAAAATTGTCAACTCCAAAACAACACGTTTGGAGCTGGACTGCATGTCTGTATGTTTCATAGATCTGGAGAACAGAACATTAGCAACTATAGATGTTACATATCTTTTCTCATCTACCAAACCAAGCAGAGAAAGCATTCTTCTTCCACTTCTATTTTTTGACCAGTTTTCTTAAAAGTTGTGACCAGACTCCACATAGTGACCACACAATGTCAAAAGTGGAAAGTAAAATATTCATGTCAATTGGGAATTTACTTTCCTACACCTCCCCACCTTTACTCCAAATCCTCAAATGTTAATTTTGAGGAAATTATTTTTAAACTGTATCCTCTTGTATTGATATTGGAACAGTGTAGCTAAGAAAAAGGAGGATTTTAATTTCTATGTAGGTTTTCTCATTTGTTCATTTATTCATTCAACTCATATTTATTGAGAATCTACCAAGTTCCTCTATCAATGCACTTTGTACTGCAATATAAGCAATAAACAAGGTGGACCAAGTCCCTGCCCTTCTTAGCTTACCTTCTAGTGGGAGGAAGCAGATGTTAAACACCTTTAACACAAATAAATACATGATAATTACACAATTTCAGTAGTGCTATGAAAGAAAAGGGTGGGGGGCTTTGACAAAGAATAATGGGAGTTTAATTTAATTTGTGGTGCTTGGCAATGAATCTTATACTTTAAGGTCTTGTCTGGCTTTGGAATAGAAGTGAAGTGCATGATTAATATAGATTTTTTTCTTTTACCCTTAATTGCCAATGAAACACTTGATTTGAGAGCTTTGACATTGAGTTGTTTGTGCATCATTCTTTTCTCATTGCTCATTCAGAAAATGTTTCTTGAGTGCCCACTATGTGCTGGGCATTGTACTAGGTGCTGGGAAAAGGTATGGAGAGCAAGACAGATGGAGTTCTTGTCTTCGTGAAGTTTACATTCTAGTGGGGTAGGGGGAGAAAAAAAATAAATGTGCCAGGTGGTAAGACATACTAAAAATAAAAATGAAATAAGGTAAGGGGGAAAGGAAAGGTTGGGTTGGGGGTTAGTCAGTATTTTAAATAAGATGGTTAGGAAAGGTCTTTCTAATAAGGTGATGTTTGAGTAGAGAATTGAAGAAAGCAAGGGAGCCAGCTCTGGGGATTTCTGGTACAAGATCATTTCTAAATAGAGGAAACAACCAGTGTGAAGGATGTGAGGCTGGAGTGTGATTGTGTGTTCAAGAACAGTTAGGAAGCCAGTGTGGCAGGGGCACAGCATAAGCAAGGGGAAGGATGGCAGAAAATGAGCTCCGAAAAGTAATAGCATGGCAGGGGGATGCAATCATGGAAACCTTGTAGTCCACTGTAAGGAGTTTGGTTTTTATTCATCTGCTTGCAAGAAATGATGATGATCCTCTAAGAAAATACTGTCTCTAAAATTTGGCAGAACAATTCTACTGTCCCTATGAAGTAAAGGATATGTGTGTTGCCTGGAAAGCTAGAATGATGCCAAGCAAGCACTTATTAAGGCATCCATGTTTTGGAAATTGACAGAATGTAGCTTAGTTCCTTTTCTTAGAAACAGAAAGTTAAATTTGGCACATGAAAAAGAATATAAAGACCACAAGATGGGAAGAATTCCAAGTGTGGACAGTAATCTTGGTGTATAGTAAAGGAATTTTGAGGCCAAGGATGTGGTTCTTAGAATAGTTTTGTTAATTAGGTAGTGATTTTCAAATTGGAGTTGGAGATGTCTTCCCTTCTGGAAGGAGCAGAAAGAATTGAGAAGGCAGGAATCTTGAAGAGATTAAAAAACATGGCAGAGACCTAGGCAGTGGATCTCTTTTTAGCTATTCCGATCAATTAGTCCTGACTGAGATGAATTGTCCCCCTCGCCTACCCAAACACAGCCACTCTGAACTCCCACTTTCTTTTATTTCTTCTTCCTTGTTAAATTTGCTACTGAATTTCAAGAGGAAAAACATAGGGTATGTTCAGTAGTGGCAGCATCCATGATTGTGGTTTTTAACGTTTTTGGAGTAAAAGATCCCATTGAAAATCTGATAAAAGCTATGAAGTCTCTATATACAGAACTTTGGCCTTTATCAAAAGTCCCAAAACAACAAATATTGGCATGGATGTGGAGAGATGGGAACACCCATACACTGCTGGTGGGACTGCAAACTAGTACAACCTCTGTGGAAAGTAATATGGAGATACCTCAAAGAGCTACAGGTAGAACTACCATTTGATCCAGCAATCTCACTACTGGGCATCTACCCAAAGAAACAAAAGACATTCTATAAAAAAGACATCTGCACTCAAATGTTTATTGCAGCACAATTCACAATTGCAAAGATGTGGAAACAACCCAAATATCCATCGATACATGAGTGGATTAATAAAATGTGGTATATGTATACCGTGGAGTTGTACTCATCCACAAAAACAATGGTGATCTAGCACCTCTCGTATTATCCTGGATAGAGCTGGAGCCCATTCTACTAAGTGAAGTATCACAAGAATGGAAAAAGAAACACCACATGTATTCACCATCAAGTTGGTATTAATTGATCAACACTTATGTGCACATATAGTAACATTCATCAGGTGTAGGGCAGGTGAGGGGGAGGGGATGGGTATATATACACCTAATGGGTATGGTGTATACCATCTGGGGGATGGACACATTTGAAGCTCTGACTCGGGTGTGGCAAAGGTAATATATATAACCTAAATATTTGTAGCCCTGTAATATGCTGAAATAAAAAAATTAAAAAAAGAACTTTGGATATGTGAATGTGAATTGTTGGATAGTATTTGCATAGATTCATGGACTCCCTTGAAACTATCCATGGATGGAATTCAGATTAAAGAAGTCTGTCCTAAGAGATCTGCCAGGGTTTTTGCTTTAATAGAGCAAATAGAGCAATAGAGCATGTGGGACATGAAGGACTATGAGAGGAAAAAGTCAGGAACCATTACTCTGATTGCATTAATTGAGATTACTTTCCCACCTACCCATTTTTTCTGGACTCTGAAACATACTTTCTGTTTCTGCTCTTCTCATCACTGACCATCTGGTTTACACAAGGGACTTGTAGAAGGAGGTCAGGCAAGAGCTTCTGAGGAAAAAGGAAATTCCATGGGAAAGGGATCTGACTGCATTGTCTGAAACAGAGGAGTGGTCAGGGTGCATCAAGGAATCTAAATATCCTTCTATTTATAATTCTTCCCAAAGGAAGGATGTTATCCTCAACAAAGTTCAGAAATACAAGGTAGCCCCAGGATGGCTGTGAATGCTGATGTCAGTGCATGGTCTCACAGAGTGTGATCTCATGTTGGTGATACTTTTCTTTGTCTGGAAGCTTCCTTTTTTTTTTTTTTTTTTGCATGATTTTTAAGCCTCTCAGCAAATATTCAATGGTAAAAGCTCAGGGCTGAGCCAAAGGCAATTATTATATGAAGCACTTACAGAGTTGGAGACTGACAAGTGGTAATTATTTGGAGATGCTTATTTTCCTTGCTTCTCTACTGCTGTCTCCAACCTCATACCACAACCTGGTGTTGACTGACCATTCAGTGTATCTTGGCTCATTACCAAAGTTTGCCTCTATCACATCAACATTATGTAGAGAAACATCAGTAATGAAACCATTTGTGCTACTTCTTTAGCACTGAAGTTAGCTAGAAGTCTGATGATTTCTTGTCAATGCTAAATGTCTTTTCACTATTTCCTTTCATTAGTCACCGAGGAAAGGAGGAAATACACTTGATGATGTTCAGTATGCCATATATGTTTCCCTAGAAGAAAAAATGAGTTTAATTTATTTCTACAGTCTCACCTTTTGTCCCCCTCAGCATGGCAGGTGTTCATGCTGCTTTAATCCGTTCAAAGCAATGACTAATCAAACTATTTTTCAGCAGTTCTGTTCCAAGCCCTGACCCCATAGCTCCTTTGATCACAAAATCTTCATGTTGACAGCCATGCAAATGGAATGCTACAGGGAAACAAATGGAATGCTACAGGGAAACAAAAAAGAAGGAAGTAGCCCCTGTGGGATAACACAGTTGTTAACGTGCTTGTTAAGAATTTTACTAAATTCAAAAAACAAAACACTATCTGGGAGGAGGGTTGTTCTTCCTGTCAGATTTCTAGTCTTAAAGGACTGGTCCGAAACAGCAGAATAAGGTAATAGTATCCTGCCCAGGGTATTTGCTTCTTCAGCTGAAATAAAAGGGCTGCTTCAGACTGGGTCCAAGAGGAACAAACAAACAAAAAGACCACAGTTACCCCTAACAGCTTTGCAAGAAATATAGCACCATTGTTTTTAGGACAGTAAATGGGACTGAGATAGAGGTGCAGATTTCTATTTTTTGCTCAATATTTTATAACTTGGAATGTGCTAAAAAATCATTTCATTCCTTACTCCAGGTTTCAGTAGTTAATAGTTAACATAGATTTGGAGTGGACTTTGAAAGACATTTAGGAAACTTTTTTTTTAAATCTTTATTTATTATTTCAAAATGTTAAGGGTGTACAGATGTTTTGATACATGGCTTGAGTCAGGCTATAAATGTGCCCATCACCTGAATAGCATTCATTGTACCTGTTAGGTGGGGTTTTGCCCTTCCTCTCCCTCCCACTTGATTTCCAATGACTTTGGCTTCCCTCTGTGTACTTGTGTGCCCATCTGTTTGTTCCGATTTAATAAATAAATGTGATGTTTGTTTTTCCATTCTTGAGATACTTCACTTAGGATAATGGTCACCAGTTCCTTCCAAATTGCTGCAAAAGGCATTAATGCATCCTTTTTTATAGATGAGTAGTACTCCACAATACACATACACCACAGTTTGTTAATCCATTCATGAATTGTTGGGCACTTGGGTTGATTCCACATCTTTGTGATTGTGAATTGTGCTGCAATAAACATTCAAGTACAGGTGTAGTTTTGATAAAATGGCTTCTTTTCCTTTGGGTAGAGACCCTGTAATGGGATTTCTGGATCGAATGGTAGGTCTACTTTTGGTTCTTTGAGAAATCTCCATACTGCTTTCCATATGGGTTGTACTAATTTGCAGTCCCACCAACAGTGTATAACCATTCCTTTCTCTCTGCATCTGTGCCAGTATCTATTGTTTCTGGACTTTTTAATAAGTCATTCTAATGGAAGTAAGGTGATATCTCATTGTGGTTTTAATTTCCGTTTCCCTGATGATTGGTGATATTGAGCATTTTTCATATGTTTCTTGTCCATTTGTCGATCTTCTTTCAAAAAGCTCTGTTCATGTCTTTTGCCCACTTTTTAATGGGGGTGGTTTGTTCTTTTCTTGCTGATTTGTTTGAGTTCTTTGTAGATTCTAGGTATTAGCCCTTTATTGGATATGTGGATTGGGAATGTTTTTTCCCATTCTTTAAGTTGTCCATTTGCTCTGTTGACTATTTTCTTAGCTGTGTAGAAGCTTTTTAATTTAATTAAGTCCCATTTATTTATTTATGTTTCTGCTATAATTGCCATCGGAATCTTAGTCATAAATTCTTTGCCTAGATTGATGCCTAATAAGAGTTTTTCCTAAATTTTCTTCTAGAATTCTTATGGTTTCATGCCTTACATTTAAGTCTTCCATCCATCTTGAATTAAGTTTAATGGAAGTTTGTATAATTAGGAGCTTGGAGAAGAACAATTTTTCCTTACTAGGCCATAACCTCCATATGAGTGGACCTGTTTCTGTTCATGTTCACCATTGTATCTTCAAGGCCTAGTACAGTGCTTGACCCATTGTAGCTTTCTACTATGTAATTGTTAAATGAGTGAATGACTTACTGCCCTGATAGCAACTTGGCCTTGCCTCCTCTCCTGCCCAGCCACACATTTAGGAAAGAAAGCTATTGCTCTTTAGATTAACACAGCTAGGTAGCAGTCCTGTTAAAGAAGTTTGGAAGAAGTGGCCTCTTTCCCCTCTATGTACTATGAAGTTTATGATGTCTTTTCTCAACAGGTTTATAGTATTCTTATCTCTACTAGAGAGTTAGACACTATGAAAATAAAACTGAGTCTGTATTCTATTTTTTAAATAAAGTTCATTTCAAACTATTTGAGACAAATTCTTCTGTTACATCAAGGTCTTACTAGTTTTAAGGAAGATACCTAGGAAGTTAGATAAACTCACTCATATTCCTAGAGGTCTTTAAAAATCCTAAGCAAAATTCGACTACATATTGAAATAGATGCCTAACAGCATTCTAGAGTACTTAATTTACAGCCAGGTATAACAATTGATTATGTACCTGAAGTCCAAATCATAGAAAAGGTCAAATAAACTTTTGTGACATTTTCTCTACTCTACTTTGATGAGAAAGAGTAAATGAACTGAAATCGGGAATAGATTTTTTGAAAGCAACATCTGGGTTTTAGGACTTAGGACGTAGCACATATTCAGCCTAAGTTTCTATGACTGGTTATATTTCTAGTACAGGATGATGAGAAATCATGTTCTGATGGAGACATTAAATCCATAAATATAGATCAATCACTAAAGATTGGTCATTTTCAGTAAGGTAAATTTTCTGTTTTCCATGTAATTATTATATCCTGATTATTTGAAAAATGGCAATTTATGTGAAGTAAAAAGAGCTGATAACGTTTAGTTGTCTAGAATGATCAATTAAGAAATATCCCATTTCCCAATCAAAATGAATAAATGAAAGTTGATTGTTGAGATATTTCTGTCATGGTTTTTATATTTTGATTTACTTACTATTCAAGATTCTTTTTTCCCTCTGAGATAATTTGCCTGCAAGTATTTTGATTATGGATCCAAGATCCAAGCAGTCAGGCTTTCTGCAAGCCAATATAATAACAGAGAAATAAGTACAATTTCCCATACAAGTATTCATTTTCAGAAAAAAAATGAAACTCTTACATTCATGTTTGGCTGTTTTAATATAGAATGACCTAGATAATCCTAAAGTATACATTTTTAAAATAAAAATATGTAGAGGCAAATAGGTACTATAATTTCAAGATTTTATTTTTGTCTTTGACTTTCAAACAATTTGATTATGATATGTTTATATGTGGATCTATTTGAGTTTATCGTGCCTGGAGTTCATTGAGCTTCTTTGATGTGTAAATTAAGGTTTTTGTCAAATTACAGAAATAGAAATTTTTAGTCATTATTTTTTCAAATATTCTTTTGTCTTTTATTTTTCTCTTCTCCTTTGGGAACTTCCATTATGTATATGTTGGTATGCTTGATGGTGTCCACAAGTCTGTTAGCCTCTGTTTATTTTTCTTCATTCTTTTCTCTGTGTTCTTTGGCTTGGATAATCTCACTTTACCAATTTTCCAGTTTCCTGATTCTTTCTTCTACCTCCTCAAATCTGATGCTGAGCCACTCTAGTGAAATTCTCATTTTAATTATTGTACTTTTTAATTCCAGAATTTCTATATGATTTCTTTTATAAGTTCTATCTCTTTATTTCTCTATTTGGTTAGGAATCATTCTTATACTTTCCTTTAATTCTTTATACATGATTTCCTTTAGTTCTTTGAACATATTTAAAATAGCTGATTTAAAGCTTTTGTCTAATAATTCAGCATCTGAACTTCCTCAGTGACAACTTCTACTGCCTGTTTCTTTCATATGTGTAGGCCATAATTTCTTGTTTCTTTGTATGTTTGTTGAAAACTGGATGTAAAAAATAATATAAATAATATAATGTGGCAAAGATGGAAATCAGATCCCTCCCAGGATTTATAATTGTTATCACTGATTTTTGTTATTTCTGCTGTTTGTTTATTTATTGACTTTCCTGGACTAGTTGTGTAGATTCTCTATTTTTTGTCATGTATGGTCACTATAGTTTCTATAGCTTCTGCTCAGTTATCCTAGTGGTCACCTAATGATTGTACAGAGATTTTGATTTTGTTAAATGACTTGAACCAAAAAGTGTCTCATCCTTTCCAGAGGGACTCTATGTAATTGCTGGGGCAGGCCTTCAGACATTCAGCAATTTATAACTCTTTCCTAATCTTTACCTCCTGCTTGCAAATGCAGAGCTTGAGATCAGCCAAATTGAGAGATTAGGGCCTTTTTAGGTCTTTTCTGGGAAAGCACAAAGTTCTACCTATTTGCATGGCTGCTATGGTCTGAATGTCCCCCAAAATTCATGTATTGAAACTTAAGCAGGCTGGGCGCAGTGGCTCAGGCCTGTAATCCTAGCACTCTGGGAAGCTGAGGCGGGAGGATCACTCAGGGTCAGGAGTTCAGAACTAGCCTGAGAAAGAACGAGACCCTGTCTGTACTATAAATAGAAAGAAATTAATTGGCCAACTAAAAATATATACAGAAAAATTCAGCCAGGCATGGTGGCACATGCCTGTAGTCCCAGCTACTCAGGAGGCTAAGGCAAAAGGGTCGCTTGAGCCCAGGAGTTTGAGGTTGCTGTGAGCTAGGCTGACGCCACAGCACTCTAGCCGGGGCAAGAGAGTGAGACTCTGACTCAAAAAAAAAAAAAAAGTAAAGAAACTTAAGCATCAACGTGATAGGTAGTGTCTTTAGGAAGGTGATTGAGTCATAAGGATTGAACCCTCATTAATGGGATTAATACCCTAATAAAAGAGGCTTTACACAGGATTCAACCCTTTTTGCTCTTTCACCCTTCTGCCATGTGAGGACACAACACTCATCCCTTTGCCCATCCACCTTCCACTATGTGAGGATGCTTTCTTGAGAAAATGTCATCAATGGAACGGGCCCTCACCAGACACTGAACCTGCCTGAACCTTGACCTTAGATTTCCCAGCCTGAAGATCTGTGAGAAATTGATTTCTGTGTTTTATAAATTATCCAGTCTCAGTTATTTTGTTATAGCAGCACAATGGGACTATGACAAAGATTTTCTAGATAACTAAGAATATATTAGAGTTTTTCAAAGCCTACTGTGGATATCTTATTCCTTAGCTTTTATTTTTAAATTTTTTGGTCAACATATTTGCCCTTGGTTTTATTGCTGCTTTAGGCAGCTGCAATATTAAATAATTGGTACCAATTATTTTCAGTACTTCAAGGAAAAGATTATTTTCACTGAGCAAGGTCTGGGTTAGGTCAAATAAAGACAAGCCCTGTGAATTGGGAAATGCCATAGAGGTCAAATGATGACAATTCTGCAAATAGTGGTTTTGGGAAGTTCTGAACCATGGAGCCATTCTTCTCCTTCCAGTGGTCACTAGGCCACTGTGATCATGAAGCTGTTGGTTATCAAGGATACTGTTGAGCTGGGGTGGGGTGGGGATTGTGATGAGGCAAGTTAAATGTCACAAAGCTCACTGTTCTTACCAAGATTCAGCCATTTTTCTTTAATAAATACCTCTTAGATTGTTGCAGGCCTATGATTAATTTCCAGAGTCCTGGAAAAATTGATTTTGCCAGTGTTCTCATTGCTTTTATGGAGGAGTGGCTTTTTGGACATCTTTAGTGCACATTCTCACTGACATAATTCCTCTAGAAATCATAATTACTAGTCCTTTTATTAATATTTGGTTAATATATTTATAGCTTTAGCTTTAGACTTCAACAAAAATTTTCTTTGGCTTATTTTGGATGGCCATGGAAGTTTTTGGCCAAGTTTCCACAGCTCAGCATCACATTGTACTTACTACATTTACTGGCTATTGGCTATTGGATTGGCTATTATGTTCAATAAATTCAATAAATTATTGTGGTTATTGTCCTCCTTCAAAGTCTATTCTGAAGTAATTCCTCCGTGGTTTCAGCTTCCTTGTTGTGAGACTTTCACTTTGATCTGTTTCACTTTTCCTGAAGAAAGGGATAGCAATGCCCCCTCCTTTAGATAAAAATTTAGGGAAGAATTTTTTTGAGTTATTTTATAGATCACCCAGGCCTTGCAGGTCAAAGAGCTAACTCGTTTGAATATCAAGTAACAGAAATAAAAGTAAATGAAAGATACTTTAGGAGATATTCAGTCAAAAGGGCATGGTTAATCCATGCTTAGAGAATCCTTCCTTTATTAACACATATCGATGATGGATAAAATATTGACAGAGGACATGTAGAAGATGTAGCTCTACTCAAGAAAGGATATTTATTTTCATGGCTGAAAAACTGGACGGAAATACAAAAAACTAAAAGCAAAGTTGATATCATAGGCCTATTGTGCTCTTGGTCCAGATGTAGGCAGAGGTGGTTAAATGTTTGACTTTTGCAATAGCAGGAGCTAAAAGTGCTTGATAGAAAGATGAAGAATTACTTATGCTTCCTGCTCAGAAGCAGGGGCTGAGGTGGTGGTGGGGGTTAGTTTTTCCTCCATTGAATAGAGATTGTTTAAGGTTATATCTTGCATAATACTGTATGACAAGGAAGAGGGAAGAAGCAGACACAGCCTAGCATTTAGGACTTGAGCTATTCCCCAGATGGCTCAATAATTACATCTGCAGTTTCACCAATCTCATATCAGGACAGGAGTCCCAAGCCTTCTGGTTATGAATTCCAGGGTAGGGATGGGAGTGTTTGTCAGTAGAGGCAACTAAAAGCCTACTAGGAAGAGAGAGTTGATAAAAGAGAACAAATTGATTAATCCCACTCAAATTCAGACTGAAAACCAGAATTAAAAAATGGAGGAAAAGTCAGTCCATGGAAGGTAACCAATAAAATAATCAGTAAATGAATTGATTACAGATCAAATGAAAATAAGAGAGCAATTAGAAAATGGTACTAAAATAAATATGTTTAAAATTCTTAAGTATGAATAAAGATGTCCATTTAAAAAATATCTAGACTAGGTAGAAATTAAACAAAAATATGTGCAACTAGAAATCTTGGAAATAAAACAGTGCAGATATTGAAATTTTCACAAAAAGCTAAATGAATGAAATACATTCTAGGCTGGATATAGTAGAAGAAGACAGATTTTCATTCAAAGGGCTGAGGGAAAGTATCTATTAGTCTAGTTTTTTGACTAGATAAACTACCATTCAAGAATGAGGGGCAAATAAAGAAATTTTGAGATGTATAAAGATTAAGGGAATTTACCACTTCCAAAACTTCTTTTAAAAGAACTACTTAAGGTTGTATTTTAACAAAAAGGAAGTGAACCAGAAGGAAGGAATGGGAACAAGAAATAATGGTGAATACAAAAGATACAATTAAATTTCTGGAAAATAATCAGGAAATATGTGGATATTAGGTAGTAGTAAAAATACTAATGACTTTGTCTTGTTTGAAAGGAGGATAGAAATATCAGATAACTTCAGAATCTGTTAGATAAGTCTGTAGTTAATATGTATGTTAAAAATTTAGGGACACTCACTAAAAATATGAATAAAATTTATAGTTTCCAACCAGCAGGAGAAAAGAATAAAGAAAACTTTGTCAACAAAAAGGTTATATATTTACCTATAGAAGAACTGTAAAGTTTTGCCTTTCATAATTAAGGTCTTTTATGATGTCGTCTTCTGGTTGCTGAACATGCTGGATTTCCCCAGCAATTAAATTTAGAAAAATATCATGAGGAAATCCATGCACAAATATAATAGAAACTATAAGTTATAAAACATTTAATAAAAGAAATAAAGGTAGACCTGAAGAAAAGGAGGGATATACCATGTTCAGCAAGTTTTTCTTATTTACATTGATTTGTGATTAATGATTTCTTTTCACCTGCTTCTGCCATCTTATTTATTTATTTATTTTTTTACTTTTTACCAACTTTTTAATTTTCATTTTGTTTATGTCCATTCCTACTATAGGTGAATATATAACCTCAGAGAAGGGAAAGATTCTATAAACATTAAATAATGAGGACAAACAATGGAGGAAATAATTGATAAATACATTAAAATGAAAGTTTCTGTCCATCAAAAGACAGTTTACAGAATGTGAGATGTTTGCAGTGCATTTAGCTGGCAAATGATCCAGAATATATTAGGAACATATAAAAAGGTTAACAACGTAATTAGAAAAATTGGAAATGTATAAGCAGGCAATTCACAGAAGAGAAAATCTGAATGGTGAAGAAACATGCCCATCTTCACAAATTGGGAGGGAAATACAAACTAAAATGATCAGATACCATGTTTTACCTATCACATTGGAAAATCTTCAAAAGTCTGAGTATTCCAAATGTTGCAAATGTGAGGAAAATGGTAGTAAGAGAGTGCAATTCTGCACAGCCATTTTTGGTGAGCAATTTTCGAGTGTCTAGTCAAATTGGAGATGTTTATAACATATGGTTTTCCTTTCATTGAGGCCATGGTTCTTCCTCACTTCTGACATTTCCTTCCACACTGAGGGAGTCCATTGGTGTAATACTTCTCTCTGTCCCTTCTTCATTCCCTCCTCCCTAGGAGACAGAAGTGATTGATTTGACTGGTGAGTTTAGAAGGAGAAACTGAGACTGTGAAGCCCCGCCTCTCTATCCTTCCTTCCTCTTGGGAGGTTAGGGTGAGGCTTGAGAACATGTCCTCTTGTACCATGTTTTAAGTTTTACTGTCTAATGTTGCTTGTGATAGGGCAGGGTGTTAAATTTGATATTAAAATTAGAATGCATACTTGGCTGCAGATATAAACACATTCTCTAATATTAACTTTATTTATTAATAATAATCTTCCTTATTCTTAAAATGAAAGAAAAACCTGAATAAGGAAGAGAGATGTTATGTATTGGAAGGTCCTCAACCCCCAATACCCATCATTCTACTTTTATGTATATGCACTAGAAAAACTCTTGCATGTGTATACAAGGAGATGTTTACAAGAATATTTATGGCAGCTTTGTTTGTAAGAGTGAAATTAGAAACCACCTAAATTTCTTTCAATAGAAGAATGGATAAATACAATGAACTTGACCTACATATAGGAGCATGTCACAAAACATTTTGAATAAAAACAGTAAGTTGTATGATGCTATGTATTGTGTAAGACCATTCACATCAAGTTTTAAAACACATAAAATGATATATACTGTACAAACATATAGGAAGAGGAAAAATATAAAGAAATCTTTTGGCATGATTATACCAATTTAAGGGTGTGGTCAACGCTTATGGGGCCAAGTAGGAAAGAGTGAGATTGGGGAAACATACAAAGAGAATTTCAACTGTATATATAAAGCTTTATTTCTTAAAAAGATCTAGAACAAAGCTGGCAGTGTATTAAAATGTGTTAGATTTGGGTTGTTGGGTACATGGTTGTCTGTTATATTATTTTCTGTACTTTTCTATGTTTTAATTATTTAAGAACAGAAAAGATATCCTAGAATATTAACTTTAATATATAAACTTCAATTTCTCATTGGAAATATTTAAAAATATCTTTTGCGCCTGAATGCAGAACTTGGGTCTGTTAAATAAACTTGATTATTTTCTTCTTGGTTTTTTAAAGTGAAGTCTTTTTAAATTTTTTTTATTTTTTTATTATTCCTTCATATTATGGGAGTACAAATATTGTTAGGGTTACATATCTTGCCCCTGCCCCCCTCCCCCACCCGGCTATGCCAGAGCTTCTAGCGTGTCCAGCCTCCAGGTGGTGCGCACAGCACCCACCGTGTAAGTACATACCCTTCCCCTCCTCCCCCCTTCCACCTGCCCACTTCCTGATTACAGATTTTTTTCCAGACATTTTGCTTACAATGTATATCTTTATCAAGTCTTAAATATAATCCCTTCCTTTCTCTGGGCCTGAATTTTCTCATGCATATATCAAAGGGGGTTGGGCTAAATGATCCCTACATATAATACTATCTCTGATGTTTCTTGAGATTGGGATGTTTTCCACACAGCAGAAGTTGAAAGAGAAAATTTATATAGCAGCACCCTAAGGCCTTTGATCTTTGGCAAAACCTATAATTTCCACCCAACTCTAAGCTTCTCAGCTGTCCTAAACTCTTGTTTCTTCTTTCCTTGCTGTCCTCAGTTTGGTCAATACTTTAGCTTGTCTAGTACAGATGATAATGATAGAAAGGTGCCATGCATTTGCCTATGCAGCAAATGCATACATACCTCGCGTACATATACTAGTGAGTGCTGTATTCCTCAGACAAGCAGTACACATCTGACAACTTTTCTTTTGTCTATGCAGCATGGCACAGGAAGCCTTAATAGTCACACCCTCCAGTGTGTTTCCTGAGCTGTTCTTTCCTTGTTTTTTTCCGACTAGTCACTGTTTTTCAGCTATTCCTTCTCGTTTGCTTTGATGCCTTGACCCTGGGTCTTGCTTTAAATGCATACTCTGCTCTCACCCTTACTTCAGTCCACTCTGGCCCTCTAAAAACTGGCCTTTGCCAGGCTCCCTTACCGAGGTCTAGCCTTTAGCCTGTTCACTCTGGATTTGTGTTTTGACTGCTCTGGGCCCTGCCCTTGGCTCCCTGTAGCCCTACTACTCTTGAGACCTCTCTGGCCTTTACCACACTGGCCTGGCCTCACCTGCCCTGAACCACTGCTTCTTAGGTGGCTGCATAAAAAGGCAATTTGATACCATTTAGCTCTCCCTCTAATGCTATTGATAAAGGGAAACTGCCTTTGATAAAAATGAGTCCTATAAGCTCAGCCTAAACTAGAAACTCTTCTAAAAGTGCTAATATCTTTTAAAAAATAGCCATTTTAAATAATTACTTAAAAGATACCTAATATGAATTTTAAAATAGTTTTTTTAAGTAATAGTGTTTATGATGTAAAATGTATAATATAGACTAGCAGAAAGAAGATAATAAAAAGTGCTTGCAGTACTGCCACTGAGAGGTGACTACTAACCATATGCATATGCCTTTTGGTCTTCTCTCTTTTCATTCATATATATAAAGATGTATATGACTGTCATTATATATTTGTGTGTATATATTTATATATGTGTATATACACACGTATACATACATACACACAATTTGAATTTTTTTTACCAAACAGGATCAGATTATATATGATGTTTTCCCATTTATGATATATAATGTCCATCTTTTCATGTCATTATTCTACAACATTTTTAATAGCTGTATAGTGTTCCATTATTGACGTACAAAGATATAATTTAACCATTCTTTGATTCTTGGAAATATAAATTGTTAGTGGGTTTTTTTGCTATTATAAATAATTATGGAATTAATCTCCCTCTTGCTAAATCTTTATGTCATTCTTTGATAATTTCCTGAGGACCAATTTTTAGAAGCAAAAACACTGGGTTGAAGACTATGCCTATTTTGAAGGCTTTTGAAATGTATAGCAAACTGACTTTCAAAAGGTTTACACAAATATACACTCTAACCAGCATATAGAAGAAAGGCTATTTCTGGGAACTCTTGACATCCTGAGTTTTATCTGTCTTTTAAATTTTTTACCAGTTTGTCAGAAAAAACATGCTATTTCATTCCTACTTTAATTTGTATTCTTTGATTATAACTGAGATTTTTGTTTTGCCATATGCTTATTGGCCACTTGTATTAATATATCTTTTTCTATTAATTGCCTTTTTGTGTCCTCTGCTCATTTTTCTATTAGTGTATTTGTGTTTGTCACATTGATTGTAATGCCTTCTAATGAGATTTTTTAAAAAGAGGTTAAAGTGGCTTCACTACAACTGTCCTAGGTAATCTTAATCATATGCAGGAAGAGCATCTTTCGCTCATTTATTATTTCAGAATTATTGTAAGTCAGCACTGCAGCCCAGAGGCAGGATATCTAAGAGCATGGAAATAAGTCCCAGAGAGGTTCTTTGGCTTACCCAGCAGTACTCTAAAGCTCAGTGTCTGATCTGAGATGTGACGCCCATCTTCCCAAATATTGTCATGTTAAGGTACAAATTCCACGTTCCAAGGAGATGTAGAGGGAAAATAGTGAACATTTCTCTCTTAATGCCAATGTACTTAGATTCAAGTAAATCCAGAATCTCAGTTATACATAGGCTATTTAACAATTGACTGGCCAAGGTAAGATAACCATTTGAATACCTTATTCACTGTACTTTATTACTTTATTCCCCTTTACCCAAACCTCTGGAGGTTCTCTATTGTCTCTAGCCAAGGCCAGGCTCTCTGCTTTGGCATTCAAAACTCTTTTTTTCTCCAGAATTTTATAGGGGTATGTATATTTTGGTTACATAATTTGCTTTTGTACAGTTTGAGTCAAAGTTATAAGTGTGCCCATCAGCCAGATAGTGTGCACTTGTATGTGTTAGGTGTGAATTTACCCATCCCTTCCTCCTGCTCCCACCTACTTGATTTCTGTTAAGTTTTACTTCCATGTGTGCACATAAATATTGATTGATTCATTTCAATTTAGTATTAAGTACATGTGATGTTTGTTTTTCCATTCTTGCAATACTTCACTAAGAAGAATGGCCTCCAGTTCCATCCAGATTGTTAAAAAAGATACTAGATCACCATTTTTATGGCTGAATAGTGCTCTGTGGTATATATATCACATTTTATTAATCCACTCATGTATTAATGGAAATTTGGGTTGATTCCACATCTTTGCGATTGTGAATTGTACTGCTATCAATATTTGAGCACAAGTGTCTTTTTTATAAAATGTCTTTTTTTCCTTTGGGTAAATACCTAGTAGTGGGATTGCAGGGTCAAATGGTAGTTCTACTTGTAGTTCTTTGAGGTATCTCAGTACCACTTTCCATAGAAGTTGTACTAGTTTGCAGTCCCGCCAACAGTGCATAAGTGTTCCTTTCTCTCTGCATCCTTTCCAGCATCTGTTTTCTGGGGACTTTCTGATGAAAGCCATTCTCACTGGAATTAGGTGATATCTCATTGTGATTTTGATTTGCATTTCCTTGATGATTAGAGATGTTGAGCATTTATTTGTTTGTTGGCCATTAGTCTATCTTCTTTTGAAAAGTTTCTGTTCATTTCCTTTGCCCACTTTTTAATGGGGTTGTTTGATTTTTTCTTGCTGATTTGTTTGAGTTCTTTGTAGACTCTGCTTATCAGCCCTTTACCAGATGTGTAGCATGCAAATATTTTCTCCCATTCTATACGTTGTCAGTTTGCTCTATTGATTGTGTCTTCGGCTGTGCAGAAGCTTTTTAATTTGTTCAGGTCCCATTTATTTATTTTTATTGTTGCTGTAATTGTCCTTGGGGTCTTCTTCATAAATTCTTTGCCTAGGCCCATATCTACAAGAGTTTTCCCAACCTTTTCTTCAAGAATTCTTATGGTTTCAGGTGTTAGATTTAAGTCTGTTATCCATTGTGGATTAATTTTTGTGAGTGGTGAGAGGTGCAGATCCTGTTTTAGTCTTCTACATGTGGCTATCCAGTTTACCCAGCAGCATTTATTGAATGGAGATTCTTTCCACCAGTGTATGTTTTTGTCTGCTTTGTTGAAGATCAGATGTCAAAACTCTTGGTAATCTGCCTCTACATAATTCTGTGCCCTTCTCTCTCCACTCTTATAAACGTGCTCCATTCAGGTTGGTCTTCCCAGTGAGCCCATGCGTGCCACTCTTTGTAGCAGTTGCTGTGCTTCTGTTGTTCTCTGCTCCTGCAATGTTCTTCCCCTTTTGCTTTCCTGTCTCTATATAAATACTTCCTGTCCTCCAGGGTCCACATAGAGGGCCACTTCCAGGGAGCCTCTCTTCCTCAGCTTTTACAGATCCTTTCTTTCTTGTGTCTTTTTAAGCCTGGTCACAAACTCTGTTGCTTTGTTGTAGTCTTTACTGTACTGTCCTATCTCTTAGGGCTGCATGTAGTTTTTCCTTGTGTCCCCTAAGCAGAGGGTAAGTATCTTGAGGGAATACAGGGATGGGAGTTGGGGCAGAATCTGAATACATCTCGCCTATCAATATGTGTTAGCCTGGAGCAGAGGCGTATATACTGGTAAATCTTAGTACCGTGTTTCCCCAAAAATAAGACAGGGTCTTATATTTATTTTTCCTCAAGAAGATACCCTAGGGCTTATTTTCAGGGGATGTGTTATTTTCCCCTCAAAGCCTCAGCTTGCAGCATGCACAGGATGGCCAGGACCTGACAGGGGGAGCCGACCTTGTTGGTGGGGCTGCCTGCACCTTTCCGGTCACCTCTGGGATAGTAGCTGTCACCATGGGGCAGATGAGAAGGGTTGCTCATCTTCTTTACCGCTCAGCGACGAAATTCATGGGTTGTGCAGATATGCTGCATAGACACGCCTATCACTAGGTCTTATTTTCGGGGTAGAGCTTATATTGTGCAAATTCTTAGAAATCTTGCTAGGCCTTATTTTATGGGTAGGTCTTATTTTTGGGGAAACGTGGTAGGTATTTGTGGAGTTGACCATTTCCTTGAAACATATATTATGCACTTATTGTGTGCTCCTACTTTGCTAAGTAAGCATTGAGAGGTTTGTGCTTTCAACAAACTTACAGTCTATTGGGGGAGGCAGATCTAGGTTTTAGAGCTGTCTTTGCAAATTGGTTAATAGTGTATCTTGGAAAAGTCACATAATCATCTCACTTATTCAGTCCATAAACTTTACTTAAACTTCTTTTGTGTCAGGCAAATGTGCTTAGCATTGAGGATACAAAGATGAATGAAATAAATCAATCTCTGCCCTCCAAAAGCATTATGTACAGCAGGCGTCCTCAAACTATGGCCTGCGTGCCACATGTGGCCTGCCAAGGACATTTATCCGGCCCGCCAGGTGTTTTTGCTGCCACTGCCTGTCCTGCTTAGCAGCCTACTCGTCCTGGCCCACAGTGCGCATGTGTGGAATGTGCGCCACACTCTCCAACGGCCCTCCAGTGGTCTGAGGGACAGTGAACTGGCCCCCTGTTTAAAAAGTTTGAGGACCCCTGATGTACGGAGTCTTTATGATACAATGTGATAAGTGCTGTAGTATTAGTATCATGGGGAAGGGAGGGAAAGTCACACTTAAGGCCTTAGTAGGTGGCAAGCACTATGTAGATGCTTTCAGCTTGGGTAGGGGTGGGGCATGGAGGCAGGACTTTAAGGAAGGCAGATATTTGGACTGGACAAGTTGGTTACTGAATTGAAGGGTGGAGGAAGAAAGAAGGCATGACTATTCAGGATATGTTACAGAAACTGAGGGGTGTGTGTCTTTGTGTGCCTTGTGTGTGTATGTTGGGAGAGAATGAGAGAGTAGAAGGAGAATTCTGAGTGTTAGTTTAGGAATGGATTATGAAAGGCTTGGAATACCATGCTAAGGAATTTGGGGAAGGAGATAAATGTTCAGAATGTTAACTGTGTGGAAGGAGAAAGGAAATGATAAATGAGTAAATAAAAAAGAATGCCTCAGCCCTGCAGCAGGGTGACTGTAGTCAATAATAATGTATTATATATTTCAAAACAACTGAAAGAGTAATCTTCAAATGTCTCACCATAAAAATTAGAGGTAAACGAGATAAAGGATATGTTAATCAGCTTGATTTAATCATTCCTCATTGTATACATGCATTGAAACATCATATTGTATCCCATGATTGTATATAATTATGATTTGTCAATCAAAATAGTATTAGTACATTTTTTTTAAAGTATGTTTCCTTTAAGTAATTTAAATGCAGGAAGACTGTCTTATAGGTACCCATGTGGTATATGTAAAGGAGGCTGGTAAACTCTAAAGTCTTGCAATTACATTGTCCATGTTGTTGCTTAAGTGGAAAACACTTGGTCCCTATCCCCAAATCAAAAATCTCTTCCTAATTGTTCAATACCTCAATGTCAATAAACATGTCACTACAAGGGATTCATTTTTTTAGGAAAATCACTCCCCTTTCTTGGCCATCCTCTCTTCAAAATGCAAATACCTCTGTGATAGTAAACAAAATCAAGCCCCTTTCCCTTCAGTGTGAATGAGTTTTAGTTTTGCCTCTTCTTAAGGGGTGCAGAGAACAGCATGAGGGGATACTGCCCTGGAGGACAGCAGACATTGAGCTGTCTCTGCTATAAAAGTAGAACCAGACAGGCAGCAGCCAAACCCATATAACAGAGATTACAGCGCCTCAAATTTGTTGAGCACCTACTATGTATCAGGAACTATGCTAAGTATATATACTTTATGTTTTAAAAACCATACTCTATTAGGCTGTGTGATTGCAGAACTACTCTGCCAGATTTCTGTTCTTTCTTTCCTTTTTACTTTGAGGAAAAATCCAGGGGAGGGGAGGAAGTGTTTTCTTTCTGATTGACTGCTTTTTCCGCATGCAAACAAGAACTTGACATAGTAATGTCCTAATAACCAAAAAATTTTACAATTTGCTTCAACAGGATAGATTTTTAGAAATAACTTGTATTTCTTCCAATTAAACATAATTACCTTTGCTATTTACAAAAGAAGGTTTTAGATAGAAATTTTAGACAGTTGTATCATAGGAAGTATTGGTATATGGTCCATGGGTAATCAAACCAACTTGTTTTAAAAACAATAACCACAAAAAATAACCATAAAACTGTAGGAAACATTTGTTTCACTATGAATCAATCCTGCCTCAAGAACGTTTCTGAGGCAACAAGCGGCCCTCCAAGGAATCAGCTTTTCTGCTCCTAACCACTAGAAAAACTCTTCATTCTTTCTCACTCTTCTCATTGGTAGATTGTTTTGGGTATGAATATGGTAGGGACAGTGTTTGCATTATTGGTTATAAAACTGATGAAAGCTGTCAGGTATTCTTTTCCAGTTGAGAAGACATTAGCCTTGCATATGTTCCCATTAATGAAAAGAGAAATGATTTGTCTGCCATCATTAGTGATAGGGTTTGGTTAGAACTTCCTGCCCACAGTACTTTCTGCTACACTATATTTCCTAGTTGACCTGTCCTGCCCCAATTAAACAAAAATAGTTCCTTAGATAAAATCATATGGGGGAGGATAAGCCTCAGGGCAAAAAGTGACTTTAGCAATAAGCTGCTAGGAGACTTATTATGGTTAATTATCATTAACCCTATCACAGAAATTCTTGGATTCACTTTATGCCCTTTGCCATCTAAAGCAGACAAGCCTCCCTAAGTGCAGTTTATTCAGGAATTCCTACTGCAGATTTGATTTCCCTAATTTTGCTCAGTATCTTCTGCTCCAGAGGATCCTAAGGGTATAGAGTTTTGTCTTGAAAAGTCAGGAGAATTTATTACTCTTGCTGTCATACCAGGGAAAGGAGATGAATTTATTTAGCGGCATCTGAAAATAGAATTGCCTCAACGTTGTTGACGCCTGCTGTTGATGCTAAATGATGAATACTAAGCACCTGGCACACAGTTTGCATTTCTCTTCATTTAACTGTTCTTCGTATCCCAGTGCTTTAAGATGCATGGAGTACATTTTCAGTGTGTTCTACTCTTGGCTGGGAACCAGACAGTAGATGTCATTGATTATTTGTTGAGCGTCCATGCCATGTGGGGAGCTGTACAAATCACAGCATGGAGTTGTAGAAAGAACCCACGTGTGCAGAATTCCTGTATTCTATACAGAAAACCTATATTTGAATGTTGGCTCTGTCAAGTTGCTAATTTTGTGATCTTGGGCAATTTACTTAACTTTCCTAAGACTTGCTATCCTTAACTCTGTAAAATGGGGGTAATATAATAACAGCAGTCTTGTGTACCTTTGAGGGTTGATGTTCCAGTGCATTACTAGATGGCCTAGAGTTCTACAAATTGTGGCATTTGAGTCAGGCCTAATGGGCTGTATTCCAAGTCCAATCTTGTCTCTGCACACTGCAGGCAAAGAACAGCCCTCCCCATAGGTATGGTGGGCAGCATCCTCCTTGCTTCACAAAATACTTCTACCATACAGTCCTTGAGGCCTACATTTCTTTTATCGGAGGATAAAGTGTTTTATAGCATAACCAGAAACTCTGCTTCAAATGGTGGTGACATTCAGAATGGAAAGTGTGACATGAACCTTGGAGTTGCAGCTATTCAAGTACTAGCTTTGTGATCTTGGCAAAGACACATAGCCTCTCTGAGCTTCAATTTCCTTAACTGTAAAATGGATAGGAATAATAGTACACACCTTCATAGGATTGCAAGGAGGTTTGAATGAGGCAAAGTATGCAGAGAGTACCTAGCAGAGAGTACGTTCTTACTAAATGGTAGTTTCTTTGAATACAGGAGAGTAGGAGAAAATGCTCTTCTACTATTAGGTTTTAGTCTATTTTGTTAAGGCTGGAAGGAGTTGGATGAACCTATGGCAATGGGGAAGGTAGTTACCTCTCTCCACAGTCATGAGGAGATAGTTTGGTAAAGGATAAAAATATGATATGTATCCTTTTGAAACTTCAGCTACCTCATCAGTGAAATGGGGCTAATTTCACAGTTAAGGAAAATCAGGTCCTAAGGGGGAAGTTATTTGTGAGTCAGCTAGTAAGAGGGAGAGCTGGGATTAAACCCAGGCAGTCTAACCTTAAAGGCTACATGATTTCCACTGACTCAAAGCAGCCTCCTGTAGCTAGAATTTCATGATAATTCTTTTGGCAGCTGATGGGGAGAGGGGTGCATGGCAGACTCTCCCTGAAGGTATCCCAGTCCCTGAAGTCTAGGTATACCCTCTACTAAGGGTGCTTCCCAGAAATTGTGGTTCCACCTTAGCTGTCCTTCCCTCCATGGCCACTGTGCTAAAGTTCCCAGCAACCACTGAACTTTTGGCTGGGGAAAACAAACATTTTTCTGGAAGATAGTAATAGGTAAGTCAAATCTCTCTGCTCTAGTCAACTGCTAAGACCATGCAGGGATGAAATACGTAAGTCCTGTTTCTCTCTGACTTCTCCTCACACTTGCCAGCCTTTGGTTGCCCACAGATAGTCCAGCAGAGCATGGAGAGGAGGGCATGCCACTGTGGTAGTTGTCTAGAAGGGACTGAGTATCACAATCTTTCTCGCTTCCTTATTCTACCTATCTAGATTCAAGAACCTGTCTATAATCTTCTTCCGGCCAGCTCTTTCCTGTTGGTTTAGAATCCCTGAACTCTGACCCTGACCTGTTCCCTGGTTTCCTGTCTGTTTCCTTCCAGCTGAATAGAACTCTCAAAGCTTCATCCTTCTGACTCACCTCCAGGTACCTCCCTCAATCAGGTCATTTCCTGACCATGACTATTCTTATATAGGACACTTTATATTGTAGACCTCCAGAAAAGAGCAAGATCTGCCTTCTTCTCCTACCTGATCTCTTAATACTTTTGTAAGCAACTTTAGCTCTAGCCAGACTCCCCTGCCCATTGCCAGGCCACATTCATTTCTGGACCTGGCATTATTCATGCTGTTTCTCTGTCCCTTACCATTACCCACAGGAGGAGTGTCTCCTCCTCTCTGCCAATCACATCCTCCTGCACTCATCCTTCAGTTCTCTAATCAGATACTGCCTCACATGTCATGGCTGTCATACAGAGATCACAGAGATTGTTCCCTTTTCAGAGAATAAGAACCCATATAGCATATTTCCACCATTCTAAGATGCATCACTGATTTAAAAAACAACTTTTCAGAAAATAAAATGAAATACTGAAGAGTACATGAAATGTACATAGCAACTGCAATGGGGCCTTTATTATCAGAAGCATTAAAGTAGTAAAATAAATACATGGGTCTTAGTCTTGAGAAAAGATGGTAGCCTGCACCATCCTATCCAACACTTGCTTAGAGATTGGCATGAACTGTTCTCTGTCTCTTGTCAGTGTGTCTTGTCTCCTCAGCTAAGTGGTCCATCTGTTGAAAGAAAAAACTTCCCTTTTCCCCTTATATTTTCTTATTTTTAACCCCTCTTCCCAGATCCCACCCCTATGCCTCCCTCTTGCCCTAGCACATAGTAGGTTCTCAACAAATCCTAGGAGAATTGGATTGATTGAATCCAATCAGCTTGAATCATCTGTTTCCTGCTGGGCTAAGAGCAGTATGAAATCTTATTCCCTGCAGAGAGAGCTCACTGGTTTAAATATATATATTTTCTCTCTCTCTCTCCTCTCTTATTTTTAATATTGTTGACTTTAGTTTATATGCTGTACTTTTCATTACTGTGGCTTTATATTTGTATCACTCCTCTTGCACAGTCGAGTAATAACCTAGAAAGTCATTTTAGAGAACAATGTGAATGAGCTTTCACTATAATTATTTTTTTTGTCTGCCTTTGGATGCTCTTCTAGCCCTAGGATGGTTGGGTCCTGCAGGTGTACTGTCAGGGGCCTCCTAAGGTTTATTTCATGTCAAGGAATGCAGGTATCATAGCACTTTGCCTTCCACTCAGATGCCTTTAATGAAGAATGTATTCATTAGAAATGGAACATGTGTTCATTAAAATCAATTCATAGAGAAAAATACAGCACTCTTAAGGAGGAGGGAGATTAAGAGGATTTGCAACCTGAGGAATAATTGACTTGTTGAAACCTCCATCCAAAGGATCAGCCCTTTCCTAAAAGCCCTAATGAGTAATTGATATGGTGTTCTTGACAAAGGTGCTGATTAGTAATGGACTAAGGATCCATATTATTCAGCAATGTCTTTCAGAGGCTCCATCCAATGAAAACACTCCAAATAACAGTGTAACTTCTGGGTCCGCTAACTGGGAATATAAAGACAAAATGCAATGAATTTTTGAGTGTTCCTTGATCCTTTCAGTTCCCTTTCCCATTTCCTATGAAAACCATGCTTTTGAATGACGTGAATAGACAGGAGGAAGGAGAGTAGTAGGTATGCAGGAGACAGAAGCATTTTTTGTATGTTGGCAACTACCGAGGGGACAAAGCCAGTGAACCCAGATGAATGAAAAAGCAGGGAAGAAAAAATAGTTAATTTTTAGGACCTGCTGGAGATAATGTTCCATTGATTTTTGGAGATCCCAGGTATCAGTGAGTGTGGGTGATGATGACTGCAGACTAGAGGATGTTTGGAAAGAAAAACTGCCTGGAAAAACTGAGAAAAAATACTTATGGGGTTTCTCTTATACTCAGGTTAACTGCAGCCTGTACTTGAAAGTACTTTATTTCCTATCAGTGAAGACCTCGGGATCAGGTTGTTTGGTTCTACCATTTACTATTGGAATTACCTGAGTATGTCTGTGCCTCAGTTTCTTTATTCATAAAATGGAATAATAAAAGTACCTACCTCATGAAATTGTGTGGAGATCAAATGACTTGATGTATATGAAGTGTTAAGAACAGGAACTAACATACATTAACCACTACATAAGTAATTTTGATTATGGTTTAGGATGACTTTCTTAGTACATTCCCTTTCTACAGCAGCTGCCTATCTTCTGCTTTTGGCTTGGCAGACCTTCCCTACTCTGCTCTCTTATTTGATTTCTTCTATTTAAAGGTAAACAAACTGAAAACTTCTATCACTGTGTATTTGACAGGAAGAAATGAGATGAGACAAAAACATCCTTAGAACAAAAAATGGACCATGAGTTTGCAGGTACAAAAGGTCAGACTGACCCAAGCCAAATCTTGTGTCCATTTGAGATTCTTATATCATTATGCTCAGTGACGAAAGGGACAGATTTCCACCTGTGTGTTAGATTTACATCTAATAAGATGGATCTTTCGAAAGTGACATACGTGGGGACCCTGTTAGGTTTATTGATTCTTTCATATCACCAGGGAAAGGAAAAATAGAAGAGTAAAAGCAAAATGGGGGAGTAAAAAATGGCACAGCAAATTGTGTTAGTAGAATTTGGACAAGTTTCCTCCTTGAGCCTAAGGTTCTATGTTCTGCTTGGCTTGTTTTTCTGTTGCTTTTTCCTGACCTCTAGAGGCATGAGAGCTAAACAATCTGAGTCTGAGTTCAATAGTTTCTATTGTTTTTATTTTTTGTAGAAACAACCTCATATTTACCTCACTGAAACTCTCCTTTCAGAAGGCGTGTTTCTTAAAGAAAGGCTTATTGAGTTCCTGCTATGTGCCTGCTACTCTCTTTTGATCTTTATAACAACCTGTCAGGCACTGATATCCCTGTTTTATCGGTGGGAAAGTGAGTGTAAGTGAGTTTTGAAGTATCCAAGGTCATGTAGTACTTTATTTGTTGTGATGGTATTTTCCAAAAGGAAAATAGCTTTATTGGTGCTATATTTTATTATGGGACCAATATGTACCCAATGTTAAAATAAATGAGAAGATACAGAAAGGCTGAAAGAAATAAAAAACACTGTCAACATTTTAGTTTCCAAGACTGTTTTCCTTTACCTATCATTATATTTGTTTCTTTATCACTTCATTTGTATTCAGGTAATCCTAAGATATCAGTCCATATCTAATCAAAAGTGATCTGATTGTATTGTATTGCAGCAAAGGTTTACCTATTTGCCAACAGGCCCATTGCTGCTTATGCATCTAACTTGCATGTTGAGCAAAGGATCTGTCAAGAAGCTGGAATTGTTTTAAAGGGCCAGGTACCCGTTCATTTTGAGTGCCATCAGTTTTCTTCACTTTGGGTGGACTCTTTTTCTCTTCCACATTTTCTCTCATATGCTACCTTTCCAAACCCTTTGAAAGGCACTTGAGCCTCTGACATCACAGTAGACCAGGAGAAAAGAAGAGGCCGCACATTGGATGTAAGGCATGAAACCTTTGGTGGCTTGAATATCAGTTTAGCCATTTTCAACATCACTGCTTCTCTAACCCTTGCACTATAACTATCACATGAGTAGAAAATACTTCTATGGAACCCTCGTATGAAAATATGAAACATGTATTAATGGTACCAGAGGCAATAAGCATGGGGACCTTGACCTGAAGGAGCAACATATTGTCATTATATTGACAAACTTGTAACTCAGAGCACTGGGGCAGACTAATTCAGAAGTGCTGCTGTTTAATAGCATTCTCCCAGATACATCTAGCTCCTTTGACCTCTCCTGGTTCCAACCTCTGCATGGCTTCTGATAGATGTTCTATTAGATGAGAATCGGCCTATGGCCTATAATTAGATTGCTGGTGACAATGTCTTGACTCCAAGAAAGAGGAGTGAATGGATGACAGGTGCGCCAGAATATTAAGTAAGCCTATGAAAGCCCTCCTGCCCTTAGCGAGACATTAGGCAGCTGTATCAGGTACTCTAGGAAAGTACCTGATCTTGAATTTTTAAAAAGTCTATTGTTTCTCGGATGTTTTCCTTTTAGCACCAAGTGATAATAGAGAATTATAGAGGATCTGCAAGGCTACCTAGTGTGGTCATAAAGATCATCGTGCTCCATTCATTCCCATCTGAGTTCAATCAAGTCCCAGCTCTGCTACTCACTGGCTGTGTAACCTTAGGTGATTTACTTGGTCTCTCTAAGCCTCAGTTTACTAATTGCTAAAATGTGGACAAGAAAAGCAATTGTGGTTTGGGGGATGGTCACGCTTGAAGCTCTTACTTGAGGGGGGAGAGGGGCATGGGCAATATATGTAACCTTAACACTTGTACCCCCATAATATGCTAAAAAAATAAAAAATAAATAAAATAAAGCAATTGTGATTGTAAGATTTCTGAAGTATAGGGAAATAAGCAACCTGCTCTTGAGAGAGCTCAAGGGGAAGTGGGGGTCTTGTAAAACCAGATTTCAGTTAAGGAAAAAGTCATTATGTGAGGAGGTTAAGCATGTTAGGGAGTTTGCACAGTTTGAAACTGTGGATTCCGAGAGCACGGTGGCAAAGGTTGGAAGGATGCTATAGGGAGAGGAAGGGCAGAGCCATCCTAGGACTGAGAGGGGATTGGGACTAAATAGGGGCATTTAGATGTTTTGATACTTTCTCTATTGTACTTTTATTATAGGTGGTTGAGTGCATGACTTTTCTTCTTCAATAAAATCATAAGTCATAGACTGGGTTTGACTCCTCTTTGTAATCCCACAGGGCCATACACGTATACTAAGTATTCGATAATGACTTGAATGATCAAAATGTTCTCTTATCTGATGGTAACCTAATGTTTTAAAATCATCCTGAAGATATAATCTTGTTAAAGGAAAATGTGAAAATATCTAAATGGATCATATCCACAGATTTTGCTTATTTCTTTTTCTTAATATTACCTTACTCCTGTAAAGAACCCTCAGGGCACTGGTCAGGAGTACTTCCTGCCTTTCTACAACCATCCAGCCTTTCCATGGTTTAGTGATCTCCCCTTAATTAGGGTTCCAGGAGCTGGGGCCTGGGATATAAGGCAGGCTCAGCAGTGTAATGTCCCCAGTGTCCAGGGAAGCCTCATGTATTACTTTATTATTATTATGTTTTATTTTCTTATTTTTTTGAGCTTCCCCACAGCAGTAAACATGTATTACTAAATATGCTACTAGCCATGCACTGGACTTCTTTACTTTAAATTGATATATCATAGCTATACATATTTTGGAGGTACATGTGATATTTAGATACATGTATACAATGTGTGATGATGTAATCAGGGTAATTGGGATATCTATCACCTCAAACATTTATCTTTCTTTTCGTGCTGGTAACATTACAAGTCTTCTAGCTGTTTTGAAATAGACAATAAATTATTTCTGACTATAATTTCCCTGCAGTACCATCAAACATTAGAACTTATTCCTTTTCTTTAGCTGTATGTTTGTACCCATTAACCAACTTATCTTAATTCCACCCATCACAAACACACACACACACACACACACACACACACACACACACACACACCCTTCCCAGCCTCTGGTTTTTTGTCATTCTATTTTGCACCTCCATGGGATCAAATTTTTTGCTCCCACATGTAAGTGAAAACATACAATATTTGTGTTTCTGTGCCTGGCTAATTTCACCTAGCATAATGACCTTCAGTTCCATCCATGTTGTTGCCAATGACAGGATTTTGTTCTTTTTTATGGCCAAATAGTATTTCATTGCATATATATATATATATATATATATATATATATATATATATATATACCACATTTTCTTTATCCATTCATCCCGTTGATGGACACTTAGGTTGATTTCAAGGTGATTGTGAATAGTGCTAAATAAACTTGCAAAACAGGTATCCCTTTGATATACTGATTTCCTTTCATTTGGAAAGTGGGATTGCTAGATTATGTGGTAGTTCTATTTTTAGGTTTTATTTGAGGAACCTCCATACTGTATTCTATAAAGACTGTATTACTTTACATTCCCACCAACATTGTATTCTTCTTCACATCATCTCCAGTATTTGTAATTTTTTTTATCTTTTTGGTAATAGCCTTTCAAATTGCAGTGAGATGATATCTCAGTGTGGTTTTGATTTGTATTTCTCTGATGATTGGTGATGTTGAACATTTTTTCATATACCATTTGTATGTCTTCTTTTGAGAAATATCTATTCAGATCTTTTGCCCAATTTTTAATTATATTATTTGGCTTTTTGCTATTGAGTTGTTTGAGTGTCTTATATAGTCTCATTATTAATCCCTTGTTGTATGAATAGTTTGCAAATGTTTTCTTCCATTCTGTAGGTTGTCTCTTCACTTTGTTGTTTCCTTTGTTATTCAGAAGCTTTTTAGCTTGATGTAATCCTGTATACCAGACTTCTGACATAGGTTGCATATTTTGGCTAACAGTTGTACATCTTCCACTGGGTAGAGACCATCCAGGCTCTTATTTCCCTACCTATTAATTAAATCTAGATCACTTTTTCAATAAAGAGCCAGATGGGAAATATCTTAGGCTTTGTATGTCATGCAGTCTCTGTCTCAACTTTGTAGTGCAAAAACACCCATAGACAATATATAAACAGATGGGAGTGCCTGAGTATTCCAATAAAATAGGCAGCTGGCAAGATTTGGCCTGTGGGGCTTCAGTTTGTCAACCTTTGGTCTAGAACATCCCAGGTGTTTGGCACACTTTGATTTAGTGACCCTTACATGTCCACTTTATGATACATATTTGTCATGCTTAATAGAGTTGAAGGCAGGAAATTCATTCATTGTGTCAGCATTCCCTTTTTCATGCCTGAACATATCCCTGCGACTGTGCTCATTAAGAAATCTGACTGAATTTTTGGTGGCTTTTTTCTCCTTGATTCATTTTCAGAATCTCTGATTATTGACTTTGGAGCACCTGGAAAAACAGCCATCAAATTCCTTTTTGTCCACCTAATTTCTACTTGGCACCTGATGTTGTTCTTTCTTTTCCCTCATGCCTTTCCATATCTGAAAGATGTACTTCCTCTTGCAACACCTTCTTTGAATTTATTGTTTAGCCAAGCACCATGCAGTACAGACTAAGCAGGACTTGCAGTCAGGAAAAAAGAGCTCCATATGTGAGCAGCTATCACCTGATGAGCCTGGGCCCAGGCTTGGCCTCCTGGTTAGATCTTCTCACATTGTACCAGAAAGCTATCTGTTAAATGCAATGTGGAATCCTGGATTGCACCTTGAAACCATAAAAGGACATTAGTGGAAAAACAAGTGAAATCCAGTAGTTTAATTAATAGGAATGTACCTATGTTAATTTCTTGCTTTTGACAAATATATTATGGTTAAGTAAGATATTAACACTAAGAGGAACTGGGTGAAGTGTGTATCAGAACTTTCTATGCTGTCTTTGCAACTTTTAAGCAAATCAAAAATTATCCCAAAATTCTTAGTTTATTTAAAAAACCTACCTGCTTAACTAATCTCCCACTATTCATCCCTCCCATTTCATTGTCAGGTATCATGGAGATCTCGTTTGTCATTATCTCATCAATGATAGCACATGAAAAGTGCAGCTCCCCTTATGCCAAACCCAACTCCTACATTGCTTTTCTAGAACCACATAACATATGCCAGGGACACTTTGCAACCAGACAAGAATGCAGTTCTTACCATATGTCTGTCCTTTGACTACACACCTCTTAGAAAATCGATCCATTACACACACAGGGAGCAAAAAGAATGTGAAGAGTCTCTTGAATTGTCAATAGAATAAAAAAAGAGTCCTCTTGAATTATTGACCTAGTGGATATAGCTGTTGTAATTGGCAAAGTAAAAAGTGGTTGGTCGGATTGAACTCTCCTTGAAGAATAGAATCCCAGTCTTTAATGTTTTATGAACTCTTTTTCAAGCATAGCTTGCCCAATGTGGTAGTGGAAGAGGGGGCCTGACAAAGTGACTTGACAAGGAGGTAAAAAGGGTGCCAGTTTCTGTTGCTACCTAATTTATGTTGCCCATACTTCTTCACTCCTGGGTTAGGCCTGTGGTTTAATAAAATGCTAATATTTCCTAGGAGGGGGAATAAATAAAGGAAGGCTACAAAGAACCTGAATGAAGGTGGAGACCTAGAGTGGGGCTCTGGGGGGTAGTGATATTTCTGTTTCATATATTTAGGTCAAAACCATTTTATGTACTCACATATACAGTAACATAAAAAGCAGCTTTAAGGAAAAATGAATAAATAAGTGTTTTGTTTTGTTTTTTTGTTTGTTTGTTTGTTTTTTAGTGGGCTCTTTTGTATGCAATAATGCTTTGACTTGGCTATTTTCCTCCCTGGGTTATATGTGGATGTGAATCCAATTCACCAATCAGAATCTGGTTTGTCAGGTAGGGTAAGCAAAAGATTGATGCCAGAGGAACAGGAGAATCAGGTTGGTGCTATAGATCTTAGACAGATGGAGGCTGAGGCCTGAAGGGTCAGCTAAGGCAAAAAGGAACAGGCAAGTATCATTCATTCATTTACTCAACACATTTTTGAGGGCTTAACTATGTGCCAGGCACTATTCTAGACACTGAGTGAGCAAAACAGACAAAATCCCCTGTATTCATGGGGCTTATAAAGATTACAAACAGATAAATATATTGGGAGGCAGTAAGTACTATGAAAAATAAAAGCAAGATAAGAGAATATATAGTGATGATAAGAGGTAGGGATGCTGTCTCAGAACTAGGTGAGCATGATTCAGAGGCTGAAAGTCCAGTATTGCAGCAAACCAGCACTAGTGGGCAAACATGCTAAAGACAAATGCTAATGCTAGGGCAGAACATTTTCTATTCACTCTGGTTTATTCTTTGTTAGATGTAGCAGACTTGAATTCACAGGTATTGATCAGAGTCCTAAGGAGCCTGAAAAACAGGGGCATATTTTGCCTCTGATTGAAGATGAAGTAGAGTGCTGCATATTGTCACTAAAATGCCTTGACATTTGTAAACATTCATTTATATGCCAATTATGGGTTGCACTTATGATATCTCACATGACACATTCCTTCTTCCACTTTTAAGATAGCCTATAACCTGGATTAAAAGTTGAAGAAAAACCAGGAAGACAGGAAATTTCCAAAGTGGGAAATCTTAAAATTAGCATTGAAATTCCAGCCCAGGAGGTTCAGCATTTAAATGCAGCTTTTAAAAATCCAATAGTCAAAGAGGTACAGGACAGTACCAGACATAAAACTCGTACTTAATAGATATTTGAATGAACAAATGCCATAGTAAAAGGAGCAACTAGAAGCCAAAAAGGAGATAAAAAATGGCTTCCTGTGATATGACTTTTTCTCAAAACACAAATTCCTATTGTGAATTTGCATCTTTTGAAGTAGGGCCATTTACAAGTCTTTATTTAAGCCTCCCCCCCCCCTTAAAAACCATCCCATGCTAATTAGATGAGGTCAGTTCACTTTCCTTACTTTAAATAACTAGTTAATGTGCCTTATTAACTTACAGGTCAAAGCAATGTGATCTCATCCCATCAATATACTTTCAGGACCCTGGTCTTCATGGATCTAAGAGTAATCTCTTTAAATTGGCTCATTATCTTTAAAGATAAGAGGAAGACCTTTTGTTTCCTTTCCCAGTTTTTCAGTTATCTGATGCATATGCTTTAGGATATCAGACTAAATCTCTAGCTGTTATCTTTCTTCATTTAAGAGATGGCTGCCTAAATTATAACCTTTGCCATGATACATGAACTCATTTGCCTTAAAACTCTATCATTTAAAATTTAATCAGGAAAAAAGCATATTCCATTCAAACTGAAGAACAAAAAACTTAGAATAGGACAAGTATTTTTTTTTTCTCTTAACCCCCAAATATCAAGAAAATACAAAGATTTGAATCCAGACTCTTTAAAATTGGATTTTTAATGCCTTCACTCCCACTTTCTCCCAAGAGAAAGAACAAATCAACTCTAGTTCATGTTTTCCTTCCTGGCCAAGGCAGAAAGTATTCATCATTTTCTGGGCAGAAGGTCATGTGATTTCTTTGAAATCAGGCTTTGTTTTCGCATTCTGCTATTTCATAAAAGTTCCCCTAAAGACTTTTTGGATGAAGAGATCATCTCTCCAAAATGAATGTGCTCATCTTTTTTATTGCAACACAAGAATTCATTTGAGATCTTGGTGGGATAAATGGCTTATAGCCTATAGTGACTGCAAGACTGGTTTATGACTACATAAAGCAGCTCTACTATCTCTTTTTTCTCTTAAGGAGTTCCAGCAAAACTTGTTATCTATCTTGTTTTCTATTAAGAGTCTGAGAATAATTACCTAGGAATCCCTGGCTCATTATCCAGGTACTTTCTTGATTGAGCTGAAAACCTGGAGAGACTCTAATTTCATAGGCTACTGGTTATAGAATCCTAGACCTAGAAGGGGTATCAGAGACCACAGAGTCCAACCACATCATCTTAGAAAGAAGAAACTGGGACTCAGATAGTGGAAGTCACTTGCACAGAATTACACAGCAAATCAATGGTAATGCTAGTATTATAAGGCAAGTTTCTTGATTCCCAATCTAGTGCACTTTATACAATCCCCTCATCAATGTTTAGCCCTGTGAACAACATCTGCATGATTATGTTCTTAGTAGGTTAGTTTCTCTGTTACGGAATAGACAGCCACTGTGTCCCAATAGTCGTGTCTGGAAAAAGGGGCTCTTGATTATTCTTCAGTTTTGCCCAAATTTAGGCAAGTTAGGCTTTTCCTCCTGCATCAGCTGTTCTGTTAAAGATGTATTTTTTTTCTAAGCAGATAGAGAGGTTTGATAAGTAGGCAGAGAGACAGATGAATAATCTAATTCAGCCTCCTTTGTTATGTGCTGTGCTGTCATAGAATGGTACTTATTTACCTCTGCGTAATTATCCATGCATAATTACAAACTGAAGTTTGAGAGGCAGAGAGTATGGTGGCTAATCACACACACTCTCTTGTGCTGAACTGCATGGGTTCAACACTTGTTTTTTCCATTTAATAGCTGTTTGGCTTTGGGCAAGTTGCTTAATCTTTCTGTGCTTTAGTATCCTCATTTTAAAGATGAGGATAATAATGGTACCTATCTCAATCTCAATTAAGATTCAACCAGTGAGGCAGAAACACTATAGGTGATAGAGAATAAGGGATTTTACTATAAGGATTAGACATTGTGCAATTGTGGGAGCTAATTACTTTTCATAAGGCTAATGTCAGCATTTCGTGTTGAGCCTAAGGTCAGCAGAGGAAGTGGGAAATAGAAAAGACAAATTGGAACCCAAGAAGACAAACTGGATCCCATCAGGACATCTGGAACCTGCGCTTTTCCGTCACTACCTCTAGTCTTGATGATGTGGGTGATCTGCAGGAAAAGATGGTGCCCTTCACTGCTCCATACCAATGAGATGGGCCAGTAGATTAGCAACCATGATCATGAACTAAAACAGCACCTGGTCCCATAATGTCCTTCAGAATATTAAAAATGGCCACTTTGTCACTTTTATCTTTCAAATCTCATGCAAATTTCTCTCGTGGCAAACCCTAACTTGATGCCATATAGGAAAGTGATTCTGGGAAGCATAGTTTCATATTATAACTAATTTGACACAATACAAAGTCATTACACAATGCCTAGCTTATTATAAACATTAGCTCTTATACTTGCTAGTGTGGTTCTTGGATTACTGTTTTTCTTTTCTACTGGATTGCAGTGCCATGAGAGGAGAGAATGTGCATGTTTTTATGCATCATTGTACTCCTACCACCTAGCACAGTAGCTAGGATATATGGTGGGAACTCATGAAATATTTGTTGAATGAACAGAAAGGCAGACAGAAAGAAGAGAAGATGGAGAAGTTGTAACATTTGCTAAACAATCATCAGCAAGTATTTATGAAGATATGGGGAAATATGGATAGATGTATAAGATCTGGTCTTTGATATAACAGTTGAGGGGTAGAAAATTGGACACTGGGGTATCAGGAACCTCAGTAGTACCAAGAAACTTTGAGCAGGCAGGTATTGTGATAGCAGAATTGATCCACCTATTGGGATAATCTCCAAAAAAGTATCTACCTGTACTGAATATTTTCCATTTTTCCTTCTAGGTCCAGTCCTTACCCTTTTGCATTCTGCTCTGTAGCCCAGAAGGCTGACATTTATGGATGTATCAATGGGGTTCTTTTGCCATTTGTGTTGTTGGTTGGGTACAGCCAATTGGAGATAGCAGCGTATGGGAGGAGAGAGAGGCCAGGATATTTATGCATTATGCAACTAAAATGCATTTTAGTTGTCAGTGGCTGAATTCCTCCACCAAAGGCCACAATTTGTTGGCGGGGGTGGGGGGGGAGGTCATCTCTTACAGCCACTGCTATAGGTCTCTTTCCCTCTGGGATCCACTAACCTCTCCCTCCACTTGTCCCTTGAGGCCTAGGAGGGGTAAAGGCTCCCCTGATATTGTTCACTTTAGGGTGCTTCTCTATCCTTTGTTGGTTTCTCTTATCCCTTCCCATGTCATTTAAATAACCCCTTAAACTCTCCTCAGTTACTCTCTTTGAGTGTATCTTCTGTTTCCTGCTATGACCTTTACTGAAACATCATCAGTCCAAAAGTACTCAGTGGAATGTACTGGGGTTTGTGAAGCATGGGAGCAAGAGGATCTCGGTGACAGATAAAGTCTTTTGTGTGGTGGCATCCTGGTTCTCAATCATCAGTCTTATAATAAGAACCCGAACCATAGCTGAGAGTACCATTGCACAGAACCCAATATCCTGAGAAGGAACTGGTTAGTTCTAGAGAGACAGAAAAGATCGGCCTTCATTCTTACCAGGAAGCTAGGGCAAAGCTCAGTCATCTAGACTGAATCACTATGGGTTAAGAAACAGACATGCCACAGGGATGTGAGTCCAGGTATCACTCCAGGCCCTCACTAAGGCCACACCTACCCACTGAAGGACATAAAGCTCCCAATACACCCCTAGCCATGGATAGGATTGATAGGGTAATTGAGCAGGCCTGGGAATGCATGTGAATGGCTTCAAATGCTAATGATAGGAAAGAGGCTGGATGAAGGCAATTGTGGAGGGGATTAAGTGCCAAACAAAGGAGTTTGGATTTGAATCCATAAAAATTAAGGAGCTATGGATGATTTCTGAGCATTTAATGTCCATGACCTTTGAAAAGTCATTTATTATGTTAAGGAAAGTCCTTACTGCCAGTGTGGAGAAAAATTGATGCTGATGATGGTGATGATGATGATGTTAGCAGTTACCATTTATTGAGCATCTACTATATTCCAGGCACATGCCCCAACCTTTATACACAATATCTCATTTAATCTTTACAATACTCCTTATAAAATCAGGATCATTATTATTTATTATCCTCATCTTATACATAAAGTAACTGAGGCTCACAAAATTTTTAAACACTTTGCTCAAAATGTTGGAACTAGAGTTGAGCCTAGGACTGAATGACTCTGAACACTTTGCTCATAATCTCTACAATAGACCATCTCCATTTTTCATTTCATTGTATTCTCTTCACCTCCAGTCTGCTTATGGCCTTTTGTCTTGAAGTTGTCATTGTCCCCTCAGCAATGTTACAAAGGGTACCATTTACCAACCTTATTCATAAGCACCAAACACTGCCTTCATTCCCAGGCATATACTGGGCTCTCTGCCAAAGTAATGGCCCTGATAGGCATCTCCTTCCAATCCTTCTGCATTTGGATAGCAGATGATGAAAAAGGAGAGTCTGGAAACTTTGAAGCTGACTTTGGAGTTGCCCTCTAAAGTTTTCCTGAGGAGGTCTTAGAATGAGTCACCAACTTTCCTGACTGCATTTATGATCCTTGGAGAGGAAATGTCTTCTAGTCCTGGCATTGGACTTTTATTGGCTCTCTACTTCCACTGGTCCCCAAATGTTTGGGAAGATACCTTGTGCCCTTGGAATGGAAAAGAAACTTATCTTCAACAAAAATTAACCCTTCTTAGCATGGGATGTCCAACTATCTCCTTACCATTTACATATACTTATTTGTTACTTTTAAGTAAATGTCTGAATTGGAAAGGACTTTGAGAATGTAATTCAACCTCCTCAGCTTACAAATGGGGAAAAGTGAGGCCCATAGAGCAGAAAGGACTTGCCTAGGGTCACATAATAACCTGTTAGAACCAAGACTAGAGCCCAGGTTTCCTGGCCTCTAGGCCAAGTGTTCTTTCTTGATTCTTTTTACTATCTGTTCATGTTTTATTTTCATAGCTAGTGTGCAAGACCCTGAAGACAATGACCTATCCTATATTTCTTCTGTATGCCTATGAAATTCTTAAAGACACTTGGAATGCAGTGGGTTCTCTGTGAATGTTTGTTGATTAAACTATTTTTTCCAGCCAGGCTCGGTGGCTCACGCCTGTAATCCTAGCACTCTGGGAGGCTGAGGTGGGAGGGTCACTCACGGTCAGGACTTCGAAACCAACCTGAGCAAGAGTGAGACCCCGTCTCTACTAAAAATAGAAAGAAATTAATTGGCCAACTAGAAATATATAAAAAAAATTAGCCGGGCGTGGTGGCACATGCCTGTAGTCCCAGCTACTCAGGAGGCTGAGGCAGGAGGATTGCTTGAGCTCAGGAGTTTGAGGTTGCTGTGAGTTAGGCTGACACCATGGCACTCTAGCCCAGACACCAGAGTGAGACTCTGTCTCAAAATAAATAAATAAATAAACAAACAAAGAAACTATTTTTTCCAGTTGATCATGATTGAAACAAAACATCTCTTTCTTGTTTAGGGCATTGGCTGGGTTTGGAACAATGTTTTCCACTTTCATTTCATTTTGGTCCAGTCCAAAGGCCATTTCAATCTTTTTTATCTAGCAAAAGGCCTATCAAGGAGGCTCATCTCCCCAAAGGACATTGTCTAATCCTCAGAAAAGCTCTTCAAAAAATAAACTTTCTAACAAAGCCTGATTCTATTTATTTCTTTGAGACCTGAGAATTGGTAAAGTCCCATTGGAGATTCATTCTCATAGATTATATATAACAGGAGTGTCTACTGATTTTCCTCTTCACATATAATAGAAAATGCATGAATGTTATTAACACTTTCCTATTCAATTTGTTTGTCTTCTCTCATTAAGAGCCATAATTAGATATGATATCAGTTTTCTTTTTTTCTTCCTGAAGCTAGGGAATCTGAGAGTGGTTTAGAAACACTTCCAGAAACATTGGAAATGAAATAGCTGTGTCTGATAGATGGACCTCTCATTCCCTTTTGAGGTTAACTTTCTGCCTGTGGTCATTTCCTGACACAGTAATTGATGGTGGGTAACTTGGTGCTATACTTACAGTACCCATTTATTGACCTTCTGGCCAGACTCCAGAGCTAGAGGGTCACAACCCATATTCTACCCAAATAGGGAAATCCCTTTTCTCATACTCTAAAAATGGGCTGGTATGACCACCTGGAGCAGGGCTGGCAAAATGCCATAATGCCCAGTCCCTGGATTGGGCAGGGTGTCTTGGAATGTAGGAATCGTACATGATGGTGAACCACTGAGTGGTAAAATAGCAAAAATATAAATGAAGTGTGGCCTTTATGCTGTCTTGCTTGCCATTTCTATCTCCTTATAACCACTGCTGCTTCTTTAAGGCCCATCCTGGCCTGTTCTCTTAGAAGGTTGTGTGCATCCTTTCTTGATCCTTCCCTCTCATCAAAAAGTCCTGGTCTCTGACATATTTCTGTTAGCAGGTATATGTATGCCTGTGGAAAGAACAATAAACTTGGATTCAGCAGATCTAGATTCTTCATTGACTTTAAAGACTGGTAAATGATATGGCTACTGGAAGCCCTTTTCTTGCCTTCCACTCTCAATCCCACCACCATTATTGATATTGGTGTATTCCCTGGTATCCTAGGGTATCATAGAGAAAATTCCAGACCAATTTTGCTTGAGATAGTTTTACAAACTTTGTTGATTTTATGTCTGCTATCAGGGTACATGTAATTAGGCATTAAGGTATCCTAAGCACAAATCAGACTGGATCTATGATGGCATTTTGTAAAGGCAAACTCCCTTTCTCCCCACCGTAAGATCTTCAGGATTTCCTTCCACTATAGCCACCTTGTCCTTAGGATTTTCTATATATTAATATAAGATTATGTCATCTGTAAATAGACAGAGATATACTTCTTCATTTCCAATCTTCATGCCTTCCATTTTGTTCCTTGCCCGATTATACTGCCTAGAACCTCCAATACAATGTTGAGTAAAAATGGTGAGAATAGATATCCTTATTTTATTTCCAGTCTTAGAGGGAAAGCTTTTGGTCTTTCACCATTATGTATGATGTTAGCTTTGGGTTTTACATAGATTACATTATCAAAATGAGAAAGTTCCCTTCTGTTCCTAGTTTGTTGAGTATTTTTAACATGAAAGGGTCTTAGATTTTGTCAAATGCTTTTTCTGTGTTTATTAAGATGACCATGTGCATTGTACCTTGATTCTATTAATTGTTACATTACTTTGATTGATTTTCATATGCTTTTTCTTAATAAACAAAATATCAAAATTTTATTTTATTTTTAATATTTTTTATTGATACATAATAGATGTACATATTTTCAAGGTACAAATGATATTTTGATACATTCATATAATGTATAATAATCAAATCAGAGTAATTGGCATATCTATAACCTCAAACATTTATCTTTTCTTTATGCTGGGAACATTCAAATTATTTTCTACTAGTTATTTTGAAATATATGATAGATTACTGTTTACTATAGTCACTCTGACTTATTTAACATGATTTTTGTATGTTCAACTGATCTTGCATTCCTGGGATAAATCCCACTTGATCATATTGTATAATACTTTTTATGTGCTTCTGAATTCAGTTTAGTTGTATTCTGTTGAAGATTTTTAAATCTATATCCATAACAGATATTGGTCTGTACTTTTCTTTTCCTTTGTTTCTTGGTCTCCTTTTGGTATCAGGGTAATGTTGGCCCCAGAGAATGAGTTAGGAAGTATTTCCTTTTCTATTTTTGGAGGAGTTTATGAAGAATTGTTGTGAATTCTTTTTTTTTTTTTTTGAGGATTATGTTCTCTTAATGGGAAATAGGCAACAAATTAACAAACACAAGTAAAAATGGGCTTAAAACAAGTATAAAATGGGAAAATGTCCTTGACTTGAGGGCTCCTCTGTCTTCACCTGGTCTCCTGCAGTAGGCAGCTTCTGACTTCCTAGAACTTAGAAGGTGCTAAAGTAAAACAAAGAGCTCACAGAATGCAACTTGCCTCCTCTGCTCACTGAGGTTGTGGGTTAGTCTTGATGATTCTAGGCTTGGTGATTGAAGCATATTCTTGACAAAGGTATAGTCTTCACTCAGAGATGCTCTTGATGACCAATATTTCTCCTTCTCCAGGAGTTTTATGGCCTCTACTGGAGCAGCTTTTTGGGGACGTTTTCTCCTACATGGTTGCAGGAGGTGGGATACTGCTGAGATGTTGGGGAAGAGGAGATCAGCATTTTAGGTTTCCAGCTCAAGCCTTTGTCCCTGAAGAAGCCGTGTTAATTAAAAAATACAAAGAGATGCTAAGATTTTGTTGAAAATTTTTGCATCTATATTCATTAGGGATAATGGTCTGTAGTTTTCTTTTTTTGTTGCATCCTTTCCTGGTTTTGGTATCAGAGTAATATTCGCTTCATAAAAGGTGTCGGGGAGGTTTCCGTTCTTCTCGATGTTGTGGAATAGTTTCTGCAAGATAGGTACTAGTTCTTCTTTGTAAGTGTGGTAAAATTCAGGTGTGAAGCCATCTGGACCGGGACTTTTCTTTTTAGGGAGATTTTCCGAATCCAGACACTTATCAAAAAAATAATCCACCACAACCAAGTGGGCTTCATCCCAGGGATGCAGGGATGGTTCAACATACGTAAATCTATAAATGCAATTCACCACATAAACAGAAGCAAAAACAAAGACCACATGATTCTTTCAATAGATGCAGAAAAAGCTTTTGGCAAAATTCAACACCCTTTCATGATACGAACACTTAAGAAAATAGGCATAGAAGGGACATACCTAAAAATGATACAAGCCATATATGACAGACCCATAGCCAACATCATACTGAAAGGGGAAAAATTGAAATCATTCCCACTTACAACTGGAACCAGACAAGGCTGCCCACTATCTCCACTTCTGTTCAACATAGTGCTGGAAGTCTTGGCTACAGCAATCAGACAGGAAAATGGAATCAAAGGTATCCAAATAGGGGCAGAAGAGATCAAACTTTCACTGTTTGCTGATGATATGATATTGTATCTAGAAAACCCCAAGGATTCAACCAAGGAACTCCTGGAACTGATCAATGAATTTAGTAAAGTCTCAGGATACAAAATCAACACACAGAAATCAGAGGCATTCATATACGCCAACAACAATCTAATTGAGAACCAAATCAAAGACTCAATTCCCTTCACAATAGCAACAAAAAATTAAAGTATCTAGGAATATACTTAACCAAGGAGGTAAAAGACCTCTACAGGGAGAACTATGAAACACTGAGGAAGGAAATAGCAGAGGATGTAAACAGATGGAAATCCATACCATGCTCATGGATCGGCAGACTCAATATCATCAAAATGTCTATACTACCCAAACTGATCTACAGATTCAATGCAATACCTACTAAAATCCCATCAGCATTCTTCACAGATACAGAAAAAATAATTTTACGCTTCGTATGGAACCAAAGAAGACCCCGAATATGAAGAGCAATTCTAGGCAACAAAAACAAAATGAGAGGCATTAATATGCCAGATATCAAACTATACTACAAAGCTGTAGCAATTAAAACAATATGGTATTGGCACAAAAATAGGAATATTGACCAGTGGAACAGATGTGAGAATCCTGATATAAAACCATCCTCATATAGCCATCTCATCTTTGACAAAGCAGACAAAAACATACGCTGGGGAAAAGAATCCCTCTTCAATAAATGGTGCTGGGAAAACTGGATAGCCACCTGTAGAAGGCTAAAACAGGACCCACACCTTTCACCTCTCACAAAAACCAACTCACGCTGGATAACAGACTTAAACCTAAGATATGAAACTATTAGAACTCTAGAGGAAAAAGTTGGAAACACTCTCCTAGACATCGGCCTGGGCAAAGAGTTTATGAAGAAGTCCCCAAAGGCAATCACAGCAGCAACAAAAATAAATAAATGGGACATGATCAAACTACAAAGCTTCTGCACAGCCAAAGAAATAGTCATGAAAGTAAACAGACAACCTACAGAATGGGAGAAAATTTTTGCATCCTATGCATCCGATAAGGGACTGATAACTAGAATATACTTAGAACTCACGAAAATTAGGAAGAAAAAATCAAATAACCCCATTAAAAAGTGGGCAAAGGACTTGAACAGAAATTTTTCTAAAGAAGACAGAAGAATGGCCAACAAACATATGAAGAAATGCTCAACATCTCTAATCATCAGGGAAATGCAAATCAAAACCACAATGAGATATCACTTAACCCCAGTGAGAATGGCCTTTATCAAAAAATCTCCAAACAATAAATGCTGGTGTGGTTGCGGAGAGAGAGGAACACTCCTACACTGCTGGTGGGACTGCAAACTAGTTCAACCTCTGTGGAAAGCAATATGGAGGTACCTTAAAGCGATACAAGTGAATCTACCATTTGATCCAGCAATCCCATTGCTGGGCATCTACCCAAATGATCCAGTGACACTCTACAAAAAAGACACCTGCAGTCGAATGTTTATAGCAGCACAATTTATAATTGCAAGGCTGTGGAAACAGCCCAAGTGCCCATCAATCCAAGAATGGATTAATAAAATGTGGTATATGTACACCATGGAGTACTATTCAGCTCTAAGAAACAATGGTGATATAGCACATCTTATATTTTCCTGGTTAGAGCTGGAACCCATACTACTAAGTGAAGTATCCCAAGAATGGAAAAACAAGCACCAGATATATTCTCCAGCAAACTGGTATTAACTGAGTAGCACCTAAGTGGACACATAGGTGCTACAGTAATAGGGTATTGGGCAGGTGGGAGGGGAGAGGGGGGCGGGTATATACATACATAGTGAGTGAGATGTGCACCATCTGGGGGATGGTCATGATGGAGACTCAGACTTTTGGGGGGAGGGTGGGAAATGGGCATTTATTGAAACCTTAAAATCTGTACCCCCATAATATGCCAAAATAAAAAAAATAATTAAAACTTAAAAAAAAAAAAACCAAACCAAAACAATAAAAAAAAAAAAGAAGTCCCCAAAGGCAATCACAGCAGCAACAAAAATAAATAAATGGGACATGATCAAACTACAAAGCTTCTGCACAGCCAAAGAAATAGTCATGAAAGTAAACAGACAACCTACAGAATGGGAGAAAATTTTTGCATCCTATGCATCCGATAAGGGACTGATAACTAGAATATACTTAGAACTCACGAAAATCAGGAGGAAAAAATCAAATAACCCCATTAAAAAGTGGGCAAAGGACTTGAACAGAAATTTTTCTAAAGAAGACAGAAGAATGGCCAACAAACATATGAAAAAATGCTCTACATCTTTAATCATCAGGGAAATGCAAATCAAAACCACAATGAGATATCACCTAACCCCAGTGAGAATGGCCTTTATCAAAAAATCTCCAAACAATAAATGCTGGCGTGGTTGCGGAGACAGAGGAACACTCCTACACTGCTGGTGGGACTGCAAACTAGTTCAACCTCTGTGGAAAGCAATATGGAGGTACCTTAAAGCGATACAAGTGAATCTACCATTTGATCCAGCAATCCCATTGCTGGGCATCTACCCAAATGATCCAGTGACACTCTACAAAAAAGACACCTGCACTCGAATGTTTATAGCAGCACAATTTATAATTGCAAGGCTGTGGAAACAGCCCAAGTGCCCATCAATCCAAGAATGGATTAATAAAATGTGGTATATGTATACCATGGAGTACTATTCAGCTCTAAGAAACAATGGTGATATAGCACATCTTATATTTTTCTGGTTAGAGCTGGAACCCATACTACTAAGTGAAGTATCCCAAGAATGGAGAAACAAGCACCAGATATATTCTCCAGCAAACTGGTATTAACTGAGTAGCACCTACGTGGACACATAGGTACTACAGTAATAGGGTATTGGGCAGGTGGAAGTGGGGAGGGGGGCGGGTATATACATACATAATGAGTGAGATGTGCACCATCTGGGGGATGGTCATGATGGAGACTCAGACTTTTCGGGGGAGGGGGGGAAATGGGCATTTATTGAAACCTTAAAATCTGTACCTCCATAATATGCCGAAATAAAAAAATATACAAAGAGATGCATAAAGGATAAAAAGGGAAAATTTGTATCATTTCACAAATAACTAGATAGCTTTTCTGTGTTCTCAGGACTCCTAATTCAAAATTTTCAGCATCTAATCTGGTATTCTGTTAATATCTTTCTGTATAGAATGCGTTCTACCTGTCTTCAAATGTGAAACCTAAGAAATACAGATATATTGTTAAAGCAGAACTTCTCTGCCCTTAATTGGAACAGTAGCAATGCACAAAGGCATAAGTATAGAAAACTTTGCTTCAAATTTAACTATAGGACCTACATATATGAATAAATATAGTCCAGTCAAAACAGGAATAGTTAATTGATCTTAGGTTGATGATCAGTTTTTTAAATATTAAAATAACAGTCAATATCATACCAAAATAAATCAGTGGATCTTATTTAGTCAAAAATTAAAAAAATTATTTGAAACTACTTTTCACAAATTTAAAAGCAAAAAAAATTGGAAAAAGATTAAGTAATTATGGAATGTATATTCTTGTTTATACTTTTGGTAGAATTTACCAGTGAAGCCATCTGATATTGTTTTTTTAAGTTTCAAAATTATTAACTTGATTCCTTTACTTGTTTTATGTTTATTCAGATTTTCTCTGTTTTTTCAATTCAGTTTTGGTAGTTTTATCTTTCTAGGAATTTTCTTATTTCATATAAGTAATCTAATTTGTTCACATAAAAGTTTTCATAGTATTACCTTATAATCCTTTTATTTCTACAAGGTCCACTAATGTCCCCTCTTTCATTTTAGTAATTTGAATCTTCTCTTTTCTTTCTTGATCAGTCTAGCAAAAGGTTTGCCAATTTTGTTGATTTTTTTCTAAGAACTAACTTTTGGTTTTGGTGATTTTATCTATTGCTTTTCTATTATCTATTTCTTTTATTTCCACTCTGCTCTTCATTCATTCCTTCCTTCTGTTTGCCTTTTAGCTGGAGTTTTAAATTCATTTATATTTAATGTAATTATTGTTAAGATTGATTTATGTCTGATATTTTGCTATTTGTTTTCTATGTGTCTTATATTTTTTGTTCCTCATTCTCTCTAGTACTGCCTTCTTTCAGGTTAAATAGATATGTCGTAGTATATCATTTAAACTCCTTTGTAGTTTCTCTTGATCTATATTTTTGTGTAATTTTCTTAGTGATTTATTTAGGAATTATCATTAACACTTTAATTATAACAATCTATTTCAGATTAATATCAAGTTAATTTTAATAGTATACAAAAATTTTGTTCCTCTATATCTCCATTCTCCCCTTTCATTATGCTGCTATTATCACAAGTTATGTCTTTTTATTGTGTACCCACCAACATAGATTTATAGTTATTACTTTGTGCAGCTGTATTTTAAATTCTATAGAAGAAATTAAAGATTTATTAACAAAAATATTGGTGCTATTTTTATATTTAATGATGCATTTACCATTATCAGCTCTTTATTTCTTTATGTGGCCTCAAGTTACTGTCTAGTGTCTTTCATTTTAGCATGAAGGAACTCCTTTAGTATGTCTTTATAGGGAAGGTACGCTAGTAATGAACTTTCTCAGCTTTTTTTATTAATGTGAGGAAATCTTAATTTCTTCTTCCTTTTTGGAGGATAGTTTTTTCCACATATAAAATTTTTGGTTGACAGGGTTATTTTTTCTTTCAGTACTTTGAATATATCATCACATTTCCTTTGGCCTTTATGGCTTCTGGTGAGATATCAATTGTTAGTTTTTTAAAAAAAGAATTCTTAGTTTTAATTTTTATGGATAGTAGTAGTATATATTTATGGGGTACAAGTGATATATTGGATACAAGCATAAAATGTATAATGATCACCTCAAACATTTTTCATTTCTTTGTGTTCCAAATCTACTTTTCCAGTTATTTTGGAATATACAATGAATTATTGTTAACTATAAGTGCCCTATTATGCTACTGAGCACTGATCTTATTCCTTATCTCTAAGTATATTTTTGTATCTATTAGCCAACTCCTCTTTATCCGGCCCCCCCCACCCCCTGCTCCACTACCCTTCTGATCTTTTCTATGTGATGAATTTTCTCTCTTGTTGCTTTCAAAATTGTCTGGTTTTGCTTTTAACAGTTTATTATAATGTGTACAAATATAGATCTCCTTAAGTTTATTTTTCTTGGACTTGGTTCAGCTTTTCAAATATATATATATATATATTCATGTCTTTTACCAAATTTTGGAAGTGTTTGGCCATTGTTTCTTCAAATATGCTTTTTTTTTAATTCAAACTATTAAATGGGTACAAATGTTTTTGTTACACGACTTGAGTCAGGGCTGTAGATGTGCCCATCACTGGAATAGTGTTCATTGTACCCATTAGATGGATTTTTGCCCCTCCCCCCTGCTTGATTTCCAATGACTTTTACTTTTGTCTCTGCACTCATGTGCCCATTGGTTAGTTCCAGTTTATTAGAGAGTATGTGTGGTGTTTGTTTTTCCATTCTTGAGATACTTCTCTCAGGATGACGTTCTCCAATTCCTTCCAAATGGCTGCAAAAGGCATTAATTCATTCTTTTTATTACTGAGTCATACTCCATGGCATACATATACCACTTTTTGTTAATTCAGTCATGAACTGATGGGCACTTGGGTTGATTCCGTGTCTTTGTGGTTGTGAATTGTGCTGCAATAAACATTTGAGTGCAGGTGTCTTTTTGATAAAAAGACTTCTTTTTCTTTGGGTAGATACCCAGTAGTGGGATTGCTGGATTGAAGGGTAGGTCTACTTTTAGTTCTTTGAGAAATCTCTATACTGATTTCCATAGGGATTGTACTAAATTGCAGTCCCACCAACAGTGTATAAGTTTTCTTTCTCTCCTGAGATTTCCATTATGCATATGTTGGTATGATTGGCATCCCACATGTCTCTAAGGCTCTGTTCATTTTCCTCTATTATTGTCTTTCTGTTTCTCAGATCGGATAATCTCAGTTGACCTATCTTCAGGTTTTTTGAGTCTTTCTTATGCTTTCTGACATTTGCTATTGAACCCCTCTAGGGATTAAACTCTCAAAAATGTTTCCATCTTTGAATAGGACCAGTACACTCATTAATAATACCCTGAATGTAAACACATTTGCATTTGGTTCATAAAGCAGGGTCTTGTGAGCTTCTTTAGTGTTAGATCAACTTTCTATTGCCTGACTACTCTGAGGTAAGTGGATAAAATCAGGCTCTTGAACACACAAATATTAACCGAGACTGGGACTGACCTTGTGAGGACACACTCAAGGAAGGACACTTTGAGAGATCCTGCCTGAGTAGCCTGCTTACTCTCTGCTCTCCACTGGGTGGTTAATGCGTGCCAATAAATTAATTTAATTTATTTTAGTTATAATTATTGGGCTTCTCATTCTGTGCCTCTGTCATAGACTACATGTTTGTGTTCCCTCAAAATTCATATGTTGAAGCCCTATCCCATAATGAGGCCTTTGGGAGGTAATTAGGGTTAGATGAGGTCATGAGGGTGGGGACCTCAAGTTGGGTTTAGTGCCCTCTCATGATGCATCATGAGAAAGTTTGCTTTCTCTCTCTCTCCACCACATGAAGACACGGTAAGAAAGTAGCCATCTGTAAGCCAGGAAGAGAGCCTTCAACATTGCCCAACCATGGTGGCACCCTGATCTTGGACTTCCAGTTTCTAGAACTGTAAAAAAATAAATTTCTGTTGTTTAAACCACCCAGTTTATGGCATTTTTAAATGGAAGCCCTAGCTAACAAATCAGCCTCCTAAAGTTATGTCTCTATGACCTTTACCTAAAAATGTACTAGAGCCAAACATAGTATGCATCAACAGGCCAGCCCCCTTCCAGATTTGAGTGGAAATCAGTAAACCACACATTGAGAGATACATGTTAACTAACTTACAAAATTTGTGTGGCCTTTTCCATTGTTTTTCTATAATGATACAAACATATGACAAGATAACTAGGAAAGGGCTAACTCACATCCCAAACGAATTCACTAAGTCCAAAATGCAATCTATAAGCCATGGAGTTCTGAAGGGAAGAGAGCTTAATGGAACATGTATCATTTAGTTTGAAACTTGAAGAATAAGTAAGATTTAGATGGAAGCTAAGGCATGCTGAGTACTGTTAATGGCATGAGCAAAAGTATTGAAGTGGGATAATGCAAGATATTTTTAGGAAAAGTGAACTGACCAGTCTGACTAGACAAGGTAATCAACAAAGGAGTAATAAGAATAGATGAGTCTGGAACGAAAAGTTGAGGCAGAAGGCAGAGCGTTCTGAATGCAAACTAAAAAGCATGTGAACTTTGTCTTGCAGGAAGTACAGAGCCATTTTAGTTGTGCTGAGGTTGCTGTATGAGATTTATATTTTGATGAGTATTTTATGTAAAATTCTAATTTATAAAGCCTAGAAATTGCCCCACAGTAAATGCATTAATTGGCATTTACTAAGTATCTTTCAATGTACAGTTTCCTGATTCCCACTTTCCTCTGGAAGGGGATTTGTCTGTTGATATGCACTATGTTTAGCTCTGGTACTTTGTTAGACAAAAGTTAGAGAAAAACAATAAATATTTATGATAAAAAATGTGATAGAATCACAACTTTGAGAAAATGAAGCAAAGAATGAGTGGCCCAAATTAGTTTTGTTTTATATATATTTCAGAATATTACAGGAGTACACATGTTTAGGTTACATATATTGCCTTTGTCCCATGTGAGTCAGAGTTAGTTTTTTAATTAAACTTTTGTTTTGAGATAATTGTAGATTTATATACAATTACATGAAACAATAGGGAAAGATCTAATCTTGAAGACTATAGTATTATATAACAAGGATATTAACACTGATGCAGTTAAGATAATGTTTCCATTGCAACAAGAAGCTCTCATGTTGCTCTTTCATAGCCACACTTACTTTTCTCCCACTCCTGTCCTTACCTTAATCCCTGGCAAATACTAATCTGCCCCCTATTTCTATAATTGTCTTTTAAAGAATGTTACATAAACTGAGTCATATGGTATATAACTTTTGGGACTGGCTTTTTTTTTTTTCACTCAACATAATTTTCTAGATTCATCCAGGTTGTTGCCTGCATTAATAGTTTGTTTCTTCTTATTGCTGAATAGTATTCCATGGTATGAATGTAACACTGTTTAATCTTTCACCTGTTAAAGGGATTCTGGGTTATTTATGGTTTCTAGCTATCACAAATAAAGCTGCTATGGGCATTTATGTACAAGATTTTGTGTCAACTTAAGTCTTCATTTTTTTTGGCAGGGGGAGGGGGGGTTAAATGCCCAATTGCTGGATTATATGGCATTCACATATTTAGTTTCTTAAAAAACAGCTAAACTGTTTCCAGAGTGGCTATACTATCTTATAGTCCAATTAGCAATGTATGAGTACAGTATTTCTGCATCCTCGCCAGCATTTGGTGTTGTCACAATTTTTAATTTTTGTCAGTCTTATTATGTGTAGCGATATCTCATTGTGGTTTTAATTTTCATTTCCCTGATGGCTAATGATGTTAAACAACTTTTCATGAATTAATTTTAATCTGCATATCATTTTCAGTGAAACGTTTCTTCATGTCTTTTGCCCGTGTTATAGTTGGATTTTTTTTTTTTTTTTTTTTTTTTTTTTTTTTTTTGCTGAGCTTTGGGATTTCTTTATATAGTCTAGATACTAGTCCTTAGTCAGATATGTATGTTGCTGATATTTCTTCCTGATTTGTAGCTTGTCTTTTTATCCTATTATTTGAATTGAGTAGAAGTTTTTAATTTTCATGAAGTCAAATTTATTGACATTTCCTTTTATAGATCATGCTTTTGATATCAAGTTTAGGATTATTTTTGCCTAGTCTTAGATTCTGAAGTTTTGTATTATATTTTTTGCTAGAAGTTTTATGGTTTTATGTTTTATATTTAAGTCAGTGATTCATTTTTAGATTTTTTTTGTATGTGTGAGGTTTAGGTTGAATTTCATTTCTTTGGTCATGAATGTCAAAATGCTCTACCACTATTTGTTGAAAAATCTATCTTTCCTCCATTTAATTGCCATTGCATCTTTGTCAAAAATCAGTTATGTATATTTGTATGGATTTATTTCTAGAATTTCTATTCTGTTCCATTGATCTATATGTATCTCTCTGCCAGTATTTCACTGTCTCAATTATTATAGCTATATATTAATAGTAATTCTTCAAATCAGGTAGATTGATTCTTACCACTTTGTTCCTCTTTTCCAATATTGCTTTAGTTATTCTAGATCATTTGCCTTTTTGTAAAATTGTATTAAATAGAATGATCTTGTCCATTTATTTAGATGCTCTTTGACTTCCTTCATCAGTTACTGTTGTAAAATGATAACAGGAGGTGGGTTTGTTTTTTTTCTTTGTTAGACTGGCTTTATCGGACATCTCAGAATATGTTATGGCAGATGTGAAGGAGTCTGTCTGCTCAGTACTTTTCCAGTTCTGTAAAACAACTCTTTTAAAAAAAACAAGTTAAGCCACAAGTGATTAAGAAAACAAAGGGGCAGTTGTGTGAAGTGATTTTTCCCTTTTTTAAATGCCAGATGGCTTACTAACGATGCTATTCTTTCACTGAGTACTTTACATTTTGAGCAATCATAAACAGTATTGTATTTTTAATTTCAGTGTCCACATTTTCATTGGTAGTATATAGAAATACAATTGTGTTTTGCTTATCTTGTATCCTGCAGTCTTGCTGAACTCATTAGTTCTAGGCATTTTTTTTTAGTAGATGTAGATTCCTTCCAATTTTTCTACATAGACAATCATGTCTTCTATAAATATGGACAGTTGTATTTCTTCCTTTGTGATCTGTATGCCATCTATTTACTTTTCTTGCCTTATTGCACTGGGTAGAACTTCCAGCACTATGTTGAATAAATGTGGTGAGAATATATATCTTTGGCTTGTTCCCAGCCTTAGGAACAAAACGTTCAGTCTTTCACCATAAATTATAATGTTACCTTTAGGTATTTTGTAGATGCTGTTTATTAAACTGAGGAAGTTTGCATCTATTCTATATTTCTGAGAATTTTTTATTAGTATGAATATGTGTTGGATTTTGTCAAATACTTTTTATGTCAATTGATGTAATTATGTGACTTTTCTTCTTCAACTTACTAATGTGGTAGATAACATTGTTAGATTAGATTTCAGAATAGTTATAAAAGTTATTAGACTTATCACAAGACTGACTGCTGTGTAAGTCACTTCTTCCTAAGACCATTGGATGAATCTAACTTCCCAGAAGGGGCCCTTAAGCTCATAAAATGCTATCAGAAAATTACTCACACATTTTGTTCATAATGATAGATAATTTCCAGAAGGGGCTGTTAGTCACGTGGCATGGTAAATTTCTGCTCAAGATCACATTCATATTTTAAATATTTTTTTTTCTTATTTATAAGAAGATTAGTAATGGTAGTGGTTACAATAGCTAAATTTTATTGGACATTAACTATGTGGTAGGCACATTAGTAATGAGTTTCCATGCATTATTTCACTGATTATGTACCAGAAACACTTCTAAGTGTTTTATTTAATTGATTAAATCCTTACCACAAGCTACAGGTATGAACCATTGTTATCCCTGTTTTATAGATGAGGAAAACTAAAATCTAAAGGAATAATTTTGTTGCTTAAGGTCTCCCAGGTAGTTAGTGGAGAATTTATGATGCAAACTCAGGCAGTATAATTTCAGGGATTGGGTTCCAAACTACTTGGCTGTGTAGTGACCTAAGTCAACATGGACTACCAGTATCGAGATGCAAAAATAAAGGGGTAAAAAATGCCAGGAGCCTACAGATACACACCAGAATCTAATTAGTGAATTAGGAATTGGAGAGAAGGGCAGATTCAAGTAGTGGGGTCAATTACCCAGGCCACTCTAACCTGAATGGGGCTGATTTGAACATCAAAGTTAGTGGGATGATCATGAATCAAAAGCCAACAGGGGCAAACCAGATGTCAGGGTGGTAATATCATTATTACCTATAGTCTGCAGTTATTCTAATTGGTGCTTATATTTTGAATACACGCTCCCTTTAAAATCTCTGCTCCCAACAACCTGCCCAATGTAAAGGTAAGTTTCTGTATTTGTTAGCAATGGGATAGAGAAGCAAGATAGGTGGAATAGATAAAATGTACAAAGCAATAGGAAAGAAAGGAATAATGAACAAGGGTTTCTTCTATTACCATTATTTGAGTCCTACCCCCTCAGTGTTCTACCATTTTACTATTTCTATTTTGTTATATAAATCACTTGCTTCCAGTCCCAGATTCCCCAAGAGGATTTCTCCTTCACTCACCTCTATCGCAAAGGCATCTTTAAGAGAGTAAGTGCCTTTCATCAGTGGTTAGAGCGTACTTGAAACATGTCAAGGACCAGAGAAAGACAAGTGATACACAGAAAGAACAAGAGGATGACTGAAAAGCACCTAACCCATTGGGAACACAGCTGAAAAAAAGATAATAAGGGGGAAAAGAGCCTTTGTAAAAACAAATTAGGTTAAAATAAGAGCTTGCAGGATAGCCTCCACGTGAGAAATGTATTCGTTTTAGGACTTGGATTTTATATTATCTATTTACTTTTTAAATGTGCATTGATGTTTGCATGTATAGTTTTATAAGAAACTGCCAACATTTTCCACAGTGGCTATACCATTTAAAATCTCAATGGCAATAGATTAGTGATCTAGTTTCTGTGCATCTTACCCAGCATATGCTGTTATTACTGTTTGTTATTTTTGCCATTTTGATAGTTGTGTAGTAAAATATCATTGTGGTTTTAACTTGCATCTCTCTGGTAATTAATGATATGGAACATTTTTTATGTGCTTTTTATCTGTATATCCTTTTCAGTGAAATGTCTATTCGTGTCTTTTGCCCATGTTAAACTTGAGTCATATGGATTTTTTACTATTGAACTTTGAGAGTTCTTTATACATTCTAGATACTAGTCCTTCATTGGACATATAGGTTGCAAATATTTTCTTCCCACCTGTAATTTGTCTTTTTTTCCTCTTAATAGTCTTTCTCAGAGCAAAAGTTTTTAATTTTGATGCAGTTTAGCTTATCAGATTTTCCTTTTCTGGACTGTGCTTTTGTGGATTGTCATGGTTAAGAAATATTTGCTTATCCCCAGAGACTGAAGATCTCCTTTTACTTTTTTCTCTTAAAAATTATAATTTTAGTTTTCCATTTAAGTTCATAATCAATTTTGAGATATTTTCTGTATAATGTGTGAGGTTTAGATCAAGTTTCATTTTTATGCCTTAGTGTCCAAGTGCTCTAGCACTATTTGTTGAAAAGGCTGCCCTTACTCTATTGAATTGTTTTTGTATCTTTGTCAAAAATCTCTTGGGCATATTTGTATGGGTCATTTCTGGCTCTTCTGTTCTATTCCATTGATCTATGTGTCTGTCCCTGTACTGATACAACATTGTTTTGATTCTTTAGCTATATAGTAAGCCTTCATATCAGACAGAGTATTTCCTCTCACTTTATTCTTCTTTGCCAAGGTTATTTTAGGGCCTGTACTTCCCATATAAATTTTAGAATAAAATTTATTTATTTATTTATAAATTTTAGAATAAACTTATCTATTTCTAAAATAATCTTGTTAGGATTTTGATAGGATTGCTTAACCCACCCTAAATCAACTTGAGGAAAACTGAAAATTTTACTATATTGAGTTTTCCAATCCATGAACACAGTATGTCTCTCCATTTATTTAGGTCTTTGGTTTCTTTCATCAGCATGTTGTAGTTTTCAGTATTCAAATCTTATACATGTTGTTAAGTGTACATCTTAGTATTTCATTTTCATTGGTGTAATTGTAAATGGCATTGTGTTTTTAATTTTAGTTTCCATGTATTCATTGTTTGTATATAAAAATGTGATTGATTCTTCTGTGTTAATCTTGTATCTTGCAACCTTGCTAATATCTTTTTACTTTTATTCCTCTCATAATTCTAGCAGCTTCTGAATCTGATTTCTAGGCTTGCATATAATTAGGAGGGAGAGAGATTACTTCAGGAAGATGCACTTACAGCAGTGCTAAATGAAAGATGACATGGAAGGAGAGGATACAGTTTTATTAGGTGCATGTAAAAACTCCAAAGCATGGGGCTTTGGGGTTCTTTGGCAAAGGAACATACAAATTATAGTCCCCGCAAACATCCTTGTATAATTGAGGTTCTTATACGAGGTTATTAAGGTTGACCTTCTATAAGAGTCATTTACGACCTAAGAGGTCAAAAAATTAGGTTCTTAATAGACCTAAGAAAAAATATTGAAACTATACAAAAGTATTTTACCTTAAAAAGGGAGCATATAAAATAATTTTAGAAAGATACCTATACAAAATCAAGTTTGAATCAAATTTTTGGTCCTTGCATCTTGGTTAATCATCCTGAATATCTAATTTCTCAAACATACAGTATGCTTAGATTTTAGAGTGTATGTTCACAAATGCACATGTGCATATACACGCAAGCACACATACACTTCCATGCTGCAGTGAGTGAATTGATTTGTATTAATTTCAACATGAAGGACTTAGAGACCAACAGTTGTAGGACTCTTTATTTTTAAACTAGCCAGTACCGAGTGCCAGTGGTAATGATAAACCTCTCTCACCAGTTGAATCAGAAGCCTTATCTCTATGTGTTAGAAGATATATACTGGGGAAACAGCTGAGTCCATGGGGAAAGAGCTGACTAAACATGGGCCAGCAACATAGGCGGGGCATCAGGGAGGATGGTTATATGTTGCAATATTTATAAGGGACTGGGCCTTTTAGAATATTTTCCATAAATACAGGTCATGGTTTTAAATTGCCTACACATCTTTCTGCTGAAATGATTTAAATGTTGTTTGCACAGGGTTAATATTGGCAATTCCCTGTGCATATTCTGAATGTCTTTTTATTGACTAGTGCTCTTCTCCTATCCAACAGAGTGCTTTTTCTCTGCTCCTTTGTTAGCTCTCCCTTTCCCTGGCCTCTAAAAGTTGGGGTTTCCCAGGGCTTAACTGTGACCTGCCTTCTCTTCTACAATCATTACATAGGTGATCTCATTACATTTTGTGGCTTTTATATCATTTCCATGCTGATGATTTCCAAATTTATATCTCTCTAGTACTCTGGACACCTATAGCCAATTGGTTTCTTGACATCTCTTGGATGTCCAGTAGGTATCACAAACATATTAATAATATGCTCAAAACGTAATTTACTTTATTCTAACCCCTAGTCCTCTCCTTGGACCTGTTCAAACCTATCTGTTCATTGTAAAGGTTTTATGGCACTACCACTCACCCAAATGCTTAATAGTAAAACTCAAGAATCATCCTTGATTTATCTTTTTCTCTCACAACTTGCATTCAATTCATCACCAAATGCTTTCAACTTTGCATCCAAAGGTATATCCACATATGTCTACTTTTCTCAATCTCTCCTGTTACCATTCTAGTTCAAGTTACCATCATTGCTCACCTGAACCACTATAATAATCTCCTTAGTGCTTTTCCCAGTTCCTCTCATGCCTTCCTCCACAACCAGCTCCAGCGCTAATCTTTTGCAAATGTTAATAAATCCATGCTTAAACTAATTTAGTGACTGCATATATCACCCTTCTGATCTCAACTGGAGTAACTCTACATCTCTTTCACTGGCTCACTGAGTTCCAGCTGCATTGTTTTTGTCTCCATACCATCTCATCCCAAATATCACCTTTTTGAGGGTTTTCCCTGACCCCCACCCTATCTAAAATAGTTGCTTTGGCCGGGCGCTGTGGCTCACGCCTGTAATCCTAGCTCTTGGGAGGCCGAGGCGGGCGGATTGCTCAAGGTTAGGAGTTCAAAACCAGCCTGAGCAAGAGCGAGACCCCGTCTCTACTATAAATAGAAAGAAATTAATTGGCCAACTGATATATATATAAAAAAATTAGCCGGGCATGGTGGCGCATGCCTGTAGTCCCAGCTACTCGGGAGGCTGAGGCAGAAGGATCACTCAAGCCCAGGAGTTTGAGGTTGCTGTGAGCTAGGCTGACGCCACGGCACTCACTCTAGCCTGGACAACAAAGTGAGACTCTGTCTCAAAAAAAAAAAAAATAAAAAAAAATAAAAAAAAATAAAATAGTTGCTTTACCACTACTCTGGTCATTCTATCCCATTACCCTGTTTTATTTTCTTTTTGTACTTATGACTATCTGAAAGTACTTGACTGTGCTTTAGGCTGAAAAATTTGTTTAAAAATGGATGTGATAAATTAATGGATGACAGACTTAACCATGTATTTTTAAGTGTGGAGCTTTCCTTGGTACCTCAATTTTACTACTTGGAGAGTCCATCTATACCCATGGTCAACCATATCTAGATAGATTGCAGTAATGGCTTATGATATCATCATTTTTTTTTACTAGTGGCATTATTTTTTTTCCAAATAAAATTTTCTGTGAAGCCCTAATAGATGTAAGAGATAAAAATGAAATTGCTCTGGTAAGGGGGGCGAATAAGGTGGAATATCGAGCTTTCCCAGTGAGTCTTGCCCCTTAAAACTTCCCTAGCGGCCTCTGAGACGCACCACGGAATCTTGGGGCTCTAAAACATAGCTTGATCTGTTGGATGCAAGATTTAATAGAATAGAATGCAGACAATACTGGGCCCTACTCCTCTAGCACGTGCTCATTCTAAGTAAATATAAATATATATCTCAATAGTAAGGGACACCAGAGATTCATATAAGTTGACCCTATTGAGTTGCATGGCCTCAGAATATATCCCATTTAGACAGATATTAGACCAGGACATTGTTCAGTTTGCTAAGAATAGGGATTTGTGGCATTGAGGCCAATGGTTAAATCAAAGTATCTATTGCAAAGACAGGGGAAATTACCCTTGATATTATTGGATAGGTGATGCTATGATTTCAACCGGCTATTTAGCTGAAGGGAGTTCTGTGGAGAAGGTTGTCAAATAATTACTTGTATAAAGAAGATGTTTATGTTCCTCTGAGTCTTAATAAATCATTGGTGCTTAAACAGATGATGACTTCCTCAGTGTTGGGAAATAGGACCTACTGCGAGTAGCCAATTCAGGAGACATGTTTGATCTGAAAGGCCTCACCATCATTAATTAAACTTAGATATTTTTCTGCCTGCAGAATCATGTCTATATAATAGTGGTAGTTCTGAGGCCAAGTTCTCAGATTGGTTGCATTTTACCTGTATTCTTTTAGTCATTGAAAGTAGTTCAAAAAAAGAAGATCCCTGAGTTCTTCATTAGGATTGTTTCCAGGAACTAAGATGATATTCAATAGAAAGGGCCATTTGGAGAGACTGAAGAATATAGCTATCATCTACCTATGGCCTCAATTAACCTGGCACCCTAATCAAGGGAGAAAGTCAGCTTTGATTATCTGTCTTTCTGGATAAGGGAACCCATTAAGCTGCTTAAAAACAGGTCATGCTATCAGAAATGCTCAGTGTATATGTGAAGACACAACCACAAGTACTCCTATTTTCAGGCCAGAAACTAACTTAAGGGACTTCATTCAACTAGGTTTGAAATTGCTTGGGAAGAAGGGCTGTTTTTTTTAGCCTTTTTCAAGAACCTTCCAGGTGTATGCAGCCAAGCCCTAACATGATATTACACCTGAAAGAGCACTGTACTGTGTTCTGTCTAGGCCTTAAAACTTTTTGTTATATCTTCATAGAACACACTTCTAGGGTTTTTAGTGATGGCAACATAACCCTTCAGATTGGCATGACAATTAACTCTCTACAAACAGGATTAAGTTAGAAACAGGATCAGCCTCTTTATCAAAATGCACCTGAAAAAAAAAAAAAAAGGTTCAGTGTAACTGTGTCCCTTTTCTCCACCCACTCCTATTGCCATACACACAATGCCCAGGAGTGGTACCACAGTGTGACCAGGCAGTGTGGCTGTCTTGTAAATGTCCTAGACAGCTTGGAAATAGAGCTCCTGGTGTCTTCAGAGAGGTAGGTCACAAATGACCTTGAATATCTAGCCCTTTTATATCTCCGTTTCTGAAGCAAGTTTTTAACAACATGTTCTTACGCCTTCTGATTTCATTCTCACCTCTTGTTTTTTTTTTAATTTTTCTATGTCACTTCCATTTTTTTAAATAATAGCTTTATTGAAATATAATTCATATACCATAAAGTGCACCCTTTAAAACCGTACAACTCAGTAGTTTTTATTCTATTCACAGACTTGTGTGATTCTGATCATTATCTAATTCCAGAACATTTTCATCATCCCCAAAAGCAACCCCACACCTGTTAGCAGTCACTCCCCGTTTCTCCCTCCCCACGGCTACTTCTGACTCTATAGATTTGTTTGTCCTGGAAATTCTCCTCTTTTTATTTGCATTCTTTTCCCAAAGATGTTTTCCTAGACATTAGGATAATTTTTAGTTTTGTTTCAAAGCTAGCTTAGAATATCTGGATTCTTGGAATTTGCCTTTACTGTAGAAACAACCCAACCACAATCATTTCATGCTCTATATTTTTTTCACTTTGCTCTCCTGAACCCTTCTTCCTTGTCTTACCCAAGAGCCATATGAGAGTATAGTGGTTAAGAATTTAATGTTTAGAGTCAGACAGACCTGTGTTATAATCTCAACTCTGTCACTTATGAAGACTATGACCATGGGGCAAGCTATTTACCTTTGCAGCTTCCTCATGTATAAAATGGGAATAGTAATAGTACCTACTTCTTAGAGTTGTTGTTAAGATTAAGTAACTGAATAAATGAGAAAACACATGGCACAGTGCCTGGCATATACTAGGTGCTTATGTAATGATAGCTTTTCTTATGTCTAAATTACTGAATATGACATAACCTGGATTATGTGACTACATGCAGACATGGCAGGTTCTGTATGACTTAGTTCAGCAATAACAAGAACATTGAAGATATTGACATACAGAGCTAATATTTGAGTTTCTTGTACATTGCTACATTTTCACTATATCATCAAAAATTCAGGTTGATTACTTTCCTGAAAATCAGAAATCCCTGAATCTTGTCATCTCAGATTTAAGCTGAGCCCTCCTAAGCCTATGGGGACTCCACAAAAAGAACAACACAAATCAGATAATCTAGTAAGTTGATTTGCATTCCTTAAAGTCCCAACTGAAATTTTCAGATAGTTTTCAAAGCATCCCATCCAACAAAGAAAAGAGGCTCTTGGTAGCAGACTTTAGATTTTTGTGATCCTATGAGAACTTAAGAAAAAAGATTTGCTTTTTAGCTTGGATTTCACAGAGTTCTAGAGAACATCAAGTTTTCCCCAAAGGAGAGTTATTTTTTTTTTTTTCTGGAGAACTGTTTCCACTCTATCATGGGCTATGTGTTCACTTTTCACCATTAGAATCCAGTAATAGGAATGGCAAGAACAGAAGGGAGCTATTCCTTCAAAACAGTTGGTTTATGTGTTCTAAAACTCTCTGTAAAAAAGAATAGTAAGGCACTGGAGCTGAGACTTCACCCTCTTCAGAAAATGATACCACATGGAATGCTGAATACATCTCTCTCTGCATGAGATGATATTAGTGGCCTAGAAATAGAACTTAGTAAAATGAAGCTCACAGTCATAAATAGACAACTGAAGGCTTGGAAGTGCAAGGAGGGGATTTAATCAGGAAAATGTTCATTTAATTTTAACGTTTTTTTCATAGCAGAGCCACTGAAGAGCTTAGAAAGAGGACTAATTAAAACAGAAGGGTGGAGGGTAAAATAGATGATTCTTATACCAAGGCTGCTGAAATGAAGATGAGTGCATTGACATATCTGCTTCTGAAGAAAGTTGTGGGTCTGCTTGTGTGAACCACAATTTGGGGCTGCCCTATGTGGTAGGATGCTTTGTTAGAATGTGTAAACCAGTTGGAATAGTGCATCCTAGAATTGGGCCATGGGGATGGCAGAGTAAGATGGCATTTAATAGACTGTCCTAGGAACTCTACCTGTTGTTGCTTTGGTTGCTTTGACACACACACGGAGCTGAGTTTGTTGGGAACTTCACAAATGACTGAAGCAAGGTGTTGGCCAAAATTTGATGCTGGCAGCCCACAGTGATTCAACAGTGCAAAGTAGTAGTTAAGAACACAAGCCGTGAAGTTAGATCTTACCTGGGTTTTAGTTCCTCCCTCCTCCTTGCTTCCCTCTCTCCCACAAGTGTTTATTGAATACTAGTTGTATACAGGTACTATGCACTGGAGATAGAATGTGGAACAATAAAAGATATGGTTCCTGCCCCTTTGGGGTTTATAGTCTGACTGGGGAGTGAACGAAGAACTAAAATAAATACAAATTGTGGAAATTGCTATGGAAGAAACAAACATGGTTTGGTGATAGAGGCGAATGGGGACTATGTAATTAGATGGCGTGCTAATCTTTACTACTTACTCACTGTGCACATGTACCCTCCCTTATTATAAAGTTATCTTACTTGTAAAGTAGGGATAACAACAGTACCTTCTTTATAGAGTTTCTGTGAAAATGAAAAGAGGTGATAAAAAAGCAGCAGTTAGGTCAGTACTTGGTATTTAGTGCAAGCGTTGCTACTGCTATAATGAACAAGGCCTAGTGGAACTAAAAAATCTTCTCTTTTCCAGACTAAACATCTTGCCTTCCTTCAGCCATTCTTCTCCCAAAATGCTTTCCTGATCTGTCACTGTTTTGGTTGTCTTCCTACCAGATGCTGAGGCTGAGATTTGACTACTGTCTTTACAATTGTATAAGCTAGAGCTAGAAGAGGGCCCATTCTAAGTTCTGAGAGAGGGTTGCTAGTGGCAAAGTTGAAGTGCAAACATATTGACAAGGCAGGCCTGAGGCAAAATATCTAAGAAGACAGTCACATTCAGTATTTTCCTGGTCACCTTTCAGTGTCGCTCACTTGATCAGTGGATGTTTCCCTTTCCAAGTTCAACCAAGACTGTCTTTCCCTACTGAAACCTATTCCCACAGTAGCTGCTATATTTAATTATAGTGATGGATACATAAGCAAGTTGATTTACAATGGGGATTGAATAGGGTGTTACCTTACCCCACCCTGTAATCTTGGTTTAGATGCCAAATAAACCTGAGGGGATATATTTGCATGCTATGTGAGTAGCAATATTTGTTCTCTTCAATATGTTTGTCCTATGGGAAGACTTGATAAACTCATTTTTATGTTTTTATTTCAAATTGAGAGGAATAGCCTGTAAAATAGATAACAAAAATCAATCGTAGCAATGGGGGACAACTAACTGGGCAGCTGTTTTGGGAAAGAAAAAAAAATATCTGGGAGTGTATAATGGATCAAAAGTTTACTGTGTATTAAATTTTTAAAAATCACATGATGCTGTTGGCTCTTCATGCATTAGTTTCTTCTTTGATAAAATAAAGCTAATATTATTTACTTCATAGGATTATATGGGAAGGATTAAATGAGTTAATAAATGGGTGGTGCTTGGAGCAATGCTTTGCATATTGTAAGCCTTTTGAAAGTGTCATTGTCTTACTATGAGATTAAGCATGGGTTTATTAAAATCCCTGATCCAGATCAAGGGAAGGGACAAGGTCTGCTATACCTGCTATACCTGCTGGCCAAAGACTTGGACCTAGTTCTTGGTGCCATACAGACAAGTTCTGTTTGTACAGTTGAGTATTTTTTTTTTTTTAACTATTGACTAATCCCTAGACTATTCGGATTTCAACATTTTAAAAATTGTGGTAAAATGTTTATAATATAACATTTACCATTTTAACCATTTTTAAGCATCCAGTTCAGTGATATTAGGTGTATTCAAATTATTGTACAACCATCACCACCATTTATCTCTGGAAGTTTTCCATCTTCCCAAACTGAAACTCTGTACCTGTTAAACAATAACTCTCATGACCTTCCTCCTGAGGCCCTGGCAGCCACCATTTTACTGTCTTTTTTTTTTAACCACTTTACTGTGGTATAATTCATATACAAAAAGCTGTATTTATTTAATGTATACAACTTGATGAGTTTGAGGATAAGTATATACCTGTGAAATCATCAGTACAATCTATGCCATAAACGTATCCACTGCCTCAAAAGTTTCCTCTTGCCTTCTTTTTTATTTACTTAGTTTTATTTTGAGATAAGAACAATTAATGTAAGATATACCCTCTTAGAAAATTATTAAATATACAATATAGTATTGTTAACTATAGGTACTATAGTTATATTAGGCCTCTAGGGCGTATTCATCTTGCATAATTGAAACTTTGTATTCCTTGACTAATACCTCTCCATTTCCCCTTTACTGCAACCTCTAGCAACCACCATTCTACTCTCTTCCATGAGTTTGACTATTTTAGATTCCTCATATAAGTGGTATCATACAGTATTTGTTCTTTTTTGTCTGGATTATTTTACTTAGCATGACATCCTGCAGTTCATCCATGTTGTTTTCCCAAATGACAGATTTCCTTTTCTTTTTTTTAAGTTGAATGGTATCTAATTGTATGTATATACCACAATTTCTTTATCCATTAATTTGCTGGTAGACATTTAGATTGCATCCATGTCTTGGCTATTGTAAATAATGTTTCAATGAATATGGGCAAGCAGATCTTTGAGATACTGATTTCCATTTCTTTGGATATATAGGCAGAAGTGGAATTGCTGGATCATATGGTAGTTCTATTTTTAATTTCTTGAGAAATCTCAATACTTTTGTCTATAGTGGTTGCATCAATTTATATTCCCACCAACAGTATACAAGGGTTCCCTTTCTTCTACATCCTTTCCAATATTTGTTGTCTTTTGGTGTTTTGGAAATAGCCATTCTAACAGATGTGAAGTGATATCTAATTATAGTTTTGATTTGTATTTCCCTGGCTATTAGTGATGTTGAGCACCTTTTCATATACCTGTTGGCTATTTGTGTATCTTCATTTGAGAAATGTCTATTCAGTTTCTTTGACAATTTTTTCATAGGACTATTATGTTTATTTGCTATTGAGTTATAGGAGTTCCTTATATATTTTGGATATTGACCCTTTATCATGAATTTGATGTAATACCAGTCCTTTGGGGTCTGACTTATTTCACTTAATGGAATGTCTTCAAGGGTCATCCATGTTGTAGCATGTGTCAGAATTTGGTTCATTTTTAAGGCTGAACAATATTTCACTGTATGAATATATTACATTTTGCTTATCCATTCATCTCTCAGTACACATTTCGCTTGTTTCCACCTTTTCGCTGTTGTGACTAATGCTGCTATGAACATGGGTGTAAAAATAATTGTCTGAGTCCTTACTTTCAATTTTTTGGGGTGTACCTCCAGAAGTGGAATTGCTGGATCATATGATAATTCTATACTTAATTTTTTGAGAAACTGCCAAACTGTTTTCCACAGTGGCTTCACCATTTTACATTCCTACCAGCAATGCACAAGGGTTCCAATTTATCATCACTGAGTAATTTTAAAGGCTTTCAAATTAGTTGCCAACATATAAAAATCAAGAGATTGCCTATCGTATCTGACAACACTGTTTTCCTTTATGTGAAGGGCTGGGGAGAGGGAATGTCATTTGCTTTAATGTCAGATTGTAGGTCCAGGCAGCAGCACCAAGACCAGGAGTGATGGTTCCAGGGAGGTCAGTCCAGATTCAATTTGAAACACCTGCAGCGCAGTGTGCTGCCTTGCAAAGTAGAGAGTTCCAAATCATCTCTTAGAGCTTTATCTGTCAGGGACACTGCAGAGAAGATTGGTGAGCTAAGCAAAAGTTTGAAATAGAAGGCCCCTTTGGCCTCCCCCAAGTCAAATATTCCTCCATATTAAACATTTAACTCTACAATTAAATAGCAAGAGTGGTTTCCATAAATGCTTTAGAACATCATTAATTTATAATTGCCATATCTCTAACCATAAGATACTTGTATTTTAATAATTGCCATAACCTTATACCACCAGTAATGAATCTATCTCTAAAGAAAGAATTTTTAGGGTTTGTTATCTGGGCACTGAAGGAATATTTTTGCCTGCCCTAGCCCATTGCCTATTTTGTCTATGAATTCTGGTTGCAGAAACTTATATAAAAGCTACTTTAAAATTCTGGGTTAAATTTGCAGTCCTTCCCCTACTTTCTTTGCCTTCCCATGAAGAGCTTTCCTATAATGATGGATATTCACCCTAATTTTAATGGACTTATAAAAATGGGAGTATGATTGGCCTAGAGGGACCTGGGATAGAATTTTCTCTTCCAGCATGTTTATTTTAGTACAGAGGGGGTAAGAAGTTCTCTCCTGCATTTGCAGGATGAGGAGTTGGCTCATTTCCTTCAACGATAGTGGAACAGCCCATTAACATCTATCCATTAATTGAGGTCATCTTGTTGCTTATTCCAAAGTCTTTGGCCTCTACATACTTAATGAGAAGTTTAATCCAACAGTCCTTCACCAGCTGTGTGAAGAGTTAATGATCCAATTTTGACAACAGGGATCCTCTGGAACGTTATGAGCCTTGAAATCAATAGCTCTTGTTAATTAACCATTAGAAAAATCAACATTTTTTGGCCAGAGTTTGGCACTGGTTGATGCCACCATAGGTGAAAAGAGATTAGAGAATGAGTGGGGAGAATAGATACAAATTTCTCATTGCTTCTGATTGTAGGGAAGTTGGACAATGTGGGCACAAATGCTGCAGAGCCTTCCTGTCCTCCTGCTCCCTTACAGGGGTCTGAAATAGTGGCATAGGCAGAGTTCTGAGTGTTCTTAGAAAGAGCCACAAGGATGCCCTAAATCAATGGAGCATATGAAGATAGGTGGTAGAGACCAGAAGAGGCATAAAACTTTATGAACCCAAAGAGGACTCTGCCTTTTCTATTGTAAGTGGCTTGATGTCAATGACAGTAGCAATTCTTTTTCATTTCTAATTTACAATAGGCAGTAGAATTCACTTTTAAGATCATGAACACCAGAAACCACTCAAATTCCAATGTCAGCTCTCCCAATTAAAATACTATCTGTATGCTGTCACACAATTCCTTGACCTCTTTGGATTTTAATTTACTTATTTTTTAGTGAGGGAAGTCATAACAACAAGCTACATGAAATTGTTGTGAGTATTAAATGTGATGATGTACATAATAAACAACCAAATGTTGGCTAAGGAGAGAAGAATATACCAATAATATTTTCTGACAATAGTATATGTACAATAAATGTCTAGCTGCTATGTTTAACACAGAGTTCACCTTAAAGGAGCGTAGGTATGATTCAAATTGTTCTGTGGGCCCTTTGAATGAAATATTTTCCTCATTCTCTATCATAGTGTCTGAAATTTCATTATGATTTCATTCCCTTGTCTTTAGGAGACTTTCTAGTCTTTAGGAATGCCTTACAAAAATGGAAATCAAAAAGAAAAAAAAGAACCGCTGGGAAAAGGAATACTTTAAGCCATTACCAGACAATTAATCAATTAAACAACATATCTTATTGAGAGTTAATTGACAGCCAACTAGAACTAGCCCTTTGGACACAACATCTAGGCTAATGTAGGAAAGGAGCAAGGAAAACTAAAAGGAAAATAGAGGATGCTAAAATCAAAAACTATCAATGGCACAATATTTCCTAGTAGCTCATCAAGAATTCAGGATACTTAGCAAAGGTGGTGTCTTTGACAGGGACCAAAATGAACAACAAACTGTATATAGGCAAGGGAAATAAGCTCTGGTTCTGTGTTATCTCTTCCTTGGTTGAGATGAACTAATCTCTGTCTTGGTTTTCCTGTCTCTGTGATGGTCGTCTCCATTGGGCTTTCTACCAAGCTGCCAGCTAGTCAGGCCATGTATTGTTATCTGGTACCAAAGTCAGGACTCAGTTCACAATCAGGCTCTCTGAGGGGCTATACCCTTAGACTCTCTCTTTGGGAATACTGTTGTCCTTTGTTTCCCAGTCTTCCATTGTCTGCCTACTGGCAACTGATATTCCCATTGCCTCCACACCTGATTTCAGTATCCCTCAGTCAAAAACAAAGTAGTTTAAGCCATGTAAGCACTCTTTCTTTTTTTAATTTCAAAATATTATGGAGATACAAATGGTTTTGGTGACATGTATCAATTTGTTATGCTTGAGTCAGGGTTGTAAGTGTGTGCCCATCACCCAGATAGCATTCGTTGTGCCTGTTAGATGGATGGACAATAACTCAACATCCTTTTCTGACTGGCTGCTGCTCCCTTACCATACTCTCACACACAACTCTGTGTAGTATGATCACTGCTTTCTAGTTCTTGGCTTTTATTGTGACTCTGGACTGTGGTTTCTCAATAGTCCATGAGACTATTGATTTCTGATTAGGTATTTTACCTGCAATTTAAGTAGTTATAACCATGTAGACAATGCTGCTTGCCTTTCACCTATAGTATGGATAAATGAGCACCTAGAAATTGCCATAGTCATGGTTGACTGAATGACTGTATCTGAAATTTATGTTACTTCTTTGTTTTGTTTTGTTTTCTAGGATTACCTCTTTCTTGAGATTATGGAATACTTTCTGTAGGATAGTTGCCAGGTCTTCTTTGTAGGTCTGGTATAATTCAGCTCTGAATCCATCTGGTCTGGGTCATGTTTTTGTTGGGAGATTTTTTTTATTACTGCCTCAATTTCACTTCTCATTATTTATCTGTTCAAGATTTCTGTTTCTTCCTGATTCGGGCTCAGGAGATTATGTTTTTCCAGGAATTTATCCATTTCCTCTAGCTTTTCTAGTTTGTGTAGGTAGAGGTTTACACAGTATTCATATTTTGTGTTTCTGTGATATCAGTTGTAATATCTCCTTTTGCATTTCTGCTTGATGTTATTTGAGTCTTTTCTCTTATATTTCTGGTGATTCTGGCTAGTTTTCTATTGATTTTGTTTATCTTTTCAAAGAACCAACTTTTGTTGATCCTTTGTATTGTCTTCTTGGTTTCCATTGCATAGTTCTCCTCTGAGATTTGTTATTTCTTTCATTCTGCTGGCTCTGGGTTTGGTTTGATCTTTTTTCCTAATTCCTTGAGATGTGACATTAGGTTAATTTGTAATCTTAATTTGTAATCTTTCTGTCTTTTTGATGTAAGCATTTAAGGGTATGAAGTTTCTGACTAGCACTGCTTTTTTTTGTATCCCATAGATTGTGAAATCTTGTGTACCTTTTGTCATTCATTTTGAAGTATCATTTGATTTCCATCTTAATTTCATCATTAATCCATGGATTGTTGAGCAACAGGTTGTTTAATTTCCATGACTGTGTGGATTTAAGAGTTTCTCTTGTAATTGATTTCTACTTTTATTCCACTGTGGTCTGAGAAGGTACATGACATGATTTCAGTTTTTCTGATTTTGCTGAGATTTGTTTTGTTGCCTAAAATATGATCAATCTTGGAAATGTCCCATATACTAAAGAGAAAAATGTATATTCTGTAGTTTTGTGGTAGAGTGTTCTATAAATGTCTGTTAGGTTCATTTTTTTCTAGAGTCCCTTTTAAGTCCGGTGTTTCTTTGTTGATTTTCCACTTCATTGACCTGTACAGTTTTGTCAGTGGGATGTTGAAGTCCCTGGCATTTATGATGTTACTATCTATTTATTTACTTACATCTAGTAGAATTTGTTTTATGAATCTGGGATCTCCTGTGATAGGTCCATATATTTTGGATTGTTATGTCTTCTTGCTGAATTGCTCCCTTTATCATTATATAATTACTGTCTATTCTTTTTGTTTACCATTATTGATTTAAATTCAATTTTATCTGATATTAGAATGTCTACATCTATGCCTTTTTGATTTCCATTTGTGTGGAATATTTTTTTCTATCCCTTTACCTTGAGTTTGTGTAATTCCTTGAAATTTAGATGGATTTACATATATTTGGGTTGTGATTTTTCATAAATTCAGCCAGTCTATGTCTTTTATTTTTATTTAGGCATATTATGGGGGTATAGATTTTAAGGTTTCAATAAATGCCCATTTCCCCCTCTCCCCCCACAAGTCTGAGTCTCCATCATAACCATCCCCCAGATGGTGCACATCTCACTCATTATGTATGTATATGCCCACCCCCTCCCCCTTCCTACCTGCCCAATACCCTATTACTGTAGTACCTATGTGTCCACTTAGGTGCTACTCAGTTAATACCAGTTTGCTGGAGAATATATCTGGTGCTTGTTTTTCCATTCTTGGGATACTTCACTTAGTAGTATCTACTAAGTACTAAATACTTAGTAGTATTTCCAGCTCTAACCAGGAAAATATAAGATGTGCTATATCACCGTTGTTTCTTAGAGCTGAATAGTACTCCATGGTATACATATACCACATTTTATTAATCCATTCTTGGATTGATGGGCACTTGGGCTGTTTCCACAGCCTTGAAATTATGAATTGTGCTGCTATAAACATTCGAGTGCAGGTGTCTTTTTTGTAGAGTGTCATTGGATCATTTGGGTAGATGCCCACCAATGGGATTGCTGGATCAAATGGTAGATTCACTTGTATCGCTTTAAGGTATCCCCATATTGCTTTCCACAGAGGTTGAACTAGTTTGCAGTCCCACCAGCAGTGTAGGAGTGTTCCTCTCTCTCTGCAACCACGCCAGCATTTATTGTTTGGAGATTTTTTGATAAAGGCCATTCTCACTGGGGTTAAGTGATATCTCATTGTGGTTTTGATTTGCATTTCCCTGATGATTAGAGATGTTGAGCATTTTTTCATATGTTTGCTGGCCATTCTTCTGTCTTCTTTAGAAAAGTTTCTGTTCAAGTCCTTTGCCCACTGTTTAATGGGGTTATTTGATTTTTTCTTCCTAATTTTCGTGAGTTCTAAGTATATTCTAGTTATCAGTCCCTTATCGGATGCATAGATTGCAAAAATTTTCTCCCATTCTGTAGGTTGTCTGTTTACTTTCATGAGTCTTTCTTTGGCTGTGCAGAAGCTTTGTAGTTTGATCATGTCCCATTTATTTATTTTTGTTGCTGCTGTGATTGCCTTTGGGGACTTCTTCATAAACTCTTTGCCCAGGCCGATGTCTAGGAGAGTGTTTCCAACTTTTTCCTCTAGAGTTCTAATAGTTTCATACCTTAGGTTTAAGTCTGTTATCCAGCGTGAGTTGGTTTTTGTGAGAGGTGAAAGGTGTGGGTCCTGTTTTAGCCTTCTACAGGTGGCTATCCAGTTTTCCCAGCACCATTTATTGAAGAGGGATTCTTTTCCCCAGCGTATGTTTTTGTCTGCTTTGTCAAAGATTAGATGGCTATATGAGGATGGTTTTATATCAGGATTCTCACATCTGTTCCCCTGGTCAATATTCCTATTTTTGTGCCAATACCATATTGTTTTAATTGCTACAGCTTTGTAGTATAGTTTGATATCTGGCATATTAATGCCTCCCATTTTGTTTTTGTTGCCTAGAATTGCTCTTCATATTCGGGGTTTTCTTTGGTTCCATGCAAAGCGTAAAATTATTTTTTCTATATCTGTGAAGAATGCTGATGAGATTTTAATAGGTATTGCATTGAATCTGTAGATCAGTTTGGGTAGTATAGACATTTTGGTGATATTGAGTCTGCCGATCCACGAGCATGGTATAGATTTCTATCTGTTTACATCCTCTGCTATTTCCTTCCTCAGTGTTTCATAGTTCTCCCTGTAGAGGTCTTTTACCTCCTTGGTTAAGTATATTCCTAGGTACTTTAATTTCTTTGTTGCTATTGTGAAGGGAATTGAGTCTTTGATTTGGCTCTCAATTAGATTGTTGTTGGCGTATATTAATGCCTCTGATTTCTGTGTATTGATTTTGTATCCTGAGACTTTACTAAATTCATTGATCAGTTCCAGGAGTTTCTTGGTTGAATCCTTGGGGTTTTCTAGATACAATATCATATCATCAGCAAACAGTGAAAGTTTGATCTCTTCTGCCCCTATTTGGATGCCTTTGATTCCATTTTCCTGTCTGATTGCTGTAGCCAAGACTTCCAGCACTATGTTGAACAGAAGTGGAGATAGTGGGCAGGCTTGTCTGGTTCTAGTTCTAAGTGGGAATGATTTCAATTTTTCCCCATTCAGTATGATGTTGGCTATGGGTCTGTCTTATATGGCTTGTATCATTTTTAGGTATGTCCCTTCTATGCCTATTTTCTGAAGTGTTCGTATCATGAAAGGGTGTTGAATTTTGTCAAAAGCTTTTTCTGCATCTATTGAAAGAATCATGTGGTCTTTGTTTTTGCTTCTGTTTATGTGGTGAATTGCATTTATAGATTTACGTATGTTGAACCATCCCTGCATCCCTGGGATGAAGCCCACTTGGTCGTGGTGGATTATTTTTTTGATAAGTGTCTGGATTCGGTTAGCTAAGATTTTGTTGAAAATTTTTGCATCGATATTCATTAGGGACATTGGTCTGTAGTTTTCTTTTTTTGTTGGATTCTTTCCTGGTTTTGGTATCAGAGTAATATTCGCTTCATAAAAGGTGTCGGGGAGGTTTCCGTTCTTCTCGATGTTGTGGAATAGTTTCTGCAAGATAGGTACAAGTTCTTCTTTGTAAGTATGGTAAAATTCAGGTGTGAAGCCATCTGGACCGAGACTTTTCTTTTTAGGGAGATTTTTAATTCCTGTTTCTATTTCAGCTGTTGAGATTGGTCTGTTCAGGGAATCTATTTCTTCCTGGTTGAGCCTAGGGAGGCTGTGTGTTTCTAGAAATTTGTCCATTTCCTCCACATTTTCCAGTTTGTGTGCATAAAGATTTTTGTAGTATTCATAAATTGTATCTTGTATCTCTTTGGGATCAGTTGTGATATCTCCTTTTTTATTCCTGATGGAGCTTATTAGAGATTTCTCTTTTCTGCTTTTCGTTAGCTTAGCCAATGGTGTGTCAATTTTGTTTATTTTTTCAAAGAACCAACTTTTTGTTTTATTAATCTCCTGAATAGCTTTCCTGTTTTCAATTTCGTTTAGTTCTGATTTGATCTTGTTGATTTCACTTCTTCTGCTGGGTTTGGGGTTGGTCTGTTCTTCTTTTTCCAGCTCTTTGAGTCGTTTCATTAGATTGTCTATTTGTGATCTTCTTGTCTTTTGGTTATAGGCATTTATGGAGATAAACTTTCCTCTCAGAACTGCTTTAGCTGTGTCCCAGAGGAATTGATAACTTGTCTCTCCATTGTCGTTTTCTTCATAGAACTTTTTTATTTCCGTCTTGATTTCTTCATTTACGAAGTAATCATTTAGTAGGAGGTTGTTTAATTTCCATGTTTTTGTGTAGAAATGTGAGTTTCTGTTAGGGTTGATTTCTAGTTTTATTCCACTGTGATCTGAGAAGGTACGTGGTATGATTTCTATTTTTTTAAATTTCTTGAGATTTTCTTTGTGTCCTAGGATATGGTCAATCTTAGAGAATGTCCCGTGAGCTGATGAGAAGAACGTATATTCAGTGGATTTTGGGTAGAATGTTCTGTAAATGTCAGTCAGACCCAATTGTTCTAGAGTTTTGTTTAAGTCCATTATTTCTTTATTAATTTTCTGTTTGGAGGATCTGTCTCGTGCCGTCAATGGGGTGTTGAAATCTCCAGCGATTATGGAGTTGCTATTAATCCATTTGCTTAGCTCCAGTAAGATTTGCTTTATGATTCTGGGTGCACCTAAGTTGGGTGCATATATATTTAAAATTGTTATCTCTTCTTGTTGGACTGTGCCCTTCACCATTATATAATGACCCTCTTTGTCTTTTACTACTTTTGTTGGTTTAAAAACTAAATCGTCTGAAATTAAAACTGCCACACCAGCCTTCTTTTGGCTTCTATTTGCTTGGAATATTGATCTCCACCCTTTTATTTTTAGTCTGTATGCATCCTTGCAGGTTAGATGTGTTTCCTGAAGACAGCATATACTTGGCCTGTATTTTCTTATCCATTCAGCCAGCCTATGTCTCTTGAGTGGAGAGTTTAAGCCATTCACATTTATTGAGAGAACTGATAGGTAAGGTAGATTACTGTTCATTCTATTGGGTTGGATGTTGTTGCTATGATTTCTGTCTTTAGCCATTGTAATATCTGGCCTTTAATATCTTTGGGTTTTGGTTGTTTTTATATTCGTGGCTTATTATTATGATGTCCGTGCGTAACGGTGTTTTAAGTACTTCTTGTAGGGCTGGTCTTGTCTTGGTGAATTCTCTGAGCCTTTGCTTGTCTGAGAATGTTTTTATTTCTCCTTCATATACGAAGCTTAGTTTTGCAGGGAATAATATTCTAGGCTGAGCATTGTTTTGTTTCAAAAGAGTGAAAATGGGGCCCCAGTCTCTCCTTGCTTGTAAAGTCTCATTAGAGAAGTCTAATGTTATTCTAATTGGCTTTCCCTTGTATGTTACTTGCTTCTTTTGTCTTACAGCTCTTAGAAGGGCCTCTTTAGTTGATACTTTGGCCAGTCTGATGACTGCATGTCGTGACGTCTTCCTGTTTGCCTTGAATCTCCCAGGGGTCTTCTGAGCTTTTTGAACTTGTATATCAAGATTTTGAGCAAGGCCTGGGAAATTTTCCTCTATTATATCTTCAAACAGCTTGTCCAATCCTTGAGTGTTGTCTTCTTCCCCTTCTGGTAACCCTATGACCCTCACATTAGGTTTCTTCACATAATCCCACAGGTCTTGTAGGCTTTGCTTTTTTCTCTTGTTTCTCTGCTCTATTTCTGTGACTGATTTATTTATTTGGAGGGTGTTATCTTCAAGCTCTGAGATTCTTTCTTCTGTTTGATGTACCTTGTTCTTGAGACTTTCCACTGTATTTTGTAGTTCCTTGAATTGATTCTTCATTTCCAGGAGTTCAGTTAAACTTTTCTTCATTGTGTCTATTTCTTTTTCCATATCCTGGAGACTTTTTGTGGTTTCTTTGTGTTGGTTATTGAGTTGTTGTTGCATCTGGGTGAGTGTTCTTATGATCCACATACGAAATTCCTCTTCTGTCATATTGTTTGCCTGATTTTGGTTGGTGTCCGTTTCTAGGGGCCTGGTGCTCCTCTTTGGGGGTGTGTTTTCCATTTGATTCTTCATATTTCCTGCGTTCTGTTGCTGATTTCTTCCCATGTCGATCAGTTGTTGTTTCTTTCCTTTAGGTTATTGTTTGGTTAATCACTCACCTTGTTTAGTTTCTGAGGCGTTAGGTGGTGTCTTTGGGTGAGATTGGACCACTCCCTGTATATTGAGTCAGTGGGTGCCGTGGAAAGGCTGTGCAAGATGCCATCCCTGTCAGTAGGTGGCGTTTGCTTGAAGGAACAGGCTATGCTGTTGATTTTGTTTCCTGTTAACAGCTCTTGTTCTGGGCGGAGCTGGGTTGGGTAAGCCTGCCCTCAGGCCGTTAGCAGGGGTCAAAGTTCTGTTCTCTGCTGTCAGGGCGGGGCTGGAATGGTCCTGCTCAGCCTGAAAGTCTGTGTGTGGGGGTGGAGCTGTCTGAGACCCGCAGTCTGGAGCGGGCCTCTCTTCTTTGCACCCTCCCCAACTCCGCAGCTACTCCTGAGCCTCTGCCAGCAGGCCAGACCACAAGCCACCAGGCCTCCCTGGACTGTGATGTTGGCAGGTAGGTTCCCTGCACAGGAACGCCACCTGGGTTGGGTGCACGGCCTCCTCCTGGGAGGAGGGTTGCCCTCTAGGACGCTGATCCGCCCCTGGAGGCACACACACCTCAGTAGGCTGTTCACGTATAACCCTTCTGTGCCCCGGGCAATGCTAGCCCTCGGTTTCAGGGGATCTGGTCTGCAGGTCCGACCTCTGGGTCCCAGAGTTCAAACTGTATCCCCACCAGGGATAGGATTTCCTGTCCGAATTCACCCACAGGGAGCCCAAGCTGGGTCTATGTCTCTCAGCCTCTGAGTCGGCACTGTTTTCCTGGGAACACCGTGCCAGCAGCACCTGGGAGGGTGGGCGGGTAGGGAGGTCACAGTCTGAGTTCCCCTGAGTCAGCTGTAGGGTCCCAAAAGGGAAGCTCCCGTTTCCTGGAGGTGTCTCTGGCTGGTGGCTGTATTGTCTCTTTGGGCAGCCGGGGGTTGGGTTGGTGGAGGGGAGGAGGAGGCAATATGGCGCCTGCCGCGCGGCTCGGGTCTGTGCACACGGAGGTGCCTGGAGGAAGTTGGGAACCCGGTGCCACGTCTGCTACAGGCTCACCGCTGGCTGGCGGTGTCTGTCTCTGGGCTGGTGTCCTCAGGTCTCTCCACCCGCTGGGGAGCCCACCAGCAGTCCCAAATGCAGGGGAGGGGAAACAGCAAATCCACCTACCCTTGCCGCTGGTCTCGGGCTGCTCCGGTGATCTCAGCCTCCAGTTCTCCTCCACAGCCTCCTCCTGTGGAGTCTCCTGGGGTCTCAGGTACCCCTCCTTCTTGCCCTCATCCACTGTATGCTCGTCTTCTTGCTTCTTTTTTCTAATTTCTGCTAGAATCTGTCTTTTCTGCAGAGACACTCTGTCTGGCGGTGTTATTCGTCCGCCATCTTGCTCCGAGATCTATGTCTTTTTATTGGAGGATTAAGACTGTTCACATTCAGTGTTAGTATTGATATGTGGTATTCTGTTCATTATGTTGAATGATATCTTGTTTTGTTTTCTCTCTTGTGCTAATATTTTATATGAGCTATGAGCTTTTACTTTTGGATGTTTATATACCAGAGGTTATCTATGGATTTCATGTTCCATGTATAGTATACGTTTGTGCATTTCCTGTAGGACAGGTCTAGTAGTGACAAATTTTGTTATTGTTTGTGTGTCTGAAAATGTCTTTATTACTCTATCATTTATTAAACTTAGTTCTGCAGGATAGGAAATTCTTGGCTGGCAGTTGTTCCATCTAGGAAGACTAAAAATGCAACTCTAGTCCCTTTGGCTTGTACAATTTCCACTGAGAAGTCTGCTGTTAACCTGATGGGTTTTCCTTTGTAGGTTAGTTGTTGCTTTTATCTTGCAGCTTGTAGAATTTTCTCCTTCATTAAACTTTGGCCAGGTTGATGTCTTGGAGATGTCATGTTTGCTATGAATATTCCTGGTGTTCAGTGTTCATCTTGTATCTGGGTATCTGAATCTCTGGCAATACCACGGAAATTTTCCTCAATAATTCTCTTGAATAGGTTTTTCATGCTTTTTTTCTTTTTCTTCTTCTTCCTCAGGGATACCTATATAACTCTTATATTTGCTCACTTTACAAAGTCCCATATTTCTCTGAGCGATTGTTCATTTTTCTTTATTCTTTTTTATGCATGTTTGACTGACTGGGTTATTTCGAACATCCTGTCTTCTAGCGCTGAAATTCTTTCTTCTGCTTGGTCTAGCCTGTTCTTGAAGCTTTCTGCTATATTTTAAAATTCCCTAAATGACTCTTTCATTTCTTTAAGTTTTGTTATATCTTTTCTTATGTGATGTATCTATTTAGCAACTTTTTTATTTTTTTAATTCATGTCCTGAAATATATTTTGGATTCTTTGTATTGTTTTTAACTTTCTTTTTAATCTCATTAATCTTACTTGCCATCCACATTCTGAATTCCATTTCTGACATTTCGATAATTTCCTTTTGGTTGGGGTCCATTGCTGTGGATCTATTGTGATCCTTTGGGGGGCATTGAACTAGCTTGCTTGTTTTTATGTTGCCAGAGTTCTTTTGCTGGTTTCTTCTCTTCTGAAACCACTTTTCTCAGCTCAGGGCTAATTGGCTTGCAGTATACCTGCTCTCTTAAGCTGGGAATTCTCCTACTCAATGAGAAGGACAGGTCCCTAGATGGCACATTTGTATAATTATTTTGTCTTTTTTTTTTTTTTGAGACAGAGTCTGGCTCTGTTGCCTGGGCTAGAGTGCCATGGCATTAGCCTAGCTCACAGCAACCTCACACTCCTGGGCTCAAGGGATCCTACTGCCTCAGCCTCCCAAGTAGCTGGGACTAGTCACCATGCTCGGCTAATTTTTTCTATATATATATTTTTTTAGTTGTCCAGATAAGATAATTTCTTTCTATTTTTAGTAGAGACAGGGTCTTGGTCTTGCTCAGGTTGGTCTTGAACTCCTGACCTTGAGCGATCCACCTGCCTTGGCCTCCCAGAGTGCTAGGATTATATGCATGAGCCACTGCGCCCGGCCATAGATGGCACATTTGTGTACTATTCTGGAGGACTGATCTGGTTAGAGAGGGGCAGATGCACTGAGAGCCCATAATGTAGCTGTTCTGTGTTGTCCTATTACCCTGTAATTGTCACAATCCAAGCTGGTGCTCTGGTATCTTCATGTGGAGTGGTGGTTGGTCCCCAGGCCACTGTTGGAAGCTCAGGTCAGGGGCTGGGTGGGTCCTTGTCCACAGAGGCAGGCACTGTGGTAGCTTGCTCTGCTTAGGTCTCTTTGCGGCAGTGGCAGTGGCTGCTGTGCGATGCTAGCTAGGTGGTGGCTGCAGGTGTCAGGGCTACAGGCATTCACCCAACCCAGACCCAGGTGTAATAGAGGCATACAGCAGGTGTACATTGTGGCTAGTGGGTTTGCGGCTGGCACTGGATGGCAAGTGTGGCACTGTGCATTGCTGCAGGTGCATGGTCCATTAGTCAGCACATGGAATTGTTTGAGCAGAACCACGGAATGGCTAGGGCTCTCTCCCCATGCAGATCCTACTGAGGCTGTTACTGTGGGACTTCTCAAAGGGCATTGGTGCCTGCTCTATTTGAATTCCTTGGTGCAGGGGTTGCTTGGCTCCCAATCACAGGTTATGTGACAGCATCTGTTCTTTGTGCTTCCTTCCTGGCCTGGCAGGGGCAATATGGAGGCAGCTGAAGCAAAACCGATATGTAGAGTGGGCACTCTGGATCCAAGAGCTCAGAATGGAAGCCAGTGAGTCCCTGCTGGACCCGCTTTTTGGTGCAATGTTACCGCACAGTCTGCAAGCAGTTTCCTGTTCAATACAGAGTCCTGAAATGGTAGTGGAGGTCCCCTCACAACTCAGTCGCAGTATCTGTGGTGGGGAGTGTGGAGCCTGGGTGTTCTATTCTCTTTCCCTTCTCCATGTGTGGAAGCCTCCCCCAGGTACCTTCTAGTCTTGATGATTGGATCTCCCTGTCTTCCTCTTCTTCACTTTGAGTGTCCCTTGTCACTTCTCTGATGATTCGCAATGCTCTTTCCAAGAAAGTCCATCTGAAGTTGGGCATATACTTGCAACTTGTGATCCTCTCCTTGAGAGTGGGATGTGTGAGCTCCTTTTAGTCTGCCATCTTGGCCTCTCCTCCTGAAATTTACATTACTTCTAAGAGAATTTGTATTTTAAGTCTTTTTTCAACAAATTAGAAAAGATAGCAAGTTTGCTTTCTAATTTTTTTTTATTTTTACTAATGAGAGAAATGCAAATTAAGGGTTTGCTTTTTAAGTGCATTTTAGGATTCACAAGGGCTATAGGGTGGATTTTTCTTTAACAGGTAGCCAGGATGGCTCCTGATACCACATTAGACCCATCTTGGGTCTAATAAATGGCATATGACTTAGTCCTCTTATAATCGTGCATGTCTATGTGTTGTGCTGAGGAGAGTTCTAGAGCTATGGTATCCAAAATGGTGATATCTTAACTTCATTATAAGAAAGGAATTAGGATTTACTTATATTGAATACTCAGATTGGCATTGCTACCATTATTCAGTATCTATGTCAGAAGGTCTCATGCCATCTAAGATTTACAAGATATCTCAAGGGAAGGGTAAGAATTCCAGAACTGGAAACTCATTTATTTGCTTTCAAAACATTGCAATGCATTGCAATTTACACATGCCCAGATTAGTGCGTTAATGAACCATATTTCTTAGTTTAATTAAATAAACCCTGACAAAATGGAAATGTGGCATAATAAATATTTTTCAAAGAAACTTTGAGCTGAAGATCATACTAATAACATAAACCCAAACGGACAACACTAAGGTGGCACCTCTCCTATTTCTGGTATGAACTTTTCATCAGCCATTGATTTATCGGGTAAAATCAGTGGTTATCTACATAGTTTGACAAAAGCAGTTGTCCAAAAAACAAAATAAAACAAAACAAAATTATCAAGAAGACTATATGAAAAAAAACTGTTCACGTCCATTATCATTAATAATAATATCTAATCACAAGTGTATATTTTGCATTGAGAAATTAGTGAATCACAAGGAACATATACATAATTTATAGATAAGTAAACTTACATATGTTTGGATACAACCTCCAACATTTTTTTTGTAATGTGGTATGTGAGCAAAAAAATTGGAGACAGTGGTCTAGAGTTTCTGCTTCTTATACTGAGTCTGGCTCTGGGTAGACTCTTGGAGACTCAATCTAAGAATTGCTTAAGGCAGAAAAACCCTTTCCCTACACACGGTTTCCCTTTCTGTTCCTTGGGCTTAACCCGATTCCTCCTTCTCTGTTTTGTACCTAGTTTTTCAGTTCTAAATCATTCCAGTATTCCTAGCCTCACCTCTATATAATCAGTTATGTTTACTCATTAAAACCTTCTTATAGCAGTTTTATAGTCTGACTTTTGACACTAATATATTTCTTCAAAGTGGCTCTGACTCCTTTTCTTAGAACATAATTGGATTTCAACATAATCTTATAAAGTAATGACTTCTTTAAGAATAAGGTCACAAAGTTTTGCTTGGCTAGATTGTATTTGCTGAATTGAAAAATATTTGTTCTTTTGGGCTCATAGTATAATTTTTTTAAAAAGAAGCCCTCTAATAAAGTTGAATTATACCCAGATTGAGATAAATGGTGACACAATTAACAGCAAAGCCAAAAACCATCCAGTTAAATGGATTCAAAAGAACTCTAAGATATCCTCCCCAAATAACATATCGTGGCTTTGTTGTTTATAAATTGAGACTTTTTCTGTTGTGCGCAAGGAAAAACTAAACTCAAAGTAAATTTAGAAGAAAAATTGACTCATATAACTAAACTTTTCAGGGAGGTATTTGGCATCAGGATCAAGGTGCTCCAGCCAGGTCATGAGGAATTTGTCTCTATCTCTTGGTTCTGCCTCTATGTTAGGGTTGTTCTCAGCCAAGTTCTTCCCAAATGCTTAGAAAGATGGGCACCAAAAGCTCTACACCTGAATCTTGCTAGCTTGACTATCCCAGCAGGCAAACACTCTTTTCCAATAATTTCAGTTAATATCTTGAAGTTAACTACTATTGGCCAGGCCTGGGTCATCTGCTTTTCCATGGAATCAAGTGAATGGCATTGGCCTCATGCAAACCACATAAACTGGGAATAATGGAGAGGTTGTTTTCTGAAGGGCATTATTTCCAAAGGAAGGGGCAATGGACTGTCTGAGATTTAGCTTCCTTGTTATGGCATCACATGGGCTGAATATTGCTGGCTCCTTTGGGGTTGGTCTATTGCTTTTATTGTTCGAGTGGTTCTGTTACCTACAAGCTTCTAAGCTTTTGTTGAAAACAGGGCTTTGCTCTTCTTGTTTTCATTGTGTCCTAGATAGTAGAAACAATGAATGCGAAATAATAAATCATCTTGAGCTCATCAGGCTCATTCTGTGTCTCTCTTTCTCTCACCCTTTACATGATAAATATCAAAGGAAAGATTCTATTTCTTAGTATGGAGGCTGAATTCTAAGATTTCACTGTGGGAACTGTACAGCATCATAAGGAGTTAAGGACTTAATTTTTTTTTTTTAATATATAGAGGCTCATCAGATCCACAAGGGCTAGTCATGACCAGAAAAAACAATTGATGGGAAGTCAATATTCTCTCTTTCTTGTCTTAGAGACTAGAACTAAGATTTTTACCACCTCTCCAGAAATCCCCTATCTCTCCTTCTACCTCACTCATTACAGTGGGTCCTCATACAACCAGGAACATGAAATATATTCTAAAGTCTGAAAGATCGAAAAAGACTGTAAACTTCTGGAATCAGGGATAGGCCCAGCTCCAACAGCCACAGCCAGTGGAGCACACTTTTCATAGCGTAATATGTAAAATGCAATAGTGAAGATATTTCTGTTATTCATTAGGATCCAGTCAAAGAAATGCTGAATGGGGCTGATGCTATGTAGTTGGCAAGAAGGTCCCCTGGCCCTGGTGTACTGCTGATAGCTGTCTTGTTGTCAGTGAAAGGAGTGGGGGGTGGGGGAAGGGCAGTTATTACCAATGTTTTCACCCTAATTTAGTCCAGATTGAACATATTATGGTACAAATGTTAATGTGTCATGAACACAGAATTATTGACAATTCTCAGCAGTGGCTGAAGCGTGCACAGGATGCTGAACACTACTCCTTCCGTTGACATTTTGCAAATACCCTGAAGTGAGTGTGGGAAAGAGGGAGAAGGGTCAGGAGATGAGATTATCATCACAGGGATTTTTCCTACCTGTCCAAGCTGTCACTTGTTAATTGTATTCAGCTCTTGTCACCATTAGTAAAAAAGGGCGACTGGAATTATAAATATGAAAACTTCCAGCTTTTTAATTCATTTGTAACCAAAGACGTGATCAGCACAACTGGGTTTGCATTTTAAATAGCTTTTTTGGCATCCTTCCACCACCTAATACAATGCAGATAATTCCCTGACAGCGTGCCAGAGATAATGCAATTATCATTGAGTTTCCTTAGACATGTTTTGTATTATCTACTTAAAAGAATCCTATTTCCTTGCTGTAATCTAATCTAATTTGGACCTATCTTAAATGAGACAGATAGTTTAAAGACAAAAGGATAAACTAAGGAAGGGCTAAGGTACTTGCTACTTCTGCCTCCCCTGTGAGACAGCAACATCTTCCACATAATTGGTGTCACTAAGGAGACCACAGTTCCCAGCTCTGCATTGCATCATCATGTCCTGAGGGACATCTTGGTAGCTTCAAACTATTTCTATGGATGTTTCCATTTATTATACTCATAGGAAGAGATCTTGAGGGGATACTTATTTCATTTTCCTCCTTCCAGGAGGGACTCCACTGGAACTCTTCCGAGTGACCCTGTCTCAAGTTTACAAACTCCATGTGAGAAAGATCCATCAGCCTCTCTGCTGCACCCAATATTTCATAGCAGTGCCCATTACCTTTTTCTCTCAGCAAATTCTTCTTTATATCTGACCATTGTTACTGACAGTGTAACTTAGTGCTCATTTTTCCTCAATGGAGATTTATAATACTATCTTCCTCTTCATGTAGTAATGCCTTGTAATTTCTGGAAACCACAATCAAGTCACTCTTTGGTCCTCCCTGACAAAACTGCTCAATTTCCTTAATTTTTTTCCTTTTAGGCTTCAGTGTTGAATATTAACCAGCTATCTGCTCTCCTTGGTCCCTGCCTGGTTCTCTACATGCTCTGAATTTGTGGAGCCCAGAATTGGTCTCTACTGTCAGTCAGATTAGGTGCAAACTGGGACTGCTGGGCAGGCAGGGACAGACCAGTGTGACTAAGAATCATGCTGCTAGATACAATGACCTGCAAGGTAAAATCGTGCAACTTCTTATTTTGGGCAACACCAAAATGAGCTTGGAGAATTGCATTGTTTGTATTATGAATAACAACATTAATCACAAACCTTCCAGATTCTTGCAGAAAAATGGTTCAGCCACCCACAGCAGAGATGTTTGTGCTTCCCATTCACTTATATGTCACCTCAATGGCAGGCAAGTTCTCACATTGGTCACATAAAACAAGTGCAATGGTTACCATTCCCAGGTAGGTGAGAATTTGGTAGAGCGAGGGTTCAATGTTGCACTCCCCACCAACTTCATTTTCATTAAGCAGGTGAGCAGACTCTAAGCCATGAAAATAATGCCTGGCTCATAGACCTCAGGAACATTTTCGTTTTTAACTGGTCAATTATTTATTTAACAAATACAGATAGTGCTTCTTATATGCCAGGCACTGTTCGAAGCATTTCACGAATACTAAACCATCTGGTCTTCATGACAACCCTAGCAGGTAAGTTACTAATAACAGTCTCATTTTACAGATAAGGAATTGAGGCACGGCATTATTAAATAACTTGTTGAGGTCACACCACTAATAACTGGTAGGACAGAAATTGAAACCCAGGCAGTTTGATTCTAGAACTTGCCTGCTTCACCTTTATAAACTCTGCCTTTTTGACTATTTTCTTCATTCTACCCTCCAAACCTAGCTCTTTCTCAAGACTAAACCTTGGTCTCTCCTAAGCTCTTGTTTTTCCATTGGTTTTCTCTGGCATATTATGTTGTACATAGTGCAAGATTTGGGGAAGGAGGTGACTGGGAGATATTGCCCTGCCTAAATGGTAAGCTCTCTTTTACTTTGTGCACGTTCTTCTTGTGCTTTTTGTTGCCACCTTCATTATGATGAAAGTTTTCTCTCCAGCTGCTTACTCACTTGCTTTCCCGTTGGTAAAAACAGAAAATCTAGTGAGTAATTTTGGCGATTTTGTTAGTTTCTCAGATGTCTGTGATTGGCATAGGCTGTGAGCTCTACACGTTGCTCTGCCTCCATTCTCTGCAGTGCTTATATACCTCAGATGAAACCAAATGAGCCCTAGATCACCTTGAACAGAATCTTGGATGTGGGGAGCACCTTGTTAAAATATAGATTCCTGGCTCCACTCCTGACTCACTGATTTAGAATTTTCAGAAGGGGACCCAGGAATATACATATTAGCAAGCTTCCCTTTAGTAATTCTGATGCATACCTAAGTTTGAGATATATTGCTCCAAGAAACTTTATGAATGGCCAAGCTACAGAATTAACGTGGAGCCTTTATAAAAAATGCAGATGCCCTGGCCCAACACTGGAGTGTTTGTATAATGGTATATTGGTAAATATTTGACAACCATCTCTCTAAAAGAAACAAAAACTGATTTGTAGCATTGACCGGTTTTTATGGTATAAATAATTACACCATGGCTTATTTTAAGCTACATACTTGAAGTCCCTTAACTCAGAGTTGGGAAGACATGTGCACAATTAGTTCTTGCAAGCTAGTACAAGCTGGCACCAGCACCCTGGGTGGGTGAATATGAGATGTGAGTTGGTGTTGGCAGTAACATAAGAAAAGGCAGGTCATTGAATGCAACAGCTATAGGGGGCAGAGCTGGGATATTCTTTCCCTCCAGCTGTCTGTGAAAATTCTGTCGATTTCCAAGGCTAAGCTCAGCTTCACCCTCCTCTGTGAAGCCTTCCCTGTATCATTTTCCCACTTCCAACAGATGTGTCCTTTTCCATTGCCATGCAATGGTTATTGAGGAGATACCATTATTGAGGCATGCTCCTTAGGCATATCTGCCCTGCTTAAAATAGGGGAGCATGGTGCAGAAAAGCATTAGGGCTTTGGAGTCAGACATAAATGAATTCCAACCCCAGCTCTAATATTTATCAGCTGTATAGAGAGTCACCTCTCTAAGTTTCAGTTTCCATAGATGTAAAATGAGGATAAGAAAAATGCTGCAGGTTCATCGTAAAGATTAGTAATAATTTATGGGAAATGCCAGGCACTCATTCAATGCCTGAAAAATGGTGAATATTATTATTCATATATTTGCCCTATATCAAACAAATGCCATTCATACTTTGCATCCTCAATTATTTGATATCAAAAGCAGAGTCTTTAATGTAGCTTTTGCTTTGTCAGTCTTGAATACCATTCCCCCATTCACCTACCCAAAAGGTCAGCATTTGAGCTTTTTCTTTGGTGACTCTCACCATCGTCCCCTACTTTGGCCAGGGCTGCCAACCTATACAGCTCTACATCCTACCACGCTGTAAATGGTTGACTTGCCTGACATCTACTTGCCCCTTCTACCTCACCCTTTTTCTGGCTGTCAGGACTATGAGTAAATGGGAGGGATGAGGTTGGGACCAAGATGGGCCTTTGTACTATGGGACCAGCGTATCAAAACTCACTTTTCATGCACTGTGGTCTGCTTGAGTGGCAGCCAGGCTCAGAGGGCTGATGAAGTGATGAAAAGGTTGTCAAAGAAATAGTCAATATCAATCCATCAGCTCAGCTTGTGGCCTACAGGCAGGAGAGAGCCAGATGTGCCTGGAGTTTGCAAACCTAGGCCTGGGTCCTCCAGGGCCATTGTTACTAGATTGGCATGCTAGGGAATATCCAACCCAACATAACTTTGTGCTGTCTAAATGCTTTCTGGAATGCTCTTATTTAAGCTAGGGCATTATGGAAGACTGCTATTTTAAGTATAATAGTTGTAGGTAGAGCCATTATCTGTGATTAACACCTGTGCAGGAATGAGTTTATCAGGTTAGTCAGTCATTCAATAATACTGAATGAGATTCAGGCAAGTGAGGTTCAAAATTGTGGTCAGGATATATGAGTGGGGGCTGCTTGGGTATCATGTCAGGACCGAGCAGGGGTCAACACAGCACCTGAATAGTAGGGTGTGATGGAAGGGAGGAAATTTAAGTATTGTTGAAAGTAAACTTGGCCATTCAGAAATGGAGGTATTGTGGCCCAGGAGACAAACATTCCAGACTTTGCCGTCTTGCCTCAGGCCGATACTGTGTCCCAGGCTCAGAGCAGCTTCCTGAATTGCTAAGCCAACAAGTGACTTCACTCACTGTTGGCCTGCACTGAGAAAGAGTAGATAATGAGATGACAATATTTGGACATACTTGTATGCACTTGCTGACAGGCCAGAGACTGAGGGAGTTGCTGAGCTGTATTTCAACAGCCTTTTTCAAGGCTCACTCTCCCTACCTGCAGATGCAGGGAAGCTGAGGGATATCACTGAGTCAGAAGTAAGGATTTGAGTTACACTGAGGGAAGTCAGTGCTGACTTAAGCAGAGTGGTGAGGGCAGGTACCTAGGATTATGACTGTCTTTGATTTGACTTCTTCCCTGCCATACCCACAAGTTCAAATGAACCATTTGTATTTTAATTCTAACACATTGAAGTCTGTGAGAGATGTGGGGTTTCTTCTTTTTTAATTTTAAAATGTTTAACTGACAAAATTATATATATTCAAGGTGTATGCCACGATGATTTGGTATATGTATAATTATGAAATGATTATCACCATTAAATTAGCATATCCACTTAAAATCTGCTCTCTCATCAAATTACAAGTAGACAATACAGTATTATTAGCCATAGTCATCATACTGTACATTAGATCCCCAGAACTTATTCATCTTATAACTGCAAGTTTGTACCCTTTGACCACCATCTCCCTATTTCCCTCACAGCCTAGCCTCTGGAAACCACAGTTCTATACTCTATTTCTTTGAATTCAATTTTTTAGATTCTACATATAAGTGAGATCATACAGTATTTGTCTTTCTGTGTCTGGCTTATTTCACTTAGTGAGATGTGTTTTTTTCTATATATAATTCTAATTTTGTCTCAACAAGATCTGATTAGCTGGGAATTATCTCAGAAGAAAATTTCAAATCAGTTTACTAAAACCAAGTAACTGCACCCAGAGTCTTCCCTCACTGACTTTCCTAATAAAGACAAAACACCATATACCCAACTCTTTCTGGGGTGAGTGAAACTTGACATTTATGCCAAAAAAGGTGTAACCTCTACAGAAAAAAAAGTGCCTCTGTAAGGATTCAAGATCATTAATCCTAATTCAGCCTACTAATTATCTTGTCCACTCCTATCCAATCTCTCAAGAGATGATGTTTTGTTTATTACATCCCTCCTGTTGGAGGTGCTAGGTCATTCTATTCCACTCCGTGTTTACTGAACATCTGTTATGTGCCAGGCACTGTCCAGGCATGGAGGCTAAAAACACAAATAATTATAATAGTTACCATTTGTTGAGTACTGACTATGTGCCATGTACTTTAGATGTATTACATTTTAAATCCTCCCAACATCCCTATGCAGATAGATACTATTATCATTGGCATTTTACAGATGAGGAAACTCATGCACTGAGAGATAACTTGCTCATGGTCAGAAGTGATAGAAGAAGAACTTTAAACCTAGTTTTCTATGGTTCCATAGTCAAAGTTCTTATTGTATCACGATATTACTGTGATAAGGACTTTGCCTTATCTCATGTGATCTTTGAAAAAACCCTATAAGGTAGGGTTATTATGCCCATTTTACAGATTAGAAAACTGAGGCTGAGAAGAGTTCTGTGACTTGTCTGAGGTCAGATGAGGAACAAGAGGTAAAATTGGGATTTGAGCCCTGAGCATCTGACTCCAGAGCATATGTGCTTAACCACTATGTTCCACTGCTTCCACAAAAGCAATGCATGATTATTGCATGGGAATAGAGAGGTGAATAATACCTATCAGTGACAAAACAGAGCAAACTAAAACCAGAAGCCCAGGTAGATGAAGTTGAGGTTAGCAGATATTGTAATTCAAGTGGATCAGTGGAATGCCAGAAAGGTTACCCCAGATAAGGAGCAGAAAAGTAGCTACCCGAAGTTAAGACACAGGAAGGATAGCCATACATGTCAGCTAAAGCATATAGCAGCATAGATACCCTCAGGAAAAAAAGTCATTTCTGGTATTCTCACAGAACTCAGGAGATCTGGGTCCTATTCGAAGCTTTACTATCCCCTTTCTGGGTGATAATAGGTAAGTTAAGTCTGTCTTCTCTTTGAGACTCAGTTTTTTCATCTGTAAAGTCATAACTATAGTTCCTGCTCTGTTTATCTTGTGGGGTATTGTGAGGTTAAAAGATAATCATAGATATCAAAGTGTTATTCAAATGTTTTCATTTGTATTGACTTTTGAAGTTATTATTATTAGACTGATTTTCTATATTTTTTTACATCATATAGCCACAGACTGAGTTTATTTGACTCTTGGTGATTATAACTGACCCAAGTGGAGTCACCAGTTGCCTTTTGATGTACCTATTAATGAGAGTTAACAATTATTCAATAGCTATCTCGCTGGGACCTCATGCTGAGCTATCTAGGCATAAGGCAGAGCTGATTTTCAGTCATTTTTACTATTGACTTTAGTTTTTCAACTTGCACGTTTGGTTAGTGTAGGGGAGACTGGAGTGGGCTTTCCTGAATCTGACAGAAAATTCCCTTCTTTCCATCTTGCTTTTGTTCCTTGAAGTGTTAGCCATGATTTTTCTTGCCTCCTCATCCAAGTTATAATTTTTAGGAGACTAGGCACTTTCCCTGAAGTTTCATTTCCTACTCTAACTCCACCTTCCCCACTCCTTAAGGAAAGCTAAGCTAAGTCCTAACATACTCACCCTATGTTAGACCTGATTCACAGGAAAGGAGGATGCAGATGGCATTACAGCCACTATCACCACAATTCATGAGGCAGAGGGAAGATGGTCAACCATTCACACAGTCCCAGCTTATTTGGGACCAAGAAGCAGTAACAGTGCTGTAGGATTGAATCACCCCTTTAGATTCAAAAGAACATTGATGCATCCTGGTGGGTATAAAAGGGAGAAGAGGCTTCACTTCCTTTTCCCACTGGTCATCTCGATCACCCACCAACATCTGCCAAGAGAGTGTCAACTCATAGAAAGGTCACAGTGCATAGTGGTGAGCATAGGTGGGCATAGTGGGCATAGGTGAGCACATGGAAGAAAGGATGCTCAAGAAAGCAGCCAATATCCATCTGCTCCAGATTGGTTAGTAGATTTATCCTGTGGTTATAACTGACTCAAACCTGTCTTTTGGACTATAGGTTTTGAAGGCTAGACAGAGCTCAGAAGAAGTCTAAACACATTTTTCTGGCCCAGTGTCCATGGACTCTAAAGCCAAGCCCTATTATATCTCTTGAGGCAAAGAGAGGACCTTCTACGCTCAATCTAGGCATGACTGAGCTCCTAGATGTCTCATAGGGAGTCATCTGTTTGCTACTGAAAAAAAATAATAGCAGAGGCAATGTTGGACTTTTCAAATATTTCTATTGTAAACCAACAACTTTAATTTTATTTATTGGAAAATTTTCTCAACAGTCATGATGATCCATTGCTTGTGACTTTGGAATTAGATACCTACCCCCTAATGGCTCTGTGACTTTGGGCAATTCACCTAGTCTTTCTGAGCTGTAGTGTTGGTTTTGCCTTATCCAACAGAGTTAATAGTGCCCTTCTCACAGATATGCAATGGGATTAAGTGCATACATAAAACAGCCAGTATAGTGCCCTGCTACAGAGTAGAAATGCAATAAGTACCAATTCCCTGGCCCTCATTATTTTAACATTGTTTGGCAAGATGACATGGATACTTATTTGCCTTAAAAATAAAAACAAAAACTTTCTGCAACAAATAGTAAATGGTTGGCTTGTTAGCCAACATACTCTACCTTCTGTAGCTGAAGGGGCAGATAGTCTGCAACCTCATATACTCCTGTCCCTTTCTTTGTTTCTTCTGTTGAGTCATCAGCCCTGTACAAGTAGCGCACAGCTATGGATGAGAGAAACCAGTAAGTCTGAGAATTAAATATGAGTTCATGTAGAATAGTTAAATTTTCTGGGGGTAGAGGTCATACTCCTCCACTGCAGTGACACCATCATTAACACTATATATCCCTGGGGACCAGGAGCCCCTAGGTTTTTGGTCTAAATGTAAGAGTGCTGTCTCCATAGTTACGATCAGCTACAGAACTAGAGGTCAACTTGCCAAGGTTTGTGATTTTCACAGGCTGTACTTGGGTCAAGGGCTGCAAGCCATGAGTCATCCTTGTATCCCACCCACCCACCTGTACTCACTCCTCCTTTTCCTCTGTCTTTGCCAGAGCAAATGAGTAGCTGGAGAGAAGCCAAGTTGAGAGCTTTCTTTTTATACTCTAGAAAATCTGGTTTTGAATTCCTACTTCTAGCAGGTGGGATCAACAGCACTCCCCCCAGTAAAATAAGAGCCTGAATGACTTGATTTATCACTGTCAAATTTCACAATTTCATTATGATCAATTTGTGCTAGGTGGAGCAAAAAAGGGGCAAAGTACACAGTAGAGCATTTGTAATTTTGGACTGCTTAAATTCACCTTGGCCTTAAGGTTTGGGTAGTATTTATCAAGTGGGAGGGTAGACTTGGCTTCTTAGATGTGTTTGGGGCTTCTGCTCTCAGAGCTTATGATTTAGACTTGCTGTTTTCAGGATTCAGGTACCTTTCCTTTTCTCTCTCTCTCTCTCTCTCTCTCTCTCTCTCTCTCTCTCTCTCTCTCTCTCTCTCTCTCTCTCTCTCTCTCTCTCTCTCCTTTTTTACCCCAAGTTGTTTCTGGTAGCAAAACAAATATCATCAAGGTATGCTCATAGAATTACTTGCCACAGATTGTTTCATACTCAAATGAATAGACATTTTATTTGTGGGTTCTTTAAGACTTCCCACTTGTCCTCCATAGCCAATTGATGTCAATGGACTCAATCAAAGACAAATGGCAAATAGCTATCCTAGGCAAGAATACAGCCTCCTTCACGGCAAGTACCAACACCATATCCCAAATATGAGTCAAACCTGAGCCTAGAGTCTACTCAATAAAGGATAGTGGACTTCAGTTTTTAAGCCTGAAGTTCTGGGCTGCCTCTGCTAAGTTTCCAGAATATCTTTAGTGCTTCATATCAGCCATGTTCCTTTGGTTTGGGCCCAAAACAACTTCCCTGATTTGCTTCACTAGCGAGACTGTTGTCTGCTTTAGAGGCAGCATAGGACTCTGTGTCTTCTGTGAAGGCAAGTTTGACCACACGACCTGTGATGGATTGAGTCCCAAAGCTCTAAAATATTTCCTCTGAAATGATTGGGCAATATTTTTAGTTCTTGTGACTCAAACAAAAGTACAAATATTAATTTTATCCAATAAAAATGCCCTGGCAATTCAGAACTCTACAAGATCTAGCCAAGACCTCACTAAAAAGTTGGGCCTGGCACCCTTCCCAGAAGGTCAACAGACTGGCTTTATTGTGGTGCATCAAGGAAGGAGCCATTTCTGAGGCAAAGATTCTGACTTTGCTCTTACTCTGTCCTTGGCTATTTAAATCTGGGAAATATTATCATGTGCATATTGGGAAATCTCAGCTCCTAAGCGTCTACTTAGAGTAAAGCTGAGGAAATGATCCATTTTAGAGCTGTAAATGTTTGTGGAAATAGCTCCTTCCAAGTACTCATATGGAGTCCCAGGCTGTACCAAATGCTTTTGGCAACCAAAAAAATTGCTTTGGAGTTGAGGTGGGAAAGAGATGAAGAGAAGAGGAAAAGTGTGAAACAATTCAGACTGCAATGTTGGCCCAAGTGCCAGGGAAGGGAAGAGAATGATTTGAATGAACCTAGCAGCTCACCTTAGCAGCTTTATTTTTTATTTATTTATTTATTTTTTGGTTCAGGAAACCCAGTGTCACAACAGCATTCTCTGATATATGGTTTGCCACTTCCTATCTGTGTGATCTAAACAAGTGATAGAACCTTTATCAGTCCCAGTTTCCTCATTTATAAAATAGAAATAATAGTATCTACCTCACAAGGTTATTATGAGGATTAAATGTCCTTCCTTTCTCCTCTCCATGATACAGTACCTGCTCCTCACTCCTAGGTACACCATTATATATACTACCCTTTTAAAGAAATTCAAAGGCAGAGAAATTCATGTCTGGAATCAAACCAGGGCCCATATAAGGAATCAGTAGAAGCATCAGAGACAAACTGTGGGTCAGGAGCCAGGACTATGAAGTGGATAGTACTGTTGTAGGCAGAATAATGGGCAAGATAATAGGCAAATCAGTACTGTTGTAGGCAGAATAATCCCCCACCTCAAACAAAAATGTCCATATCCTAATCCCTGGAATACATGAATATGTTACCTTACATGGCAAAAGGGGTTTTGGACATGTGATTGAGTTAAGGATTTTGAGATGGGGACACTATCCTGGATTATCTGGATGGACCTGATGTAGTCTCAAGGGTCTTTATAAGTGGGGGCCAGAGGGTCAAATGCAGAAGACAACATGGTGACAGAAGCAGTAGTTGGAGCGATATAATTGCTGGCTTTGAAGATGGAAGGGGGTGATAATCGAAGAAAAGTAGGCAACTCCTAGAAACTGGAAAAAAGGCAAGGAAACTGATTCTCACCCCAAGCTTCCAGAAAAGAACCAAAGAACTCCTGAATTAAATGGCCTGTAGTAAATCATTCTAGATTTCAGGACAATCTCCTGTTCTCTTGATTAGGACTAACTGTCTGTAGTGTGAGGTTGGCCGCCAAGATGGTTTTATTTCAGGGGCATCAAGAAAAATTGCCCTGCTCAGAAGAATCCACATGAGAGTCACAAAGGTAAGTCTTACTTGTGTGCTTTGTTGAATGAGTGGAAAAATTAGATAGTGGCCTATGGCTATGGAGGAGAGTGGTTTGCAACATGGCCACTCCACTTGTACAATTCACAGGATGTGCAGGGACTAGACTTGCCCTGGGAATTGCCTGGATCAGGGTAGGGACCTTCATCTTGACATCCCTTCCAGCTGAGTGGCCTCTGTGAAGGACAAGTTCACAGGCAAGTATTGCAGTCGTGTGTGGGGGGGTGATGACTACTATTAGCTAATTGGTAATTTCTCTAAGGATTAGCTCCTGCATTACTCTAGTTTAAGTACAAAATAAAAGAGGAAAACAGATTTTTTCTTCCTCCAAGCCTTTACATCCCTATTGTTAACATCCTATCAAACTTTAAGGGGAAATTAGTCTGAGCATTGCTATAATGGAGGCACATATTCTACACACATTTCTATTATAGTTCCTTTTTAATATATTTTACTACTAAACTTGCCTGTGTTTTATTCAAGAATATATACTCAGCACCAAGTGTAGAGAAGGGCACTTACCACATTCCTTGGGAATGAATGAGGAATGATTTGTGCAGAGAGTCAAATGATGCTAAGTGTGTCTCCCTAAAATTGAGACATGTGGAAAGCTAAAAGCCATGTTCTATTGAGGGAATTTGTCCTGCTGCTCTAGGGTTAGGAAGGTGGCCCACTACAGATCACTTCTTCAGAGAAAATCATATTTTACTAACAAGGCTCCTACTACAAAACAAATGTATTCTTTGCCTTCCATGGAGACATTTGGAAAATACAGAAAAAATGTAAAAAATAGCACTCATCTCCCCCAAACCCTGTAATTAACTATTAGCATTATGTCCTATTTGGTTCTAATCTGTTCTTAGGCAATATAACATTAATGCTAAGCTAAAGTCCTCTTTAACTACCACCCCAGTCTCATTCCCCTCCATACTAAAGACAAGCAGTAGATGTCATACTTTTATGTACATCACCATAAACAATGGATATTCATTTTTGTACATATGATGTTTATATTTATGTAATCATCATCATACTTTAATTATCATTCCGTAGCTTACTTTTAACATTCACCATTGTTTTTTTAGATATGTCCGTGATGATATATACAGGTCTAGTTCATTTTTATGTTCCATCTTAAAACTTTATTAAAATTAATTATTCTGTTCCCCTCTTGAAAGACAACTAGGTTGTTTTCACATTCATTGCTATTACAAAGGGTGCTGGAATGTCCTTTTTTTTTTCAGATAAGATGGAATAGCCCATTCCTCCCATGCTTTCCCTTTTATAAGTAAAAAATGCTTGGACTTAACATAACAAACTATCATAATAAGACCCTGAAAGCAGGAAAGGAGAAGGCAGACTGCCTTATGAACCTGTGGACTTGAGGCACAACACACCAATGATTTTGCTTGTTTACTTTTTACCTCTTATATATCCCAGATAGGGTGCTTCAGTAGCACCAACCTGGAACAAGGCACAGACAAAAAAGCTCCAAGAAGACCCTGTTCTCCCTAAATAAAGCACTGTAACATGGTGGCCTAAAGACAGAAAATCTGTTTGGCCATAATTGCCCTATTACAGCTAACTACCAGTGGAAAACCATACCCCATCCCATGGTATCAGTGAGGCCAAGCATTGAGAAGCAGTAACAAGAAACTGATCTTCCATCCCCCCTCCCATTTTGCAGAAGCAAGCGACTATACTCAAATTCCTCCACTGGGAAACAGATTGTCCACCATACCCTCATTTGGTGAAAGCAGGTGGTGGTACTCTGAGTCCTCTACTTAGGTGGTATTGATAGGCAGAGTGGGAAGCTGATTATCTACTTCCCCATTCCTCCACCCCATCATGTTCTGCTTTGCAGAAGTAGCTGATATTCTGGTTCCATCCCTGGCCTGGTAATGTTGGCAGGGCTAAGTAATAGGGAGCTGATTTTCCATCCCCTTACCTGGCAGAAGCAGGTCGCACTCATAGTCCTTGTCAGGGTAGTGTTAGTGGGGTTCAGTGGGGAGGTGGGCTTCCATCCCTGCCTAACATCAACAAGGTGAGATGAGAAGGAACAAAGTGGAGCTAGTCCACCCACCCGCATGGCAGCAGGGCCCAATGGAGAACTGAGTCTTCATTACTACTGAGCAACAATGAGACAGGATGATGGGGTGTAGGGCAGCGCCAAGTAGGCATTCTGTTTTTCTCCTTGATGCTAGCTTGGTCCAGAGGGAAACTGAACTTCCAACACACATGGTAGCAACAAGGCAGAATATAACTATACAAGGTGGTAAGAGTTGGCTTTCTATTTCCTCCCCCATCCTTGGTGCAAACATCCTAGGGTTGTGCTGAGCTTACACACCCACTGGATATGAGTTGGTACCCCAAATTCACTAGGAAGATGTCAATAGGACCAAATACGGGAACTGAACTTCCACCTCACCATCTCCAATGGGGCAGTGTGATTTATCCTCCACTTTTGTTATGGGAATATTAACAGGCCCAGATAGAAACTGAACATCCATTCCTACCCATACCTGTACAGTATACTTAAACATGGTGACTGCCTGCTGTAAAGAAGGTTAAATAGGGTCCAGAGTTTCACAGTGCAATACCCAAATATCCCAGGATATAACTGAAAATCACTCATTATATCAAGAACCAGGGAAATTATAACTTGAATTAAAAAGATAGTCAATGGACATCAACAATGAGATTATTCAGGTGTTGGAATTATCTGACAAAGATTTTAAGGTAGCAATCATAAAAATGCTCCAATGAGCACTAACAAACACTTTTAAAACAAATATTTCAGCAAAGGACTAGAAAATATAAAGAAGAACCAAAGGGATATTATAGAACTGAAAAGTACAATAACTCAAATAAAAAAAGCTCCCTGGAGAGGTTCAATAGTGGATTGGCGATGAAAGAGTAGAGAATCAGTGAACTCAAAGATAGATCAATGGAAATTACCCAATCTGAACAATAGACTGAAAAATATAAAAAAAAATAGACTGAAAAATATAAAATGAACAGTGCCTCAGGGACATTGAACAATAATAAAAGATCTAAGATTTGTGTTATCAGAGCCTTAGAAAGAGAGGAGAATGAGTGGAGGCTGAAAAATTTATTTGAAGAAACAGTGGCTAAAATGCATCATAGCTTAGCCTACGCCTACCTTAAATGTACTCAGAATGATTACATTAGCCTACAGTTGGGGAAAATCATTTAACACAAAAACTATTTTATAATTAAGTGTTGAATATCTCATGAAATTTATTGAATACTGTACTGGAAGTGAAAAAAAGAATGGTTGTATGGGTACCTGAAGTATCATTTCTATTGAATGCATATCACTTTTGCACAATTGTAAAGTTGAAAAATTGTAAGTCAAACCGTTGTAAGACAAGGACAATTTGTATTTATATGTAAAAAGTGGACAGGGTTCAAGCTCTATCCAGAAGAATATAAAAGGTATACCCCCATAGTTTCCTACAATAAAAAAACTTCAAAAAATGTGGAGAGGGTAAAAGATCTAAATGGATGTAAGATTTTCTCACTTTACTTGAAGTGGCAAAACGTTAGTATAAGTAGTGTGATATGTCCCATATACATGTATATAATAATAACTAGAGCAACCACTCAAAAAACTATACAAATACATTCTAAATTATACAACTCAATTACATTAATATAAATCAAAATGGAATTCTATTAAATGTTCAAGTGACCCAAAAGAAGGCCTGAGAAGGGGAACAGAAGAATAAGAAACAAAACAAACAAACACCAAGTAATAAAATGGCAGACTTAAGCTCTATACATATGAGTTACTTTAAATGTGAACGGTTTAAATATACCATTTAGAAGACCAAGATTTTCATCATCCCCAAAAGAAACCTGTACCCATTACTAGTCATTCCCTATTCCTACCTTCTTTCCCATTCCTTAGCACTAGGGAAACACTAATTGACCACTAATTGGATTTTCCTATCCTGGACGTTTCTCATAAGTGGAATCATGCAACATGTCTTCCTTGATGAATGGTTTCTTTCACTTAGCATTATGTTTTCAAGGTTCATCCATGTTATACCATACCTCCTCATTTTTAAGCTATAATTTATTGGGCACATGTTTCTAGGAACTATGATAGGCTCATTGGATGCTTTATTTTGTTTGTCCTTCAAAACTACTCTTTGGGAGTAAATAGATTATCTCTATTATAGATGAGGAGAATGAAACTCAGAAAGGTTAAATATTTGCTCAACATCTCACAGCTTATAAATGGCTGAGCCAGAAATGAAACCCAGGTATGAAGCCAAAGCACATGTTCCTTCCACTATTCCATGCCACTTCACTATCCAAGACAGGGTGGATCTGTTCCAGAAGACTATTTGGAATCTGCCCAATGGCCAGTGATGATTATCTTTTGATCATAACAATAATATTTAAGGGTCCTATTGGTTTCAACTTAATTCTCTTGAGAACAGGAAGGACTGATTCCCTCCAACCATGAAAGCTGGCCTTGCAAAACTGGGACTATCTTGCAAACCTCCCATATTTTTCATTTGTAACCAGTTCTGCTGCATGTAAACAGATCTGGCTAATATTCTTTCCCAACTACAACAATGGAGTTAAATGTCTTCAAACCTTTGAGATTTTAGATGAAAAGAATATATGTTTATTTTATACTATAGTTGGAAGTGATTTATCTAGGTTTTAATGCTTGGTCAATGTAAGTGGAAGACATTATTTGCTATAGATAGCTATAATTGTTTCTGAGAGAAACTTTAAAGTTCCAGTGAAATTTGGTGTTTCATTTTATCATGTATATTCTTTCTATAGTCTCTTTAAAATATACATCTATTTTTCTTTAGTGGTGAAAAGAGCATTTTAAAATTTCCTCTTAGAGACTTGAGAGCAGAAAATTTGTTTGAGCAAATAATGTGCAGTTGGGAAAAGCAGCTTAGGTAGCCAGATTTTCAGTGGATAATTTTATATTCTTAGATTGTCACATAGTGTAAGCTATCCAGGTAATTTGCTGCTTTGAACCAAAACACAGTTTCTTCCCCAAACCCCCAAACCCCTAAAACTTATTTTTATTGTTTGAAATGTTGCCTAACAATAGTTTTCTCCCTTCAACTCACCATTCTGTACCATCTGTTAGGAGAGTGCCTATTTTGAATGCAGTGTCTCATATAACCTATCATTCTTATAGTTCCTGCAGGAGCCAGGCCATTTGGAGAATGAATTCTGGCATTGAGAAAGGAAAGAAAGAGAAAAGGTGGAACCAGAATCTTTAATATATTTCTATGAGGCTTCTCTTCTGTAGGAGAATAACTATCCCATCGTGGTTCATCCTTTGAGCAAGGGAAGTGATGCCAAGTCGTCAAAAACAGACCTAAATCAAGTAGTGAGTATAATGGCCAAACAGTGGTGAGCACCATCAGTTCAAGGGCATATGTTTAGTTGAGCAGTGTTAATATTAGAGGTGGAGCCATGAATAAGAACCTAGGTTAGCAGTACAATAGCAGTAGAATGGTACTGGAAAATAAGACAAAAGCAGCCTAACTTTATTCTACCTGATGGCCTATTGCTGGCACAGGGATCCTTTTAAAGTTCTAAGAGCATCCTTTCTAGGCTGAACTGCTGTTTGTCTCTAATGTATCAACCAGAGTCCAGCATCATTAAGTGGCTGGGGAGAGAAATGAAGGTGAGGTATTGAATAGTTTCGAATGCAGCCCAACCAGTGAGTGAAGTTAGCAAGTGGGTTAAGGAAATAGTCTTATTTTCTCACCCTCCTACTATCAACTAATCTTTTTATGGGTACTGGAGGGAAAATAGGAAGTGCTTATGGGTAAAAACCTTGGGCTTTGATGTCAATCAATAAAGAGATGGGGGTGGACAGGAATAGAGGCCAATGTGTGATCATGTGAGCAACTTAGTCTTCCATCTGACCATTCATCTTGATCAACTAACCATTACATCCAGACCAAGGGACTCTGTATACCTATGACAATTGTGTGCCAATTTGACTGGGCCACAGAATGCCCAGATATTTGGTTAAACATTATTCTGGGTATATCTGTGAGGGTGTTTCTGGATGAAAGTAACATTTGAATTGGTAGATTGAGTAAAGAAGATTGCCCTCCCCAGTAGGTGTGGACTTCATTCAATCTGTTGAAGGATAGAATAGAATAAAGAGCTGAGTAAGAAACAATTCCTTTTCTCTCTGCCCGATTGTCTTTCTCCTGCCTTTGTACTTGGGCTCAGGCTGGAACTTATACCATTGGTTCTCCTGGTTCTCAGGCCTTCGGATCAGGACTGAAACTGCACCATCAGCTTTTCTGGGTCTGGACATCTCAGCTTGTGTAATTGCATGAGCCTATATATATATATATATATATATATATATATATATATATCCCATTGGTTCTGTTTCTCTGGAGAACCCTGACTAATATAATATAGTCCAACATTCTCAATTTCCAATGCTTACCCCTTGGATGACACATAATCGGTCCAATTCTCTCAATGATGACATTCTTGGGAAACAGAGAGGAATATCCTTGTACTGCTCCTGTGAGAAGAAGAAATAATTCTCCCTGAGTCAACCCACAACCACTTTTCTTCCATTTGATTACAAAGACCCATAAAAATTGGATAACAGAAGTAAAATTGTGTGATTGTTGATTTTGATTTTTTTTTTTCAGTTTTGTGCTTGCTTTATTGTCCGTAGCTATAACTGCATGGGACTAGAATCAGCTCATTTGGTTGAACTGACTAGCCAATAGGCGAATATGGATGTTATGTAAACCTAATCTGTGCATTACTTATGTTTGAGGGTATCACTTCTCTAAGTGTTCACAGAGAAGAGGTTGCATTGCTATATTGTGTGAACAGTGTCTAGGATAGTGCCACATGCAGACAGAGTCTTGTTCAGATTTGTTTGACAATTCAACTGGTAATTTTCCCTCTGTATGCAGATCTCTCAGGAGAAAGAAGATTACTCAGAAGCACCATTATGTCTACATGGCAAAATATATTTAGAGTCATAAAAGAAAAATGTAATCGGTCATGAAGGTATTTGGATTTTATCAGAGGTGGGGATCATTTAGCCCCCAGAGGGGGAACATCAGACCTGCAGCTTATTTTTATTTAACTCACAGGTCAGACATTAGGAAACGATCCCATTTATGGGTGTAACTGGGAACACAAACATGGCATTTAAAATATTTCGTAGATAGATGTTGAAAACAAGAGAGGAATGCTTTTCCGTTCAAGATCTTTATCTTGGCAAAAACGTAATGATGGTGATGACTATGATGACAATGATGATAGTTATGATTATAATATTAATAATAGCTGCCATATATTGAGCACTTACAAAGTGCTTGATGTTGTTCTAAGTGCTCAAAAAGACTACCTTCAACTACATAGCTGCATTTAAGGATGCTCCTTAAGTGAGAAAAAAGAAGTATTTTGGGAGTGCCTGCACTGCTGAACTTTAAATAGAAATTAAATTCTGTCAATTTTTACCTACTGTTAAAATATAAAGGATTATATATATATATATATACTTTTTTTTTAAAGCCAGTGTTAGATCTTTGCTTCTTGGGGCTTTGGCAAACATCCGACTCTTTCTCTCTTTTCTTCCCTTGCCTCCTCCCCTCTGCTCATTCTTTCCTTTTCTGTAATCCTCCTTTTCTTCATCCTTTCTTCAGTAACCATAAATAGAAAGATGAAAGACATTATTTGTCATGTGGGCCATGTTTATATCCTGCAAAAGATAACACTTCACATCAGGCCATTTGAAAACTTCTGGATTGCTAAGGGAATTTTTCAATATTCACAACCTCACAATATTTATAATAAATAAATTAGGTCCAGGTCCAACCAGATTTTGTATCAGGTTAGTTTTGACTATTGTTGACTTTTGTACACACTTACATAAGATAATATACAGTGTACATGAGAGTGGGTTTGTATTAGAATTGAGGATAAAGTGTTAGAAGTGACCCCACATTGACCTTGCAGGCCAGCACTCTTAGAAGGTTTACAGCCATAACTCCCAGTCTCTATTCTTCAAATACCTGGTAATTATAAGCTAGGATAAAATAGATTTTCATTTTGAAGCAGATATGCAGCTTTATTTTTTAAAAAAATCCCAATGCCTAAGAGAAAAACAGGTGACTTTGATCCAAAGGATTTACTTCGTGAAGTTGTAAGCAATCCAATAAAAATGTATTTTTGAATCTTATGAAAGTGAAATACATGAAAGCATGGAAAGTAAGCATCATCCAAAGGACACCCATAGAGACAGATCAATTTCTGATCCCTCTGCCATCCAATCTTTGGGGGATGATTTGAGTGGAATCCTTTTTAAGTTATCAGCTGCTTCCCTTTTCATCATAAAAGACAACCACAAACATCATCTCCAGGTGAAATTAAATTGAGCTAAAATGAACCAATTTTAAAGTACACTGGTTCATGCTTTCCCACACTGGCTTAAATTATTCCTGGTGTCCTACAGTGTATCTACATAGTAAATAAAAGGAAGCAATTTTTGTTCTTTAAAAAAGCTTTCTCCTAAGACATGAGCTCATTCGTCTCTAAGATCAATCTCCTTACAAGTACTGCTATGACAACATGAGTTTGGGAGGTATTTGCTTTATAACGTCTAGCATCAAGTTGATTACTGAAATAAAAGTAAAGTCTGTTAGGCACTACTCTGTTTGGGGAAAGAGAGTGAGGGTGATAATGAGCGAGAAAGAGAGAGAGAGACTATGTGTATGCATGTGTGTGTCTGTATATGTTAATATGGTGAGTAGGGCCTGAGCACTGCAAAATTATAAAGTAAATAAAATTTGTAATTGGTATGCTCTATACTCCACTTACTCTATGTGCCCTATTTTCCAGCTGGCTGTGCCCCATACCTGCGCAAGTCCTCTGGCTATATTGCTCCTACCAGACTTGGCCCCATGCAATGATCCCAGCCCTGGACATTTCTCTCTGTGTGTTTTTTATCATAATTTGCCTGTTTGGAATCCTGTTAATTTGGTAGTACTTACCAGCTGATAAATAATGCCCTCTGGGCTGAAAAACAAAGTATATAAAATTAAACCTGGATGAGACTTGGTCTAAACCCCTCATTTTATGCCTTGGAGATCCTAGAGCCCAGGGTAGAAAGTTACCCCAACTGAAGGCATACATCTTTTTAATGAGGGCTAACAGGTTACACACTGTTCTCCTACTCCCACCCCCCATGTCCTATTTTAAATGTAATCCTCCAGATTTAATGCTTCAGCCCAAAGGAGTGACTCTTATGGTGGAGTTACTTCATACTTCTTGCAGAGTAATAGATATGAAAAGGTTTTGAGTTATTTTTGAGGCTTTTAGTGGGAAGCCTGTCTCTCTTTTCTGCTATGGATTTGGCTCCATCTCCTGAGGTACAAGGGATGAGCCCCTGTGCTTGCTAAGCGTGTCACTCTAGCTGGTTGCACCTGTCACGTGTCTAGGCTGTCTATGCTATTTGCCAAAGGTACTACCTCTGGTGCCTTCTCAGATGAAAGTCACAGAAGTGGCTGCCTGGGAAGAGATGAGTCTGTTGCAAGCTGTTTTCACCATTTCATTGAGCTCATTTCCATTCCCTGTATTTTGCAAATCACTAATGTGACTTGCCCACACAAATGGAAAGAAGCTGCTCTAATTAAAAATGCATGGGGCTGTTCCCTAAGAAATTCACAGTGGGAAGCCATCCAGGAACACCCTAGAAAACACAGCCATCTCTATGCTTTGCTTCCTAGATTCTATCTGGAACTTAATATACCAAAAACAGAAAGGCCAAGTTGGCTAGTATCATGGACCTATGAGAGACTTACAAAGATGGAGCTCATTTTGTCCCAGGCTCCCTTTCTCTCAAAGTGTTCACAGAAGGATGAAGCAAGTCTTGGCTTTAATTATATTACATTTCAATGACCTTGGAGTTGGAAAGAGCCATACAGATTGCCTACTACAACCTACCTCTTGACAAAGACTCTCCTTTTGACCAAACTTTAGTCAGGTTCATCTGAGCTCTCTTCTTAACTAGGCCTCAGCCTTGGCCCTTGTCCTATGTGTGGCCCACCTAACCAAGTATTAGTAAAGAATCCTGCTAAATCATCCTCCTACCCTTGATATCTGATCAAGTTCCTAATCCCAGACCCTTGATGCCTAAGTCTTTGGCCTGCTTTTATCAAGAATCCTATTGGGCCAGTTTAGCAAGAATCACCCCTACCCTTGATGTCTCCTCTTAGTAATTTTCCATCCACTGATCCCACTCACACCCTGATCCTTGGCTATAAATACCCATTTACTCTTGCTGTACTTAGAGTCGAGCCCTATCGCTCTCCTCTAATGCAATAGTCTTGAATAAAGTCTTCTTTATCATTTTAATAAGTCTCAGAATATTTTTTTCTTTAAAATTTACAGTACCAGAATCCTATTTGACTGTATCCCTAATGGGTGATAACACAAGCTCTGCTTGAACACTTCCAGTGACAAGAAGATCATTACTCTGAAGTAGATCATTCTGTCTGCATGGTATGAAAGCTGTGAAAGGCAGCTACTTATTAGAAAAATCATAGGCTTTGGTGTTACACAGACCTGGGTTAATTGGCTTTTTCCTTCTAACCTTCGTTTTACTTTTATTCAACAAACATTTTATGAATGGCAGATTGGGTTAGAAAACTCTTCTGAGTAGAAGAAACAAACTATGGGAAGTCCCAGAGGTAAAAAATAGACAAGAAAGAGGAGAACATAGTGTGTGTTAAAAGATAATTTTCAGAAAAAGGTAAAGTTATGACTCTTATACAGGTATAAAAATGAATATATGTTAAAGAATTTATTTTCCTCATATGATATAAGTGAACCAGGAAGATTTTATAACTGGTTCAGAAGTCAAAATAACAGTTTTATACAGAGTAAAGGAATATTGAGATGAATTGCAACTAAGACGAAATTGTTTTTTCCACAGTAGTTGGGGGAGCTAATTAAATCACTGCTGAGCAGAACATAACTTACATATCTCTTAGTTACTTCCAAGTTATAAAAAATTGCAAAATAGTTTAAAGACAATGAACAAGGCTAGAACTTATGCCTCAGAAGAGTGTGTTATGTAGGATACATATTTTCCATTGAAACACCAAATTTTTTCTATGCATATAATATTTGAGTAATTCATATAGCCTGTGTGCCTATGGTGTAGTTCCAAGTGGTGAGTGATTATAGAGAAGTAAGCTAGAGTCAGATCATGAAGGGCTTTGTAAACTAAGTTAAGAAATTCAAGCAGGGAAGTAACATGATTTATGTTTTAGACAGAACATTCTGGTTGCGTTGTTACTAGAGGGACAAGATAGAATGGATGGAGACCATTTTAAGCTGGATTCAAAGTTTGCTCTGCTGTTACTAACTGTAGGGTCTTCAGTGAAATTACTCAACATTACTGAGCCTTCATTTTCTCCTCTGGAAAGCGGATGATAATACCTTCCTTGTAGTATTGCTGAGAGGATTAACCTTATGTATGCAATCAGTCTCACATGTAGTAGACAACAAATATTATTTTCCTTCTACACTGCTCCCACTCCACAACCAAATTGTTTGAATATTTTTATACTGAGCCAAAACTTGTTTCCCTTAACCTCTGTGATTGTGGAGGTCCTAGTAGTGCTATTTGAAACAATATACAATAAGTCTAACTCCTCTTGCTTCCATATATTTGAAGATAGATCCCTTGTTTCCATTTAGTCTTTCTTTTTGAAACTAATTTTTCTGCGTTACTTCATCAATTCTTCCTCTTTCTCCTGGACAGTCTTCCTAAGGGAAGCAAAAATCTCTCCTAACTTATGGTATACAGAAATGAAATGAACATACTGCACCAGATATGGTTGAAACAGTACATAGTAAAGTGGAATAATCTCGATCTGGGTAATAATACTCTGTTATATTGCCTAAAATTGCACTAGCCTTTTAGCAACCATGTCATATAATTGGTTCATCTTAGCTTGTACTTAACAAAAATGTTCTCCCTCATTCAAAGTATATGCAATGACATTTTTAACTTAAAGATAGAATTTTGCTTTATCCACTAAATTTCATTTTTGTTTCAAACTTTCTAGCTTTAAAACATGTATAAAATATAGTGGATATTTGTTCAGGCATCACAAAATGGTATAGCAATAAATAGTAAATTTCCCTCCATTGGGATATGCTGGCTCTTAGTCATCTTCTTTTGAAGGAAACATTGTGGTAATTTCCTTGTAACTTTTTTTTAAAAAAATAATCTATTCCCATACAATGAAATGTACAATTATAAATGCAGATGATGGCATACTATACACATTGGTCTGAACTTTGTACTTTACTTTTTTTTTTTTTTTTTTTTTTGAGACAGAGTCTCACTTTGTTGCCCAGGCTAGAGTGAGTGCCGTGGCGTCAGCCTAGCTCACAGCAACCTCAAACTCCTGGGCTCGAGTGATCCTTCTGCCTCAGCCTCCCGGGTAGCTGGGACTACAGGCATGCGCCACCATGCCCGGCTAATTTTTTTTTTTTATATATATATATCAGTTGGCCAATTAATTTCTTTCTATTTATAGTAGAGACGGGGTCTCGCTCAGGCTGGTTTTGAACTCCTGACCTTGAGCAATCCGCCCGCCTCTGCCTCCCAAGAGCTAGGATTACAGGCGTGAGCCACAGCGCCCGGCCTGTACTTTACTTTTAATAATGCCAATAGAATGTGAGCTCTAAAAGGGCAGGAATTATTTTTTTCAACACCTAGAAAAATGTCTGACACATAGGGGAGTCACCATAAATATTGTTGAATGCTGAAGAATATATTTGGACTAGGAAAAATTTTGTTGGCATAGTGTTGGATTTATTAACATGTAGGAAATTATAATCTTCACAATATTTATTTTCTCGTTCATGAATATAGCAAATGAACAGTTATATTTCTTATTCTATTTACATCTTTTATGCTTCTAATATGATAACTTTCTCTATAAAGTCTTAAACTTCTGTTGTTAGATCTATTTTTTAGTATTTGTAGTATTTTTTTCCACTATAAATTATATCTGTATTTGTTATTTTATTATAATTTAAATTATTCATTGCTGGTGCATAAGAATACAAACTTTGTATATTAATTGTATATCCAGCAATCTTTTAGTTTTAAAAGCTTGTAGTTTTTCTTTGACTTTCTGTGTGGACAATCATATTATCTTCATATAATGGCAATTTTGTCTTTTCTGATTTTACATTGATATAATTTATGATAATTTCATCACCTTATTTGTGTTGGCAAGATTTCCCAATACAATATTGAATAAAAACAGTGGTAGTAGAACATCTTTACTCTTTGCTTTTTTTACTTTAATGGGAATATTTCAAAGGTATCACCCATCAGTTAATAGTAGTTATACATTTCTGATAGTAATCTTTTTTTTTTTTTTTTTTTTTTTTTTTTTTTTTTTTTTTTTTTTTTTGAGACAGAGTCTCACTTTGTTGCCTAGGCTAGAGTGAGTGCCGTGGCGTCAGCCTAGCTCACAGCAACCTCAGACTCCTGGGCTCAAGCGATCCTTCTGTCTCAGCCTCCCAAGTAGCTGGGACTACAGGCATGCGCCACCATGCCCGGCTAATTTTTTCTATATATATTAGTTGGCCAATTAGTTTCTTTCTATTTATAGTAGAGACGGGGTCTCGCTCTTGCTCAGGCTGGTTTTGAACTCCCGACCTCGAGCAATCCGCCCGCCTCGGCCTCCCAGAGAGCTAGGATTACAGGCGTGAGCCACCGCGCCCAGCCTTCTGATAGTAATCTTTATAAAGTTAAGAAAATTACACTTTACTCTGTTTTGCAAAAATTTATATCCTGCAAGGTATTGATTTTTATCAAAAGCTTCTTCTACATTTCATCAGTTATTTTTCTATTTGATCTAAGAATGTAAAAATTCATATACAATATATTTTTCTTGAATGTTAAAGCATCCTTGCATTCTTCAGATATACCAAACTTGGCCATGATAGTTTGGTTTTCTAATATTTAGGATTTCTGTGTCTGTATTCATAATGGAGATTGTCCTATAATTATTCATTTTCATTCTGTCCTTTTCTGCATTTTTCAAAAATTTATTTTTCAGCTCAGTTGAGTCTTAGTCTGTTTGAGCTTTTGTATGAAATTTCCTTAGACTGGGCAATTTATAAACAACAGAAATTTATTGCTCACAGTTCTGGTTGTTGGGAAGTCTAAGATCAAGACACTAGCAAATTTGATGTCTGGTAAAGGCCCATTTTTCATAAATGGTGGCTTGTTCCTGTGTTCTCATGTGGTAAAAGAGGCAAAATACTTTCTCAAGCCTCTTTAACCACTTCGGTAGGGCGCTCACCAGCCGCGAAACCTTGCCCACAGGCAGCACTCATAGTCCGCACGGTAGTGTGTGCTGTGCATTGATGACGAATCTGTTTTGCTCTTGTGTGATGAGGAAAGCTTTAAAGCACTGAAAGCTTGTTTTACTTTACAGGCAGCTTTACTTGTAATGTAAATCAGAATAGGTAGCATATACATATATGTTTTCATTACGTTATTTTTAAATGTTCACAATTTTATTTTGATAAATGAAAAATTAGAAAAGTCTTATCACGGCTGTCGGCTAAAGTTGACACTCTGCTGTGCGCCTTCATGTCACGGCTGTCTGCTAAAGTCGCTATGCACGTTCATCTGTGGCTATCGACTATAGTCGTACTGAAGTGGTTTAAAAACACTAATCCCATTCATGAGAGCAGAGCTCTCCTGACCTAATTACCTCCAAAAAGGCTCTACCTCTTAATACTACAACAATCATAATGGAGATTAGGTTTCAACATAAATTTTGGAGGAACACAAACATTCAAACCATAACAAGGTATAATTGACAAATAGAAAATTTATATATTTAAATTTTTTTCTTTCTTTTTAAAATTTCAATAGATTTAGGGGTGACAAGTGTTTTTTATTACATGGATAGATTCTGTAAAACTTAAGTCAGGGCTTTTAGCGTATCTATCACCAGAATAGTGTACATTGTACCTAATAGGTCGATTTTTATCCCTCACACCCTTTTCACGCCCCCTCCTTAGTTTTCAATGTCAGTTATACCACTTTATGAAAATATATACCCCTCATTTAGCTCCCATTTATAAGTAGGAACATGAGGTATTTTTTTTTTCCATTCCTGAGATACTTCACTTAGGATAGTGGTCACCAGTTCTATCTAAGCTGCCATGAAAGACATTATTTCATTCCATTTCATAGCTGAGCAATACTCCATAGTGTATATATACTACATTTTCTTTATCCACTCCTCAGTTAGTGGGCACTTAGGTTGATTCCATATATTTACAATTGTGAATTGTGCTCTGAGAAACATTTGGCTGCAAGTGTCTTTTTTTAAAATGACTTCTTTTCCTCTGGGTAGATACCCAGCAGTGGGATTGCTGGATCGAATGGTAGGTTTATTTTTAGTTCTTTGAGGAATCTTCATATTGTTTTCCATAGAGGCTGTACTAGTTTACATTCCCACCAATAGTGTATAAGTGTTCCCTCTTCACTGCATCCATGCCAACATCTATTGTTTTTTGACTTTTTATAATGGCCATTCTGACAGGGGTAAGAGGGTATCTCATTGTGATTTTAATTTTCATTTCCCTGATGATTAGTGATGTTAAACATATTATCATATGTTTGTTGGTCATTTGTCTATCTTCTCATGAAAAATAATCTGTTCATGTTGTTACCCCACTTTTTGATGGGGTTGTTTTTTTTCCTGATAATTTGTTTGAGTTCTTTGTAGATTCTGGATATTAGTCCTATGTTGAATGTATAGGTTATAAATATTTTCTCCCATTCTGTAGGTTGTCTGTTCACTCTGTTGATTATGTCCTATGCTATGAAGAACATTTTAAATTTATTATAGTCACATCTATTTGTTTTTGTTGTTGCTGTATTTGCCTTGAGGCCTTCATCATAAATTCTTTGCTTAGGCCTATGTCTAAAAGAATTTTTCCTATATTTTCTTGTAGAATTTTTATGGTTTCAGGTCTTACATTTTAGTCTTTAATCCATCTTCAATTAATATTTTGTATATGGCAAGAGAAAAGGGCCCTGTTTCATTCTTCTGCATTTGGATATCCAGTTTTCCAAGCACCATGTATCAAATAGGTCGTCTTTTCCCTAATGTATGTTTTTGTCTGCTTTATCAAAAATCAGTTGGTCATAGCTATATGATTTTATTTCTGGGTTCAGTATTCTGTTTCATAGGTCTATGTCTCTACTTTTATACTATTATTATGTTATTTTTGTTACTATAGCCTTGTAGAATAATTTGAAGTCAGGTGATGTGATGCCTCCAGATTTATTCTGTTTACTTAAGATTGCTTTGGCTATCCAGGCTCTTTGAGTTCCAAATGAAACTTAGAATTCTTTTTCTAGATCTGTAGAAAAAAACATTGATATTTTGATGAGGATTGAATTGAATGTGTAAATCACTTTGTGTAGTATGGACATGATAACAATGTTGATTCTACCAATCCATGAGCATGGGATGTTTTTCCATTTTTTTGTGTGTCATCTATGATTTTTTGCATCAATGTTCTATAGTTCTCCTTGTATAGGTCTTTCACTCCCTTGGTTAAATTTATTCTTAGGTATTTTTTTTTTTTGCAGCTATTGTAAATGGTATTGAGTGCTTGAGCCTCAGCTTGCCTGTTATTAGTATACAGAAATGCTACTGATTTCTGTATATTGATTTTGTAACCTCAGACTTTGATGAATTTATTTATCAATGCTAGGAGTCTTTTGGTGGAGTCTTTAGGGTTTTCTGGATATAAGATCATATCATTGGCAAACTGGGATAGTTTGACCCCTTTACTTACTTGGATGCCCTTCATTTCTTTCTTTTGCCTGATTACTATGGCTAGGACTTCTATGTTGAATAGAAGTTAGGACAGTGGGTCTCCTTGTCTTGTTCCAGTTCTTAGGAGGAATGCTTTCAACTTTTCTCCATTCAGTATGTTGCTGGCTGTGGATTTGTCACATATGGCTTCTATAATTTGAGGTGTGTTCCTTTATGCCTAGTTTGTTGAGGATTTTTATTATGAAGAGGTGCTGGATTAGTCAAATGTTCTTTATACAGCTATTGAGATTATCATATGGTTTTTCTTTTTAATTCTGTTTATGTGGAAAATAAAATTTATTGATTTGTGTATGTTGAACCATCCTTGCATTGCATCTTTTTTATATGCTGTTGGATTCAGTTTGCTAGTCTTTTGTTCAAGATTTTTGCATCTGTGTTCATGAGAAATATTGGTTTTCTTTCTTTGTTATGTCCTTTCCTGGCTTTTATATCAGGGTGATACTGGGTTTGTCGAATGAGTTAGGGAGGATTTCCTCCATATCAATGTTATGAACATTTTCCATAGGATAGGTGCAACTTCTTGGTAGGTTTGGTAGAATTTGGCTGTGAATCTGACTGGTACTGGGATGTTTTTTTCTTGGGAGATTTTTTTATTACTGTTTCAATCTCAGTACTCATTACTGGTTTGTTCAGGATTTCTATTTCTTCTTTATTAAAGCATGGGAGGTGGTGTGTTTCCAAAAATTAATCAATTTCCTCTAGATTTTCTAGTTTGTGGACATAAAGGTTTACAAACTAGTCTCAGATGATCCTTTGCATTTCTGTAGTATCAGTTGTAATGTCTCCTATTTCATTTCTGATTCAGCTTATTTGAATCCTTTCTCTTTTATTTCTAGTTAATCTGGCTGATGTTCTATCAATTTTGTTCATCTTTTCAAAGAACCAACTTCATTTTGTTGATCCTTTGTATTGATTTTTGGTTTCCATTCTGTTTAAATAAACTGCTCTGAGCTTTGTTATTTCTTTTCTTCTGCTAGCTTTGAGATTGGTTTGTTATTCTTTTTCTAGTTCCTTGAGATGTGACATTTGATTGTTAATTTATGATCTTTCTGTCTATGTAAGGTGGGAATTTAACACTATGAACTTATTTATTAGCACTAATTTTGCTGTATCCCATATATTTTGGAAGCTTGTGTCATCTTTGTCACAATAAAAAAGAATTTATGTCCATCTTGATTTCATCATTCACCCAAGGATTGTTCAACAGCAGGGTGTTTAATTTCCATGTATTTGTGTAGTTTCGAGAGTTCCTCTTAGAATTGATTTCTAGTTTTATTCCACTGTGGTCTGAGAAGATACATGGTATGAGTTCAGTTTTTCTGAATTTGCTGAGAATTGTTTTGTGCACTAACATATGATCAGTCTTGGAAAATGTCCCATGTGCTGATGAACAGAATGTATATTTTGCAGTTTGAGGGTAGAATGTTCAGTAAATATATGTTAGGAACATTTGTTTTAGAGTACTGTTTAAGTCCAGTGTTTCTTTGTTGATTTTCTCCCTCAATGAACTGTCTAGTTGTGTCAGTGGAGTGTTAAAGTCTCCAAGTGTTATGATGTCACTGGTTATTTCTTTCCTTAGATCTACTAGAATTTGTTTTATGAATCTGGGAGCTCCTGTATTACATGTGTGTGTGTGTGTGTGTGTATATATATATATATATATACATATATATATATATATGTATTTATGATTATTATATTTTTGTTGAATTGTTTCCTTTATCATTATATAATGACCTTCTTTCTCATTCTTACCATTGTTGATTTAAAGTCTATTTTATTTGATATGACAATAGCCACTCTTACTTGCTTTTGGTTTCCATTTGCATGGACTATTTTTTTCTACCCCTGTACCTTGAGTCTTTGTGAATCTTTGCAATTTAAATGCATTTCATGGAGAGAGCATATATTTTGGTTGTGTTTTATTATCCATCGAGCCAATCTATGTCTTTTAAGTGGAGTATTAAGACCAGTTACATTCATTGTTTGTATTGATATGTAAGATACTGTTCTGGTCATCATGCTTTGTTTTCTCTCTTGTGTTACTATTTTACAAGAGCTGTGAGCCTTAGTTTTTAGATGTTTTTACATTGGTGTGTATTGATTATTCTGTTTCATATATAGAGCATGTTTAAACATTTCTTGTAAGGCCAGTCTAGTGGTGAGAAAGTCCCTTAGTGTTTGCTTGTCTAGGAAAGACTTTATTTCTCCTCCATTTATGATACTTGGTTTTGCAGGACACAAAAATCTTGGCTGGCAGTTATTATGTTTAAGAAGATTAAAAATGGTACCCCTATTCCTTCTAGTTTGTAAAGTTTCTGCTGAGAAGTCTGCCATTAGTCTGATGGGTTTTCCTTTGTAAGTTAATGAATAATTTCCTCTCACCACTTGTAGGATTTTCTCCCTTGCTTTGACTTAGGCCAGACTGATGACTATGTGCCTTGGTGATGTCCTATTTACCTTGAATCTTCCAGGTCTTCACTGTCCTTCTTTTATCTGTGTGTCTAAATCTCTTGCAGTACCAAGGAAGTTTTCCTCTAATATTCTCTCAAATAAGTTTTCTGTGCCTTTTGCTGTTTCTTCTTCTCCCTCAGGGTCACATGTGATTCTTATATTAATTCATTTTACAAAGTCCCATATTTCTCCCAGAGATTGTTCATTCTTCCTGATTCTTTTTTCTTCATTTTTGATTGACTGGGTTAATTCAAAAACCTCATCTTCCAGCTCTGAAATTCTTTTTTCTGCTTGGGTTATTCTGTTGTTAAAACTTTCCACTGTATTTTGACATTCCCTAAGTGACTCTTTCAGTTCCAGAAATTCTGTTTTTTTTTTCATACATTATCTATCTCTTTAGGTAGATGAATTTTTCATTCATGTCCTGAATTATTATCATTTTTTGGTTTCTTTGTGTTGGTTTTCAACTCTTTCATTTATCCCATTGATCTTACTTATGGTCTGTACTCTGCATTTCATATATGATATTTCGACAATTTCCCTTTGTTTGGACTTCATTGCTGGAGAACTAATACGATCTTTTGCGGGTACCCAAACTGCCTATTTTTTTCATGTTGCCAGAGTTTTTGTGCTGCTTCCTTCTCATCTGGAACCCCTTCCTCAACTCAAAAGAGATAGCTTTTGTGTATACCTGTTCTTTTCTGCTGGGAACTTTGTTGCTCAGTGAAGAGAGAGAGTGGGTCATGGATGATATACTTGAGTCATACTCTGGAATATTGACCAGGCAGGAGAGAGACATATGCACTACGAGCCTCTAATGCTGTTGCTCTCCTTCACCTCCCCCTTCTGCTGTGGTTGTCTCAGGTCAGTGACATGTAGCAGGCAGTCCATGTAGCAGTCTAGACATTCACTCCACCCAGGTCTGGTGGCAGTGGTGGTAGCAGTGTGAGCATTTACCCCGCCTGTCAATAGTGGGGTAAATGCATTAAAGCTAGGAATTGAGGGCCACAGGAACATTTTCTACGGCAGATGTGGCTGTGTGGGACCACTCAGGCAGCATCAGTGGGTGTTGACTCTGTGGGCCCCTGCCTTAACTAGGTCTTTTGGCAGCAGTGGGGGCATGTGGCCCCCTCCTACACCATATGTGAAAGCATACAGTCTCCTTTCTCCCTCCCCAGCCTTACAGGGGTGATGGGAGACAGCAGCAACAGATCTGATCCCTGAGTAGACACTGTGCTCTGGGGCTAACACCTCAAAATGGCACCAGCTGCAGTGCCCAGGGTTTGGGAATGAGTCAGACCCCACTGTGCCTTCTCTCCAGAGCAGCACTGCTACACAGTCTCCAATCAGCTCCCTATACCAGATCAGAGGCCTGCTGCAGTAAAGTGTTCCTTCTGCAACTCTGATTGGAATATCCACTGGGGAAGCGTGGAGACCTGGGGCTTTCTCCTCTGTCCCTTTCCCATATGTAGGTACCTTAATCAGGTGCCTTTGACCCTGCAGAGCGAGCCACCCCTCTTCCGTCTCCTTCACTTTCAGTGCCTCCCATTACCTCTCTGTTTATTCCCAATGATCTGTCCTAGATGATCAATCCAAAGGTGAATACCTACTCACCAATTTGGATTCTCTCCATGAGAACAGTGTGTGTAGGCTGCTTCTAGTCTATGATCTTGGCCTCCTTCTTTATGTATTTAAGGTATACAATGTCATATTTTGATATAAATATATATTATGATATCAGAACTAAACTAGATTAATTAATTGAATACTTTTATGGCACATTTTATCTAAGTTAGAGATATGTTCTTTGAAATTTTGTTTTTAAAATTTGGTTGAAGGGTTAAATTTTTAAATATTTATTCAATCTTTTAACAATACCCGAAGGGCTAGTTTTTTTATTCCTTTATGGGTCAATTTGGAGAGACTTTTCCCTGTGTTTAATTTTATTAGCATAAAGTTCTTCATAGTCTTCTCTTTTAATGATTAAAAATCTTGTCATTAGGCTGGAAGTGGTGGCCCATACCTGTAATCCTAGCACCCTGTTAGGCCAAGGCGGGTGGATAATTTGAGCTCAGGGGTTCGAGACCTGCCTGAGCAAGAGCAAAACCCCGTCTCTACTAAAAAAATATATAGAAAGAAATTAGCTGGACAACTAAAACTATATATAGAAAAAATTAGCTGGGCATGGTGGCGCATGCCTGTAGTCCCAGCTACTTGGGAGGCTGAGGCAGGAGGATCACTTGAGCCCAGGAGTTTGATGTTGCTGTGATCTAGGCTGACACCATGGCACTCTAGCCCAGGAAACAGAGTGAGACTCTGTCTCAAAAAAAAATCTTCTTGATACTGGGAATCAAGATGGTGAACGAGAAACACCTCCAGACAGACTGTCTCTGCAGAAAAGACAGATTCTAGCAGAAATTAGAAAAGAAACAAGAAGATGAGCCTACATCGGACGAGGGTCGGAAGGAGGGGTACCTGAGACCACGGGAGACTTCACGGGAGGAGGTCGTGGAGGAGACCTGGAAGCTGAGACCGCCGGAGAAGCCTGGAAACCAGCGGGAAGGGTAGGTGAATAGGCTGTTTTGCCTCCCCTGCATCTCGGACTGCTGGTGGGCTCCCCAGCAGGTGGAGAGACCTGTGGACACCAGACAAGAGACGGCCGCCGCCAGTGAGCCATAAGCCAGTAGCGGACGTGGCACCAGGCTCCCAGCTCCCTCGGGGCACCTCCATATGCACAGACCCGAGCCGTGCAGCAGGCGCCATATTGCCTCCTTCTCCCCTCCGCAGACCCTACCCGCCACTGCCCAGAGAGACAATACAGCCACCAGCCAGAGGCACCTCCAGGGAACGGGACCTTCCCTTTTGGGGCCCTAGAGCTGACTGAGGGGGACTCAGACTGTGAACTCTCTACCTGCCAGCCCTCCCAGGTGCTGCTGGCACGGTGATACCAGGAGAAGGGGGCAGACCCTGAGGCTGAGAGACATAGACCCAGCTTGAGCTCGCTGTGGGTGAATTGGGACTGGCATTCCTCCCCCTGGTGGGAATATAGTTTGAACTCTGGGATCCAGAGGTCAGACCTGCAGACCAGATCCAGTGCACCGAGGTCTCACATTGCCCGGGGCACAGAAGGGATATACATGAACAGCCTACGGAGGTTGTGTGCCTCCAGGGGCAGATCAGCATCCTAGAGGGCAACCCTCCCCCGAAACAGAGGCTGTGTGCCCAACCCAGGTGGTGTTCCTGCACAGGGAACCTCCAGGCCGGCATCACAGGCAGGGGAGGCCAGGCAGCTTGCGGTCTGGCCTCCTGGCAGAGGCCCAGGAGTAGCCTCAGAGTTGGGTTTGGTGGAAAGAATCGAGGCCTGCTCCAGACTACGGGTCTCAGACAGCCCCACCCACACATGTAGACTTTCTGACTGAGTGGGGCCATTCCAGCCCCTCCCTGACAGCTTTGCCTGGAAGCAGAGAACAGAACTTTGACCCCTGCTAATGGCATTGGTGATGCCTGAGGGCAGGCTTACCCAACTCAGCTCTGACAATACTCACTCCCAGACCAGCTATCACTGAGGAGGAGAAAAGGACAAACATGGAAGTCCCAGGGCCCCACCCACTACCTGAGACACTAGAGTGCCTCTCTACAGGAACAAGAGCTGATAACAGGACACAAAAAACAATAGCGTAGCCTGTTCCTCCAAGCAAGTGCCACCTACTGAAAGGGAGGGCATCTTGCACACCCTTTTTATGGCACCTACTGACTCATTATACAGGCAGTGGTGGAATCTCACCCACAGACACCATCTGCCGGCTCAGAAACGAAACAAGGTATGTGAATACCCAAACAAAACCTATAGGAAAGAAACAACAACTGATCCACATGGGAAGAAATCAGCGAAGAAACTCAGGATATATGAAGAACCAAAGGGAAAACACACCCCCAAGGAGGAGCACCAGCCCCGTAGAAACGGACACCAACTAAAATCAGCCAACCAAAATGACAGAAGAGGAATTTCGAATGTGGATCATCAGAAAATACAACGACCTGCAAGAACAACTCATTAACCAACACAAAGAAACCTCAAAAAGCCTCCAGGATCTGGAACAAAAGTTCACTAAAGAAATCGACACGATGAAGAAAAGTTTAACTGAACTCCTGGAAATGAAGAATCAATTCAGGGAACTACAAAATACAGTGGAAAGTCTTATGAACAGGGTAGATCAAACAAAAAAAAGAATCTCAGAGATTGAAGATAACACCCTCCAATTAAATAAATCAGTCATAGAGATAGAGCAGAAAAACAAGACAAAAGAGCAAAGCCTACAAGAGATGTGGGATTATGTGAAGAAACCTAATGTGAGGGTCATAGGGTTACCAGACGGGGAAGAAGAAAACACTCACAGGTTGGACAAGCTATTTGAAGATATAATAGGGGAAAATTTCCCAGGCCTTGCTAAAATCTCGATATACAAGTTCAAGACGCTCAGAGGACCCCTGGGATATTCAAGGCAAACAGGAAGACGTCACGATATGCAGTCATCAGACTGACCAAAATATCAACTAAAGAGGCCCTCCTAAGAGCTGTAAGACGAAAGAAGCAAGTAACATACAAGGGAAAGCCAATTCGATTAACATCAGACTTCTCTAATGAGACTTTACAAGCAAGGAGAGACTGGGGCCCCATTCTCACTCTTCTGAAACAAAACAATGCCCAACCTAGAATCTTATTCCCTGCAAAACCAAGCTTCATATATGAAGGAGAAATAAAGACATTTGGAGATAAGGAAAGTCTCAGAGAATTCACCAAGACAAGACCAATCCTACAAGAAGTACTCAAAACAGTGTTACGCACGGAACACTATAATAAAAACTCACGAATATAAAAACAACCAAAACCCAAAGAATGAAGGCCAGATATTACAATGGCTCAAGAGAGAAATCAAAGCAACAACATCCAACCCAACAGAATGAACAGTAATCTACCTTACCTATCAGTTCTCTCAATAAATGTGAATGGCTTAAACTCTCCACTCAAGAGACATAGGCTGGCTGAATGGATAAGAAAATACAGGCCAAGTATATGCTGTCTTCAGGAAACACATCTAACCTGCAAGGATGCATATAGACTAAAAGTAAAAGGTTGGACATCAGTATTCCAAGCAAGTGGAAGCCAAAAGAAGGCAGGTGTGGCAGTTCTAATTTCAGACGATTTAGTTTTTAAACCAACAAAAGTAATGAAAGACAAAGAGGGTCATTATATAATGGTGAAGGGCACAGTTAAACAAGAAGAGACAACAATTTTAAATATATATGCACCCAACTTAGGGACACATAGTTTGATAAAGGAAACCTAACTTTATCTAAGCAAATGGATTAATAGCAACTCCATAATCACCAGAGATTTCAACACCTACTGACGGAACGAGACAGATCCTCCAAACAGAAAATTAATAAAGAAATAATGGACTTAAACAAAACTCTAGAACAATTGGGTCTGACTGACATTTACAGAACATTCTACCCCAAATCCACTGAATATACATTCTTCTCATCAGCTCACGGGACATTCTCTAAGACTGACCATATCCTAGGACACAAAGAAAATCTCAAGAAAATTAAAAAAATAGAAATCATACCATGTACCTTCTCAGATCACAGTGGAATAAAACTAGAAATCAACCCTAACAGAAACTCACATTTCTACACAAAAACGTGGAAATTAAACAACCTCCTACTAAATGATTACTTCGTAAATGAAGAAATCAAGACAGATATAAAAAAATTCTATGAAGAAAATGACAATGGAGAGACAAGTTATCAACTCCTCTGGGACACAGCTAAAGCAGTTCTGAGAGGAAAGTTTATCTCCATAAATGCCTATAACCAAAAGACAAGAAGATCACAAATAGACAATCTAATGAAACGACTCAAAGAGCTGGAAAAAGAAGAGCAGACCAGCCCCAAACCCAGCAGAAGAAGTGAAATCAACAAGATCAAATCAGAACTAAACGAAATTGAAAACAGGGAAGCTATTCAGGAGATTAATAAAACAAAAAGTTGGTTCTTTGAAAAAATAAACAAAGTTGACACACCATTGTCTAAGCTAACGAGAAGCAGTAAAGAGAAATCTCTAATAAGCTCCATCAGGAACAAAAAAGGAGATATCACAACTGGTGCCAAAGAGATACAAGATACAATTTATGAATACTACAAAAATCTTTATGCACACAAACTGGAAAATGTGGAGGAATTGGACAAATTTCTAGAAACACACAGCCTCCCGAGGCTCAACCAGGAAGAAATAGATTCCCTGAATAGACCAATCTCAACAGCTGAAATAGAAACAGCAATTAAAAATCTCCCTAAAAAGAAAAGTCCTGGCCCAGATGGCTTCACACCTGAATTTTACCACACTTACAAAGAAGAACTAGTACCTATCTTGCAGAAACTATTCCACAACATCGAGAAGAACGGAAACCTCCCCGACACCTTTTATGAAGCGAATACTACTCTGATACCAACACCAGGAAAGGATGCAACAGAAAAAGAAAACTACAGACCAATATCCCTAATGAATATAGATGCAAAAATTTTCAACAAAATCTTAGCTAACCGAATCCAGACACTTATCAAAAAAATAATCCACCACGACCAAGTGGGCTTCATCCCAGGGATGCAGGGATGGTTCAACATACGTAAATCTATAAATGGAATTCACCACATAAACAGAAGCAAAAACAAAGACCACATGATTCTTTCAATAGATGCAGAAAAAGCTTTTGACAAAATTCAACACCTTTTCATGATACGAACACTTAAGAAAATAGGCATAGAAGGGACATACCTAAAGATGATACAAGCCATATATGACAGACCCATAGCCAACATCATACTGAATGGGGAAAAATTGAAATCATTCCCACTTAGAACTGGAACCAGACAAGGCTGCCCACTATCTCCACTTCTGTTCAACATAGTGTTGGAAGTCTTGGCTACTGCAATCAGACAGGAAAATGGAAACAAAGGTATCCAAATAGGGGCAGAAGAGATCAAACTTTCACTGTTTGATGATGATATGATATTGTATCTAGAAAACCCCAAAGATTCAACCAAGAAACTCTTGGAACTGATCAATGAATTTAGTAAAGTCTCAGGATACAAAATCAATACACAGAAATCAGAGGCATTCATATACGCCAACAACAATCTAATTGAGAATCAAATCAAAGACTCAATTCCCTTCACAATAGCAACAAAGTAATTAAAGTACCTAGGAATATACTTAACCAAGGAGGTAAAAGACCTCTACAGGGAGAACTATGAAACACTGAGGAAGGAAATAGCAGAGGATGTAAGCAGATGGAAATCCATACCATGCTCGTGGATCGGCAGACTCAATATCACCAAAATGTCTATACTACCCAAACTGATCTACAGATTTAATGCAATACCTATTAAAATCCCATCAGCATTCTTCACAGACATAGAGAAAATAATTTTACGCTTCGTATGGAACCAAAGAAGACCCCGAATATCAAGAGCAATTCTAGGCAACAAAAACAAAATGGGAGGCATCAATATGCCAGATATCAAACTATACTACAAAGCTGTAGTAATTAAAACAATATGGTATTGGCACAAAAATAGGAATATTGACCAGTGGAACAGATGTGAGAATCGTGATATAAAACCATCCTCATATAGCCATCTAATCTTTGACAAAGCAGACAAAAACATACGCTGGGGAAAAGAATCCCTCTTCAATAAATGGTGCTGGGAAAACTAGATAGCCACCTGTAGAAGGCTAAAACAGGACCCACACCTTTCACCTCTCACAAAAACCAACTCACGCTGGATAACAGACTTAAACCTAAGGTATGAAACTATTAGAACTCTAGAGGAAAAAGTTGGAAACACTCTCCTAGACATCGGCCTGGGCAAAGAGTTTATGAAGAAGTCCCCAAAGGCAATCACAGCAGCAACAAAAATAAATAAATGGGACATGATCAAACTACAAAGCTTCTGCACAGCCAAAGAAAGACTCATGAAAGTAAACAGACAACCTACAGAATGGGAGAACATTTTTGCATCCTATGCATCCGATAAGGGACTGATAACTAGAATATACTCAGAACTCATGAAAATCAGCAAGAAAAAATCAAATAACCCCATTAAAAAGTGGGCAAAGAACTTGAACAGAAACTTTTCTAAAGAAGACAGAAGCATGGCCAACAAACATATGAAAAAATGCTCAACATCTCTAATCATCAGGGAAATGCAAATCAAAACCACAATGAGATATCACTTAACTCCAGTGAGAATGGCCTTTATCAAAAAATCTCCAAACAATAAATGCTGGTGTGGTTGCAGAGAGAGAGGAACACTCCTACACTGCTGGTGGGACTGCAAACTAGTTCAACCTCTGTGGAAAGCAATATGGAGATACCTTAAAGCGATACAAGTGAATCTACCATTTGATCCAGCAATCCCATTGCTGAACATCTACCCAAATGATCCAATGACACTCTACAAAAAAGACACCTGCACTCGAATATTTATAGCAGCACAATTCATAATTGGAAGGCTGTGGAAACAGCCCAAGTGCCCATCAATCCAAGAATGGATTAATAAAATGTGGTATATGTATACCATGGAGTACTATTCAGCTCTAAGAAACAATGGTGATATAGCACATCTTATATTTTCCTGGTTAGAGCTGGAACCCATGCTACAAAGTGAAGTATCCCAAGAATGGAAAAACAAGCACCAGATATATTCTCCAGCAAACTGGTATTAACTGAGTAGCACCTACGTGGACACATAGGTACTACAGTAATAGGGTATTGGGCAGGTGGAAGTGGGGAGGGGTGCAGGTATATACATACATAATGAGTGAGATGTGCACCATCTGGGGGATGGTCATTATGGAGACTCAGACCTTTGGGGGGAGGGGGAAATGGGCATTTATTGAAACCTTAAAATCTGTACCCCCATAATATGCCGAAATAAAAAAAAAATTTAAAAATAAAATAAGCATAGAAGGAACATACCTAAAAATGATACTATCCATATATGACAGACCCATAGCCAACATCATACTGAATTGGGAAAAATTGAAATACTTCCCACTTAGAACTGGAACCAGACAAGGCTGCCCACTATCTCCACTTCTATTCAACATTGTGCTAGAAATCCTGGCTACAGCAATCAGACAGGAAAGTGAAATTAAAGGTATCCAAATAGGGGCAGAAGAGATTAAACATTCACTGTTTGCTGATGATATGATATTATATTTAGAACACCCCAAAGATTCAACCAAGAAACTCCTGGAACTGATCAATGAATTTAGTAAAGTCTCAGGATACAAAATCAATACACAGAAATCAGAGGCATTCGTATAGGCCAACAACAATCAAATTGAGAACCATATTAAAGACTCAATATCCTTCATGATAGCAACAAAGAAATTAAAGTACCTAGGAGTATACTTAACCAAGGACGTAAAAGACCTCTACAGGGAGAACTATGAAACACTGAGGAAGGAAATAGCAGAGGATGTAAACCGATGGAAATCCATACCATGCTCGTGGATCGGCAGACGCAACACCATCAAAATGTCTATACTACCCAAAGTGATCTACAGATTCAATGCAATACCTATTAAAATTCCATCAGCATTTTTCACAGATATAGAAAAAATAATTTTACGCTTTGTAGGGAACCAAAGCAGACCCCGAATATCAAGAGGAATTCTAGGCAACAAAAATAAAATGGGAGGTATTAATGTGCCAGATATCAAACTATAGTATAAAGTTGTAATAATTAAAACAATTTGGTATTGGCACAAAAATAGGAATATTGACCAGTGGAACAGATCTGAGAATCCCAATATAAAACCATCCTCATATAGCCATCTAATCTTTGTCAAAGCAGACAAAAACATACGCTGGGGAAAAGAATCCCTTTTCAATAAATGGTGCTGGGAAAACTGGATAGCCAGCTGTAGAAGGCTAAAGCAGTACCCACACCTTTCACCTCTCACAAAAATAAACTCATGCTGGATAACACACTTAAACCTAAGGTATGAAACTATTAGAATTCTATAGGAAAATGTTGGAAACACTCTCCTAGACATCGGCATAGACAAAAAGTTTATGAAGAAGTCCCCAAAGTCAATCACAGCAGCAACAAAAATAAATAAATGGGACATGATCAAACTACAAAGCTTCTGCACGGCCAAAGAAAGAGTCATGAAAGTAAACAGACAACCTACAGAATGGGAGAAAATTTTTGCATCCTACACATCCAATAAGGGGCTGATAACTAGAATATACTTAGAATTCATGAAAATCAGCAAGAAAAAAATCAAATAACCGTATTAAAAAGTGGGCAAGATATTTGAAGACAAACTTTTCTAAAGAAGTCGGAAGAATGGCCAACAATCATATGAAAAAATGCTCAACATCTCTAATCATCAGGGAAATGCAAATCAAAACCACAGTGAGATATCACTTAACTCCAGTGAGAATGGCCTTTATCAAAAAGTCTCCAAACAATAAATGCTGGCGTGGTTGTGGAGAGAGAGGAACACTCCTACACTGCTGGTGGGACTGCAAACTAGTTCAACCTCTGTGGAAAGCAATATGGAGATACCTTAAAGCGATACAAGTGAATCTACCATTTGATCCAGCAGTCCCTTTACTGGGCATCTACCCAAAAGCTGCAATGACACTCTACAAAAATACACCTGCACTCGAATGTTTATAGCAGCACAATTCATAATTGCAAGGCTGTGGAAACAGCCCAAGTGCCCATCAATTCAAGAATGGATTAATAAAATGTGGTATATGTATACCATGGAGTACTATTCAGCTCTAAGAAACAATGGTGATATAGCACATCTTATATTTTCCTGGTTAGAAGTGGTGTCTCGGTTCCCGGGTTTCGGCACCACTTGTCGCGCCCGCCTCGCCAGCAAGGAAGACGGGGCAACCAGAGTTCTTCTGACAGCGCTTTAATGGGGATTGGTTAACTGGTTACATGCGGAGACGCTGAGTCGTTCTCGGCGGCTGCTTATAAAGGCAGTAAGTACACTGGGCATTGTCTGATTGGATAAGGCACTTGGAAGGGAGGAGACAATCTCTGCACATGCGCTGAGCACTTGTTTGTCAGACTAACAGCAGGGTTTGACCAGGAAGCGGGCGCCATCTTGTAATGGCGTTGCCACCGCGCCCCACAAAGTGGAATCCATACTACTAAGTGAAGTATCTCAAGAATGGAAAAACAAGCACCAGATATATTCTCCAGCAAACTGGTATTAACTGAGTAGCACCTATGTGGACACATAGGTACTACAGTAATAGGGTATTGGGCAGGTTGGAGGGGAGAGGGGTGCGGGTATATACATACATATTGAGTGAGATGTGCACCATCTGGGGGATGGTCATGCTGGAAAGTCTTAGTTTTGGGGGAGGGGGGAGAGGGCATTTATTGAAACCTTAAAACCTGTACCCCTGTAATATGCCATAATATAAAAAAGTAAAATACTGTAAGGGCAGGAGATCTCTAGGTATGTCACGCCATCAACAAGGAGGCCGTGGCTCCTTGCAATTCTCTTGCCTCAGCCTCCCAAGTAGCTGGGACTACAGGTGCATACCATCACTCCTGGATAATTTTTTCTACTTTTAGTAGAATCAGGGTCTCACTCTTGCTTAGCCTGGTCTTGAACTCCTGATCTTGAGTGATCATCCCATCATAGCCTCCCACAGTGCTAGGATTACAGGCCTGATCCACCACACCCGGCCAGAACTCTTTATTTATAAATGGAATTAGGTCTTTGTCTTTTGTTGTAAATATTGTTTTATTTTTGTTTGCTGTTTGGGACCGTTTTGTGGTCAGAAATTTAAAATTTTTCTGTATTCAAATTTATTAATTTTCCTACATGCCTGCTAGTTTTTTTGTGTGTTGCTTAGAAAGGCCTTCCTCAGTATTAGGTTATTTGTAAATATTCTGTCATATTTTCATTTAGCATTTTTATGATTTTATTATCTTTAAGCCTTTCACTATCTGGAGTGTATTTTTGGTAAGGAGTTATATTTTAAATACTATCTATATAACAGAAAACTCCTATATGTGTAGGTACTCTTTCTAGACACTCTTTTGTGTTCCACTGACCAGCGTGCTTTCTTATAGCCAGTCTCGGTTGTAATTACTGTAGGTTTATCATACATTTTCAGTAGTTTTCTTGCTATTCTTGTATGTTTATTTTGCAGCATATCTAAATCCAAGAAAATCCTGTTTGTCTTTTCATTTGGATCACAATTAAATCAATAGAGTAAATTTTAGACTTATATGTGAACTGTCATTTTATAATATTGAGTTTGCGTATTTAAGAACAGTGTATCTTTCTATTTGTGCAAGTTTTCCTCTATGCCTCTTAGTGATACTTTAAAGATTAAACTGGTCTTCACAGAAATCTTATACATTTTTGCTTAGTTCTGTTCAAAATGGAATCTTTACTTCCATTAGAGTTTCTAACAATATGGAAGTTAATGGTTCTTTCATTTGTAAACTGGGTATGATAATAATAGTTGCTGCCTCTAGGAGATGCTACAGGGATTGAATGCGATTATGTATTAAGGGCAATTGACATAGTGCCCAGCACATAATAACCACACAATATTTGTTTGAGAACTTATTCCTAGACCTTATGCAATGAACCTAACATGAATATACAGTAGAGTACCACCTAGATTATTTGTAAATATTCTGTTTTTTTCTGTAAATATAATGTTTCCTTGCCATAGCATGTAGATTCTTTCTGCCTCAGTATCTCTGTTGGAACATGGGACAAGCAATTCTGATCTCTAGTCTAAGAAAAAATGGTGGCTAGTGATATGAATGACTCATTTTCTAACCATAAGCAATCAAATCAATTCTCAGAAACTCTCTCCTCTGTGTTTCAATCCCTAATAAATACCAGATCATATTAATAATATATTTTCTCCATACTCACCCAACACTTTCTTAATTACTGTGACGACAATAATATGAAATCTATAGTCGTGGTTGGGAACTGTTTCCCAAGGTGGTTAGCATTGGATTATTATACAAGGGATTTTAGTGGGTTGGACAGATGCTTTTTGCTTTGCAACATTTATGTCTTTCATTCCTTGTAGTCTGAGATTTTGGTCCTGATGAGGCCAATCCTTGCAGTTTGAGATAGAGAGAATTCTAACTTTTGGTCTCCCTTGGATAGAAAGCTCTGAGTTTTTTCCCAAAAATATTAATTAAGGGGGTTCAAGTGTTTTTGTTATGTGGATATCTTGTATGATGCTTAAGTCAGGGCTTTTGATGTGCCCATCACCAGAATAGAGTTCATTTTACTCTGTAGGTAAGTTTTTATCCTACAATCACCCTCCAACCCTCCCCAATTTTTGGTTTCTTGTGTCCTTTATATCACTTTGTGCCCGTATGTACCCATCTATTAGCTCCTACTTATTAGTGAGACACATGGTGTTTGGTTTTCCATTCCTGAAATACTTCATTTAGAATAATGGTCTTCAATTCCAGCCACATTGCTGCAAAGGACATTATTTCATTCCTGTTAATGGCTGAGTAGTACTCTACTATGTGTGTGTGTGTGTGTGTGTGTGTGTGTGTGTGTGTGTGTGTGTGTGTGTATCACATTTTCTTATTCATTCATGAATTTAAGGGCACTTAGCTTGATTCCACATCTTTGCAATTGTGAATTGTGCTGTGCTTAACATTCAAGTCCAAATGTCTTTGTGATCAAATAACTTCCCTTTGGGTAGATATCCAGCAGTGGGATTGCTGGATCAGATAGTAGGTCTACATTTATTTCTTTGAGGAATCTCCATATTGTTTTCCATAGATTTTGTACTAAATGCAGTCAGCTCTGGGGTTTTTAACAGTAGTTTACTAAATCTTATTTGCTTAGAAGGGAGAACAATTTATCTAGGGCTAGTGGCTACAGTATCTACCTCATCCATGCGTATCAGCTCTAGTTCACAGGAGCCCCTTAAGGAAATGGTGCTGAGTCTTGGAAGCAAGTACAGCTTTTAAGACTGGCCCATGTTCTGAGATTTTCAGGACTCTGAGAAGGCCCCACTGCCTTTTAGAATCCTTATGTCAGCTCACAGAGGCCTTTTATACTACAATTGAGAAAGAATTCTGCAGCAAAAGGATTGCAGTAATGTGAGGTTAATGCAGAATGAAAGAATTGGCTATCTGGCTAATTTTTATAAGAGGAGGACCTTGATGTCTGGATGGGGTATTACTGAGAAAATGTTACTACAGAGTATTGATAATGGTTTGGAAAGGAGGAAGGCTGCTCTGCTAACAGTAATTTTCCTTAAGGCCAAATTCAAAACACCAATAGTTAAGTTAATGCAATCAATATATTTGTTATATCCTGTCATCAGTGTTACTAACTTTATATATCCAGGCAAATGACTATATACAAAGCTGCAGAAAATGACCATATATACCTACGCCCTATCCTTTCCCATTCATTGAAGCCTTGTCCTTATTCCCTCAATCCAGCTATACCTACATGTTTTCTTACATACATTGTACTGTCTCTAAGCACAATCTCAGACTTTTTCTTGTAAATTTGGGCTTCAAGAGTGTAAAAGACCCCATAAATATGTACATTTAGATAAACTACTTTCCTTTGAGTGTTTGGCAGGTTAAGGGGCTTATCAAGTCTTAGTCAAAAATATTGAGTGGTTACTTGATGCAAAGCATAAATTATAACCCTGGTCCCTGATCCTTGGGGATTTACAATTTGCTAAAACATCACTATGGTTGAACTTTGGCTTTAGTCCACTTACGACAAGCATTAATGAAATACCCATAACATGTCAGGCACTGTGCATAGCAATGAGAATACAATAATGAAAAGCATGTGGGCTCTATTCTCAAGGCTATTGCAGACTAGGTGGAAGACAATTATAAAACAAGGGGTTAAATGCAGTGGTAGGAATAAACATAGGGTTCTGAGGCCTCAAGTTAAGAGGTGATCACTCAGGGAGGGCTAAAGTGGGAGTCTCAGAACACAACAAAATTCGAGGTCTGAGCAGACCAAGAGGATCTGGAATTGAGATCAAAGATGAATGGCCAGAAAAGGAGAGAAACTGGGAGAGGAGAATTTCAAAGAAGTCAGGGGAGGAGAGAGAACAACCCATTTCTTTTACTCATTTCCCCAGCCCCCTCCCCTGACTACACCTGTTCTACTGTCTGCTTCCATAGGTTTCACATGTTCAGATTCCACATGTAAGTGAGATCATGTGGTAGTTGTCTTTCTGTGATTGGCTTTTTTACTTAGTATAATGTCCTCTGGCTTCACCTTGCAAATGACAGGATTTCCTTCTTTTTTTATGGCTGAATCATTCTGTGGATCTAATATACAGCATAGTGACTATAGTTAATAATAATCATATTGTTTACTTGAAATTTGATAAGAGAGTAGATTTTAAATGTCCTTCCTCCTCCCCCCAACACTGACACACAAAATGGTACCTATGGGTGGTGATGAATGTGTTAATTACTTTGATTGTGGGAATCAGTACATGATGTATATATGTATGTCAAGTCATGATGTTGTGCATTGTGAATATATGCAATTTTTATTTGTCAATTAAATATTTTTAAGTAAGCAAATCAAGGGGCAAAAAAAGAAAAAAAAGGCAGAGAGGGGTTTAAGGAGTCAATTCACTCTTTGGATCTAGGGAAAAGAAAACGATAGTGGGTATGGCTGCTGGACAGAAAAGTCAGCTTTGATGGCCTTGATTTACTCAATGAAGTAAGATGTTCAGGCATCTGTACAAAGTGAGGGAGAGATGGCAGAGTAAGATTTGTGACATTCAGGTGTCTGGCCAAAACTACAGTGTTCAGGAGAGAATATGGGGGAAAATATGACGCCAACTACTACTACTAATAAATATTTTGAAAGCTCTATTCAACAGCCTTAATACTTTGGCATTTTTAGGCTAGTGTGTAGAGAGATAGGACATCACCAGGCAGGGATCAACAATCTCTTTATCTTCAAGGCTCTGCTGGGTTATTGAGGTAGATAATATTAGTATTTGGAGCCTCCCCACCTTCCTTTCTAAAGAGCTCCATACATACTGCATGTGCCAAAACTTTAAAATATGCTTGCAGATGATAATGATGATGATGATGATGATGATAAGAAAGAAGAGTATTTAACATTCATTTACTGCTTTCTAAGTGCCAGGCACTATTCTAAGCCCTTTACATGAATGAGAGTCAGCTGACTAGATAAATTAATCTATGGAAAAGTGATTGTGTATGTGTGTGTGTGTGTGAAATAAACATAATACAGATAATATGTGTATAACATATAAACTCTACACTGTGCCTGGTGTTTAATACAAACTCCAGTTTTTCCTTTTTCCCCCCCATTTTTCTGTCCTTCATCCTTACCCCTCCCTAGCCATCCTCCCCTTCCCTGCCCCCAGGGCTGGGGTAAGAGAGAGACAAATGCAGAAGGGGTCTCTGCATCATTGTTGCTGATAACAGACTGTGTAGTGGAAGAGAGAAGCCCTTAGGAGTGCCTTTGGACTTGGTGTCTGAGGATGGTGTCCCCATTCTAGTTATCATTCTTCAAGGACAGGGACCATACTGCACCCTGTTTGTGTCCCCCTTAAGCACTAGCAAGTGGCAGGTGGTGGGCTCGTGGCAGGCACTAAATAGACTCTTCGAGCCTGGGCTCAGCTTTGGGTCCTGGTTATGGGTTCAGCTTCAGGGTCCTGGTTATCGGCTCCATCAGCCTTTTTAGCGACTGCTGAGGCAGGTCTTGGAGCCACAGCTGACAAGTTCTCATGAACACTCAGATGGCAGCAGCTGGAACCACCCGGTAGTGGTCCTTTTGGCAGTGCTCTGCTGGGGACCCTTGGCTACGAGGCCAAGGACTTTGCCTCCCAGAGGCAGCTCTGCCACCAACCGTTTGGGTGACCCTGTGCAAACCTCTCCATTTCCCTGGGTCTCAGGGTCCTCATTTGTAAAGTGTAGGTCATAATTCTTACTCTGCCTGTTTCACAGAGGTTCTCTAAGGATCCAGTTTGGATGACGGTCATGAAAGCTCTTTGCAAAGTCAAAGGCAGATGCAGATGTGAAGGGGTGATAACTCCTAGGGCCTGGCCTTGATTCAGAAGAAGACAGGAAAGGAGAGTCCCTGTGTAGGCTAAACTTGGGGGCTTTAATTTGTTTTCCTCCTGTTTTACCAATGTCCATGATTCAAGCTGGTGCTATATGTGAAACTTCTGTTTTTCAAGATCCTCGGGGACAGGAGAATGTTTAAAGCAGTGAGGCAGCAACCAGCTCATGGCATAGTGAAAATAGATGAAATATGGTGAGGTTAATACTGGTGCTTCTTCAAACATTGCCTGGCTAACAGCAGTCAGGTGAGACAAGTAGCTTGTTTTCTGCTCAACTCCCTAGAAAATCCACCCCCACCCCTCGCTCCTGGTCTTACAGTGTGATCAGGGCCCACAGCTCTGTTCTGGACCTTCTTTCCTTCCCTTCCCTTCGCTTCACTCTTTTACTTTCTCTTTATCCTTCCCTTTTTCCTTGCATAACTTCATTCTCTTGGCTTTGAGCAACCACCTGCCAATTCTGTTCCTGCAGCCTAGAGCTGATGTGAACCCTAGACCTGAAACTGCACTCAGATGTTCCACAGGCACCCCAAACTCACTCTTTTCAGAACCTAACTTCCCCCTTTCTTCCTGCTTCAAATCTGCTGCTTTTTCTTCCGCTTGAGTTTTGCAGGAAAGGTAACCTCAGAGGCAGAAAAGGAGATGGTTTGGTATTGAGGACATGGTCCGGGCCTCCTCTCTTATGTAATTACATGGAAAGGAATAGAGGTGAAGTTTAGAGAGCTGGGTGGAATATAGATGAAGCTTTGTGTTATATGGTTTCACTTTAAATTCATGACCACTAACTTTAGCTGGTCCCTTGGTGCTGACTTTTGCATTTCCTTGGTCCGTTTACTCTCTCAACTCTTTATACTTTCCCCTCCTTAATCCTCCAATACTTCCTCCTTCACCCCTTCCCTTATAGCTGTTGACCTTCTGAAGCAGTCAGAAGAGAACTCCCACAGGCTCCCACGTCTAACTACCTATCTGTGAATGTACCCAAAGTCTTTCTCTTCTCTCTTGTTGCCATCTCTGTTCATATCTAAGGCCAACCCCTCCATTCGTGCACTACCTCCCAACATGTCTATATTACTCAAAGATATTCCTCTAGCAATTCTCTTCTTGATCTCCTGCACCAGTGGAAATCTACTGGCTCATTCCCATAACTAGGTAAACATACTGTTATTGCTCACAACTTACAGACACTTGCTCTTGAACCCACTTACCCTACATCTATGGTCTCATTTCTCTGGTCCCCTTCTTAGCAAAACCCTGCAAAACAGTTGTCTCTACTCACTGTCTCCAATTCTCTTTTGAGCACACTCCTGTCAGGATTTTACCTCCAACACTCCACCAAAATTGTTCTTTGTAAAAGTCACCAATGATGTCCACTGTGTTACATTAAGTGATCAGTTCTTATTCTTTATCTTGCTAGACCTATCAACAACAATGAACACAATTAATATGCTTTCTGAAGTACTTTCTTTACTTGACTTTCAGGATTCCTCACTCTTCTGGTTTTTCTCCTATCTGACTGGTTGATCCTTTTGTCTCTTCTTTACTGATTCCTCGTCCTCCCTCTGTCCTCTAATGGCTGTGATCACCAAGGCTCAATTTTAAAACTCTTTTTTTCTATCTGTGCTCATTCCCTTAGCATTGTCATTGAGATTCATGACTTTAAATACTAACTATATAATAATGACCCCAATTTTATATCCCCAGGCCAGGCCTTTTCTCTAATTTGTTGACTCATATTTCCAAAACTGAGTTTTTGTTTTTCACTTCCAATCCTATGTGTCCTATACTCTTTCCCATCTCAATAAATGGCAATTCCAACCTTGGATTTCCTCTCTTCTCTCTCTCTCTCTCTCTCTCTCTCTCTCTCTCTCTCTCTCTCTCTCTCTCCCTCCCTCCCTCCCTCCTTCCCTCCCTCCCTCCCCACAGCCAATCCATAGGAAAATCATGTCTACATTGTCTTCAAAATATATCCATAATTCAACCACTTCTCACCGTTTTCAATGCTATTACCCTAGTCTTAGGCAACGTGATTTCACATCCGGATCATTGCAGTAGCCTCATCTTACTGGACTCCCTGCTTCTGCCCTACACCCCTATATTCATTCTATTCTCCATACAGAAGCATAAATGAACATTTTGAAACATAACTGAACTCATATCACTTCTCTGCTCAAAACCCTCCAATGGCTCCCATTTCACTCAGATAAAAAGTCAAAGTCCTTATAATGGCCTAATCTGACATTGATCCCTGTCTTTTCTTTACTTAACTATGTAATGATGACCCCAATTTTATATCCCCCACCTAGACCTTTTCTCTAATTTTCTTACTCATACTTCCAAAATTGAATTCATGATCTTCACCTCCAAACCTATTTATCCCATAGTCTTTCTGGGATAGAAAGACTGACCTCATCTTCAAGCACTCCTAGCTCTTTCTACAACATGCCAGTTATATTCCTGCATAAGGGTGTTTTCCCTTATTACCTCTACCTAGAAGTTTCTTTTCCCATGTATCCACGTGGTTCATCCTGTCAATGAATAAAAGAGCCAAAACTTGAGTGGGTGATAAAAAAAAAATCCCTTAAAACAGTTCTTTGTTTGTCTTTATATATACTCTCTCCAGGCAGTTTGAACTCTGACTTATAAGCTTATGACTCCAAAATCTCTGTTTTCAGCCCAGATATAGCCCCTAAACTCCAGAGCCACATCTGCAGCTAGCTACTGGCAGAGCAACTGCAAAAGGTTCTGGGAGAAGTAAGGGGTATAATCCAGCTGGTGCTTGGCTTACCAAGCCCTGCACCAGCAGTGTCAATCTGGATAAAGAGGTGTTTTTTTTTTTCCTTCACACAAAGGAACTAGCTGTCTACTGACTTAGTCTTGTGCTCAGGGCTCTGTCTACCTGGAAAGAGCATCTTGTTAAATATTCACACCAAAATTCCAAAAAGGCTAGCTGTAACTTTGCCTGCTGGGTATCACCGCCTGAATGTTCTACTGGCACTTCAAACACAACATGTACAAAATGAACTCATTATCTTCTCTATCTCCACTGCAAATCCATTCCCGTTCTAGACTTCCAAATATCCGTTTATGGCATAATCATTTTCCTACTCATTCAAGCTTCAAACTCTGGCATCTTCCTCCCACTCCTTCCTGCCACTTGAAGGCAGAGTTTCTGGTTCTCTCATTTCCATCTCCATGGCATTTCTCATCTTTGAACCCCTAGGACCTATTGTCTCCACTTGACTATAACCATGTCCTAACTAATTCTGAGTTCTTCTTCGGAAATTGCCTCAGCAAATAGCTATGAAAGTTGTGGGCTGCAGATGGATTTAAGTATAAAATCTAGGACAAGATTAGACAAGGAGTACCACTTTCCATGTTCCTGATCAGGATAGAAGTGAGTACTGCAGAGTGAATTGTAGACTTCATCAGTATGTTAAAATAGGAATTCATACCCCCATTCCCATTTTACAAACCATCCTAGTAAGCCACACTTAACTTTTCTAAATTCTTGTTTTCTCATCTATAAAAATGAAGTCATTCATCCAGATGGACCCTTTTTCACTTGCTCGGACAGCCCAAGTCTCTAAACCTTTTACTCTAAATCTCACTTGATATCAGGGAAAAAAGGAGTAGGGTACTAACACTCATTAAGTATCTCATATGCACCAGACTTTTTATATCCATTGTGTAATTTAATATTTATGACAGTCATGTGAGATAGGTACTTTTATCCCTATTTTTCATCTGAAGAAACTGAAGTTTGGCCAAGTTAAATTTTTTTAAGGTCACACCCTTGATAAAGACTTGAGCTTGACCCCAGGTCTCTTTGCCTTGAAAGCCTACCTCCCAGATCTAGATGTAGAACTTACTCCTGTGATTTTTTTTCACTTAGCTATCTTTCTTTGATCTCAATCCTCAAGATAATTCATTTTCAAATCAAGTGCACTGAACCAATTGTCTACATCATTTATAATCATTTGAACTTTGGAGCTCACTTTTTCTCTTCCTCTTATTGTCCAATTCACCAATACATTACAATAGTATTAAAGCACAGTGTTCCCTCTGGAGTAAAACGTAATTGTTCATAGCTTTGTGGTGTGAGCAGGATTAATTATGGAGAAGGAAAATTATACTGCTAGGTAATACCATTTATGTCACCGAAGTCAAATTATTGGCAGTTTCCTAAAAGAGGACCCAGCCCCGCCTCTTCTCCTCTAATCAAATCCCCTTTTTCTGATCCCTGGAAAAACTCTGTTGGGGAAGTTCACTTTTAGATGAAGTTTATAATTCCATCCATTGGGGTCACATCTACCAGTTGGAAGATGAATGAATCAACCTGTTTCGCATGCACTTTGGAATCTTCTTATGTGCCATGACTGGCTTGAAGAATTGCTTTAAAAATTACCAATGATTGATTAAAGCTCTTTCTATAATATTGCAAAACTACAAAACATTAATTAATTAAAAATGTAGTCACATATCTGTATTTCTGTTTTTCAATTCCATTGATGACAAATGACCATTTTTGATTAACATGAGGAGCAGGGTACTTTAAGGAAATTCTAGTCATTAATGCCTTTGTTCAAATTAGTTTTTATGTCAGTAGCATTACCCAGCAGGATCCCTAGGGAGGAAAACATAGGACAGGTAAACTTTGATAAGAAATAGAGAGGTTATGGAGTCTGGGCAGTGGTTCCAGTTACTATAACTGAATTAGCCTATTATTTCATTATCTTTTCTGTCTTCCAGGGCCAAGTCCTTCTCACCTAGACAGCTAGCACACAGGCTTGTGCCAGTCACTGAAAGGGAAATGACTTGGCAATTAGGAGGTGGCATGATGATACTTGGTGTCTAGGAGGGGAAAGAAGTTTTACTTGGAGGAAGGGGGGTACACACAAAGAGAATGGGGTTCTCTCAAGCCTTAACCTAAAGAAGTGAGTAATGTGAAATGCTCCTTTTTTAATTGTATCATAGGCTGTAAAGAAGAGGCATTTGAAGGGCAGTGAGCTTTTTTCCCCAGGTCTTTTAGTAACATAGAGGTAACCAATGCATAGGCCAGCTGTGCCTATTAGAGATCATAGTTCCTGATGGGTAAAGAAGCACAGTCAAGAATCAATGAGGTACCCAATCTAAGCTGTGGAACTGCTGTGAAAGATTTGGTCATGGAGAGAACAAAAACAGAACGGAACAAAGTACTCCACGTTAGTTAGGGTTTGCAAGAAAGAGATAAGAATAGCACAATGGGTACCAAGTTGATACTCTCTGATGGGATTAAAGAAAACAAGACAGGCTTTCAGAGACAAAAGGTTAAGGTGGGAGAACTGAGCAATTCATATATAAGAAAGAATGTGAGATTAGCAATAACTAAAAGATCGCTGAAAGCCTGAGCTCAGTTTTAAGATCATTCTTTTGAAAAGAGCAAGATAAGCAAATATACTGTTAACAGTTTGCACATGTTAAAGGTTTGGCAAGAAGGGATATAGACCAAATTGCCTCAAGCCTACTGTTTATTTTGTTCTGTGACCTAATTATCCATATAATTAAATGCTGTTTTTCTGTTTTTTTACATGTTTGCCCATAGTGCTACCCTGTTTTGTTCATTTATTCATTAAGCATTTAATAAAAACCTCTTGTGTACTTAGAAAAATGGGTGAAGCTACAAGCACTTAAAAAATTTTTGAAGATATACATGTTTCTGGCCCATGAGGAGTTTATAATATTGTTTTGAAGACAAGATTCTCAAATATTTTAAAAATTTGTTTACAGCTTTATTGAGGTATAATTGACAAATGAAAATTGTGTATATTTAAAGTGTACAATATGATATTTTGATATATGTGTACTTCGTGAAATGATTACCACAATTAAGCTAACTAACATATCCATCACCTCACATAGTTACCATTTTAGGTATGTTGTGAGACCATTTAAAATCTACTCTCTTAGCAAATTTTGAGCATACAATATAGTATTGTTAACTATAGTCATCAGGCTGTATACTAGATCTGCAGAACTTATTTATCCTGCATAACTGAAACTTTGTACCCTTTAACCAATATTTCCTTCAAAGATTTCAATTATTGAATAATTAAGAAATCATGGTGATATAGAAATTTTCTTAAAATAATTCACCTATATCATAGGTTAACTAGTTATTTTGATAGGCCATAAATGAACAATATGACTAACATCTTTTTTTTGTCTTTCTGGAAACGGGCTCTGAGTTGTAAATTTGAGGCAAAGAGGTCATTTGTGAGTTGGGGATTTTCTGGAAGGTGGATCCTAAGCTGGGCCTAGATGAATGGGCATAGAGGAGGGGGAAAGCAATAGGCATAGATGCTGAGGCAGGAATTGCACAAGGAATTTACTTACTGCATTTGGTAGCAGTAAGTAAAAAAGTTTGATTGAAACTTGGGGTTCATGTTGGGAGGCAGGTTATGCTGTGAATATGGGCTCTTGAGAGTCAGCTTGAACATATTAACTTTAAGTCTATAGGGCTTTTGAGTAGAAAAAATGGCATGATCAATTTTTTATATCCTCTTTGGTCGTTTAATGGTATAGCATGTCCATTTTACATATCATGTAGTCTTTGAAAAGACTGCATTTTAAGTTGAGGCAATTAGGTAGGGCTAAGATATTATAAGCTATTTTCCAGACATTTGTCTTCCAGGGTCTATACGGCCAATTAAAGATTAAAATTAATTTTCACAGTTGTGGGTATTAGAGTAACACTCTCCCTGACTTAAGTGTGCTACTTTCACATTTCTATACCTAGGTGAAATCTCATGACAAAGGAAGCTTTCTGTTTAACAAAGTGATTTTCAATGTCTATGAACAGTCACGTTTAGTATAACAAATTGTACAATAACCCCCAAAACAAGCGTTATTTTCCATCATATAGGGAAAGAACTTTCAGGAAGGTAAATAGTAGCCTAATAAAGTCACACATATCTGGAATTAGAATCTGACTTTGTCACATCTTAGCTGGGTCACTTTGAGCAAGTTTTTTCACCTCCCTGGGCCTCATTATTATTATTATTTTTGGCTATAGAATGGGGAGAAACATTCATATGTCATAGGGTTTACGATTAATGAACACCATGAATGCAAAGCTTTCAGCTTTTTCAGCATGCAAAAGCTTTCCCAGACTTCAGTCTGGAACATAGTAAGCATTCAGTAAGTGCCATCATTTGTTAAAAGTGGTGTTGACAGTTTTGAGTATGTACTATATGGAGAAGGTAGCAGAGTGAGGTGGTTAAATCAGAGTATGACTTCTGGAGCTAAGCTGCCTTGGTATGAACACTTGTTGTGCTTTGTGACCTTGATGGAGTAACTTAATCTTTCTGTACCTGAATCTTCTCATTGGCAAAATGGGAATAATAATGGTAACTATCTCATAGAATTGTTATGAGGGTTAAATAAGTAAATACCATGTTTCCCTCAAAATAAGACCTACCCATAAAATAAGCCCTAGCAGGATTTCTAAGCATTTGCACAATATAAGCCCTACCTTAAAAATAAGACCCAGTGATGGGCGTGGCTACACAGCGTATCTGCACAACCCATGCATTTTGACGGGGAGTGGTAAAGAAGAGGAGCAGCCCTTCTCATCTGCCCCATGAGAGCTCTATTGCTTGAGATGAGAGATTGGGGCCAATGGTTCTAAAGGAAATAGAGTCGCAAGAAATTCAGGATGGAATTTGGGGTTTGGAGAGTTATGATGATATTCCAGAAGAAGATGACTTGAATAAATGTAGATTGTTGTACCGTACTTAAAAAAAATAACACATCCCCTGAAAATAAGCCCTAGGGTGTCTTCTTGAGGAAAAATAAATATAAGAACGTGTCTTATTTTCAGGGAAACACGGGTACATGTAAAGTGTACAAGAACACTCCTTGGTACATAGCAAATCTCAATAAATGTTAGCTACTATTAGATGCCACTCATTATTCTGAAGGTTTTATGTGCTTTATCTCATTTAATCCTCAAATGTCCAAAGAGATAGGTATTATTACAATATTATGCCCATTTCATAGACAAGAAACTAGAGGCTCAGATAAATTAAATTCTAGTTAGTAATATGTCTAAGGGCACATCACTAGCAAGTAACTCCAATCAGATCTGTTTGATTTGAAAGTCCTTAAACCTCTTAACCACTGCTCTATATAGTAAGGCCTGCTTTTTGCAGAAAGAGCAGTGCACATGAGGCACACCACTGGAGAATGGGTAGAGAGTAGAGCTGGTCTGGAGAGGAAGGTGAATTTGATGTGGGAAGCACTGAATTGGAGAGGCTAGAAGGAAATTTCAGAGGAGTATGTCTTGCTATTTCCTGTGGAAAGATGTGTTCCCCTTAGAAGTCAGCAGTCTGTTCAGAGCCCTTACCATAAACACGTCAGGGGATTTGCAGTGCTTAATTAGAAGACTTGGGCAGTGTTTTAAAGTAGCAGTAACACAAATTTCTACCTTAAAGGACAAAAAAGTTAATGAAGAGAAAGTTATAAAAAGAAGAGCAAGCCTCATGATTGAGAAAGGTCAGTCATACTAAACAAATACAAAATAAGAATCAAACAGGAAGCCAGGTTAGGAACACAAAAGAGCACAGATGGGTGGTATTGGAAAAGTCTCATAGGTCACAACCACAGGTACCAGTAGGGCTCAAAAGGCAGAGTGCCAGCAGGAAAGAAAGAGCCTGGGGTCGTCACCACTTGACAGTATTTGGTAGGGTCTGCTTTTCTACGTGGTTTTGACTTACAGATTAATCCAGATTAATTAAGCAGATTGTTTTTCTGCTTTCTTTTAGAGTGCTTTTAATCTGAAATTCTACTTTTCAAAATTTACTTATTTAGCTCTAGAAAGTGTCCATAATCAAATAAGAGTAACCCTAATAGTGGGATAATAATCATAACTAAAACTAGCAGAGCATGTATCATGAGCCAGACCCTATTCTAAGTGTTTTACATATATTAACTCATTTTATCTTAACAATACTTGGTAAAAAAAACAATCCTGTTATTATCCCCACTTCATATGTGAGGAAACTGAGACAGAGAAATTAAGGACTTTACCAAGATCATACAGCTGATAAGTGGCCAGGTTGCAAACCCAAGCAGTTTGGCATTAGCACCTGTAGGTTAATTAAATAATTATACTGCCTCATTGGACCGTTATCTGCCACTGACATTTTAGTTTGGTCTAGCTTTTTTTTTTTCCTTTTTTCCCCAGTGTAATAGCTAGCTGAGAGCTGGGTAGGGAAAATCTTGCAGTCACCAAATACACATTTGGGAATCAGCTACAGAACTGAATTAAAGTTCTGGGCTTCCCTCCAGGAGAGAAAATGTTACAATTAAAAAAGTTGGAGCATACCAGTTAGGCTAGCTCTGGACTAGCCCTAGAATGAACCATGGTCCATTTCTGGTAATTATTATGGTAGACTCTTCTACCAGCATCTTCTCTGAGAGATAGTTCAATATAATGTTTAAGAGTACCAGCTATGGAGGCAAACAAAACTAGGGTTCAAATGCAAATTCTGAAATTTGCTAACCATGTGACCTGTGTGAGTTACTTAAATTTTCTGTGCATCAGTAATGCAGATGAAATGAGGAGAAAACTAATATTAATTTTACAGGATTATTGGAATGAAAAATGAAATAAACCAATCTTTGTAAATAATTAGTATGGAGTAAGCATAGCTCATTTGGCTGTTACTCCCTCCAGAGAGCATTTGGGAGCCTCCATAGTTCATTTCTGAGCCTGACCCACTCTTTCTTTTTCCTGTCATCTTTCAGAAGGTCTCTAAGGTCTCCATTCATTTGTCTCCATGGATTTTCTTTCCTCTACATTTGGCTTTCAATTTAAAGAAAGAGGGCATTTGTTCAGACCAGTCAACCTTTTGACAGCCTCCATCATATTCTTTGCTAAAATGTGTCAGTAAATCCAATCATTTTGCTCAAAGGCACAATGAAAGGAAACATGAGTAAGAGATTGATGTCAAAAAGGTGCCAGGATGGCAGTACCTATTTTCTTAATGAAGCCTTTCCCAAAGCATGTTTTGTGGAATTAGTCTCACGACATGCTCCTAAGAGAAAAAAAAAAAGGTTTACATTGTCAAAATGTTTGGGAAATAGAGCATACTTTATCTCCCTATCAGATACCCATACTTCCCACTTGTCCATTAAAAGCTCTAAATCAGTCTGCAATGCGGAAATCTGTTTAACTCTGTCTTATTCAACACTTAAAAAATTAATTTGACCTCAGAACCTCTTCTCTATTTTGAGTGGGAAATTACTGGGATGCAATGGTCATCTCCAAGTATGCTACTAGGCAGGCTATCCTGGTGCTCATGGAGCAAAAAGGCTCAAAGACCAAATCAAGATGATTTAACCATAAGATCTATTGAATTAATTTAAAATATCCAGTAAAAAGCAAAGGAAAATAGATGGTTATATTAACACACTGAGGATAGAGGTCTGACAATACAATTCATCAATTCATTAAAATGAGCCTATTAAACTGGTTATTTGTTTTCAGATGATAGTATCAAATAATTAACACTTATTGAGTGCTAGATACTCTTCTTTACCTTTTGCATATACTTAATGCAGCCCTAGTTGCACATATTTTGTGGTGGGGAAATGAATAAAATATTTAGTTCACAAAATAGACATCTGGTTTTGTCTAAGTCAATGGTACCATTGTGCTTCTTACTGTAATTATCCCTACAGATCCTATTAAGAAGGAAATAAATAATAAGAAATAAATAAATAAGACTTTGGGGGTCAAGATACTGGTAGATTAAACACATGTATCTAATTTCACTCCAAGGGTTTCCCCCATTCCTTGGGTCCAGTGAAAGCTTTTGGTATAATTTAGATGAGAGCAAGTATGCTGTACCAAAACCAGGGGGATTGAGTGAATTTATGCATACTGAAGTCAGAAACCTTCCTGTCTTCTTCCCATACTCAGTTCTCAAAATGTTGGCAACCAGATCTTTATCCTGTAGACAGAAGATTAGAATCATAATCTCTGGAAATCTGACAAGTTTAAGGTGAAAGAACAAAAGATACTCACATTAGAAAGTTCATCAAAACTGCAATGCCTCTACACTACAATAAAAGGATTTTTGTAAGGGCATAAAGCCCACAAGGATAGAGAGAATTGGAGGGAAAGACAACAATATTTTGGAAGACGCAAAGCAGATAGATCAAGATTAACTGAATTAGCAAACCTAAGAAAGATGAATTTTAGACAGCTAGTGGAGAAAGCTGGTTTACCCTGCTTGGTTTACCCTGCATAATCATCAGAAGGAACACAATTCAAGGCATCTTGTACCTCTGGAACTGGGAACACTGTTTAAGAAGTAGATCTCTAGATGTGCTTGCTCATCCCACATTTCTAGGTGGCTGTCCCTCTCTACATCAGCAGAAAACTACTAGAGTTGTATTCTCTAGAGATGGTAAAACAAAGGGTATTTGGACTGTAGGGTACCATAAACAGCTGACAACTTGAATATCATGAGGAACATGGGATTAAGTGAAATGAATACCAAATGCTGAAATCCCAACCTTTTCCTTCCTCTACCAGGTGTCCTCAAACTATGGCCCATGGGCCACATGTGGGTGTTTTTGCCCGTTTGTTTTTTTACTTCAAAATAAGATATGTGCAGTGTGCATAGGAATTTGTTCATAGGTTTTTTTTAAAACTATAGTCCGGCCCTCCAACGGTCTGAGGGACAGTGAACTCCTCTGTTTAAAAAGTTTGAGGACCCCTGCTCTAGACCCTGTTCAGAAAAAATATACAAAAGTTGTAAATAAGGCTAGAAGAGTACAGCATGTCCTTTTTTTTTTTTTTTTTTTTTTTTTTAATTATTTTTTTTATTTTGGCATATTATGGGGGTACAGATTTTAAGGTTTCAATAAATGCCCATTTCCCCCCCTCCCCCCAAAAGTCTGAGTCTCCATCATGACCATCCCCCAGATGGTGCACATCTCACTCACTATGTATGTATATACCCGCCCCCCTCCCCCCTCCCACCTGCCCAATACCCTATTACTGTAGCACCTATGTGTCCACTTAGGTGCTACTCAGTTAATACCAGTTTGCTGGAGAATATATCTGGTGCTTGTTTTTCCATTCTTGGGATACTTCACTTAGTAGTATGGGTTCCAGCTCTAACCAGGAAAATATAAGGTGTGCTATATCACCATTGTTTCTTAGAGCTGAATAGTAATCCATGGTGTACATATACCACATTTTATTAATCCATTCTTTGATTGATGGGCACTTGGGCTGTTTCCACAGCCTTGCAATTATGAATTGTGCTGCTATAAACATTCGAGTGCAGGTGTCTTTTTTGTAGAGTGTCACTGGATCATTTGGGTAGATGCCCAGCAATGGGATTGCTGGATCAAATGGTAGATTCACTTGTATCGCTTTAAGGTATCTCCATATTGCTTTCCACAGAGGTTGAACTAGTTTGCAGTCCCACCAGCAGTGTAGGAGTGTTCCTCTCTCTCCGCAACCACGCCAGCATTTATTGTTTGGAGATTTTTTGATAAAGGCCATTCTCACTGGGGTTAAGTGATATCTCATTGTAGTTTTGATTTGCATTTCCCTGATGATTAGAGATGTTGAGCATTTCTTCATATGTTTGTTGGCCATTCTTCTGTCTTCTTTAGAAAAATTTCTGTTCAAGTCCTTTGCCCACTTTTTAATGGGGTTATTTGATTTTTTCTTCCTAATTTTCGTGAGTTCTAAGTATATTCTAGTTATCAGTCCCTTATCGGATGCATAGGATGCAAAAATTTTCTCCCATTCTGTAGGTTGTCTGTTTACTTTCATGACTATTTCTTTGGCTGTGCAGAAGCTTTGTAGTTTGATCATGTCCCATTTATTTATTTTTGTTGCTGCTGTGATTGCCTTTGGGGACTTCTTCATAAACTCTTTGCCCAGGCCGATGTCTAGGAGAGTGTTTCCAACTTTTTCCTCTAGAGTTCTAATAGTTTCATATCTTAGGTTTAAGTCTGTTATCCAGCGTGAGTTGGTTTTTGTGAGAGGTGAAAGGTGTGGGTCCTGTTTTAGCCTTCTACAGGTGGCTATCCAGTTTTCCCAGCACCATTTATTGAAGAGGGATTCTTTTCCCCAGCGTATGTTTTTGTCTGCTTTGTCAAAGATGAGACGGCTATATGAGGATGGTTTTATATCAGGATTCTCACATCTGTTCCACTGGTCAATATTCCTGTTTTTGTGCCAATACCATATTGTTTTAATTACTACAGCTTTGTAGTATAGTTTAATATCTGGCATATTAATGCCTCCCATTTTGTTTTTGTTGCCTAGAATTGCTCTTGATATTCGGGGTCTTCTTTGGTTCCATACGAAGCGTAAAATTATTTTTTCTATATCTGTGAAGAATGCTGATGGGATTTTAATAGGTATTGCATTGAATCTGTAGATCAGTTTGGGTAGTATAGACATTTTGACGATATTGAGTCTGCCGATCCACGAGCATGGTATGGATTTCCATCTGTTTACATCCTCTGCTATTTCCTTCCTCAGTGTTTCATAGTTCTCCCTGTAGAGGTCTTTTACCTCTTTGGTTAAATATATTCCTAGGTACTTTAATTTCTTTGTTGCTATTGTGAAGGGAATTGAGTCTTTGATTTGGTTCTCAATTAGATTGTTGTTGGCGTATATGAATGCCTCTGATTTCTGTGTGTTAATTTTGTATCCTGAGACTTTACTAAATTCATTGATCAGTTCCAGGAGTTTCTTGGTTGAATCCTTGGGGTTTTCTAGATACAATATCATATCATCAGCAAACAGTGAAAGTTTGATCTCTTCTGCCCCTATTTGGATACCTTTGATTCCATTTTCCTGTCTGATTGCTGTAGCCAAGACTTCCAGCACTATGTTGAATAGAAGTGGAGATAGTGGGCAGCCTTGTCTGGTTCCAGTTCTAAGTGGGAATGATTTCAGTCTTTCCCCATTCAGTATGATGTTGGCTACGGGTCTGTCATATATGGCTTGTATCATTTTTAGGTATGTCCCTTCTATGCCTATTTTCTGAAGTGTTCGTATCATGAAAGGGTGTTGAATTTTGTCAAAAGCTTTTTCTGCATCTATTGAAAGAATCATGTGGTCTTTGTTTTTGCTTCTGTTTATGTGGTGAATTGCATTTATAGATTTACGTATGTTGAACCATCCCTGCATCCCTGGGATGAAGCCCACTTGGTCGTGGTGGATTATTTTTTTGATAAGTGTCTGGATTCGGTTAGCTAAGATTTTGTTGAAGATTTTTGCATCTATATTCATTAGGGATATTGGTCTGTAGTTTTCTTTTTTTGTTGCATCCTTTCCTGGTTTTGGTATCAGAGTAATATTCGCTTCATAAAAGGTGTCGGGGAGGTTTCCGTTCTTCTCGATGTTGTGGAATAGTTTCTGCAAGATAGGTACTAGTTCTTCTTTGTAAGTATGGTAAAATTCAGGTGTGAAGCCATCTGGACCGGGACTTTTCTTTTTAGGGAGATTTTTAATTGCTGTTTCTATTTCAGCTGTTGAGATTGGTCTGTTCAGGGAATCTATTTCTTCCTGGTTGAGCCTAGGGAGGCTGTGTGTTTCTAGAAATTTGTCCATTTCCTCCACATTTTCCAGTTTGTGTGCATAAAGATTTTTGTAGTATTCATAAATTGTATCTTGTATCTCTTTGGGATCAGTTGTGATATCTCCTTTTTCATTCCTGATGGAGCTTATTAGAGATTTCTCTTTTCTGCTTTTCGTTAGCTTAGCCAATGGCGTGTCAATTTTGTTTATTTTTTCAAAGAACCAACTTTTTGTTTTATTAATCTCCTGAATAGCTTTCCTGTTTTCAATTTCGTTTAGTTCTGATTTGATCTTGTTGATTTCACTTCTTCTGCTGGGTTTGGGGTTGGTCTGTTCTTCTTTTTCCAGCTCTTTGAGTCGTTTCATTAGATTGTCTATTTGTGATCTTCTTGCCTTTTGGTTATAGGCATTTATGGAGATAAACTTTCCTCTCAGAACTGCTTTAGCTGTGTCCCAGAGGAGTTGATAACTTGTCTCTCCATTGTCGTTTTCTTCATAGAAGTTTTTTATTTCCGTCTTGATTTCTTCATTTACGAAGTAATCATTTAGTAGGAGGTTGTTTAATTTCCACGTTTTTGTGTAGAAATGTGAGTTTCTGTTAGGGTTGATTTCTAGTTTTATTCCACTGTGATCTGAGAAAGTACATGGTATGATTTCTATTTTTTTAAATTTCTTGAGATTTTCTTTGTGTCCTAGGATATGGTCAATCTTAGAGAATGTCCCGTGAGCTGATGAGAAGAACGTATATTCAGTGGATTTTGGGTAGAATGTTCTGTAGATGTCTGTCAGACCCAATTGTTCTAGAGTTTTGTTTAAGTCCATTATTTCTTTATTAATTTTCTGTTTGGAGGATCTGTCTCGTGCCGTCAGTGGGGTGTTGAAATCTCCGGCGATTATGGAGTTGCTATTAATCCATTTGCTTAGCTCCAGTAAGGTTTGCTTTATGAATCTGGGTGCACCTAAGTTGGGTGCATATATATTTAAAATTGTTATCTCCTCTTGTTGGACTGTGCCCTTCACCATTATATAATGACCCTCTTTGTCTTTTACTACTTTTGTTGGTTTAAAAACTAAATTGTCTGAAATTAGAACTGCCACACCGGCCTTCTTTTGGTTTCTATTTGCTTGGAATATTGATCTCCACCCTTTTATTTTTAGTCTATGTGCATCCTTGCAGGTTAGATGTGTTTCCTGAAGACAGCATATACTTGGCCTGTATTTTCTTATCCATTCAGCCAGCCTATGTCTCTTGAGTGGAGAGTTTAAGCCATTCACATTTATTGAGAGAACTGATAGGTAAGGTAGATTACTGATCATTCTGTTGGGTTGGATGTTGTTGCTATGATTTCTGTCTTGAGCCATTGTAATATCTGGCCTTTAATATCTTTGGGTTTTGGTTGTTTTTATATCCGTGGATTATTATTATGATGTTCCGTGCGTAACGCTGTTTTAAGTACTTCTTGTAGGGCTGGTCTTGTCTTGGTGAATTCTCTGAGCCTTTGCTTGTCTGAGAATGTTTTTATTTCTCCTTCATATATGAAGCTTAGTTTTGCAGGGAATAATATTCTAGGCTGGGCATTGTTTTGTTTCAAAAGAGTGAGAATGGGGCCCCAGTCTCTCCTTGCTTGTAAAGTCTCATTAGAGAAGTCTGATGTTATTCGAATTGGCTTTCCCTTGTATGTCACTTGCTTCTTTTGTCTTACAGCTCTTAGAAGGGCCTCTTTAGTTGATACTTTGGTCAGTCTGATGACTGCATGACGTGACGTCTTCCTGTTTGCATTGAATCTCCCAGGGGTCCTCTGGGCTTCTTGAACTTGTATATCGAGATTTTGAGCAAGGCCTGGGAAATTTTCCTCTATTATATCTTCAAAAAGCTTGTCCAGCCCTTGAGTGTTGTCTTCCTCCCCTTCGGCTAAACCTATGACCCTCACGTTAGGTTTTTTCACATAATCCCACAGCTCTTGTAGGCTTTGGTCTTTTCTCTTGTTTCTCTGCTGTATTTCTGTGACTGATTTATTTAATTGGAAGGTGTTATCTTCAAGCTCTGAGATTCTTTCTTCTGCTTGATCTACCCTGTTCTTGAGACTTTCCACAGTATTTTGTAGTTCTCTGAGTTGATTCTTCATCTCCAGGACTTCGGTTAAAGTTTTCTTCACTGTGTCAATCTCTTTGTTGAACCTTTGTTCCATTTCTTGGAGGTTTTTTGTGTTTTCTTGGTGTTGGTTATTGAGTTGTTGTTGCAGCTGGGTGAGTGTTCTTATGATCCACATACGAAATTCCTTTTCTGTCATATTGGTTGCCTGATTTTGGTCGGTGTCCGTTTCTAGGGGGCTGGTGCTCCTCCTTGGGGGTGTGTTTTCCGTTTGGTTCTTCATATTTCCTGAGTTCTTTCGCTGACTTCTTCCCATGTCGATCAGTTGTTGTTTCTTTCCTTAGGTTATTGTTTGGGTATTCACACACCTTGTTTAGTTTCTGAGGCGTTAGGTGGTGCCTGTGGGTGAAATTGGACCACTCCCTGTATATTGAGTCAGTGGATGCCGTGGAAAGGCCGTGCAAGATGCCGCCCCTGTCAGTAGGTGGCGTTTGCTTGGAGGAACAGGCTATGGTGTTGATTTTGAGTCCTGTTATCAGCTCTCGTTCTGGGCGGAGCTGAGTTGGGTAAGCCTGCCCTCAGGCCGTTAGCAGGGGTCAAAGTTCTGTTCTCAGCTTACAGGGAAAGCTGTCAGGGCAGGGCTGGAATGGTCCCGCTCAGCCAGAAAGTCTGGAGGTGGGGGTGGGGCTGTCTGAGACCCGCAGTCTGCAGCAGGCCTCGCTTCTTTCCACCCTCCCCAACTCTGCAGCTACTCCTGGGCCTCTGCCAGCAGGCCAGACCACAAGCCACCAGGCCTCCCCGGACTGTGGTGCCGGCGGGGAGGTTCCCTGCACAGGAACGCCACCTGGGTTGGGCGCACGGCCTCCTCCTGGGAGGAGGGTTGCCCTCTAGGACGCGGATCCGCCCCTGGAGGCACACAGCCCTCAGTAGGCTGTTCGAGTATAATCCTTCTGTGCCCGGGGCAATGCTAGCCCTTGGTGCAGGGGATCTGGTCTGCAGGTCCGACCTCTGGGTCCCAGAGTTCAAACTGTATTCCCACCAGGGAGAGGATTTCCGGTCCTAATTCACCCACAGGGAGCCCAAGCTGGATCTATGTCTCTCAGCCTCTGAGTCGGCACCGTTTTCCTGGGAACACGGTGCCAGCAGCACCTGGGAGGGCGGGCGGGGTCCCAAACGGGAAGGTCCCGTTCCCTGGAGGTGCCTCCGGCTGGTGGCTGTATTGTCTCTCTGGGTAGCCGCGGGTAGGGTCGGCGGAGGGGGGAGGAGGCAATATGGCGCCTGCCGCGCGGCTCGGGTCCGTGCACACGGAGGTGCCCGGAGGAAGTTGGGAACCTGGTGCCACGTCTGCTACAGGCTCACCGTTGGCAAGCGGCGGCAGTCTCTGGGCTGATGTCCGCAGGTCTCTCCACCCACTGGGGAGCCCGCCAGCAGTCCCGAATGCAGGGGAGGGGAAACAGCAATTCCACCTACCCTTGCCGCTGGTCTCCGGGCTGCTCCGGTGGTCTCAGCCTCCAGTTCTCCTCCGCAGCCTCCTCCCGTGGAGTCTCCCAGGGTCTCAGGTACCCCTCCTTCCGGCCCTTGTCCGCTGTATGCTCGTCTTCTTGCTTCTTTCCTCTAGTTTCTGCTAGAATTGGTCTTTTCTGTAGAGACCCTCTGTCTGGCGGTGTTATTCGTCCGCCATCCTGTTTTTTTTTTTTTTTGAGACAGAGTCTCACTTTGTTGTCCAGGCTAGAGTGAGTGCCATGGCGTCAGCGTAGCTCACAGCAACCTCAAACTCCTGGGCTCAAGCACTCCTGCTGCCTCAGCCTCCCTAGTAGCTGGGAGGCTGTCACAGCATGTCCTTTTGATATTATATAGAACATTGTTTAGTAAGCCCAGCCAAGGGTGATTTAATTGTCTAGGGAAATATACCTTTATTTGACTTAGCTATTTATATTAAACTCTGTGAAGTTTTATGTTAACTTACAAATTTTACCCAAGAGTGATACAATAACTTTTGTCCAGTAGAAAAGATGACTTTGATGATTATTGGTTTTTATTGCCTCTTGGACATTAATCAATTGTGTATCTAACCTAGCAATCTTGTTTTGAAATTCCTTCTTAATGGACTATAAATAATGTCTAGTTTCCCTAAATGTTCCTTGAATCTTCTTGACCCTAGATTTGTATAAGAGTCATGTTTTTAATGTTTTGAACATTATACTTTGGCTGTTTCTAGAATATTGGCAGTCAGGCTTTTGCCTCTAGTTAGGAAATTGGAAGAGTATTCCCTTTTCCAGCAAAAGAGGAAAAACCTAGAGATACTGACATCCAGAGTTTTCTAACAAATGGCCCAGGCAGATCACCCTGTATTTAGGATGACCATATAACTTATCCTACAAAATGAGACATTTTTTAGAGTAAAAGAAGACTTTATTAATAATTATGCTTGGACAACAGGCATAACCAGGAACTGTCCTGCTAATATCAGGACATATGACTACACTACCTATAATGAAGCGCTAGGCCAAAAATCCCATCTGTGCTCTCAGAATTTGCGATCAGCTCTTTAGTCTGTGTGTATATGAGCAAAGAACCAAGCATTACAAGAATTTGATGAAAGCTTCTACCTTGATAGACAGAGATCAAAACAAAGAAATAGTTAAAGGCAATATAGAGGAAACAGAGACTATAAAGGGAGAATAAAGTTCCCTCCTCACATAAATATTAGAGAGCTAAAATTTGTATTGAATTCACAAAATGAGAACACAATGGTATAAAAAGAAGAATAAAGAGCATTGAGAGAATAACAACAAAACCCTTGAAAATTTAAAGCATAACAATAGAAATGAAAAAAAATGCGTGGAAGGGTTGGAAGATAAGGTTATAGAAATCTCACAGAAAGTAAAGCAAAAGACAAAAGATGGAAACAGAGAAAAAGCAATAAGAAAATTAAAGGACAGAGGAAGGAGGCTCGACATCTAAATAACAGAAAATCCAGAAAGAGAGAACAGAGAAAATGGAACGGAAGAAATCATCAATAAAATAAAACAAGAACAATTTCCTATGCTGAAGAATATGAATTTCCATATTTGAAGGACAAAATCAGTGCCCAGCACAATGAATGAAAATGGGCCCACGGCAAGGCACATTATTATGAAATTTCAGACTATCAGGGGCAAAGAGAATATCCTACAAGCTTTTGGGATAGGGTAGAGAAAGGTTACCAACAAATCATAGAGTAATGAGAATGATTGGGGACTTTTTAACAGCAAAACAGGACGCCAGAAGATAATGGAGCCATACCTTAAAAAATCTGAAGAAAAAATATATCTAATTTAAAAACCCAAATTATTAATCAAGTATGAGCTTATCTACCCTAAAAGTAGAATAAAGATGTTTGTAGACATGAAAGATCTCAAAATAATTTCTTTCCATGCATATTTCTCTAGTAGCTACTAAAGGATATACTCCACCAAAATAAAGGAATTAACTGGAAAGAAAGGAAAAAAAGATGTGATATGTGAAACAAGAGCTCCAACACAAGAGAGATTCCAAAGGAATCTCCAGGTTGCCGCTAAAGGGAAAACTCAGTGTAACACAGTGCACTAAAGGCAAAGAGGACAACTTGTCCAGATGGTCAACAGAACATCCAAGAAGAAACGTCTCCATGAATGTGATATTGATTCAGTAATTGATACATAATATCTTGAGAGTAACTTTTGACAACTAGAGAAAAGTTGGGGTTGAATTAGTGATAAGTATATATTAAGCAAACAAACAAACAAAAAACTCAGACAATTAGTAATTCAAGGCAAAATAATAACTTATGCAGCAAAATTAAAGTGGTCAAAGATTACTATATTGTCAAAACAATGTAAACACTGCTGTAAACCAAATATAATAATATTGAGAGTTTGAAGAGATAGGAGATGTATATGTCTGTGGTAGGTAGAGAAAAGAAAGAGTGCTAAATCTTTATCTTCCCAACTGGCAAATCAATAGATATTGGCTAAAACTTAAAATTCATGAGTCAGCAATACAAACAGGTAAATTTAGAGATATGGAGATACACATCAAAGAAATCAAAGAAAATGTTTTAAACTTATTTTTATTTTAAATTTTTATTTATGCATTTATTTATTTTTAATTGACAAAAATTATTAATATATGTTTTTCATGTACATGCTGTTTTGAACTATATATACATTATGCAATGGCTAAATTGAGCTAACATGAATTACCTCACATACATATCAGTTTTTTTGTTGAGAATACTTAAAATTTACTTTCTTACCCATTTTCAAAAATACAATATATTGATATTAACTATAGTCACCATGTTTTACAATAGATCTCTTAAATTTATTACATCTATCTAACTGAAAATTTGTTCCTTTTACCAACATGTCTTCCCACACCACCATGCAGCCCCTGGGAGCCACCATTCTACTCTCTACTTCTGTGAGTTCACTTTTTAGTTTTAACATGTGAGTGGGATCATGCGATATTTGTCCTTCTATGCCTGGCTTATGTCACCTAACATAATGTCCTCCAGGTTCATCCATGTTGTTGCTAATGACAGGATTTCCTTCTACTTTTATAACTGAATAGTATTACACTGTGTATTTATACCGCATTTTTTATTCATTCTTCAGTTGATAGACATGGGGTGACTCCATATTGCAACTAAATAATACTGCAATGAACATGGGAGTACAGATATTTCTTTGACATACTAATTTCATTTCCTTTGAACATATACCCAGTAGTGGGATTGCTGGGTCATATGGTAATTCTATTTTTAATTTCTTAAGAAACCTCCGTAGAGTTTTCTATAATGGCTGTACTAATTTACATTTCCATCAACAGTGTGCAAGGGTTCCCTTTTCTCCACATCCTCTCCAACACATGTCATCTTTTGTCTTTTTATAATAGCCATTCCAACAGGTGTGAGGTGATATCTCATTGTGGTTTTGATTTGTATTTCTTTGATTATTAGTGATTTTGAACATTTTTTCCATATACCTCTTGGCTGTTTATATGTCTTCTTTTGCGAAATGTCCATTCAGATCCTTTGCCTATTTTTCAATTGGGTTATATGTTTTCATACTACTGAGTTGTTTGAATTCTTTATACATTTTGGATGTTAACCCCTTATCAGATGTATGCTTTGTAAATATTTTTTTCTGTACCATAGGCTGTCTCTTCACTCTGTTTCTTTGGCTGTGCAGAAGCTTTTTAGTTTCATGTAATCCCATTTGTCTATTTTTGCTTTAGTTGCCTGTGCTTTTGGTGTCATATCCAAAATATCATTGCATAGACCAGTGTCATGGTTTCTTTTAGTAATTCTCCTATATTTTCTTCTAGCAGTTTTACAGTCTCAGGTCTTACATTTAAGTCTTTAATTCATTTTGATTTGATTTTTGTATATGGTATAAGATAAAGGTACACTTTCATTCTTCTGCATATGCATATCTAGTTTTCCCAATACCACTTATTGAAGAGACTGTCCTTTCCCCATTGTGTGTTTTTGGCACCTTTGTCAAAAATCAATTGACTGTAAATGCATGAATTTATTTCTGGGCTCGCTATTCTGTTCCATTTGCTTATGTGTCTGTTTTTATGCTAGCACCATCCTGTTTTGATGACTATAGCTTTGCAGTATATTTTGAAGTCACTTAATGTGATGTCTTCAGCTTTGTTATTTTTGCTCAAGATTACTTTGGCTATTCGGGTCTTTTATGGTTCCATATGAGTTTTAGGATTTTTTTTTTTCCATTTCAGTGAAATAGGTCATGGGAATTTTGATAGGATTTGCATTGAATCTGTAGATCACTTTGAGTAGTATGGACATTTTAACAATATTAAGTCTTCCAATCCATGAACACATGGTATCTTTCTATTTGTGTCTTCTTGAATTTGTTTCATCAGCATTTTATAGTTTTCAGTGTACACGTCTTTAAACCTCTTTGGATAAATTTATTCCTAATTATTTTTTTGTAGCCATAGTAAATGAGATTGTTTTCTTGATTTATTTTTTGGATAGTTTATTATCAGTGAAAATATTTAAAAATGCTTTCCCAATGGGAAGGAGAAATGAGGTGAGAAAAGAGGAATAGCAACTGATATTTGGCCTAACAAACCTTGTACAATTAGTTGATTTATTCTAATAGGTGCATGCACAACTTTGATAATTTTTTAAAAGTAACAGTGAATAATTATTTTCCTTGGGTCATGATAAAACAATTGATATTGGAGTTTGGAAAGTTAAGTATTTGGTTCCAGCTTGAAGTTCAGGTTTTGATAAGAGATTCTAGCTCAAAGCAACCATGTGAAAAGGGTTTGCTCTTTCAGAAAAAAATGTTTTGACTCCTAGAATGCTTAAATTAATTTTTATCATTTATAAGCAAAATATTGTTTTGAAGTGATATTTTCTTCAGTAAAGGGCACTTAGGAATCAGGAGAATTTAATTTGAGTATCTATGTTGCCACAGAATGCTATATTGCTTTGAACAATGCATTTGCCTCTTTTGGACATCAGTTTTCTCACCAGTCAAATGGATATAGTAAGAGCAGTTATGCACACTAACATGCAGTGGGCCAGAAGTTCTCTCCTCCAGAACCAGTGCCAGAGAGAGAAAGAAATCTGAGAGAGAAAGAATGATAAAGGAGGAACAAAGAACATCAAGAGGTTAGTGCATTTTGAGTCAGAATGGAGCCTTAACTCTACAGAGGAGGCCCGAATGACTCCTCAGGGATGTAGTATCCCCAACAGGATCAAAGTCTTCTTGAATAGATAAGAATTTAGATGCTGAGAATAAAGACACGAAGCTGCTGTAGCAAGCCTACTGCCCCTCAAAAATTACACAGGATCCACTCTTAGCAGCAGAGTTATACAGGATACCACAACTATCTCCAAATAGAACAAATAAAATGTCCCTTTTGCTCTGTATCTGATTAGTTTTGCTGTGCCTTCTCTATGCCTTTCTCCCACTGAGCTTTTGTCCTGGTATCCAATCTCTCATCTTTTTATCATGTAATCCTACTCTTTTGTCACCCCTGCTTGCAGACATATCGCAACCTGCTCTTATGACTATGTCTCTTCTGGAACTTGGCTTTCATTCCTAATATTAACTCTCTATCTATCTAGTACCTATCTCAAAAGAGTGAATGTGTCCTCAAATGAAACAATGCTGTGTTTTGTTTTATTTTGCTGTCAAAGCTTTTATTTTGTTTCAAAATCCTTTATTAAAAGGATTTGTTCTGTAAAATTTGGATTCAATCAAAAGGCCACACTCTAGGATCCAGAAGGCCACATGTGGCCCCAAGGCTGCAGGTTCCTCACTCCTGTGTAATGCTTCAGGATCCAGGGTGGCTGGGGCAGGGACTGAGAGAAAAGATTGAGGCCTAGTTCATAGAGCTTTAGCCCTTCCTTTCAGGTAGATAGCTTCCACTTTTATTATATCTATCTATCTATCTATCTACACACATATGTATATACACACATACATATGTATATATGGCTATCTGGCTGGGTTGTGGGCAAGTCTTTTACAGAAGGGTTCTTCAAAAATAAAGTTTGAAAATACAAATGTTTGATTTGATATATGTGAAAAAATATTACTGGATTCAAATCCTAGTTTTGTCACTTATTGGTTGTGTGATTATGGGTAAGTCACTTAGCCCTCTCTTAGCCTCAGTCTCATCAACTGTAACATACTATATATTATCAAAAAGCAGAATCCAACAGTAAGGGAATATTATTTTTCGTTCTCCCTGAACCTTCCTACCCAAGTATCTCAGGTGGTTATAACCTTCAACAAACATCCTCTTCTCTGCTCATGATAAATTTAGGGACCAGCAGGCAAGGTTCTCTAAACTATGAAAAGCCCAAGCACCACTCTATGGCCTTAGGTGGTTGTATGTGGCCCAAAGAAATCTTTGTCTTAGTTAAGTTGTAATCATTCTGTAAGGGGAAGATGCTCCTCATCCTTTTTCCCTTTAGGGTATGATTCACAAGCACTGGCAGCCAGGCCTCTAAGAATCCTCTTCTCACACTGCTTAATTTCTGACAACTCATTGTGCCTCTGACACAAAAGAGGCATATTGTCCCAGGCATCATCAATTTAGCATGTTTCAGTTTCCCACTCTGATCACAGAGTCGCTTTAGAGCCTTAATTCTTAACTATTGAAAATTAATCTGACACTTTGTGCACTCTCAGATGGAAACAAATGTACCCTGAATAATTTAAAGGACATTTTTTCAAAGCATCCAACAGAGTTAAAGCCTCTTAATTTTTCATTGCTTCTGCAACCTAAGTCAAACTGGCTAAATTACTAATATTGGTACTTCCATTCCTCTAAAAACAATGGCTCAGTGTATGTGCCAGATAATCAGAATATATTTGCTTATCAAAGCTGAAAATCCACTTTAGGGAGTTTGTATCTTTGGATCTGCCTCCAGCTAGATTCCTGACACTGAAAAGTGAGAAGCTGTTCAGCTTATCCTAAGCTGTTTTCAAATGTGCTGTAGTTAAAAAGAAGGTGGAATCAGTACAGGAAGCAGACTAAATGAAGGCCACGGATGATCAAGTGGTTACAGTGACACATGCCTGGGTTTTAATATTAATGGAATTACCAATAACAGTTGTCAATAGATTTCTTAAACAACTATAAATTATGACCCATGATAAAAATTGTTCAGGCATATTTTCAATAGGTGGATTTTTCCTAAATATGGGTCATCCGTTAGAAGATTCAGAAAAAGTTGTTCTCTGAAGGTAGGTTTTATTTTGCATATATAGAAATACCACCTCTTTTTAACCCAGCCTCCTCCCAAATCAGGGTAAGGCTACTGGAAATGGGCATTCAAGAGTCAAAGGGAGAACTGGGAGAGGCTGAAGGAAAGAAAAATAAGGATGCATGATGGTATTTGTCATACTGATCTTTAATATTGGTAACTGTCATGACCCCATCCTGGGTCTTCACCTGTGTAATCCTTTGTAGGTTATTTCATCCAGTTTCATGGCTTTGAATACCAATGGAATGCTTACAACTCTCAAATTTCTATCTCCAGCTTGATTTGAGCTCCATATTCCACTATGTAACTGCCTAATGAGCATCCCAGCTTGGATGTCTCAAAATCACCTCCAAATCAACACATCTAAAACTAAATTCCTTGTCTTCTCCCATCCTTGATCCTGCCTGCTGTGTACCAAGCACTATTCTTGGTACTAGAAATATAGGAAGTGAACAAGTTTCTGGCTTCTGGAGTCTTACTCATTGGTGAGGAGTAAGAATTTAAAAATAAGCAAAAAAAGAAAGAAGTCTAATGAGTGTTTTATACATAAAATAAATATACAGTATATTGAAGCAAAGTGGACCAAGGAGATAATGATGGAGGGGGATACTGTACTTGATAGGGTGATCAAGGATCAAGGAAGGTCTCTCTGAGAAGACATTAATTAAGGAAAAAACCTGAACACAAAGAAGGAATAAACCATGCAAATATCTAGGAGAAAAATATGCAAGTATGTTTGGTGCCTTTGAGGAAAAGCATAATGACTGGGGAGTAGAAAGAAGATAAGTTTAGGAAATGGATTAAAGAGATAGCCAAGAGCCAGATCATACATGCACTTGTAGGCCATGATAAGGAGAATTTATTTTTTGTTCCAAGTGTGGTGGGAAGTCATCATAGGGTTTTGAGCAGAGGATTGACATCATCTGATTTAGGTTTTTAAAGGATCACTTGCATTGTGATAAAGACAGACTGTAGGGGCTGGAATAGAAGTAGGGAGACCAATCTGGATGCTATTGCAAAAGTCCAGGGGAAATGAAAGTGGTTTGGATGAGAGTGATAGCAGTGAGTATAGTAAAAAGTGGGTATATGCAGTTTGTGTTTTGTAGGTAGCACTAATTGGATTGGCCTGTTGAAGGGGACGGCACCACTTCCATCCATTCAGTTTCAAGTCAGAAACCTGCAAGGCATTCTTGATTCTTTCCTTTACTTCACCCCAGCAGCCAATCCATTGCTAGAGTCTGTTGATTCTCCCCAGGTGGAAACTGGGAGGAAGAACATTTCTGGCAGAAAGAGAAGCATGTGAGAGCAAATAAAATGTCTAGTAGGATTGATTAAACTACAGACTGTTTCTCAAGGAAACTAATTAAAGAAATGGCATCCAGGATTAAATATCACCAAATGGAATGACCTTGCCAACTCTACCCCCGATCTAAATTATGTTACCCCATTTGATGCCCCCACAGTTCCATGTTATTTTCCTTCACAGCAGTTATTACAGGTTGTGGATACATGTTTATTCATTTGATTATCTATTTAACATCTGTCTGTCTCACTTGGCTGCAAGATTAGGTAAATGCAGGGACCAAGTCTTACTTATCTCTAGTGCCTAGTGCAGTGCCTGGCTCTTAGAAGATATTCAATGTGTGACGAATGAATACATGAGTGAGTAACTATAAATATAAGAAAGGTTATTATAAAGAGAATGCTGATGATCTTCTATAAGTGATTTAGAGCACCAACTAAAGAATAAAATTAGGCATAAGAAAAAAATGTGTTGACTAAAATATTAAATCCTGGAATAAGTCTGGAAGTAATGGCATCTCATTTCTTATATTCAGCATAGAAGAGACTTCCAGTTACTGGATATATAAAATAGGCTTGTTCCTACATGGGCTAAGTGGTCTTTAAATTCCTTTTTAGAATTGTAGGATTCTGAGAATTATAACTGATTAACCACTAATTTTGGAAGCATCCATTGACTTGGTATTTCAACAAAAATATATTGAGCACCTATGCTGTGCTAGGTACTAGGCCAGCTATTGTGGACTCAACATAGATTCACAGTCTGGACACTCAAGGGGTCTGCATTCTAGTAGGGGCATTTATTTGAGAGATATGCATGGTACAAGTAAACACAATCTCTTGCTTTCCAGGTCTAGGCCCCAAGTATGACATCGTAAGGACTGATAGCAAATTGACCTATGGATTAAGATTTTATTAGGGGAAACAGCTATAAGAGAAAGTGAGGAGGGGTCCAGTAAAGCCTGAGAGAGCTATCAGATCACAATTTAAGTCTGACCCTGAAGGAAGTAAAGTCCAGTGAAAATGACCTAGACCACTGAACACTCTAAAGAAGGCTTGGTGAGGCCTTGAGGAGTCAACTATTTGAGAAGTCCTATGTCTCTCAGGAATGGGTCTGCCTAAATGGCTGCACTTTGTCAGCAACAGCCTATAGGGAGTGGGGCTTTGCAGCGAATGTGGTGATGGATTCAGATCGTAGCAGCTGTGGCTCTTGGTCAATTATCCTCATTATAGTTGTGGGCTCTGTAAGACTCATATGAATGGCTGCCACAGCCTCCTATGGAGTAATGATGACTTCCGCAGTCCACAAATCATTACCTGGAGGAAATACAGTGAATAGTTTCCCAAAAAGAACATTAGAGGTCTACTGTTGTAGAAATAAACCAAAGAAAATTGTGCAACATAAGCAGTTGATTACCAGGTTGCTAGTGAGAGAAGCAGTTGCACCTTAGCTCTCCTGGTTTAGGTGTGTTCACCTGATCTATGTAGATATGGTAGATTTGGTAGATACATAGATCTATGTATCTATGTAGATTGCTCTAACAGAGAAGGTGCTGCCTACTTTAGTGAGGGCACTGCCATTGCTATGACTGATGAGTCCCAGTTTCCTCTCAAGTGTGCCCATATTCAGCCTTCCACACCCCATTAGTCAATAGGCAGCTATTACTAAATCCATAGCAACAGTTGTAAAGGAAAATGAGATGCTGTTTTATTTTCCTTCCTCCCACTCTGTATTAATCAGTGCATGCTAGATTATGCTGCAATAAGAAATAACTTGAAAAATTACAGTGGCTTGAATTGGCAGAAGTTTATTTCTCCTCAGACTTTTTGCAGGTTGGCTGTGGCACTTTTCCATGCCATCCTTATTCTGGGATCGAGGCTAATGGAATAGCCATCTGTAATATTGCTTGTCACGGTTGTAGAGGAAAAATAGCATGTAGCTGAGCATGCAGTAACTGTGAAAGCTTCTGTTAGAAGTGACATGTGTCTCATTATGCTGATCCAAACAAGTTAAATGCCCAGGCTCTGACTTCAATGGAGTGGAAAGTATTATCCTTCCACAGAGTGGGTAACCACCTGTTAGCAAACACTAATATAGAGAGTGCAGTTCCAGTCTGGGTAGTTTATATCCTTCATACCTAGAAAGGTACCTGGCACGTGGTAGGTGCTCAATAAAGATTTGTTGAATGAATGAATGGCATTTAAATCTGAAACTGCAAGACTCTTCAAGTCCCATACTTCTCCTCTTTGCATCTCTTGAAATAAAGATCACCTAGCCTGATAAATACAAAGGGAGAGAGGTATAGAAACTTACAGGCTGGTTGTGTAAGTCCTGGGCAGGAAACTCTTTTTGTGAGTTTATCAATAAGGGAAGTGATGCCCTTTTACCTGAAGGTGATAGTTTCTAGGCTTGACTAAAAAAATGTCAATGTTAGTGAATGTTTCTTAAAAGCCAACTCTATGGCAAACAACTAAGGATTACAGTGGAGAAAGCAGAGGATCTAGAAGTATTATAAGGCATAGATTCTGGTCTGCCCTTGGAAAGTTTATAGTCTGATTGGGAAAGCAAAACATATACAGTAAAAACTAGAATAAACACTATATAATGGAAAAAAAATAAACCATTGACTTGGAGCCACATCAATCTGGGTTTGAATCCTGGATCTGCCATTTTATTTTGTATGATCTTGGGAATGTTTATTAACCTTTTAGAACTTCACTTTACTCATCTGTGAAATGAGGGTAATAATAGGGCCTTATGTCACATAACTTTTGTATATATTAAAGGATATAATATATGTCAAAAAGCCTAGCACATAGAAGCCAAGAAATAATAGCTATTAATAATATTTGCTGAACATTTATTATGTGATTATGCTATTGTAAGTGCTATATGTGTGTTGATGTATGTGCATATATTATACACATATACGTACACACTCTTTTAATCTTACCACAACCCTAGGAGGTAGGTGAGATAGGTACTATTATTGTCCCCATTTTGCACATGAGAAAGCTGAGGCTCAGAGAGATTATGCAGCTCACCAAGGTATACAGCTAGTAAGTGGGAGCTGACATTTTAAATCAAGCAGCTTGACTCTAAAGACTGTGCCCTTAATCACAACACTGTGCTGTAGGTAAGCATGAGACATGTGCAGACAACATGAAATATTCAGTATTGTATAGTGCAGATGTGTGTCTGTCAGAGAACTGTAGGCTATAGAGCTGTTCAGGGAAAGATTGCAGAGTTTTGGAAGTAGATAAACCTTGATTATTCAAATTATAATCTGGAATTCAGTAGAGACTAAAAAACTGTGGCTCTTGCTCATTGGAATGAGAAACTACAGGCCAATTTGAAAGTATTTAAAAACCAAGGCTATATTTATTGGTAAACATGAGCAGGTTTATATAGGTTTTCAAAGAAGGAAGCTGTCAATACAGGGTGAAATAATGAGGGAAGGCTTTATGAAGTGGGTAGAATCTGAATATTTATATTTTCAGATTGCAAAATGAGCCAAGACCTGGCATATGGAGAGGTGACAACACACAGTGACAGATACTCCTGACCAAAGAGGTAGGATCATCTCGGGGAGTCATGGTACAAGCTGTTAGCACAATAATCAAATAAGGACAGTAGTAATGCCTTTCATGAATATTGCACATTTCTGCTTGTGCAGTTCAGTGTTGTATAGTAGAAAGAGCACTGGACTGAGAGAGTCTGTTGACCTAGCATACACTACTGCTGTCACATACTAGCTGGATAACCTTGAACACATTGCTGGCCATTTTTAATTCTCAATTTCCTTCTTTATAATGTGAGTACAGTAACACATAATTAGCACAGAATTGTTGTTTTAGGAATTAATTGAGACAATATCTGTGAATATAGTGAAAGCATTCCACAAATGTTAGTTCTTTTCTTTTAGGGCTCATTGGATCCCCCATGAAGTAGATCATGTAAACTTAATTATGAATCCATTTTTTCCAAAGAAGGAAATTGAGATTCAGAGAAACTGTGGCTTAGAAAAATTAAGTGATTTGCCTGTGAACTATATGTCCATTAAATGGTATAGGGTCATTCTAACTTCCAGTCTAAAATACATTCCTTCATCATTACATTTCCAGTTAGATAGCTAGGGGGCGGCAGGAGTTTGTGGGAATAGGACACAAGATAGGAATGTTTCACATAAGGAAACTATTGCGAAACTGGTCCATAAGGGAGGCAGGACCAACTCTGAGTGGGTCCTTGCCTTGGAGAAAGGAACTGGAAAATGTACCTAAGTAGCCCAGAGGCAGTATGAGAGTCCTGGGGGTGGGCTAGGTATCCAAGTAGGTAGCAAAAAGCAGAAAGTGTGGAGACCACCACAGACCAACATTTCATTCCTCTCAGTTTGTCCAGGACTGGTTTGATCAGGATGACAGTTGGCTCTGTCTCTTATAATGTACATTTTGCAAAGAGGATTTGAGCCAAATTCATGAATATAGATATATGTATATTTGTAGACAGACACACACATACACACACTCTCTCACACTGGTGGGGTAGTGAGGAGGAAAAGGAAAGAGACAGTGATGTTTGGAATTCTTTTCGACAGAGACACTGACATCTAAAAATGGGGTTCATAGATCAATATGAAACATCACAAGGTGAAAGCCAGAATAAACACCATCCACCCCTGTGTTCTTGACCTAATTAGACACCAACCATCTCTCCCTCTCCTTCCCTCCCGCCTTCCCTCCTAGGAGCTGGATTGCCTCCTCCCCCTACTTCTCCTACACTCACCAGTTGCAGCAGGGTGATTTCTGGAGAAATTGAATTCATTAGGATTTTTATGGATAATTATAGTTGCAATATGCTTGGAGTCATTTTATTAAAGCAGTTATGAGGTAATTAATCTTGTCAATAACCTCTGGAGTGAATGTGCATTTTCTGTATTCTCCATGCTTTTTTGCCTCTGTTCAAGTCTGAAAATATCCAAATGTGTTTGTCACTTTTGATGCTCCCACCCCCTCTAGAGCCAAGAGGCAGGCAGAAGCCCAGACCAGAATTATTTTCTCATCCAAGGAAGAAGATCTGGGACAGAAGACCTTTAGTTGTCCTTTGCTTTTGTTCTGCTCTTTGCTATTTAAGAATGAAAAACTACTTGTGGTCCAGTATTTCCCCATAGACCCTTCTCCCAAATTAGAAGAACTAATAGTGCTGCGGAATAATGGGATAATGACTAGCAAAGAAAGAACCTCTGAAGCTTGTTCCCCACATTGGTAGTCATGTGCCACCATTTCCCAGAATACCTGATAAGCAAAATTCTGAATATACAGTTCCATAAAATTTGGGTGCTTAGCTTGACAATGATCAAAAGATGATTCCTTGCCTATTCCTTTAAATAGGCATTTAATATAGGATCTAGTTTATAAAACCAATCAAATAAATTTCATGAACTAAAAATTTAGAAAATGCTAGTTTGCTAAACTCAAAACCTGACTACTACTCTGTATTTTTTCCTTATTGAATAGTGAATTAACCTAAAGATTTCCCCCCTAAATATATAAACTAGCTCAATCCAGTGTGTGTATGTGTGTGTGTGTGCAGTTCAATAAGAAAAAGTATAAATATGTTATATACAAAACATAAAGCATACATTTTGTATGTATATAATTATTGCAAAAGGCCATACTAGAAAATAAAACATTATTTTAATAGAACCAACTGTTCACTGATTCATTGACTTTTAGACCCCAATTTACACCTAACTTCCCAAGAACACAGCTACTGTGTAAAGCGTTAACCTTTGCTCTTCCTACTGTGCTTATGAAAGCTTCTGTCCAAAGAATTGCTAATAGCAATGCAGGCAGCCTGCCGAGAATTAAAGGACAAGGCAATCTGGACCTCAGGCAGTCTTTGATGTTCTTCTGATAACTCTTGTTCTCCTTTGGCAACTCAAAGGTAATACTAGGGATGGCCATTATTTTCCATATGGGCTGAAGACATAGATGTGACAGGCTGTCATCTCTCTTAGGAGTACTTTCATCTCCCTTCCTGAGACTAGCCACTCAGGAGGGTCTCCATTAAGGCACTCCATCTATAGACATACACCCAATTCTGAAAACACTTGTTCCACTGATAGAAACACATTCCTCATCTTCCCCATTTTTTTCTTTTGCATTATTTTTACCTTTTAGCTACCAACTCTATAGAACATAATATCTAATATCCATTCAGATTTTTTTAAATGAATCATTTACTTCCAGTGATGTTTCTGGAGTGATATAATTATCTGCCAATATTATCTGAATATTACCTGCTGATAATTTTGATAGACTTAGTCAGTAAGAATGGGGTAACAGTCTCCCATGCAGTCATCCAACAGCATCACATCTGGTGGAATTGTCTCCTTTCTGGCACTGAAAGAAATGTAATTAAATAAAAGTACAATAACTGCTAATCTATAATATTTCCTGGCCAAAACAGTGCTAAGTTTGCATTGTTTACAAGACAGCCTCCCACTTTGTAGACTTGGAAATAGTACCTACAGTGAAGTTGGTGTTTGTTTGTAATATTAGACTGTATGCTAAATTGTAACTTAGCCAAATTCCCCAACTGTATCCGCTTGAGCAATTTAGGAATTTTCATTCTCCAAAGTAGGTTTCCATGTGTGCTGCTCAGTTGGCTAGTGTCAATTAGTAGGTATAGCAAGTACTAATAGCAAGTACTAATATTCAGAAAACCTCAGTAGTTTGTAAATAAACCAGTGTTTATTTAAATAAGCTGTTCTTTGTAAATAAAACATGTCTAGAAGAGGTTCTTCATTTTGGAGGCATGTTTGACCACACTGGGAATCAGATGGAAGATATTGCTTCTCTTTCCCAGAGAAATGCCTATGTGCACACATTTTGTAGATAATTATGGGAGATACACTGATCTTATAAACCTTGGTCTACATGAATATTGTACTAATTGAGTACTTAAGTCTAAACAGACTTCTTGGATTTGGTAGTTGGGATTTGGGAGATGAAGACAGTGGATCAAATGTTTTCAGTGTTTACTAGAGCTGCTCCTAAATTCAACCATTCATCCCCTAAAACTTTTCAATATCTGCTGTGTAGTTTGACATCCCGTACTACTTGTAACTCCAATACTTTAAATCAGCCTTAATTTTCTAGGAATATATAGCATGTTCTTTATAGTTTTTCCTGGAAATTTCTTTGGAAATTAAAGAAAGTTTGCATAATTATCCTAATATCTAATAATGAAGGCTTTAAGACATGAAGCATTACTAGAAATAAAGAGAACTATTTTGCAATGGTAAAAGTCCAATCACCAGTCCAATGAACATACATGTTATCAATTGAAGATACGACAATCCTAAATGTGTATGCAGTCCCTAACATGGCTTCAAATATATAGGGAAATATTAGAAATAGACAAATCCACAATCATCCAGAGGGAGACTTTCAACCCAATTTTCTATAGTGATAGGACAAGTAGATATTAAATCTCACAAGACAAAAATATCTTCAGTACCTAATTAACTTAATATAATAGATATGTAAAGAGATAAAATAGTATACTCAAAATTGGCAAATTCATGTTTGTTCTTTTGTATATGAACTATTTACCAAAGTCAACCATATGGTGAGCCATAGAGAAAGCCTCAAAAAATTTCATATTTTTAATCAGAATATTTACTCTAACCTCTATGAAATTAAGGTAGAATTCAATAGCATTAAAGATAACTAGAAAAATTCCAATAGCTTGTAAATAAAATACTATATTTGTCAGTAATCTATGCAGCAGAGGAATAAAAATTGAAATAAGGAAATTTTTGAGCTCAAGTACAAATAACTACAAAGCAAATTTCATGGAATTCAACTAAAGCAGTGTTTTAAGAAAAGTGCATATTCTTATGTAACTATAATAAAACAAAGACTGAAAAGCATTGATTTAACTTTTTTATTTTTATAGATTTAGAGAGTATAAATGCAGTTTTGTTACATGCATATATTGTGTAATGGTGAAGTCTGGGCTTTTAGGGTAACTATCACTCGAATAATGTACATTGTACCCATTAAGTAATTTCTCATCCCTCATCCCCTCCCACCCTTCCACCCTTCTGAAACTCCAGTGTATGTTATTCCACACTGTATGTCCATGTGTACCTCTTATTTAGCTTCCACATATTAAGGGAGAAGAACATGCAGTATTTCACTTTTTGTTGCTGAATTGTTTCACTTAGGATAATGACCTCCAGTTCCATACATGTTGCTGCAAAAGACATGATTTCATTCCTTTTTATGGCTGAACAGTATTCCATGGTGTGTGTGTGTGTGTGTGTGTGTGTGTGTGTGTGTGTAGTGCTGTGATAAACATACAAGTGCAGGTATCTTTTATATATGATTTATTTTCCTATAATTCAGCTATACCACAAATTATTTTTGTCTTCAAGGACTGCCTTCTAAAGCTGAGGACATTCGAATCATAGTTTGTCAGTGAGTTTCACTATAGAAAGCTTTTTGGAAGCAACATAGGAGCTACTTGCTCCTTGAAGATGACTTTATTGCTTTTAGTGCATCCAAAATGATTTTGGCCTCTCAGACCTTGAATAAAAACTCTCTAGGCAAGAGCTGGTATGATTTCCATCTCCCTTCTCAGAGTCTCCTGTCACTGAGACCTTTTCTTCTTTATTTGATACTTTTGCTTTCCCTATCCTACTAGCATCCCTTTTTCTCCCTGGCTTCCAGAGCACTATACTCTTTGTCTATGGCCATCAGGTTCCTTTTTTCACTCCCACTTGAAGTGTAGACACTCTGCTTCTCTTCTCTTCACTTGTCTGCAAGTGGTTTCAGTCAGTCTTGTCTTCTAAAGGCCATTCCAAGTGTATCACTTGCCCTCACTGCACGTGTCTGCCTGCCAGTGCAAATCAGTGGACACAGGGAAAGCCCACACATGAGATCTGCCAGCAGCCCACATGAGGGCCATCCCGCCTTCTCCTCGTGTCCTTCTGCAACTCCAAGCCTCAGAACAAAATTCAGTGCATGAGCTTTCAGGGTGTTATGGCCAATCATTTGCAGCCATGGCCAATGGGAGGAATCCCAGAAAAAGCAAGCTTAATGGATCTATTTCCATTCCTGCCTTCATCATCTATAACTCTAACTTCATCAAGCACTCTGAGTATAGTTCATTAAGTTTGCATTTCTTTTTTTTCTGTTGGAATTACTGTGCAATTTGCACAGTGTTTTTATATTGAAGTGCACAATTGTACCTAAATGTCCCAATTCCAAAATCAGGTAAATGACAATAATCAGTTGTGTTTTATGTTGTTGAAATATATTGCTGCAAAATATTGCTGAAATATATTCATATATACTGAAATGAACTCTCTAGCCACTTCCTTGTTTGTCCTCTACTACACTACAGAGAGGGGAACGAATGAAAAGTGCTTGTTCTCCGGAGAAGCTGAGGCTTTCAGGGGGAGGCAGCCAGGAACTGCCTCAGTGTATGAGACCAGGAATCCTGCTGGCACTCACTCCTGGGCAGTGGCACATCTGCGGAGAGTAAGACCCACACTACCTGCCTGTTTGTGGATGTGTAAATGTCTTTCTGGCCAGTGAGACAGAGCTCACTCTCTGCATCATTGTATACAGGTTAAGCATGCACAGTACTTTCCCTTAGGTGAGGACTTTAGCATTACAATTAACTAAAGGGTACTAAGGCAGCTTGAAACAGTTCAAACTGGTCTTAAGACTTATGACCATCAAAAAAGGAGCTACTTAAGAATACCCTTTGTGCTTTGCTTTGTATTTCTTCCCACTTTCCCACTTTGATCTATATCTTTAAGTTCCAAAGAAATCTTTATGAGTTTTGTTACACATTAAAATCCAGTGGTGGAGAACTTGTATTCTTCCATGATTGGGTTTCTCCTCCCGAGAATCCCTTTTCTTTGCCTTCTCTTTCTTTGTCTTTTCTCTCCCTAAATTATTCTTAGGTCAAAAAGATAAGATTTAAAGGAAATGGGAAGACAGATTGTGTCCATCTTTGTCCCCTTTCCTATTCCAGAGCTGACTGCCTTTCCCTGCCTTCCAGTAGGCTCTGCCTCATTTTATGTAATGTTTTGGAAGAGAAGGTAATGTCCTCCTTGCCACTCACCTGAATTTTCAATCTTTCTTCGGCCCCAGATAGAATTAGTGATTCCCTCCTCTGTGTGCCTACAGCCTGATACACAGGTCATATTGCAGTTACTGATTTTTAAGTCTGTCTCCCCAACAGATAGTGGGTCTCAAATTTTTTAAAAGTTTAATATGTATGTTCATTTATAATAGATTTCTTATAAGCCTACTTAACTTGAATAGTGCAGGAACAACATAGAAAAGATGAGCTGTGGGTTCTGGGACACTCCTATGAGCGCAGCACCTGCTGTAACTCTGTCTCTTCTCGTACACAAAACCTGGCTGAGAACTGCTAGACTAGACTCTGAGTTTCTTGAGGACAGGACCTGAAACTTAATCATGTGTGCATTGAAAGTGCGTGAAACAATAGGTGCCTAGAAACATGCTCATTGGTTGGTTGGTTGCTGCTTGGATAGATGGAATAACATAGTATAGTGGTTTAAAATCAAAATGCCTGCATCCCAGCTTTGCTATTTACTTTTGATTTGACCTTAGGCAAGTTATGTCACCTCTCTGGGCATGAGTTGCCCCAAACATTAAGCATGGATGATATTATAATCCACCTTAGAGTGTTTTTTGTTTGTTTCAGCTCATATTTTTTGTCTATTATATGCTAGACACTATCCTCACTGCTTTACCTAGATTAACTCATTTAATCCTCTGGATTAAATGGAATAAAGCATGTACACTACCTAGCATATGGTAAATGTTCATAAACATTAGTTATTATGAAAGAAAGAGAGACTGCCTGGTCAAAGCAATAAAGTTTTGCTTCTAAAACAGAGCCTGAAAAGCCTTAGAGGTTGTCTGCCTCTACCTCCACAATGTCACACATTAGGCCTCTTTTTCTCAGAATCCGTTATCAGGAAGAAAATTTTCTTTAGGGTCCTTGAGTTCTTAGGAGTTTGCTTTTTATAGGGTCCTCCTATATTCCTTATTCCCCAGGAATCTGGACCAATGTTTGGACAAAAGGATGTGTGGCCTGGGTCTTAATAATTGCTTCTCTGCTTAGTGGGTTGGTTTAGTGTTTCTGACCCCAAACTTTGACTTGAATGAAACCAGCAGTTGTAGCCCCAGTGACAGCATGCAAACCCTCCCCTTTAGGAGTAGTGGAGTTCTTCTGGGACTGTTTTCTGTGCTAGATCTCAGAAGCAAAGTGAACTTTCACTTGCACTCAGGTGCATGTTAGCAATGACAGAAGTTCTTTGACCTTTACTTAAACCGACTTGCTAGATTCAGCAGCCCTCTGTAAAACATACCAACTGATGCCCATAGCACTCTCTTTGGATTGAGTTGTGTAAGGAGGCTTCAGCTGTGTTTGGTTCAGTTAGTTCTCAGGACCCTTTCTGCCCTTCTCTTTGCAGGCTGTTCTTGCCAATCATAGGCCATTCAAGTCAGGGCATTCAACCCTGGCATTTTAATTAATTAATTTATTTTTTCTTTTCTTTCTTTTTTTTTTTAATTTTAGCCTATTATGGGGATACAAATATTGTTAAGGTTATATATATTGCCCTTGCCCACCCCTCCACCCCCCACCGAGTCAGAGATTCTAGCGCATCCATCCTCCTGGCATTTTTATTTTAATTCTCAGTTTTGAGAGTTGGTTCCCTCAGTCCTTTGAATGATGCTTTCCAGCTGGGAAGCTGTGGCATACTGATGGGTCTTGAGTGAGTTACAAGTGTCCTGAGCTATTAATCCTTCCAGGTGGTTTGGTAGATACCGGGGCAGCCAAAGCCTATGAGCAGTTATCATTCTACTTCAGTGTGTCAAAAAACAACAACAACAACAACAAAACATTGTCGCTTTCCATTTGTGCCATGTCCTGGAAAAGTTGGGAAGTACTGTGTTTAGAGCATTAGCTTCAAATGTCTTTTAACTATGGAGCCACAATGAATGAATCAGGTTAAACGTGAGGCTGTTTTCTTAACACCACTGAACTGTACACTTAAAAATGGTTAAGGTGATACATTTTATGTTATGTATACTTTACCACAATTTTTTTAAAGTGAATCAGCTTTAAGTGAAATGGCAGCTGGCCCCTGGAACTTTGGTGTCCCTCTTAGCAGACTCTGAGGGTTTCAGCAAACACAGCTGACAAAGTACTGCTTTAGAGAAAGAATCAAAAGCCTTTGCTCTCCCTTTGGACTCTGGAGTCTGTGACAGGACATTACTCTGGGAAGGCAGCCCTTAAGCAACTCTGTAATGGGGCAGAGGGTGCCTCCTGGGTTTTCATGTGTACTCTTCCATGCATACTTCTTTGTTAACCTTCTTGGGAACTCATTGCCAGTATAACTTACCCCTGCCTTTTCCTCCCTAACATATGGAAAAATGACCTATCATAACTATAAACAAATATTTAGTGACAAGGTTTTTCATTATGGTAGTGTGTGTGTGTGTGTGTGTGTATTTCACAAGATAAAATATTCAAATATTTCAGAAGGGTATATAATAAAAAGAAAACCTCTCTCTCCCTGTCCATTGCTAGTCCCATACCTCTCTAAGAAAAACCATTACTGAAAGATTTTTATTTTTTGTATTGACATATTCTTCCAGAAAAAAAATTTGCACATATAAACACACACACACACACACACACACACACACACATAAATGTCCTTTTGCACATGTGATATTGTGGCTTTCTGTTTTTGCTTGATAATGTGCCTTGGCAATTAGTTCATACAATCCCTTAGCATTCTACATCAAGTTTTATAACAGCTGCATAGTATTCCATTGAATAGTTGCATGCATGGTTGCAAATATTTTCTTTACTCCTCTAGTGATAACATTTAGGTTGTTTCCAGTTGTTTTAATAGCAAAGGATTTGAAACAATCTAAGTGTTCAATACTAAATAATTCATTAAATTGACTGCATTATGTGCTATAATATGTTGTAGTCTTTTAAAGATGATATTGTCAAAGCACATTCAAAGCAATAGCAAAGTGTTCACTATGTCTTTTTTACAGGAAAAGCAGGTTACAACTCATTTGCATAGTTTGAGCCCCTTGGATGGAAAATATGAGCATACATGCATAGAACTGATGAGAAAGGATGTGTATTAAGCTGGTTAAACTATTAACAAAATTTCTCTCTAGGTGGTTGGATGAGAGGGTTTAAAAATTTTTTTTTCTCTATTTTGCTTGTGCGTATTTTGTAAGTTCTCAACAACAAATGTATATTGCTTTGGTCATTAGAAAAGCAGTACAAAAAAGGTTAATTTTTAAAAACCAAATTCTCATCCATCCTGTGGCACTGCAGCCACACTTTCCTGTTCCTACTATATTTATGGCACTGTACCAGCTGGTAGAGAACCAGGCAGCCAAAACCAGCGAGCCTAGGTCTTGCCTGTACTGCGTGAACTCTGGATGCAGTCCAACAGAGCAGGGACCCAGCTACACCAGAGAAGCTGGAGACCATTTCAGGGCAGTAGGATTTGAAAACCTTTTGACGCTTATACAATGCTGAGGGGGACTGAGCTGAGGGAACAATCCCTGAGGAGTATATCACCAAGAGTCAGGGGAAGCTTCCCAGAGGAAGTGGGAATTGGATTGAGCCTGGAAGGACAACAGGATTTGCAGAGGCCAAGAGAGGACTGTGGAATTGGATTTCTATAGTCCCTGACAGTGGTTGGTAAGGAAACAGTAAGATCTGCTGTTTTGTTGAATCGGCTGGTTTGTCAGCTAGTCACCAAAGTGGTGTGGTGGATGACTGAGCATGTGCCCTATAATCTGACACATGCAGATTCAAATTCCAGCTCTTTCAATTACTTTATATTTGCCTAGGTAAGCAACTTAACTTTTGCAAACCTCAGTTTCCTCATCTGTAAAATGGGGGTTATAATAATATCTTCCTCATCAGGTTGTTGTGAAGGCTAACTGAAATGATGGCATAGCACAGTGGTTGACTGGCACATAGTAAAGGCTCAACATATAGGAGCTGTAATTATTTATTATTAATGCTAATAAAGAAAACAAAATATGTCATAGTATTTAAAGGCTTGGTTTAATAGTAACAACAAAATCATGTGCAAAGGATTCACAATTCTCAAAAGCAATTTTTTTCAAGGTCTCTGACATAAGGTGTCAGGAAACTATAATATATAGAACTCAAACAGGTGTTTCAATTTCTAAGTAAGAGAAGAGAAGCATGTATAGGATGTTAATTAAAAGCATTGGCTTTGGACTTTGGAAGACAGGGGTTCAAGTCCCTGGCTCTGACACATGCATTGTGTAATGTTTTTTTTTGATATTTTTTCCTCGACACAAGGAAACAAATAATGTTGCCCATGTTCTTCGTTAATATTGGGCTTTAGTTTCCCCATTTGAAAAATGGGGATAGTGACATTATCTACATTATAGAGTTGTTAATATTAGGATTAAATGAGATAACTCAGGTAAATTGCTTAGTGCCTGGTACTCAATTAGTGCTCAGTTCATTCACTGAACAAATGTTTGTCAAGAATTTACAGTGTGCTAGACTTTGCACTTAGATGCTAAGAATACATTGGTGAATGAGACAAATAGGGACCTTGTTCCTAAGTAGTTTAAGTTTTCAATAAATTAGAACTACCACTACTACTGCTATTGCTACTAAATAGGTATCCTTTGCTATCTGAATTCTCACTGTTTAGACATTCATTATAACAACTTACAAAAGCAGCCCAGCAGAGAGAGTGAGGGAAGAGAGTGAGAGACTGCCTCATAATCCAGGGATTTCTTTCATATCTTACCCAAGTTCACCAAACTCGTACCACCAGGAATTAGCAAGAGTCACAGCATTACTGGGCTTGGGGCACCCCCAGTGCTGATATGGCTACAGTGACCAAAGACGTAGATCACAACAATCAATTCCCTTTGAATATCTGGAAAGCCTTCTCAAGAAGGAGGAGTTCAAACAATCCCAGACTGTGAAGATTAAAATAAATACCTAACTCTTCAATGCCCAGATATTGACAAACATCAACAAGCATCAAGAATATCCAGGAAGACATGACCTCACCAAATGAACTAAATAAGGTACCAGTGACCAATTCTGGAGTGATGGAGATATAACAACTTACAACAATGTTCACCCAAAATTCACTATTCAAATCAAAAGCCTTCAGGTGAAAACATTTGAGTTTTACCGGAGTCCCATCCAGAGGACATGGAATGTACTCCTCTCCAGATAGGATGGCACCTTGGTTCCAGATTCCTTGTGCATCATCATTCTCATCTTCCACACCTAAGGGTTCAGCTCTTCCTGAGTCCCAGTGTTTGCTTCTTTCAAATGCCTGGGGGCACTATCAACCATGGTCCATGTGGACTACATTTTGAGAATCTCTGTATTGTTTATATTATAGCATATGTTCATTGTAGTTTAGAAGGGAAACATAATTTCCTCTTGAGATTGTAAATTTTTGTATACTAAATGTAAAAACACCCATTAATAAGTTCATTGAGTGTTAATTAGGTATTGGCATTTTAAATGTTTTGCATTATTAACAAATCCTTCATGGATTAATGTATAGTTGTCTGAGTATTTTAGTGATATTGAGGAAAACCGTTGGGGATTTTTGGATAGACTGGGAATGTATTGTTATTTTTCAATTTAAAATAATGGGGTATAGGATTCCACTTTATGTTAATTCACTACACAATATGTTCTCAGTTATATTTTATATGGGAGTATGCAGGGATGCCTGTACTACAACAACTACCACAATATTACTACCACCGACCATCTAGTTCTTGTCAACTAAAAATCGCTGCCTACTAATTTTCCACCAACTACTGTCTCCCAATGTTGCATTTATAATCTTTATTGGAGCTAATGTGGCCCTCTTCTTTTTTGAATGTTGTCATGTGGTTGAATGTGGGGCCTACTCACCATGAAAGACCTGGACCTTGTTGTGGCTGATGTCGAAGCTAGGCTGCCAAAAGATAAATAGCACAACTCCAGTCATGTCTTTTTTGTGGCTCTGAGGCTAATCGAAGAAGTTATAGATCCCCAGAGTCAAGAGTGTTGGCAGTGAGGAAGGAGACTTCACACAAAAGGGTGGCTAAGGATGCCCTTCTCCAAGGCACCAGCCATTGCCTACTGGTGTATGTATGTGTGTGTGTGTGTGTGTGTCTGTGTGTGTGTGTCTATGTGTGTGCGTGTATGTGCGTAAGTATGTCATCCTCTTGGGTATTGCAAAGGCTCTTGGTTATTTCAGCAGGTGTTGATAAACACATGAATGAGTAGATGTAGAATGAAATTTACCTTTATTATTGATTAAATTTTTTAAAAATGACCTGTTCCTGATGGAAGGACAAAGAACAAGATCCCTGGTGAAAGAAATTAGGGGGAATACTGTTCCCTAGTATTTCCTAGGGATGTCATCAACATAGAAAAGGCCCCAAGTGGTACTGCAGGAAAGCAACCTGATTACTCGTTGCTTACTGGAATTTTCCCACACCTTTTTTTTTTTTTTTTGGCTCACAGAAATCTTTTCTGTGTGTCAGCCCACTGAACACTATTCCACAGCCCATGTTTTGAGAAACACTTTTCTAGATTTTTCTCTAATAAGCTCTGACAAACTTCAATAAACTTCCTGACCCATCCATTATCCCCCTACTCCCTCCTGTCCCCTTTCCTCCCATGCTTCTTTCCTCCCACCCTATTCCTCCATCTCTCCTTCCCTCTCTGCCCTCTTTTTCTTTCCACATTCATTGGCACATTACTAAGAGACTTGGCCATCACCACAAGCATCTCAAGACTTCCTTTAGCATTGGGAACAATGCCAAGGACTGTCAAAAGGTGAAAAAAATATTCCCTGCCTCTGCCTCTGAGGAGCTGTCAGTGGCTCATAGATCTGGGCTGGGTGGATCTGCAGATTCCCGATAACGTAAGTAATCTGCATGCAAGCAAATGGCTGAACACATGGCATACTCATGGAGGGGATGGCGAGTATTCAGTGAATTACAGCTACACCTTTTTCAGTACCAACAACTTGCCAAATGCAGCTCAGCAGCGAGAGAAGAGGCACAATTGTTATTCCCTGTATAATATATGCCATTGTACAGCCAGTGCTGTACTCTCAGTGGGACATTGTGCAATTTTCATATTTTGTCACATGCTACCTTCATTGGGAAGCTGCACAAGAATTAGGAGGTTTGGCTTCAGCTGCCAGCTCAGCCACAGGCTTATTGCGGAACTCGGAGCAAGCCACTTGGCCTCTCTGGGCTTCAGAGGAGGTTTTGCTATATGACCTGGAGTGACCCTTCCCTTCCTGGTCTGATATTTTGTGATCTGCCTGATGAGACTGCTGTCTATTGGTGGTGGCTTGGGGTTGAGATGAGATGGGACATGCAGAGGACATGCTTTCCCTCAAAACCCACCATTGATTTTCAAAAGCCCCTCGCCATAATGTCCCCTGAGAGGGGAAAGACTGGCAGATTAGCAGGTGGGAGCTAATTGTGAGTGAGCATTTGTGTGTCCACCACATTTTGCCCCTTCCCCTAAGCCCCAACGCTGTTCTTGTCAATGAATATTTGATTTTGAAGCACATTTGTTCAGATGCCATTTACACTGTGGGAGTAAGCTATGGTGTGTTTGTCAGGAAAACAAAGTATAACAACCAAAGAAACAGAGCTATCACTTATCTAGAACTTACATGTATATAGGGCTCCAGGAGAACTTAACATGTATTATTTTGCATAAGCCTCACAACAATCCTGTAAGGAAAGTCAATTCTATTATCCACATTTCACAAGTGAGAAAACCAAGAGTTAGAGAGATTCTATGACATGCCCAAGGTCACACTGCCTTTCAAACCTAGCCAGGCTGACTCCAGACCTCTTAACTAGCATGCTTTTAACTGTACCAAACAGGTGGCAATGGGAAGTAATCAGTTATAGAGAGCAGAAGGATAGAAGGAGGGAAGCAGAGTCCCTTTCCTTGGCTGGGTGAGCACTGGGCTTGGCAAGTGTTCTGTGTCTTATGCTGGCTTTATGTAGAAGCAGTGGGTGCAGAGTCCCACCTGACCACAGTGTCCCTATAGAATCTAGCATTCTTTGCCACCTCTGTGGGAGTCTCTACTCCCCAGGAGGCTGGAAAGAGCAAGGTGGTAGGGTTTCTGCAGCGGCCATAGCCAGAAGCTTGTTCCAGTGTTGTCTATACACATGGCTGGCCAGGAGCTACATCTTAAAAGATGAGTTTGTCCTTGGCACTTCCTGTCCAATTTTGAGGGTCCCTGGCTCTCTCTTCTCAGCATCTTTTAGAAACCTGGTGTACATATGCCACCTCTGGGAGCCCAGATCCCTTCATGCTGGCATTCCTCCCATGGGCCTGCCATCCTCAGCAGTTCCCTCCTGCTAATAGCTCCTGATCCTGTTTTTGTCATTGACTAAGATGATAATGACAAATAGCTGATAATAGCTAACATGTATTAATCATTTTCTATGGGTGGGGCTCTATTCTAAGCATTTACATGCAACATCTCACTTAATTCTTACTACAATCCTATGCGTAGAACTCTTATTGTTCCTCCTTGATAGTGGAGGATGCTAAAGTTCAGAGAGGTTAACTTGTCCAAGTCACCCAACCAGTAAATGGTTAAGAAAAACCCACAATGAGATCTTTCTGTCTTCAAAGCCCATGCTCATGGGCATGTCCACTAGTCTATATTGCCTTGATAATATGTCAATAAGCAGGATTCCCAGTCTGCATGGTTAGCTGTTTCTTTCCTGCCTGAGAAAGTAACTTCACAGCAATTTTTTTTTCTTTAGAGGGTTTTCTCACTGCTAATGATCCCTTCTCAATGTCTTTGGAACTGTTGTACAGGCCCCACAGGACACACATTAGAAGATCCCCAGGATTGTTTTATTTTTAAATCTTTCTCATTTTCTCTCCATTCCTTTCTTCCATTTGTCTTACCCAAATTCAACACATGTTTCTTGTTTCCTCGAGAGTTTATATTCACATGTGATCCTCACTGTGCCATAGTTTGGCTAATTTGAACTTTGAGTGCTGCTAAACTTTCTTAATCTTGCCATGATATTCCTTCTGTTGCTTTTTCATTTTCCTTCTCTCAACAAGGACTGCCTGGCATCTGCCCTCACAATTGTCTCCCTGGCTTTTCCACTTCCTCCTCATCACTCACTCACAGGAGGGACTTGTTTACTGTCATACCATCCTTGTGAGGGACAGTAATAGCCATATTGGCTCCATTTGATAGTTGAGGAAACTAAGACACAGATGGCTTAAATGACGTACAAAGGATCACACATTCTCTTTGTCAGTTGTGAGGTCCTCCCTAGTACTATTAGATAAAAACAAAAGTAGGTGTTGAGAATGCCTGAAATCTGTGGGGGCTTCTAAAATATAATTTTGACTTAAATCACCATTTTCTGAATATTTTTGTTAAAGCACCAAGATTAGGATGGGGTGAGCTAAGATAGGGAGGCCTCTAAAAGAGACCTCTAAGCAGTCTCAAATCAGCTACCTAACTGAAAGATGAACGTGATACTTTGAACACCATTCAAATATAGCAAAGTAATTCACCTGCCACTCTGGGACAGAGCCCTGTTGAGACTTGATAACTTTTTTTATGATCTTCTTATTTCTGGGCTGAATCTCTCTAATACCATAATGAATGAGAATGTCAAAGGGAAACACAATAATATGTAGAAGTCAGTGCTGTGACTTCTAACTGAAGCATGAGCTATTGTGGGGAGGGGCCCCACCTTTTTATCAGTACTTAGCTTTACAATATCCTATAAGTAGGAATTATAGCTCTCTATTGGATAAAGGGATGGTGAGCAGGGAATTTGAGGACAGGTTGGGCCTAGGGGCAAAGAGACATATTTCCCTTTTCCTGGATACCAGACACACCCTCCTGGTCAAATTTTTCCCATTTAAGATGTTATTGGCATTCTCTGTGTACTTTCAGTACATGGCCTGCTGCCTGGAACATAGTAGAGACTTTCTAGGTGGGTGAGTGGATTTGGGCAACTATTGTGTGTTGATTGCTTGTTCTTGGTATCCGTTCAATGTGCCAGCCTATGCTGTACTTATCACAGACTCCTTGGAGCCAGTATTGCCCAAACCGTAGATGGAGTAAGCCACTGCACATAGTGTGGAAATACGGGGGGGGAGAGGGGGTTAGGATGATTCCAATAAACCACAAACAAAACTTCCTTGTGTTACCCAGGGCTGTTCAAATTGGGGCTTCTCTTCCTGTTGAAATGCAAATGCTCCTGGATTGTGCAAAGTGTAGGCAAGGGGACCATCTGTGCCTGTGCTTCACATATTGGCCTTATAAGCAGGGGACACTCAAAGCATTAGGTTAAATAAGACACATCTTTCTGGAGTGTCAATCTTTGAGATTTGAGGAAAAGGAAGTTAAGTACTTTTAGATGATTTAAATCATCATTTATATATTGAGGTAAGCATTGGTATTAGTGACCTCAGCTGCTATAACAAAATACCATAGACTGGGTAGCTTAAGCAACAAGAATTTATTTCTCATGCTATAGAGGCCTGGAAGTCCATGATCAAGGTGCTGGCCATGTGGATTCCCCATTGAGGGCTCTCTTTCGGGCTTGCAGACAGCTGTCCTTTTGCCATGTCCTCGTATTGCAGAGAGAGAGAGGAAGCAAGCTCTCTCATGTCTCTTCAAATAAGGACACTAATCCCATCCTGAGGGCTCAACCTTCACGATCTCATCTAAACCTAATTGCCACTCAGAGGTCCCATCTCCAAATACTATCATCTTGGGGGTAGGTCTTCAATATATTAATCTGGGAGGGGGTCACAATTCAGTCCATAGCAGTATCTAATAGAATAGTCTATTAAATTTATATATCCTTTTTTTTTTTTTACAATAAAATGAGAGACAGCAAAGAGATTCCAGTCTTGCAACAAATCACTTGTGGTCAGTGAGTATGACAAGGCTGAGAAGAGAAGGGCACTGAGAAGGAAGAAGAGGAAGAACTGAAAAGCTGGGGCCCTTGATGATTTTCTTCTCCAGTTCCATAGTTTGTTGGGAGGAAGGATGGCCTACCTGGGACCTCTTTTCCCATCTGATTCCCTCCACATTTCATTGGCCGTTTGTTGGCTATACTTCTAAAATCATCCTCAGATGAGTTCTAGAGAAACAGATTAATCACTGGATCCCAACAGGTTTCATTTCTGGGGATGGGAACAGGGAGCACTGGACAAGAATCCTGGCTAAGTAACCTCATTTAAACTTTCTGCAAAGTGCATGTGGAAGCAGCTACCCCTATAAGTAGCTTAGGCCAAGATTACTGACACTTCATTTCTTCCTCTTCTCTGTATTCAGAAAGTAACACCTAATGAGCACATACTCCTTTCTTTATACCTTGAAAGCCGAAATTAAGTGCAGCTTAAGTGGTATTTTCCACCCATTAGTTTATTTAGGATTCCCTGAGCTTTAAAACCTTTAAAACCTTCCCTGTAGGTGCTCTAGCCTGCCTCCTAACTCATCCTCCTTCCTTGATTTTTCCACATGTTCACATTTACTTCCTTTTAGTTCTTTTGCCCCCTTCCTTCATTTTCACAGAGATCTTCCCCTCTGCTATCCCTGTGAATTTAGGAAGACCTCTCACTTCAGAGTGACTGCTCTCATCTCAACCCAAACCAGTGTTTCTTGTTAATTTCACTCAATAAAAATAATTGATACTGGACATATGGTATTTTGTCCACAACCAATGCTACCTTAGTTCACTGGAATGAACTACTCCCTCTATAAAAATGCATTTATTCTCTTGGCAATAATATTAATAACAGCAACGACAGCCACCATTTTTAAACACCTATATTGTTATTTTTTCACATGTAATTATGCAAACAACCTTGTGTGGCTGGTATTAGTGTTCTTATTTTAGTATTGAGGAAACCAAGGTTCAGAGATGAAGTGGTTTGCTCAATATTTCTGCTAGAAAGAATCCTCTACTCAAAAATATCTCTGATGCTAGCTTTGCACAAAATTAGTCCTTGGGTACTTAATTAAAATTTTTATATTCCCAAGATAGGTAACCAATTAGCTTTTTTCCAGGCAACAAAGTGTAGTAGTTGAAAGCACAGGTCGTGGCATTGGACAAATTTGGATTTGAATTATGGCTCTGCTAGGTGACTTTGGAAAAGTCACTTCAACTCTCTGGATCTGTTTCCTTATCTGTAAAATGAAGATGATAGTTCCCATGTCTCAGAGTTATTATAAGAACTAAATGAGATGGTATCTGTAAAGTGCTAACAGATAAATGACAGCTTGTCATTAATAATCTAAGATTCAATTTGGAAGTGATACAAATCCTGCCAAGTAAGGAACAGAGCTTGATTTTCAGCTGCAGAAGAAGTTAAAGCTGTAGAAGAAGTTAATGTATTTTGGAGAAAATACCTCAGGACTCCTGGGAGAACTTTGCAAAGATTTCACCGTTAAAGACTGTGTTCATTCCCATAAGGAACGAGGCAGTAGGTTTAGAAAACAATTTGACCTGGTTTCAGAGGTCTTGCTGTATAATTTGAATAAAGCCCAATTCCCACATGGCCCCATGTCTCACAATGTTACAATCAATGAAATACAAGTCCCACATACAAACTGATCGAAGGGCAGTTGAAATCTTCATTGCAAACTCTCTCTAAAGTGCCAAAGATGGAGTACATTCATAAGGAACAGAGTTTTTCAAAATCTGTTTTTCTATTTCCTGCATTCTCAGTATGTTCCAGACACCACAGCTGCTTCTCAGCCCCATTTCTCCCCAACTCTATCTTCCCAAACTTCTCTCTCAAATAGAGCTCATGGAGACATTCTTGTCTTGCTTTCTGCCCCCATCCCTCTTGTCTAGATCAGCTCTTTGTTTCATAGGTTTACTTACCCAGATTCGACATCAAAAAGGAGAGTTGGGAACATGCTATGGACAGCCTGACCATCGTCAAGGAGTCTGAGTGTGAGTGTGTGTGTGTGTGTGTGTGGCTGGGTAGGGGTGGATGAGGAGGTAGATTGCAAGCATTTATCATTTAATGGCTTTTCTAGATTCAGAGCAATTTAACTCAATTGAAATTTTACACTTCCCCAAAATATGGTTGTTCAGACTAAGAAGGACTTTTTTTCTTTCTCTTTTGAATAGGAGTTTAGCAATTCACAGATGTAATACTGACCTTTGGGACTATTCTGATTGGTAGATATTTATGGTTTTTAGAAAAGAATAGTTACTCGATATAGTTCAGTGAAACAAAACAAAAAAACCTTCAAAATCCAGGGTTGTGGTAGCTGGGGGAGATAACACGATCGGCTCTGAGTGGTCTGATGTGGTGCTACACACCATATGCATGATCTTATTTAGTCTTCACAACACCCTGTGAAGGGGATACCATTATCTCCATTCTGCAGGTGAGGAAACTGAAACTTCCAGAAGTGAAGTATTTTGCCTAATGTCACTCAGAGGAAGTTGGGGCTTGGTCTCAGAGCTGTATGACTTCAATGTGATAAAGAGGAATAAAGCAACAATGCTCAAACAGTCTCAGAGTCAGTATCTATCTCCCTCTTTCTCTCTGTCTTGCTCTCTCTCATGCATATCCAGTCTGTGAGGGGTAGACTAAAAACAGGTAAGATAATGTGAAGGTCAAATCCAGTTATAGAGCTTGCAGATGCTGATGCTCTGGTGAAGACAAAGGAAAGAGAGGAGTGATTAAGGTACATAGGAACCAGCAAAAGTCACTCAAATGACAGAGCCATAAAGATGGATGCTAAAATGAAATTCAAGGAAAAAGCAGAGAGGCTGAGTAGTTGAGTATTCTCAGCATGGAATTTAAAGGAGAAAGAGATACCAAAAGGAAGTGGGCACATTTTGAATGCCTTCCATATACCAAACACTAGAATATATGTAAAGCTTAGATGACACTAATAGTTTATCTGCACATTGCCTAACATTTACAACAATCCTGTGAGAAAGCTATGCTCATCGTCATTTTACAGATTTGTATTTAATTCTTCAGACATACACATGTCAGTTACACGCCAAGCACTGGCTAGTGCGAAGAGAGTGTGATTCAGAGAGACTAGGGGCATGCGAACATCCATGGACCAGTGGTGAATGATCGTTCGAGCCAGTGTGTCCCCACAGGATCCTTAATCTGCCAAAGAGAGATTTAGAAGATGATAAAATGGCCACTTCATTTTGATGCTGACAACTTCAAGGCCATATGCTGAAATCTCCCCAGCAGAGACAGGAGAATCCTTCATAAGACTGTGGTCCACAACACCAATTGGAGCTCCATAAAGACTCCAGGAGACCTGTTTACTACTAGAAGCATGTTCAAAGTGTGGTGTTGGCCTATCTATGAGGGTGTTTGCCTAGCAAGTCTGAGCTTAGGTGCAGCCACTGTAGCAGAATTTGGACCCTAAGGTCAGGAACTTGGCCTTTGGTGGCTGTTGAAGCCTGTAGAAAGCATGATGCTCCACGCACACTTTCCTTAGCCTTTTCACTGCCCTGTAGTTGGCAGTTTGGATTCAGTGGTAACTGTTCCATCTCTGTAGGCCTAAATCTAATGTAGGAGTTACTGAACTTATAGGAAATTTTCAAGATTTTTCTCCAAGCAAAATGATTTGAGTCCCAGCCTGTCTTTTTAAATGAGGAGGCTGTCAGCACACATACCCAGCTTGATGTCCACACCTTCAGGGTCCTTGGCATCATGTAAGTCAATACCACATATGGGAAGTCCCTTTGCATTGTCTATGAACCAATAATCAGCTTGTGCTGGACACAAGCCCCTGTGGTTTTTGTACAGCTCTGCCACCACGTCTTCCAGCTCCTTATTCTGTGTGGGGGCAAAGTGATATTAACTGAGATCAATGCTGCCATGAACTTCTGGTTCATACTCTCCAAGTTCAGCCCGCAGTGTGTAGGATCCCAAGAGGGCATGAAACACAATGGAACAGGGCAGACGGCCATAAGTGATGTCTTACCGGAGCTGAATGCACAGCAAGTATCTGGTGATATCTTCAGTCAATTGAAAAAGATCAGGAGGATAGAACTTCACATTCAAAGTGAACAGCCAGGGAAGATTTTGAAGTTGTCTCTTTGTTTTTTATTGTGGGATCTAGCCAGTTTTTCTGCTCAGGATTTTCCTGAAATATAAGTCCAAAGTGATTGTTCTCCAAGAGATTGAGATGTTCACACACTTTGTGAAATAACACTTGTCCCTTAGCAGCTATACATAACAGTCACAGCTATATTCGGTGCCATCTAAGAGGATCACTTTACACTGGACACTTTTGGTCTTCTTGGTGCCTTTTTGAGAGGCCTCTGCTTTTAGCTCATTGGTCTGCACTTTCTTGGTCTCCCATTTTGCTGCTGCTCCTTCTGATTTGTCTTCCTATATTTCCTTTACCTTCTCCTCTTCTCTCTCCTTACTTCCTAATTCAGGAGGTTGTCTCTCAGCTCTGCTCACGGAAGGTTTTTATTCCTTGACTTCAACCTTAATCTCCAGGTGGCTTCCTCTGAGCCACTTCTTCAGCATCACCCTTGGCCTGTCTCTTTTCTTCTGGAAGGGTTTCCTCTTTATCTAAGACCTGTTTTTCCACGACCACATGGGTAGGCTCTTTTTTTTATCTCCTCCATCTTTGGCCACTAATAAATGACTTTTGTTTCTTTAGCCATGGGGGTATGAACTGAGAAATAACCCTTCTCTTAGATGGCAGTGTACCCCTGTCTCTTCTGGCAGTGTACACTACTTTCGCTTTAAACTGCAGGAGATGGCTGGGAACCTTTCTCCTTGGCATCAGATGGCTCATTCTGCTGGTTTGCTGCTACTTTAGGTTGCTCCTTGGTTACATCTGATAACTGGTCAGAGTCCTTCTTTGCTTTGGATGCAGAGCCTACTTTAGTAGTTATGGTTAAAGCTTATGCAGGCTGAAGATGTCATTGGAAGTTGGAGAAGCGTGTGGACCCCAGAAAGTTGTCTGCTACAAGACAAACCTCCAAAGCAGCCCTTCCTGTGTAGTCACTCTCTGCAGCTCACCTCCTCGTTCTGGAATTCCAGGCAGGCTCTCTAGTTGTGCTCTGGGTAATGGCAGAACCCAGCATGGAGAGAAGGCAAGCTGGCCTTGATGTCCTGACCCAATGTTCCTGATGCTGTCTATGGAACTCCTTGCAGTTCTTCCACCAAGAGACAGAGGGAGTGGGGTTGTGGAAGCAAATGGTGTGGGTGGCCAGCATGACCAGCAGTTTCTTGTCCATCCACTGGGGCCAAGTCCAGTAAGGGGCTCTCCTTGCCTGCCCTGCCCAAAGTGGCCCAGTGGCTCAGCCTACACAACCTGACAATGGGCATCTACAGAAAACCTGCCATTCATTGCATGCTGCTCAGCTGTGGGTCCCTCTCATGCACCTGCTGAGTCCTTCCTTGTCTTCCGCTGTCGTGCCCAGAGGTGGCACCGGCCACGAGTGGCCCCAGCTACCACAAATGCAGCCACATAGATTTGCAAGGCACAAAGTGAAGGCAGCGCAGTCCACGGAGGTAGCAGAGCCATGATGTCATCAGGCTGAGCTCCAGGCATGAAAAATTGAGAAGACCTTTTTTTGACAGTTGCTATGGTTTGAGCACATCCCCTCAAAACTCCAGGTGTTGAAACATACTGGCCAATGTGATAGTACAAAAAGATAGGGCCGTTAAGAGGTGATTTGGTGATGAAGGCTCCTCCCTTTGTGAATGGGATTAGGTGCCCTTATAAAAGAGCCTGATAGAGTTTGTCCCTTTCTGCCCTTCCACCTTCCACCATGTGAGGCCACAGCATTCTTCTCTTCTAGAGGATGCAGTGTTTGAGGCAGTATCTTGGAGGCAGAGACTGGACCCTCACCAGACAGTGAATCTGCCAGTGCCTTGATCTTAGACTTCCCAGCCTGCAGAACTGTGAGAAATAAATTTCTGTCCTTTGTAAATTACCCAGTCTTAGGTATTCTGTTATAACAGTACAAAGTGGACAAATACAAGAGTCCTCCATAGGAAAAAGATCAAGAACTGCATCAGTAGTGAAGAGGCCATTTTTTTTTTCCCCGTACCTTTCTCTTACTAGAAAGGGGCCAAATCCTGAGAAGGTAAGAATGGGGAAACAGAAAGAGCCATCAGAGAGTTGCCTGGTTTGTAGCTCCCAGTGTCACTATACGGATTTGAAACCTCTTCCTTTCCTCACACACACACCCTAACAAAGGAATGTCCAAGGGAACCAGAAGCTGTCCACTGAGCCCACCTTTGTTCCTGAGCTCCTGACAGGCATGAGGAAGTGGAAGGCAACACTGAACCATGAATTAAACAAAGTAGGATGAATTTGTGATTCTGTCTACCTGGAATTGCAGGTTCTCAAGGGGTAAAATTCAATCTTTCTATGCTCACTCACTTCTTGGTTTAATACAGTAATCAAATCTTCTCTGTATTGAAAGTGTTGATGTTTTCTTCCTCATGGATTTTTTGGTATTAATTTTGATTTTAAGAATTGTTGCATTAAACTATTATATGTTTTGATTACTGCTTCATTCTAATGCCTCATCCTAGTCCTGGCGCTGGCTTAAGCAAGTTTGAATGCAGGTGTAAGGTGTAAGGAAGGAGGGAAGAAAGAGACAATAAATGCTGTGCTCTAATTGAACTCTCAGGATCCTGTCCATTTTGTTTACAAAAATTGTTTTCTTCTTACTTCTTTAATTCTTCAGACCTCCTGGTCTTTGAAAAAGATGTCTGGTTTCAGCATTCCAAACTAATCATATTGAAAGCTGTGTTGTGTTCTTTACATCTACTAAACCTACCAGATAGGTATTATTTTCCTCATTTTGTATGTGAAATAAACAAAGATGGAGAGAGCTTAAATGACTTGCTAAGGACACACAGCTGGTGGAGTGGATGAATTGGTATTTCTGCCAAACCAGACCTCAGAACCTGTGGGGAAAATGCTACCTCTGTCTTCTGAGTAGTGGGTGAGCCATTGTGGTGGAACCTTGGAGAAATAAGAGACAGAAGATATTTGCATTATGATGTCATAGAGGCCATGGGGCCCCATGGAAACAGAAACAAGCAAAGATACTGGAGCCCTGGGCTCTGGGCTGGGACCCAGGGGAGATAGAGTATTAGGGTGCCCCAGAGGAGGTCACTGGGCCATTCCAGTCTTGTGCTGGGGGTGGACCTTTTCTGTCTGTGGAGGACATTTCCCAGAAATTAACACAAAGGATGGAATTAACAACGGGGCTCTGGTCAGTCCTGTAGGGTGAGTTGGCTGGGCCTCCTGTGACTTTGAACATCTGTCAGCTCAGTGACCTAGCTGGGAACAAGTTTGGACCAGACTACAAAGCCATAACAAGGCTGGAGATGAGGAACCCCTGGCCCTGAGCAGGGACAGGTTGTCTGTGGCTGGCCTGTATGACCAGAACAGACTCAGAAACTCAGGTTTCAGGCAGGTGAACTAGGCTGCCTACTCTGCTTGTTCAGAGCTACTGGGCTCTGGATCTCATTTCCCAGAAGAGACGGCAGCTCTGGGCCAATCATCTCCCCTCTGCTGAATGCCTGCCTTAGGCCCAATCGAAGAACAGGATGGTACCAGAGAAGGAGGTGAGAAGGGGTTGTATTCTGAATATATTTTAAAGGTGGAGCTGGCTTTTTGGATGGGATAGCAAGACAAAGGAGTCAAGGATGACTCTAGGATATTTGGGGCTGAATAACTGGAAGAACAGGAAAATTAGCCAAGATAGGAAGGCCAAGAGACGAGTATAGTCATGTGCTGCATGATGATGTTTCAGTCAATGATGGACCACATATATGATAGTGGTCCCATGGGATTATAATGGCGCTAAAAAATCCCTATCCCCTTGTGATGTCACAGCCATCATAAAGTAGTACCACAGCACATTACCTTTTCTTTGTTTAGATATGTCTACATTCAAGAATACTTACCATTGTGTTACTGTTGCTTACAGTATTCAGGACAGTAACATACTGTTCAAGTGTAGCCTAGGAGCAGTAGGCTGTACCATATAGCCTAGATGTGCGATAGGCTAGACCACCTACGTCTGTGTAAGTGCACTCTGATGTTTGCAATATGATGAAATGCATTTCTCAGAACCTACCCTATCTTTAAGCAATGTATGACTATCCATTCATGGAAGTAAGATTGGGTATTTTATTTGGAATGTGATAATTTGGAAATGTCTGTTAGACATACAAGTGGAAATATTGAGTGTCTTATTCAGGGGAGATGTCTGGGCTAGAATCTCAAATTGAGTGTTTTTATCACATAGCTCTTTTTTATTGCACTCTCATGTATCTAGACAAAATAGGCTTTTCCCCTTTATCCTGTTGTATTTTGCTTAAAAGTTTTCCTATCCCTAAATTATAAATATTTGCCTTTATTTTTCTGTAGAAAATTTTTTTTTTTTTTGAGATCGAGTCTTGTTTTGTCACCCTGGCTGGAGTGCAGTGGCAATAATCACAGCTTACTGCAGCCTCTAACTCCTGGGCTCAGCAATCCTCCAGCCTCAGCCTCCTGAATGAGCTACCATACCCGGCTTTTCTGTAGAAACTTATGGGGAATTTTTTAAAATACAGTTACTTCAACCTGTTTGGAATATCTGCTGTAAAGTGTAGTAAATCAATGCTAATTGTAAAATTTCTACTTTGAAGACTATTAAAGGTTTCTTCATGGCATAAAAAAAAAAAACAACTTGCCACACCCAGGCAGAGCCAAGCTGTGAAACTATGTCTGACTGGTTCTGGACCCTACCCTTCTGCACATCATATCGGAGGGGTTAAACGTTTAGAAAATAGGATAAAACTGGTCAAGCAATTCCCAGTGCTTGTTTCCAGGAAGTTAAGTACAACTCCCTAACACCATGTGGAATCCTAGTGATGGGAACTTTTTGATCCTGGTTGGCAGGAGCTCCTCGTCTCCCTTTGCTGTTTTGTTGGAGACGAGGATAAATGCTACAGAGCAAAAGAGATACTGCATTCATAAAAAGGCAAAAGGGCCAAAGAAGTAAATGATATAGTAGTGATGAGTTAAAGTGATCCACATAGAGGCTACATTAAGGACTTTTGAGATTGTTGTGTTGCTGAGAAATTGATAAGCAATGTCTCTTGGAAATTTTATTAGCTTTGGCAGCATGACAGATTGTAAATATGAGAATGCTTAAATGATACAGCTAGCTTGCTTGCAAGTTAGCACTACTTCCACAGCTGCTCTCTCATTGGAACCTCACAGACTGTTCTTTTGTTTTCCTCATCAATGTTCTCTTTACAAACATAAGGCATTAATACTGAGGAAACTGTTCTACCAGCCCTACTTTTCTCACACTCACCTACAAATTTTTAGGCCTTCCCAAGTTCTTCCCCTTTCCATGTATACTCTCTTTCTCTGCCTAAGCCCTTCTGGGTGATATTGATAGAGAGGTGTCCCTGTTTTTTCTGTCTTCTTAATGCACCTTCAGACTTAATTCCATGCCCCAAGATTCTAGGTTCTGTGGCTCTAACAGCATTCCTTCATATTGTAAAGCTGGGGAGTTGTAAAATAACTATGGCCTGTCATTAGCCATTAGCCAGGAATTTAATATTAATACATAGTGGCAGTTCTTACAGAAAACTCTCCTGGTAGAAGCCAGCAAGGGAAGTAGCAGAAACTTTATACTGCTGAGGAGAGAAAGCTCCAGAAGTCAGGCCTGGCATGGGGGTGACTTGGGAGGGGAACTCCCCCTCCAGGAGCCAAGTAACAAAGAGTTGACATTGGGAATGGTAGAAAGGTCCAGCATGCAACTTTGGCCTAGGCATCCCTCAGGAAGTGCTAAAGAGGAGGTGAGGTGGAATAGTTTGGTCCATAATCAAAGCCCATGGTTACACTGAGTGGTTCAAGGCCTCTTGATTTCTTATATCAAAATAGCCCTAGGGATAGAACCCAGAGCCTCCCCGACTCCACTCCCACTTCTGATCTCCATAGGACTGGGCACATGGTGCAAAGCCAGCCACAGCAGAACATTTACTTGAAATCTACTATTTTCTTTTCAAAAGTCATGTGAATCTGACATTCCATCTCTGTTCATTTCATTTTAATTTTATTCCCTTTTAGCCTCCTATCCCCCCTTCCCATTTTTTCTCCCAACATATGCAACTGTGCTCATGTGTTGTGGGTATCTTTTTATTTGAATGTATTATTCAAAAAGTATTGCTGTATGTACATATATTTTTAATGTAAGAAAATGGTATTTATTATATATCATCTGTGAATTTTACATTTTTCCTCTCAACACTGTGTATATAAGAACCATCCGTGCTCTTTGTGTACATCTAAAATGATACTACACTGAGGCATTATACTCCAGCATGCACGTAACCACATTTTGCCTGTTCACTTTCTCAGGGATGAGCACCCACAGGGCTGCCAAGTCCTTGCCTCCTTAGAAAGAGATGCAGGGAGCATCTTTCTACATGTCCTCATCTGGATTCATGTGCAAATTTCTTTGGAGTATATACCAGGAAGAGAATTACTGGGCCATAGAATGTGTGTTTGCTTCATGAGACTAAGTCATTGCCAGATTGCGCTCTGGAATGGCTACACCAACTTTGACTTAGCAGGGGAAGACAGCTTGTTCCTCTTTTCCCCCCTCTCTCCCAATCCTTGGCATTATCCAAACTTCTGATTTTTGCCAGCCTGAAATGTGTAAAGTGATAGCTCAGTGAATATTTTAATTTGCATGTCTGATTATGAATTATTAAGGTTTATATTAAATAACCAATCTGTAGTAAAGTTGATGTACTAAGAGTCAAGAAGGTTCAAGTTAATCCTGTTGTTTTGGATACCTAGAGCTTCTCCCTGGGTTAGGCATGCATCATTTTGAAAAGTGCAGTTATTAGCTGTGTGTTATTGGGAAGGTTGTTTTCCTTCTCTGAATCTCTATTTCCCCAACTATAAAAGAGGGCTGGACTAGATAATCTCTAAACGGCCCTAAAGGGTTTAATATTTTGCAGTTCAAATGATGTCATCTTCAACCATCAAATGCTGCACTATCCCTTCAGTATTAACCCCCTCCACCAAAAAAAAAATCCATTCAGTTCATTTTTCTACGTTGTAGCAATTTACTTTCCAATAACAGTTCACATCTTCTCCCAACCAGAGAAGTAAACTGTCTTTTTACACTCTCTCTCTAGCATGTGAACAGAATGACACCAATTTGTTCCTGCTGTTCTTTAGTCTCCCGCACAGCATTTGCCCAAATTACAGACCTATCAAACTCCACTGCCCCTAGTCGGAACAAGGGGAAGATTAAAAGACAAGCTTGAACTCAGCCACATGCTGCTGTAAATATGAAATGCAAAAAGGGGCTAATAATATGACATTATGGGCTGACAATCACATGGTACTCATTATTCTCTGTACCAAATGAAAGCCAATTCTGTCCCCTTTTTTGTGGAGGGTGGGAAGGAACAAGTAATGTCTTAGCCTTCCCTGATTCAGCCTTTAAGAAAAGAAAATAAACAAAGAAAACTAAACAAAGTCTTTAAAAAATTCAGTAATAATGTATTAGGTTGAATCATATGAAATTATAGTTTTGTAGGTAAAAACCAGTCAAACGTCAGCATGTTCATGTGGTTCAACTCAGTGGATGTGATACAGCCAAGTCTCTTAAAAATCCCAGAGAAGTAATTAACAATGACTTCATTAATACTACTCTTGTCTCTTTCCAAATGGGACTGATATGTATTCTTTGCCTGATACTCAGGGCTTAAACAGAGGAAACTATTGCTTTCTTGATGTTGAATGACTAATGAAAAGCTATGCTTCCCCCAGCTAGTTTGGCCATGAACACTTCCTTTCCTTCAGTACTGTGTGTGTTTGAAGACCATGCTGCTCACTGCAACTCTGCCCCCCAGGACTGTTGTCACAATCAAATATGATGGTGTCCACATGTGCTTGCTAATAGTTTAGAACTAATTGGTGGGCACACATGGGCACAGAGAGAAGTAAACGTTGTCAGAAATCAAGAAGGGGGAGCAGGGTAGGATGGGAGAAGTAAAAACCTACCTATCAGGTAAATGAACATTATTCAGGTGGTGGGCACCTGAATTATAGGCACCTATCTATTAATAATAGATCTGACTTAAGCATTATAAAAGCTTTCTGTGTAATAAAAACATTTGTACCCCCTTATTATTTTGAAATACAAGAAATATGATGGTTTCAGGTAAATCAGTGTATCTACTTTTAAAGCACCAGGCACATGCAAGAAATGGAGAGGAGCTACTACTTATTAAGTATGTGTCAGACATGGTGTTCAACATTTCAAATGCATCATCTATTGTAACCTTTGCAACTATGTGAGAAATGCACTTTTATGTCAATTTTATAAATGAGGAGGTTGAGGCACAGAAGTTAAATAACTTACTAAAGGTCACATAGCTAGTAAGTGGAAGGGTCTGGACTCAAAGTTCTGTCTGATTCCAAAGCTTGTGCTCTTTTCAATGCTCATTCTGCTTCTTATCACAGTCTTGAATGATTTCTAACTTTATTTGTGGCTGGTGCTTCAACAATGACATAGGAAGTTGCTAAAGTGCAAGAACTCTTGTATTCGAATCAGCTGATCATTGGTGCCCATTGCACTTATTTTAGAAATATTTATTGATCGCCTGTATATGTCAAGCAAAACATCACCAACCAAACCTCTACAAACATCCCTGACTTATGAATACCTTTTTTACTTGTGTTTCACTTTGCCCCCACCATCCAGGTTGCTTTCCGCTATGTATGCCAGAAACTTATCACAGACTTTCTCAACCCTGTATCCCAGAGACTTGGAACTTGCTCTTCCATCTATCTGGAACATTTTTCGTCTCATGCTAAATGTCACCTTATCAGAAAGGCCTTCCTTAAACATCTGATCCAATATAGAAGTTCCTTTCATTTTCTATCTTCTACTTTTCTTATTTTTTATCTATTGCACTTATTGCCATCAGTTTGTACAATGTCTACTTTGTTCATGTATTCCAAGCAATCCGGAACAGTCCCTGGCACACAATAAGTGCTTGATATTTGTTGAATGAATGAGGAAATGATTTTCACAGTTGAAGGAGATTTCATGTGCTTATGTTAATTATGCCATCATCATTTTGATAAGTGAAACAATACATGTATGATTAGGTTATTGTATAATGTTATTAGTAATAATTCTAAAATAGCTTTCATAAGAGCTATTTTTTTCTTACTGAAATACCTGTACTTCACCTTCCTATACTTTTTTTTTTTGAGACAGAGTCTCACTCTGTTGCCCCAGCTAAAGTGCAGTGGTATCATTGTAGCTCACTGCAACCTCAAACTCCTGGGTTCAAGTGATCCTCCCACCTTGGCCTCCTAGACTGCTAGGATTACAGGCATGAGCCACCATGCCCAGCTTCTGCTTCTTATTCTTTATGTGGCTTTTCATTTACCAACTTCTCTAAGTGTTACTCTTCAATTACATGGTAGAATCATTATAGATGATGTGATCTCAACATCCCCCCATGCAGACACCATTACCTTAATTACACTTTATAAAAAGCTTGACTTTTAATATCTACAAAAGAAACTTTTCCTTCAGAAACTTTCAAGCCTTGGGTTATTGATTAATGACAGCCAGATTTCATAACAGCCTATAAATAGAGAACTGAATCAACTTAAAACACCTATAATCAACCCAAGAGCAAAAGATGAGAGGAAAGGGAGAGAGAGAGAACATTCTGAAGTCTTCCTGGTTCTTCCAAGGTCAGCACTATAGACTAGTGCTGACATTTCCTTTGTGGGAGCTCAGTAAACAAATACTACAAGCTTGGATTGAACTAGGCATGCACGGGACCTGTGTGTGAGCCTTTCTTATGAGGACAAGAATACAAAAGTCTGACTTTGTAACCAGATTCAACTTTGTAGATTAACAGTTTATTATAAGGATACCTGATCTTTGTATGTCTCTTCTGACCCCATGAATAGTGAGGAGTAGTGAAGGTCCTAAAGTCTAGTTCTTTGCTCTCTTCATGCAGTGTGCGAATACCTCCTGCTTAGTCAGAGAATGAATCTCCTTCTTCCTTCCCTCCTTTGCTTCCTTTTACCTTGCTTCTTTAAAGGAAAGGCCATTCAAAATTTCAACAGCATAGACAAGATTAATGGACATATTGAAATAGCTGTACACTGTGCCCTTTCCTTCATGTGTAGGGCACTCTCCATAGTGACAAACAGCAAAACGTGATTCCTTTTTAAATATATATTTATTAAGATATAATTTAAGTAAAATAAAATGTGCAGGTTTTAGAAGTACAGTTCTGTGTGTTTTGATGAATTTGTACACCAGATAACTGACACCCTAATTAAAACATGAAACATTTCCATCTTCATGATAAATTTGTTTGGTGCCTCTCTCTACTCAATTCTTTCTGTTGCATGTACAGACACTAATCTGATTTTGCCACTATAGATAGATTTTTCCTGTAAGAGTTTACATAAATGGAATTATGCAGTATGTAGTCTTCTGTGTCTTTTTTCTTTCATTCAGCATAATGTTTTTAAAATCCATCCATGGTGTTGTGTATATCTCTAGTTTGTTCTGTTTTATTGCTGATAAGTATTCCTATTTATGGGAATCATTACAAATCATTACAATATGTGGTGTTTTGTGTCTAGCTTCTCCCACTGATAAATTTTTTGTAGAGACAAAAACCAAAAGAGTTTAGAAATTAAAGCTTGGGGAAAGAACTTCGAATTTCAAAATGGGATAGAGGGAGTATATGTTAGGGTCATCGCAGCAGCCAAAGTGGACTATTTTGTGATCAAGAGAGTGATCTCTGGGGGCCTTAAAATTGGGGCATATGCTGAGTTGGGATAAGAGGACCAAATGATCTGCGTATACTAGGGATGCAGGCTAGTCACCATTAGAAAATCAGAGTGGAGGGACCATGTTCTCTTGGAAGGACTGATCTTGATGTCTCCCTCTGGTAATTACTGTTTTGGGGTTTCTTGTTTTTGCTGAATATGCTTGTATTTGCTTTCTTTAGTTTTGCTCTATGGATCTTGAACTAAACCTGCAGTACTGTTGGATGTATAACCATTTTTGAGGTCATTTATTTCTGTATGCTGGGGTTTGGGTGTGGGTTCATATTAAACAAGATGTTCAACTCTTCCAGTTGTTTCTCAGTGAACATAGTTAATTGCCTTTGTGAATGCTTCTGGTGCTTGCCTTTAGGAAGGTCCTCTGAGCCTGACATCTTCTAATCTAGATGCGTTCCTATGTTGAGGTCCAATGGAAAGAAGCCAGCAAACTGTAGAAAAATCATTAAGTAATTTGCTTTCTGGGGGACAAGATGGTATGTTAGAGAGACAATAGAGCAGATGTAGTTAATGGTGGAGGTAGAAAAAAAAGAAACAGTGAGGTCTTTAGAGGGGTAGAAGCTACTCAAAACTATTAGTTGAGCTATATATCTGGAATTGAAGTTCAAGGTAAATAGCTTCTTGACTCTAACTATAGCTAATAAGTCTATGGCTAATAAGCTTATTTAACTATAAGCTTCAGTTTATAGCGTCAAACTCATATTAACACAAATGTCTTAAATTTCAGTTTTCTTACCTACTCCCCACCGTAGTATCAATGAAAAAGTAAATCTTGCATGTACTGGTTTGACTATCTTTAAACATCTTCACATCCTTAATTGTGTAGAAAGGGGTTTGGCTTTGCTTCTAAAAGAGGAAGGGGAGTAGGGGGATGAGTGCAGCCCAGGAATGATAATGGTTATTACGGGGCCATTAAACAATGGAGGGAGATTGAGATAGCTATCAAAACAACATCCACCTCATTGGGTTTGTAAGACCTGCTTTCAAAGAACTGTTTGTTTCCTTTTATGCTGGGTAACCATTTTAGGGTGGTATTTCTGAGGTTATGGACTCATAAATTGAATAGGGAAGCTTCCCTAGGTATAATGAAAAAAATAAAAATGACTAGTATACTTCACTACTCACCTGACTCTTCTGAGGCTCCTGCCTCCGGTATAGCATTTTTATTAAAACAGGAAAGGAAACTAACCTTTACTGAATACCTACAAAGAGAAAGAACTAACTGCTTTTATATGTGGCATTTCATTTAATCTTCTGATAACACTAAGAGATTCTATTACATTTTTGGATGAGAAAAATAATGGAGAGATTAGCAAATTGCCAAAAATCAATCAACTATGTAATAGTAGGATTGGAAGTGAACCCCGATCTTTTAAGTCTAAATCTCACACCTCATCTTTTATACACGACTCCCCTGCTAAACCAAATGTTTCAATGGATTGAACATTTAAAACGTGATTAATGAATAAAAACTCCCAGCCATAATCAGAAAGTGCATCATTAATTTATCAGTGACTATTTAATCCAACTATAGTTTTTCTTCCAGATTAGACTATAATGCTTGTTTCAACCCTTAATTTTTGTGGGCACATGTAGGATTCTGGAGGACTGCCAAGTATCTTGAAATCAAAAGATCTTGTAAAGCTACAAAGAGTGTAGCTTTTCCCATCTAATAGCTTTGTAGCATTTGCAGTGATTAAATAAGTCATAAATTTTCCAGGTGAGTCCTATAGGAAGTTTCTTATTGCTTCCATAACCCCACTTAATCAAGATCATTCTTCTCTAACCAATTTCAATATCACATCTCAAAGTAAGATAGGGACATAACCTTTTCATTAATGGCTTGTCTAAGGTTAGGCTCTTTTCAGTTTTTTGCTGTAGGGGGTATCTTAGAGTGATTAGATATGCATCCTCATTTTCTATTACTAGAGTTCTGTAATCTTACATAATAATGAGATTTCTTATTTGCATGACCTTTTAAATTAACAAAGCAAAGTACCTTCACATAAACTTTCTCATTTCACCCTTAATATAATTTTATATATTAATTTTGAATGTTTCATGTATAGATATATATAGATGAATATATAATATTATATAGATGTGATCATAATCTACACATTTATTTTTCCCTTTTCTTTTTTGCTTGGCTTTCCCTTCTCCTCTTATTTCCCTTTCATCAGGTAACCCATGCCACCTTTAGGATATATCCTTCCATATTGTCTCATGCCCATATATATACACACATATATGTCATTATTTTTAATAGGCTTGAATTTTACATGCACTTTTTGCATGTTGCTTTTCTAAATCAAGAATACGTTTGAAAATATCTCTCGAATAGCAGTAGTACATTAGTAGTTCTAATTGATAGATGATATTCTATGAAGTGGCTACAATATAATTTATTCAGCCTTCTCCCAATAGAAGAAACTCTCTAGCTTATTCTAGGCTTTTGTTTTTGTTTTTGTCACTATGAAGAATGCTGGAATAAATATGCTTGTACATATGCTTTTATTACAATGGAATAAGCTACAAGGATTGGGATTGCTGAATTGAGCAAGTTAATATTTTATTTCAATCGATGTTTCCAGATTGCTTTCTAAAAATGCTGTAAAACTTCACATTTCCACCAGTAATGTATGAGTGTCATTTGACTTTAAACTTTGTCAGTCTGAGGGTTTAAAGTATTACCTCATTTTTATTTTAATTTGCCTTTCTCTGACTGTAAGTGAATCTTTTTGTCTGTTAGTATTTTTGGACTTAATCTTCTATTAATTGATTATTCATTATCTTTGCTCATTTTTCTATTGAATCATCATTTTCCTTTCAATTTAAAAGAGCTCTTTGTTTTTATGCATAGTAACTCAGCATGCCACATTTTTGTTTATGATATTTTTGCCTATATTTTACTATATAGAATGTTTGAATTTTAAATGATCAAAGGTATCTATCTTTTGTTCTAAAGTGTCTAGCTTTCCTAGGTTTTTCATATACTCTCTAGTTTGTAACATGTAGTGTCCTGAATTTCTCAAATGATTTGATTGTATTATTATTAATATTTCATAAAGCTATAATCCACATACCATAAAATTCACTCTTTTAAACTATATATACAAAGCAGAAGTTTTCAGTATATTCACAAGTTTATGCAACTATCACTACTAAAGTCCAAAATATCTCCATCACTCTAAAAAGAAATCCTGTGCCTATTATGAGTGACTCCCATCTCCTTCCACCCCAAGTGGTATCAATTATTAATCTACTTTCTATCTCTATGGATTTGCCTATTCTGGACATTTCTTATAATTAGAATCATACAATATACAGCCTTTTATGTTTGGCTTCTTGCACTCAGTGTGCTTTTAAGGTTCATCCATGTTGTAGCATATATCAATACTTCATTCCTTTTGTGGCTGAATAATATTTCATTGCATGGCTTTTGTTTATCCATTTGTCAGTTGATGAATATTTATGTTATTTGCACATTTGGGCTATTATAAACAATGATGCTATGAATATTTATATGGACACTTTTCTATGAACATATGTTTTCAATTTGTTTGGGTATGTACCTACAAGTGGAATTCCTGGATCATATGGTAACTACATGTTTAACATTTTGAGGAACTGCGAGACTGTTTTCTAAAGCAGCTGACCCATTGTACATTACCACCCACCAACAGTGTAGGAGAGTTCCAATTTCTCCACATCCTTGCCAACACTTGCTATTTATTGTCTATCTTTTTGACAGATGCAGCTAGTGGATGCGAAGTAATATCTCATTGTGTGTTTGATATGCATTTCCCCAGTGACAAATGATGTTGAGCATCTTTCATGTATTTATTGACTATTTCTGTATCTCCTTTGTACAAATGTCCATTCAAAACCTTTGCTCATTTTAACTCTGTTATTAGTCTTTTTATTGTTGAGTTATAAGAATATATAAGATATATGAGACACCAGAACCTTATCATATATATGGTTTGAAAATATTTTTCCCAACTATAGATTGTCTTTTCCACTTGATAGTATTATTTGATGACAAAATTTTTAATTTTAAAATTAAATCCAATTTATCTGTTTTTTGTTGTTGCATGCTTTAGGTGCCATATCTAAGAAACCATTGCTGAATCCAAGGTCACTAAGATTTATACCTATATTTCCTTATAAGAATTTTGTTGTTCTAACACTTGCATTTAGATCTTTGATCAATTTTGAGTTAATTTTAGTATGTGGTGCATGGAGTCTAACTTAATTCTTCTACATGTGAATATCCAGTTGTCCCAGCATCATTTCATGGAGTAGTCATGGAACATATGCTAAAATCAATTGATAGTAGATATTAGGGTTTATTTCTGGACTTTTAAATATATTCCATTCATTTATATGCCTATCCTTATTTTAGTATCACACAGTATTATTTATTGTAGCTTTGTAATAAGTTTTTTTTTATTATTTTTTTTATTTTGGCATATTATGGGGGTACAAATTTTTTGAAAAAGGAAAATGTGAGTCTTCCAACTTTGTTCTTTTTCAAGATTGTTTTGGCTATTCTGTGTCCCATATGCATTTTAAGATCAGCTTATCAATGCAAAACAAAAAAGCTTTCAAAGGAGTTGAGTTGAATCTATAGATAAATTGTGGAATATTATCATCTTATTTTTGCAAAAATAAATTTAAAAGATACCAGATTAAATCTATACAGAGGTTTGGGGTATTGTTATCTTATTAAGTCTTCCAATCCACAAACACAGGCATCTTTCCATTTATTTACATCTTCTTTAATTTCTTTCAACAATGTTTTGTCATTTTCAGTGTACAAGTCTTGTACTTCTTTGGTTAAATTTTATTTCTAAATGTTTTATTATTTTTGATGCTATTAGAATTGTTTCCTTAATTTCATTTTCAGATTGTTCATTGCTAGTGTATAGAAACACAGTTGATTTTTATATGTCAATCTTGTTTCCTGCAATCTTGCTGACCTAGCTCTAATGGTATTTTGTGGATTCTTTAGGATTTTTCTATATATATGACCATATTATCTGCAAATCAAAATAGTTTCACTTCTTTCTTTTCAACCCTGGGTACCTTTTATTTCTTTACTTACCTTTACTTACCTTTATTTCTTTACTTACCTATACTTGCTCTGTATAGAACCTCCAGTAAAATATTGAACAAAAGAGGTAAAAGTGAGCATCCTGGTCTTAGTCCTCATCTGAAGGGGAACGTTTTCATTCTTTCACCATTAGGTATGATGTTAGCTGTGTGTTTTGTAGATAACCATTTTTAGATTGAGAAATGTCTCTTTTATTTTTAGTTTGTTGAGAGGTTTTATCATGAAAAGACATTGGATTTTTTTCAAATTTATTTCCATGTCTTATGAAATGATTATGTGGGTTTTTCCTTTATTCTATTTATATGGCATGTTATATTGATAGATTTTCATATATTGGGCCAACCTTGAATTACCCAAGATAAATTCCATTTGGTCATGGTATACTAGAGTAATACCAGCCTCATAGAATGAGTTGGCATCTGTTTTCTTTTCTTCTATTTGTTGATAGAGTTTGTTTTAATTTTTCTTTAAATCTTTTGCAGAATTCAAAAGTGAAGCCATATAGTCTTGGGCTTTACTTTATGGGATATTTATTAATTATTAATTCTATATATTATTATTGTTTTATTTGTATCTTTCTTCTTTATATGGTTTTGGTAGTTTGTGTCTTTCTAGGAATTCATTCATCTAAATTATCTAATTTTTTATTGTACAGTTATTCATAGTATTCTCTTATAATTATTTTACTTTTACAAGATTGCTAGTATGTCTCTTCTTTCACTCCTGATTTTAATAATTTCAGTCTCCTTTCTTTTTCCTTGATCAGTTAGAGATTTTTTAATTTTTCATCTTCTCAAAGAATGAACTTTTGCTTTTGTTGATTTTTCTCTATTGTTTTTTATTCTCTATTTTTTATTTCTACTATGTTTATTATTTACTTTTTTCTGCTTCTTTGAGTTTATTTTTAAATTAATTAATTATTTTTACAAATAATAATCATATAATGATGGGGTACACAGTAATGTCATTATATATGTATGCAGCATGGAATTAAGCTAATTAACATATGCATCACCTTAAATACTTATCATTTATTCCTTCTGTCTAACTGCAACTGTGCACCCTTTGACTTACATCTCCCCATTCTCCTCATCCTTAGACTCTGGTAACCAACATTCTATTCTCTGCTTTTATGTGCTTGATTCTTTTAGATTGCACATAAAGTGAAATTATGTGGCATTTGTCTTTCTGTGCCTGGCTTATATCACTTAGCATAATATCCTCCAGGTTGATTCAAGTTGTCACAAATGACAATTTCCTTCTTTTAAGGCTAAATAATATTCTGTTGTACATATACACCACATTTTTTCATTCATTTGTTGATAACACTTAGTTCAATTCCATATCTTGGCTATTATAAATAATTCTGTAATAAACATGGTAGTGCAGATATCTCTTTGACATACTGATTTGAAGTTTCTAGGTTATATGCCCAGAAGTGGGACCACTGGATCATATGATAATTCTATTTTTAGGTATTTGAGGAGCCTCCATACAGTTTTCATTAATGGCTATACTAACTTACATCCCCACCAATGGTGTACAAGGGTTCCTTAATTCTCCACATTCTCATCAAGATTTGTTATCATTCTTCTTTTTGATACTAGCCATTCTGATATGTATGAGATAATCTCATTGTGGTTTTAATTTGCATTTACCTAATGATTAGTGATGTTGAACATTATTTCATATATCTGTTCACCATTTGTATGTCTTCTTTGAGAAATATCTATTTAGGTTCTCTACTTATTTTTAATTAAGTTTTTTTTTTTGCTATTGAGTTTTTTAAATATTTTGGATATTAAACTCTTATCAGACATATTGCTTGCAAATATTTTGTCCAAATCCATAGAATGTCTCTTTATTCTGTTGTTTCCTTGGCTGTGTAGAGGCCTTTTAGTTTAAAGTGATCTCCTTTGTCTATTTTTGCTTTTGTTGCCTGACCTTTTGAAATGAAATCCAAAAGTCATTGCCTCAACCAATGTCATGTAGTTTTCTCCTTATTGTTTTCTAGTATTTTTATAGTTTAAGATCTTATGTTTAAGTCTTAATCCATTTCCTTGAGTTTAATTAACTTTTCTTTTCCTAGTTTCCTAAGGTGGAAGATTAGGTTGATTTGTTATCTTTCTTATTTTTTTAATATAAGTATTGATAGCTACAAATAAATTTTCCTCTTGGCACTGTTTTAGCTTCATCCCGTAAGTTTTGGTATGTTGTGTTTTCATTTTCATTCATCTCAAATTAGTTTCTAATTTTTATTATTGTTTCTCCTACTGTGATCAGAAAATATACTTTGTATAATTTCAATTCTTTTAAATTTATTGAGCTTTGTTTCATAACCTAATACTTGGTCTATCTTGTAGAATGTTTCATATGCACTTAACAAGAATGTGAATTCTACTGTTGTCAGGTGGAGTGTTCCATAGATGTCTTTTAATTCTAGTTGGTTTACAGTGTTGTTCAAATATTCTATTTCTTTGTTGATTTTCTATCTAGTTGTTCTATGATTGAAAGCAGAGTATTGAAGTTTTTTGTCCGTCCCCCCCCCCCAACCTGGGGGCAGCTGGGTTGGTAAATCTAATTATGGGTAAATCTGAGCATTGAATCCACTGAGCTCAGCTGGTGTGCAGTGGCTTCTGGCATTTGTCTGCCAGTACAGGCTTGTCAGGATTCTGGGGCAAGCAGTTATCTTGTTGAATTATGCAGAGAGTCAGGTAGTTGAAATGTAGATATCAGGCAAGACTGGTGATGCTTGTTGTGAAAATATCAGGAATGATACCCCGATCCCTCAGGCTAGATCAGACAATGGGTTGGACTTGTTAAAGACCTCTGTAGGTAGGCTGGGCGCCTGTAATCCTAGCACTCTGGGAGGCTGAGGCGGGTGGATTGCTCGAGGTCAGGAGTTCGAAACCAGCCTGAGCAAGAGTGAGACCCCGTCTCTACTATAAATACAAAGAAATTAATTTGGCCAACTAATATATATATATATAAATTAGCTGGGCATGGTGGCGCATACCTGTAGTCCCAGCCACTTGGGAGGCTGAGGCAGAAGGATTACTTGAGCCCAGGAGTTTGAGGTTGCTGTGAGCTAGGCTGACGCCACGGTACTCACTCTAGCCTGAGCAACAAAGGGAGACTCTGTCTCAAAAAAAAAAAAAAAAAAAAAAAAGACCTCTGTAGGCCCTCAGCACTGTCATATATAGTCATATATATATATATATATTTCAGAATATTACGGGGGCACAAATGCTTTGGTTACATACATTGCCTTTACACTGCCCAAGTCAGAGCTACAATTGTGCCCATCCCCCAGACAGCATGCACTGCACTGTTAGGTGCAAGTTTATCTATCCCCTCCTCCTCCCTCCCATCTGCCCGACACCTGATGAATGTTACTTCCATATGTGTGCATACGTTTTAATCGATTAGTATCAATTTAATGGTGAATACATGTCATGTTTGCTTTTCCATTCTTGTGATACTTTACGTAGAAGAATGGGCTCCAGTTCCATCCAAGATAATACAAGAGGTATTAGTTCACCATTTTTTTTATGGCTGAGTAGTACTTGATAGTATACATATACCACATTTTATTAATCCACTCATGTATTGATGGACACTTGGGTTGTTTCCACATCTTTGCAATTGTGAATTGTGCTGCTAGTTACAATTAAACATTCTAGTGCAGATATCTATTTTTATAGAATGTCTTTTTTTCCTTTGGGTAGATGCCCAGTAATGGGATTGATGGGCCAAATGGTAGTCATTTTTAGCTTTTATCTCTTTCTGCTTTCTTAAATTTTGTTAGTTTTTTACTTTTTGATGATAAATAAACTTCTTTATTTTCTTTTTTCTATGATGAAGACATTTAGGGTTACATATTTTCCTTGGACTACATTTTTCCATGTCTTATAGGTTGTAGTATCAAGTGTTCTCCTTTTGATGCCTTCTAGGTATTTTGTAATTTCATTTTCACATCATCCTGGAACCAAGGGATCTTTCTTAATTTGGTTTCCAAGTCATTAAGATTTTAATGTCCATCTTTTCATCTCTAATATCATTAAATTATGATCAAAGACTGCAGCCAATAAAATCCTTATTTTTTTCATTGCATTAAGGTCTCCTTGTGGTCAAGTAGTTGATCAATTTTGTTAAAGTTCCGTGGACTTACCAATGAATGTATTTTTTCTGTTTGAGGGATGTAATTTCATATATATAGTTAGTAGATCAAATTTGTTGCTTGTTTCCTTCTATTCCTCTATCTTTTTATTTTTTGTTTACTAGAGAAGCCTTATCTGAGAAAAGTATATATTGTCTGCCACTGTAATTTTATTTTATTAAGTTTTCCTTTTATTTTTAATAGTTATTGTTTTATATAGTTTTGTGCATATAAGTTTGTGCTGTTTACCATTACTTAACAACCATCTAATTCTGCCTTGTGCATTGAATCTTACATTCATTTTGTCTGATATAATAATTTTCATTTCTGCTTTTTCATTTTATCATTATAATCACTACCACCATAATTTAATTTGCTTAAATTATTTATTACTTTTTGTTGTAAACCTTTTTTGCCCAATACAAAAACCACTAGCCACATGTAACTATTTGTTCTTCTTCTTTTATTTATTTATTTTTATTTCAGCATATTATGGGGGATATATACATACATGATGAGTACGATGCGCACATGTAACTATTTGTATTTAAGGTATAATAAAAATTCAGTTACTCAGTTATTCTATTAATAGTCAAGTATTAAGTACTCAATAGCTACATCAGACTAGTGGCTACTCTATTGGACAACACATATATTGAACATTTCTACACCATAGAAAGTTCTATTGGACAGCACTGCTCTAGACTATGGGTTAGTGAACTTTGTATAAAGAGTAACATAATATATATTTTAGGCTTCATTCTCTCTGTGTTGCAGCTACACAAGCTCTGCTTTCCACATAAACCAGATATAATACATACATGAATGAGTATGTTCCAATAAAATTTTATTTATTGATTTGAACACTTTAATTTCCTATAATGTTCACATGTCACGAAATATCATTTTCTGGATATTTTCCAGCAATTTAAAAATGTAACAACCTTCCTAGCTCATAGGCCATGCAAAAATAGGTGACATGTCAGATGTGACCTCTTGGGCTATAGTTTGTCAACCCCTTTCCTAGTCTGTTACAGAGTTTTTCTTAAAGTATGTCCCTTTGGTGTTGAGTCCTTATTAAATATTTTAAATAAAGTCCCAGTCTGTCTATCCTAATCTTATTGTAATAATGACCATCTTCTCTTTCAATTTATTTATAGAATCAGACAAATAACAGATAACAGCCCAAGGCTTTGCTTATACTCTGCTGCCCATGGGCACTAGTACCCATTTGGTTCAGGAAAACTAATAGCTTGTAATTGGGAATTGAGGGAAGAAGTGTGATATTTAGTTCACCATGACCTCAGAATCTCTCTCGCCCAAAATTTAATCAGATCAGTTCATTATCAGAACATATGTGTTTATGTTATACACAGTCTCACACACTCTAAATAAAATTTTTCTCTGTCTCAGGAACACAATTTGGAGTAATTAAACTAAAAGTGGCTGACAAAAAATCAATTTGAGATTGATAACTTAATTAAGGATGAATTCAGGTAGTTCTATGGAATATATTACAGTGTTTAACTTTATCTGCGTTGTACAAATCATCTATTGATTATATTAACTAATTCTTTGAATGCGATATAATGTTAGCTCTGGAAGTAAGCCAATCCAACCTGTTTGTTTGAAAGATGAAAAAAATGAGGCCTGGAGAGTTTAAGTGATTATGATGGAGCCAAGAATAGAAACCTCAGCGCCATGATTCCTATTGTAATACCCTTTCTTTTTTTTTTTAATTTTTTTTTATTTCAGTGTATTATAGGGGTACAGATTTTAAGGTTTCAATAAATGCCCTTTCCTCCCCTCCCCCCACAAGTCTGAGTCTCCAGCATGACAATCCCCCAGATGGTGCACATCTCATTCATTATGTATGTATATACCTGCCCCCTCCCCCCTCCCACCTGCCCAATACCCTATTACTGTAGCACCTATGTGTCCACTTAGGTGCTGCTCAGTTAATACCAGTTTGCTGGTGAGTATATGTGGTGCTTGTTTCTCCATTCTTGGGATACTTCACCTAGTAGTATGGGTTCCAGCTCTAGCCAGGAAAATATAAGATGTGCTATATCACCATTGTTTCTTAGAGCTGAATAGTACTTCATGGTATACATATACCACATTTTATTAATCCATTCTTGGATAGATGGGCACTTGGGCTGTTTCCACAGCCTTGCAATTATGAATTGTGCTGCTATAAACATTCGAGTGCAGGTGTCTTTTTTGTAGAGTGTCATTGGATCTTTTGGGTAGATGCCCAGCAATGGGATTGCTGGATCAAATGGTAGATTCACTTGTATCGCTTTAAGGTATCTCCATATTGCTTTCCACAGAGGTTGAACTAGTTTGCAGTCCCACCAGCAGTGTAGGAGTGTTCCTCTCTCTCCACATCCACGCTAGCATTTATTGTTTGGAGACTTTTTGATAAAGGCCATTCTCACTGGGGTTAAGTGATATCTCATTGTGGTTTTGATTTGCATTTCCCTGATAATTAGAGATGTTGAGCGTTTTTTCATATGTTTGTTGGCCATTCTTCTTTCTTCTTTAGAAAAGTTTCTGTTCAAGTCCTTTGCCCACTTTTTAATAGGGTTATTTGATTTTTTCTTGCTAATTTCCGTGAGTTCTAAGTATATTCTAGTTATCAGTCCCTTATTGGATGCGTAGGATGCAAAAATTTTCTCCCATTCTGTAGGTTGTCTGTTTACTTTCATGACTATTTCTTTGGCTGTACAGAAGCTTTTTAGTTTGATCACGTCCCATTTATTTATTTTTGTTGCTGCTGTGATTGCCTTTGGGGACTTCTTCATAAACTCTTTGCCTAGGCTGATGTCTAGGAGAGTGTTTCCAACATTTTCCTCTAGAATTCTAATAGTTTCATACCTTAGGTTTAAGTCTGTTATCCAGCGTGAGTTGATTTTTGTGAGAGGTGAAAGGTGTGGGTCCTGCTTTAGCCTTCTACAGGCTGACAAAAAATCAATATCCAGTTTCCCCAGAACCATTTATTGAAAAGGGATTCTTTTCCCTAGCGTATGTTTTTGTCTGCTTTGTCAAAGATTAGATGGCTATATGAGGATGGTTTTATATCAGGATTCTCAGATCTGTTCCACTGGTCAATATTCCTATTTTTGTGCCAATACCAGATTGATTTAATTACTACAGCTTTGTAGTATAGTTTGATATCTGGCATATTAAGGAAGTCCCAGCTATAGCAGTCAGACAGGAAAGTGAAATTAAAGGTATCCAAATAGGGGCAGAAGAGATCAAACATTCACTGTTTGCTGATGATATGATATTATATTTAGAAAACCCCAAAGATTCAACCAAGAAACTCTTGGAACTGATAAATAAATTCAGTAAAGTCTCAGGATACAAAATCAATACACAGAAATCAGAGGCATTCATATACGCCAACAACAATCAAATTGAGAACCAAATCAAAGACTCAATTCCCTTCACAATAGCAACAAAGAAATTAAAGTACCTAGGAATATACTTAACCAAGGAGGTAAAAGACCTCTACAGGGAGAACTATGAAACACTGAGGAAGGAAATAGCAGAGGATGTAAACAGATGGAAATCCATACCATGCTCGTGGATCGGCAGACTCAACATCATTAAAATGTCTATACTACCCAAACTGATCTATAGATTCAATGCAATACCTATTAAAATGCCATCAGCATTCTTCACAGATATAGAAAAAATAATTTTACGCTTCGTATGGAACCAAAGAAGACCCCGAATATCAAAAGCAATTCTAGGCAACAAAACCAAAATGTAATGCCCTTTCTAATGCACCCCTCTGAGAACAAAAATGGTCAAGCCACTCTAGCTGAATGGGCAAGCCTCAAAAATCATTTGAAAATTAAAGATTTGTCAAAGAGTAAAGTCACGGAAAGGTTAATAGAATTGTTTATCCTATTACCATCTTAGATTATAAAGAATATAGGTCCTTCTTTCAAGATGCATTTCCCATGTCATGATTATATATGTAATTATAGATAAATCAACCAGTAAATCAATAATATACATAAATCAATTTATGTATATGAGAGTTAAACAGGTATAAAATATATGACATGGCTCCTATTGGAAGAGAGCTTATATTCTAATTGAGGGTCAATATTAGAAAAGCAAAAAAAAAAAATCTAGTCTAAGACTCCATAGTATAAGTAACACATGACTATGATAGATACTAAATTAGCTTGAAGGAGAGAAAGAGCTCTGTGGGTTGAAGACATCAAAGGATTCTTGGAAGCAGTAGAATTTAAAGGCATCCTTAAAGGAAGAATATGGATCACAGCTAGGATAACCATATAATTTATTGTCTAAACTAGGACACTTGAGAGTGAAATGAGGCATCATTAATAATTACATCAGGGTAATAGGTATAAACTGAGATTATCCCAGGTGAACAGGGACAAATGATCTCCATATTCATAAAGGCAGAGAGAAAGGTTCAGAGCATTCCAAATTAAGGAAACGGTTTAAAGGAAAAGGCTAAGATAAGAATGAGCTGTGTGTGTTCTGGATACAGAAAAGATGGTTTATATAAGGAACAAGTGAGAAAGAGGATTAGAAAGGCCCTTGGATGCTAGGCTAAGAAGCTTGATTTTATTCCATAAAAGTATAAACCATTTATGCAGGGATGATTTTCAAAATATTTAACAACCAGCACATCATGGGCACTAACAATGAAAAGACTAAGGCCATAACAGTGTGTATACTAGCTGAATATCTATTGTGAATATAAGATTTTCATGCAGGAGAGTGATATGATGAAATTGGCATTTTAGAAAAGTAAATGGGGCATGATGTGTAGAATCAATCACTGAAGAAGAGACAAGACCAGTGACCAGCAAATGTTTTTAGTAAAAGCCCAGGCAGTAAATATTTTAGGCTTTGTCAGATATATGGTCTCTCTTGCGACTCTGCCACTGTAGTGTGAAAGTAGCATTAGTCAATATGTAAATAAATGAGTGTGGTTGTGTGCCAACAAAACTTCATTTACAAAAAACAGACAGTAGGATAGATTTAGCCTGTGTGCCATAGTTTGCCGACCGCTGAACTAGAGGTAGAGGGACAGGTTAAATGGCAATTGCAGTAGTTCAGGCCTTTAGTCTGGGCTAGGTTTGTAGTCAAGGGAATCAAAACAAAGAAATCTAAATATATAAAATATATCTCAAAAATATTAAATAGTTATAGTTGTCTGGATAATCTGGGCAGAAATCCATCTTTAACAGTCTGAAAGAACCAAATAATTGAAAACAAAGTGTTTTCTCCTGTTGTCTGCATCTCCCCTTTGCTTTCTGATCATGTACACAGTTCTAGCCTTCAGAAAGGATGTGCCTATGCACATACTAAAGGGGTTGACAGGAATAAAGGCAAACAATGAACCCAGTCACTTAAACAGAGACCATTTAACCAGTTTAGCTAAGATTTTCACTAGAGTGGATTATGAATCCAGTAGGAATGATGAAGACACAACCACAAACTGAATGAATGAATCAATATATTCAGACGGATTATCAAGTACCAAAAATTAGCCAGAGAAAGTGGAAGAAATATCTGAGAAGATAGAAAATCTTTGAAACAAAGACCCGGGGGAATAGTAATGCTATCTTCTTAGGGAAAAAGAAAACACTTTTATGTCATTAGGACAAAAAAGCCTCCATGAAGCTTCTGATGTCTTCAGCACACAGCATTTTCTCTCTTTCAAGAAAGAAATAAAAGCATTTTAAACAAGACTAATTGAGCATTATGTGACATGAAATGAACTAAATAAAAAATAATTTATAAAATACTTGATGTGGGCAAATGGAAGTATTTAGAAGACAGAGAAAGATTATATCATTGAGACCTGACTGCGTGCAAAAAATGCAATTGTCAAATGATGGTTAAGTGTGGCTAACAAAGTTAGGTGGAAAAAGAAAGGGTGATACAGGAGGTTCTGGCAGTAAAAGAGGTTTACTAATCATCCATAAGAAACCAGGATCCAGTGGACACCTGAAACTATCCACTAAGAAATTAGAGCATCAAATCACCATCCAGTTATTTAGTCAGTGACCAACAACAGGTTGAGATGTCAATGAGATTGTACCAACATGGCACCAGAACGTCTGATCAGTTTGGTCAGTTCCCTCAAATAGCTGGTCCTTTTATGAGTGGGACTGGGGGATCAAATTACCTTTTGTTGTGTGATAAAATTCATCAGGTTGGTTTCATGAAATTGGCTGACCACACCATCCATTTGGTAACTGGGTAATTTGGTGGCCTGTATATATACAATCTGCATCACTTGCTATTCTGACTCCATTGTTTGGGGAAGATGACTGTAAGAAATTATTAACATCAAAAAATAGCTCCCTTATCCCAGTTCCTTATAGGATTCCAAATATATTATCACCAACAGAGGGAAAAAAAGGATAAGAATGACTCACAGTTGGTTCACAAGCAGCAAATGTAGAGGGTCAGATGAGTAATCTTAAAACTGAAAGGGAGGGCAATACATAGTACAGGGAGGGAAGACAGTAAACTTTTGATGCAATTCTTGGCACAATTTCTGCGTAAATAATGTTTCTTTTCCTGTACCCTCCCTACCCCCTCCTGGCCTTGTTAGGTGACAGGCTGATCCATTATACTACATGGTGCCAGTGACTAATAATAGCTTTAATGTATTTCTTTTCCAGAGGGTATTTGCTTTTTAAGAGGGGACTCTGGGGGCCTAACATAAAGAACCCATCTCTAAATGGAGAATTTCTGACACTGTGGTTAACCTTCAGGGAATTGAGGGGCACAAGTGAGGCAAATCTACCGAGTGTCCCTCAAATCACCCTATGTTGGGACACACCTACTGAGCATGAGTATAAATGCAGCATAGAATAATAAAAATCATAATATCTATCACACTAGAATCAGCATTTTTAATGAAGGGTTAAAAATATCATCTAACTCTACCATTCTCAACTCTGCATGCATGTTAGAATCACTTTGGGGCCTTTAAACAATAAGATGCCTGGAACCCACCTCCACAAATTCTGGTTTTATTGGTCTGGAGTGGATCCTAGGCACTGGTAATTTCAAAAAAACTCTCCAGGAGATTTTAATGTGCAGAGATATTTGAGAACCATCAACCTAATCCTAGACACTTAGGGGTTGGAAGAGACCTTACAAGTCATTAAGGCCAATCCCTACCTCTATAACAATTTTGCAAAGAGATTATCCACTTTTTGCTTGAACATCTCCAGGGAAAGCCTTCCTCCAGGAAGCTCTCCATCTCTGAACATGATGATCCTCATCAGCTACATCCAAGACATTCTTCTGGGAAGCAAGATAAACTATGAGAATGTCTCTTTTCTCTAAGGGCAATGACATACCCCAATCCTCAGTAATCAGGAGTCAAACAAATCTCACAAAATTCCTCTGGCACAGAAGAGAGAGAGAGAGAGAGAGAGAGAGAGAGAGAGAGAGAGAGAGAGAGAGAGAGAGAGAGAGAAGAGAAGAGAAGAGAAGAGAAGAGAAGAGAAGAGAGAGAGAGAGAGAGAGAGAGAGAGAGAGAGAGAGAGAGAGAGAGAGAGAGAGAGAATGTGTTAGTTTTAGCATTAGGAGTTCCAATAAAAAGGGACTTTGATGTCTGTCTATTCTTTCCCTGCAGTCTGTTCATCAGACCTAAAAAGCTCAAATGTCATGCATCTTAGCCAGGGCTAAAGGGATTAAAAATTAGTGGTGGCTTAGAACAGTGGTTTCCAACCATGACTGTAGATGAGCCATCTTTTAAAATACTTTGTACCTGTTCCTCTCCCTTCCCTTCTTTAGTGATAGCAGTTGGTACCTAACTTTGAGACTCTTACCTTGTTTCTCATCTTATTATCTCTCATTTTTGGAGATCTTGATAGAGAATTTAAATTATTTACTCTTCTATAGCAGTGTCTTCTTTAGTGTGTTCTGTAGCATATTAGCATCATGTAATGTTCATAAGAATTTCCTCAAACAAAAATTTCTATAGTTGAGCTGTTTTGAAAAATTCTGGTTAAACAAAGTTGAAATTCACTTCATTGTTGCAGGACTTTTCAGAGAGTTTGATATGCTTTGTCAATCTCCAAGAGCAAATCATAGTGCTTCGTAACTTTGGAAGAATTTTTTAAAAGGAAGCGGCAACCCAGGACTAGTGTATTGTAGAACATTCTTTGGATGGACAATTTAATGGTCTTCACTATAATCTGGATTGAGGAACATTAGTTTGGAAAGCATGATCCGAAGTGGTAGGAAACTTGGTGTTGAAAAGTATCTTGTCCCTTTGCTTGTGTTCTATAGCCAAACCTTTCCTATTCATGCTTTTTACCTCCACTAGGAAGACTCCTTTAGCCCCTCTAGCCAATACCGATCTCTAGAGTCTCTTTTTTAAACTCCTATGTGCTCACTGGCTATGGTGCTCTACTCCTAAATACTGGGTAATAAGTGTATTTCTCTCTAACTACTTCATTTTTCTTTAGCAAAGGGATAAGCTTTTTTAGGGAATAGTGGAACATTCTTTTTTTATATATATTCCACAGTAACTAGTCCAGTGCTAGCCTTAACAGTTTTTTATTAAGCAAATATTTACTGAACATCTACCATATGCCAGGCTTGAAAGTTAGCTTTTTTTGTATAGTAAAATCACATATCATTGTAACCAAACTTCTCAATTAATCCATATTCCACCACACTGCCAACTCCACCTCCCCTTATGTAGACACCCTCTTCTTTTACCAACGATTTATATGAGTTGAACCATACAAAAGTATTGTTATTTTTGACCCACAAAAATGCCAGTTTCCATTTCTATATTGTCTTTGAAAAACATATCATGCAGGAGGTTGTCTGCATTTAGGCTACCCTCAGCCCAGCCTCCTACAATTCTCTTATGTCCATAGCTGGCTGGTGATTGTGCTGACAGCTCCAGGGATGATGACCTACATTCTCTTGCCCTCAACCAGCAAGTAGAGCTTCTCTGGCGGTCACTGTTAGAACTCTAATGACACCCCAAACTGCAATTCCTTGAGTACAATCCCTGGACTACATAGAGATCTTACTGTACTCACTAATTCTACTAATACCCTTTCCTGGGACTGGTTGTAACACTATTGTGTCGATCTATTTCCTGACCCAGAACCTCAATTCCTGTGCTTAGTCCCCCTGTGCTCCCCAGCTATTTGTTTATCCTTGTCTTGAATCCCCAACCCGGACCTATGTTTGTATACTTGGACTTTATACTTACGTTTAGCTTTCTGGGTATCGATCCTTGACCTGTACCTCTACCTATGCTGGACCTCCAGCTAATCTGGAGTGTTGCTGAGTATTGCTGTCAGCTCACAAGATGGAATTGGGAACTTTGCCTATGCTCTTTCTGTTTCTTCTGACTCCACAGGTGCTATTCCCAGTGTCATCCTTATGACTTACTTTTAGTGTGTGAATCGGGTCCTCACTGGGCCTCTAGTCAGATTACTAGTCACAGGCCCACCAGTCAAACTTGCCCCCTGTTTCTGATCTTTCTTTGCTTGTCTTATTTTTTAAGAATCCTTGACCCAGGCATGACAGTCATTAGACTTTTTTCTAAAGCAAGATAGTAATTTAACCACTTTACGTTTCCAGCATCAGGTTTTATATAAGGGTATTTAATGAAATAGGAAAAAATGTTCATGATATATTATTAGGTTAAAAGTCAAGCTCCAAAATCTTGTGTACAGTATTATTCCATTTAAAAAAAATATATGTGTGTTACACACACACACACACACACATGCTTGCATATGAAAAAAAAAAAAGACTGAACAATTGTATATAAAAATGTTGACAGGTTTTGTTTGAATGATGGGATAATGAATTCATTTTTTCTTTCTCTATTTTCCAAATAATTTATAATGAACAGTTTGGATTTCTGTTCTTGAAAACATATATTATTTTTAAACATTTTTTTTTAAAAAGAGTTATAACTATGGTCATCTTTAATGTTTGTCACTATGGACAAAGACACTCTCCCCCTATTATAATCTCACAGAGTATTCCTTCTGTGGCCCAGCAAGCATCAAGTTACCACTGTCTTCAGCCCCTTTATAAGTATATTTCTCCCTGGAAGGAAGTGGCAAGGAGCCAATGATGAGGGAAAGACATACAGGAAGGGAAGAAAAATCTCAGCAATGGACTCAAATGTTCTTCTTCTTGTGAAGACAGAAAGGTCACACCATTGTGACACCCTCTTTTTTAATGGAAGGGGAATAAGAGAAAAGTGCTTGAAATCAGAGTCACAAAGAATAGCTGAGGTTCAGGAGGTGATAATATCCCCCCGTATTATGAAACACAGATCTTCTCTGAAGTAGCAGAGATCATTTTGCAATCACAATCCAGGAACTGAACTTACTGAAAACTCTGAAAGTGTGCAAAGCACCGAGGTATGCTCTAAGAAGCACAGGCAGGTAGAAACCTTGTCTCTTAAACTCTAATTAAGAGACGCAAGACATATAATCCCATGTAAGGGTCATATATAGAAATATCCAGCAAGGGATAATGAATGTCAAAGTGTTTTGTGTGCATGAAAACCTACCCAGATGCACATGAGCTGCTACTAGAAGAGTTTTTAGTACAGTGGTTTTCACAAACTTCAGTGGGCATCTGAACCTTCCAGAGGATGAAAAATATTCAGGTTCCCAGATGTCCTTCTCAGAAATTGTTCTTCAGAATGTATGAGGTGAAACCCAGCAACCTATATTCGGGTGATTTTAATGCTTGTGGTCTGCAGACTACACTCTGAGAAGCAGTGGGTATTAGTGGTTAAGAACCTGGAAGCTAGAGACAAATAAAAACCTGTTGGAATTTTGGCTCTCCCATTTACAAGCTATGTGTCTATGAATAAGTCACTTAAATGCCTGGAGCCTGTTTCTTCATAGAGATAACAAGAACCTACCTCATAGAGTGGAAGTGAGGAGTAAGACAATTCATGAAAAGCTTCGAGTACAAAGAAACACTAAACAAATTTTGTCTCCTACGAACACCAGCACTACCATCATCAAGACATATGCTAAATGTCAAAAGGGTTGCAAATATATGATATGCCATTGGGGTTGGAAAAAGGGAGAGATTGTGTCTTCTTTCCAGAATTATCAAGAAACTCTTCACCAGGATGGTGCAACTTGAACTGAGTTTTGAAAGGATAAGAAAGGTTTGGACCTGGCATGGTGGCTCACGCCTGTCATCCTAGCTCTCTGGGAGGCCGAGTGGTTGGATAGGTCAAGGTCAGGAGTTTGAGACCAACCTGAGCAAGAGCGAGACCCTGTCTCTACTATAAATAGAAAGAAATTAATTGGCCAACTAATATATATATATATATATATATATATATATATATATATATATATATAAATTAGCCGGGCATGGTGGCACATGCCTGTAGTCCCAGCTACTCGGGAGGCTGAGGCAGGAGGATTGCTTAAGCCCAGGAGTTTGAGGTTGCTGTGAGCTAGGCTGATGCCATGGCACTCACTCTAGCCTGGGTAACAAAGTGAGACTCTGTCTCAAAAAAAAAAAAAAAAAAAACAAGAAAGGTTTGGCTAGATGAGAATAGGAGAGGATATACAAAGAGAATGTAGAAGTCAAATTTGCCCTATTCCCCAGTTGTTTCACGGTCTAGGCCTGGAGGAAAGCAGACCACCTAGTCCAGATGCACCTAGATACAGTTAAGGAAAAACTTTGGCAAATCTGTAGTTGAGGTGAGATAGGAAACAAGAACTCCAAGACCTTGTATCCTTTTAACCAGAAATTGCCTCTAGGACTAATTGGACTATTTAGGTTGAACTGAAAGTAAAATTCTGTGCTATGTAACTGAGTGGCTCATTATCCATTAAATAAAATGCTACAGAATGTAACCTCCACTGAGATATCTCCAACCTGATGCAGAACTGGGTCTGACTTCTAGCTTTGCTGCTAATGAGCTACAGGACATTTGGACATCTCCTTAATCAATCTTCAGACTATTTCCTTAAGTGCATACTATATCTATAATATTTTTTCATGACTTTATACTTTTGAGTTTACAGATTTGGCATCCCAAAGATTCTTCTTCTCTCCTAATTATTTTCTATAATTAGAATAATTGTGGGAGTACATCCCTTGGTTCATATGGCCTCATGAACTAAATCCTAAGCCATATACTTTATATGATACACAGATAGGAACAACCTTTACTTTTCATCAAGATATAACTGTCCTGCATTCTAAGTATAATCTTACAGGGCAGGCATAAATAATCAAAACCTAGAGACACTTTGGTATGTGTCTTATAGCTGATATTAACTAGTTTTTTTAAAAAATTCTGGCCTTATGTTTTTATTAAAATGTTGCATTTCTGATTAGACATAGCTTCACAATTAGTTCAGGTGCTAGGATTTTGTTAGGTTGACTCCTGATTGATTCCTTTAGCAGTTAGATCTTCTCTTCCTCTCTCCTTGGTTAGCAATATGATCACTGCATTTTGATTGTCAAAATCAATTAAAGGAATAAATTTAATTTTGTACATATTTTTGTTCCAGATCATTTTAGGTGGTCCCTGCTATTCCTTTAGTCTCCTTTTCTCCTTTTTCCACATAACAAAAATTAACAAACAAATAGACAACCAAAAAAAAAAAAACAAAAAAAAAACCCAAAACAACAGAGAAAGAATGAACCTCATAGCTGTATCCCTTTGATAGTAACATAACTATGGCTGTATTGTTGCCATTAGAAAGTGGTACTTTTCTGCTTTTCAGATAGACCCGGCATTTGAATGTACTGTGTTTCTAGAGACTGTGTCTTAAAGTAGGTCCCATATGGCAAAATCCTATCTGGGCATGTGTTGAATCCTGATTGTATGTGCTGTTGCCTTTTTCTGTTTTCATGGACAGAAACCAAGGAACAAAATGGTTAAAGGCAATTACAAGTGAAATGAAGTCAACGTCCTGAATAAATAATGTGGTGAAGAATATGGAGGATACAAGGAGAAGAGATAAGAACTCCCTATGTTATTCTTCAATACTACTATTACCAATAGCTAACATATAGAACACTTAACCAGACACCTTTATAAAAACTTTAAATATACTTACTTCTTTAATGCTCACAATTCTATTAGCACATACCATTACTATCTCCATTTTAGAAATGAGTGAACTGAGGCACGGGGCAGTTGAGTGACTTACTCATGGTAACACAGCTAGTAGGTAGTAACACTGAGATGTGAATGCAGAAAGTCTGGCTCCAGAGTCCATGCTCTTAAATACTACACTATTTTAAGACAGAATTACATTCAGTTTAAACATTTATATACAATGTACTGTAAAGGATGTATAATGGGCTCTGATACCAACTTGTAGTTTTCCTTCTCTGGAGAAGGAATGTGACTCCATCTGTTCTGTATGCCTGATATTATTCTAGCCTTTCTCTGACTCCAAGAGGATGCCCTTTTCAGCTTCAGAATTTCTTATCAAGTAGCCTAACCAGTTGAAGATGGAGCTTACAACCTTTAAAAAGAAAGCGATCCACCCCTCTGTCTTTTTCTTCAAGCAAGGAAAGTAGTTGTCTAATCAAGGAGAGGTTCTGGTATGCTAGGGGATGAATGTCTAGGAAAGGAAGGCGAGTGATTTCTAAAAATTCATCAGTAAAAAGGACTCAGCAAAGAATAGAAGATAGTGTCTTAGAGTTGAAGCTAAAGTCATTTCCATGACTCCGACTACTACCTTTGCAGCATCTTTGGGCAATTATGGAATTGTTCCATGCCTCCTGTGGGCCAGCAGTTTTATCTTTTAAACCAGGCAGTAACTAAGGTATGTATAGTTTTGTTACCAGAAGTCTGCAGGTACTGAGATCGTGGCATTGAGGGGGGAATTACTTGAGAAAGTGTTGGCCAGTAGCCTCCTGAGGGAATATGATTGCATGGGGAAGGCAGTGCAGCATTATGGTATGGGAGGTGGACTGGAGCCAGGCTGCTTGAGTTTGAACCCAGACTCTACTACATACTGGCTGCATGACAGTTTGCCATTTGCCCCACCCCTCTTTGCCTTCGGTTTCTCAACAGTAAAATGGTGATGGTAATATAATAGTACCTAACCTACCTCATTGTGTTGTTATGAAGATTAAACAGATTAATATTTATAAAATTTTTATGTGCTTGTTACATAATTAGTGCCATGTGAGTGTTTATTAAGATAGAAATAGAACTCCATAAAGTTGATTTCCACATTATTACTTAATTTTTGCTCATTAAACATTTGTGTTCATTCATTCATATAAATGAAAATCTTTGTGTCTCTCCAATATTGCAAAAGAAGCTGTTTAGTGTTTCTAAGAGGAAAATTTTCCCTCTCTTAGCATTTTCTTCCTGCAATGATAATGGATGTCTTGAAAGCAATAACTTTTTATTCTGCTAACTGTTCTAGCTAGAAAACTGCCTTTTTAAACACTTCCAGTTACAAATCTAACTTTGTCTCAGAACAAAAGTGAGACAATAAATGTGAAAGTATTTTAAAAATTAAGAGGGCCTGAGATTCTGGTATTAAACTCTCTTTGAGGTCTATCCTTTGGGATGTCCAGTTTTTAAGGGTATTTTGCCCCAAACTACAAATGTGAACCACTAAAACCACTACTACTAATAATATGAATACTTAAGCCTTTCTAAGTCCTTATGATGTGCCAGGAACTGTGCTAAGGCTTCGCATACACTGTTTCATGTAAATGCTGTTTGATTGCTGTTGATTCTGCTAAGTCTCTGAGAACTGGTTTGTTCCTTTTCTTTAGCTGGAAGGAAACATGCAAGAAGTCACAAAAGAAAATAAAGTTAAGTTTTATTTTTCTGACAATGGGGGGAAAAGCTATTCATCTCCCCCTTTTTATGTCTAAGTTGTTTTAACATGCTTTGAATTGTTATTAATTACTTACATAACCTTGGCAGAGTTGGCATTTTTAATGATAACAACCTCATTTAATGATACAAGAAAAAAGCATCTTTAAGAAATGGAAGAGAGGCTCAGAGGAGCAAGAGAACAAAGGAAGGAGGAAGGAGTAGTAAGCAAAGGAAGAAAACTCTGTGACCAAATTATTAGATTCACAGGCTAGAAAATAATATTGATATTTAGGAAATCTCTATTTTCTCTCTTTTTCGTTTTGAATTAGGACAGGAAAGAGGGATATAATAAAAAGTGTTTGAATAAGCTCTGGAGTCAAAGAGAAAGACCAGAACCTTTCTTTCAAGCCAACAAAAGTCACCCTTTTGGGGTCATTGCTACTTTTCCAAGAGCTGAGGTGCTGGGGAATCCTACGTACATTAAACCCACTTGTTATTCGAAACAATTCTTCACTGGTCCCATGGGCCACCTCAGAAAAAAATCAAAGAGAGATAGCAGACAAGAGATATCCAGGACTTCATGATGTTTAGTTTTCTTGGCACTGGAGTAGGATCGTCCTTGAGGATTAATTGGATATTCGTCTAGCAAGCTGGAAGATCACCTTCAAGTAGCTGGTCAACCTGAATTCCATAGAAGATGCCTGTCTGCTTTGGCCATTTGGTCCCATTCTTCCATGAATCTCAGTCTTTTTTTCTCCCCAGGAGCATTTCGGTCTGCTTATTCTGTACAGCTGGAGAACAGACCAGGAATGGAATAATACCACATTTTAGGGCACTCATTTTCAGAGTGTTTAAATTTACCTCATGTAGGACAATGAGAATCATCTGTTCTCCCTTGAATCTCAGACATAATCCCCTAAACCATTTACAACTAGCTGGGAAGGTGCCCATCAAATGAGGACTGGATCTCAATGTTGATGTTACCACAGTAGCCTTCTGAATACACACAGAGTTAATTTATTGATATGCAGAAGCTCATTGATGTGTACACAGAGAGTAATTGAGATGATAATTTAAACATTGTTATAAACACTTGTGGGGGAGATCTTCCCTAGCTCCTGCAGAAGTAAGCCAGTCCACAGATTTCAGGCTCCAAATTGAGAGTCAAGAAATTGAGGCATAGCAAGCAGTCTCTTTATGTTCAAAATTCATGCTACAGACCAACCCATAGTCTTCTGCTTTTAGCTGTATTTCCTCTGGTCCAGACTGATTTGTAATGAACCTTTCTCATCCTTTGACTTAGTGCTTGAATCCATAGATGAAAAGCCAATTAATTGCAAAGAATAGAATCACACTTAGGCTAGTTCAAATCATAAAAAGGAGTTGTATTAGAAGGATAAAAGGGATATGGAAAGCTCTGGAAGAAATGAAGTGAAGGAATTAGCATGCTGTGTGCAGAAAATAACCAGGCAGCTATATCTTCCATTTGCTTTGTTTGTGCATGTTATATAGCTTCTTCTTTGTGTATATACATTCTATTCTACTGCTTTCTCTTTACAAATTAGCTTTCTTTGTTTACTCATGTTTCTCTGCTTTCCCATAACTTTGGCTAATAAGTGACTTTGTTTTGCCATAGCACTAACTCTGGCCCAACTCTAGATGACTTTATAGCTAATTCATTCAGGCACTGTGTCCAAATGATTATGTTAGCCTATTTTATTGATTGGTAACTCCTGGGTCATGTGTTCATCCCAATCCAAAACATGACCATTATCCTTTGTCAGGCACTAAGATTATATGACCAATTTCAAAGACAAAGGCTTTGGCCAGGTGGCAACTCATATCTACTATATGTGCCATCTGTGAATGTGCTATAGTCAGGGCTCCTTTGGTGACAGAAAGCATAGTTCAAACTAGTATAATCAGGTCATGTATCCACAAGTTTCAGAAGTATGGCTGGCTGGAACAGGGAATTCGAACAATATCTTTAGAAACCTCTATCATCTCTCAGCTCTGCTTTCCTTTGTGCTGGAAGCTATTCCCAACAAAGTGACAAAGAAGACCTTCAATATCTTTAAACTTACGTTCTATTAGCTTAATAACTTCAGCAAAACAAGCTCCTCATCTCTAATTATTTCAAGTGTCTCAGGATTTTCTTTGATTCAGCTGGTTTGGACCATCTGCTGACTCCCAAGCCAATCACTGTGGTCAGGAAAATATTGTACTTTTATGGACCAGTGCTGGGCCCTTTGCTTATTTCTGGACCTGGGAGAGGTGACTGAGCCAAAAGAAAGAGGTAGACCCTTTAACCAGAAAAGAAGATGTTGGGAAATTAAAAATAACCAGTGCCCACCTCATTGGTATGCATAATATTAAAACAAACAAAAAAGATTAAAACCATGTCTAAATGATTATCTCAGCCTATTTTATGTAACCACTGGGTCATGTGTTCATCCCAATCCAAAACATGACCATTATCCTTTTATCGGGGACAAACCTCATTTGCACTGTGCTCAAGCCAGTAGCCATCTAGCTTCAGGGGCAGCATGTAGGTTAAAACATCAAGTATGGGCTGGGTGCGGTTGCTCATGTTTGTAATCCTACCACTCTGGGAGGCCGAGGCGGGTGGATTGCTCAAGGTCAGGAGTTCGAAACCAGCCTGAGCAAGAGCGAGACCCCATCTCTACTAAAAATAGAAAGAAAACTAATTGGCCAACTAATACATAGCGAAAAAATTAGCTGGGCATGGTGGCACATGCCTGTAGTCCCAGCTATTTGGGAGGCTAAGGCAGAAGGATTGCTTGAGCCCAGGAGTTGGAGGTTGCTTTGAGCTAGGCTGAGGCCACAGCACTCATTCTAGCCTGGGCAACAAAGTGAGACTCTGTCTCAAAAAAACAAAAAAAAAAACAAACAAGTATGCTGCATTGATAGTAACTTTGCTAGTATCTCACCTATACATACAAGGTGCATATGTATGGCTGTACAAACAGCTCTGGTATAAATCAGAGTATGGTGTTTGGCTACTAGTTCTATGGCTAATCACCTTCTCTCTGGACCTCAATTTGCCAATGTGTAAATTAAAGTGGTTTTACTAGACACACCTTGCAAACACTGACATGTGACCTAACCTCAGGTGCTCAGACTGCAACCACCAGGAAGAATCTAAGATAAGCATTTAGACATGAACTGATCCTTATATACAGGGCCCAAAGTAATAGAAGGTAATTAGATCTTTGTTTATAAAATCAATACTATTCATATACCTTGAGCATGGGCCTTGTGCTTTACACTTTGTTTTGTAATTATAGGAATGGGTTTCTACTGAGTTATCCAAAATCACTTTCAACAAATCCTAGGATGGATCTGTGAAACAGCTGCTCCACATGTGCCAGATCACAATATGGTCAAAACCTCAAAGCCAATCGGCCCATTTTGTGAAAAGAAACCAAGATAAAACCAGTTTATCCATTAGAACTCTGTTTTAAGTGACCGAAAAATCCAACTCAGATTAATTTACATAACAAAAGAAATATGGGAGAGGAGGCTCATATAACTTAAAATTCCAGAGGTAAACAACGTTTGCTACAACAGCTCAAACAATGTCATGACAGCCTAATCTATCTCCATTTTTTTACTTTGAATTCTATAGTAGTGGCTTCATCTTCCTATTCCACATGGTGGATTCTTGGCAGCTCTTCCTCTCCCACCTTATGGTAGCAAAGTGATGGCTGAAATTCCAGATCTCTCACTCTCACTATGGTTTATAGGGGAAGACAGAATTTTTTCCAGTAGTTTCTGTACTAGTCCTAGTCGGTCTCCATCATTGGCATGTATTAGGTCAAGTGCTCATCCTTAAATTAATCACTTTGGCCAGGAGAATGAGATTTGCTGATTTGTTTAGGTCAATCAGTGTCCATGTCTGGATTTAGGGGTAGAATCAACTCCACCCAATCCATATTGACTGAAAGTCAAGGAGGAGTGAATTCCTCAAACGGTATTCCGTGCATCATTGATGGAAGAAGGGAATATGGCTACTGGAGAGGAAAACAGCAAATGTCTATTTTTAGCTAATGAAAAGAATAAGTCTACAATATATCAGACCTTCAGAATTATATACCTTATAATTAAATATAAGAAACTTTTTTATGAGAAGTGTTATGAAGAGGATGTAACTTTATTGTTTCACCCTTTTCTTCCTGCACAATGACTCCTGGGAAAACTGTGTAGCTTTTTTGGTACTTTCAATTACAAAGATAGCTTTATTTTGAACACCATGATTTTTTAGTCAATAAAAAAATCAACCAAGTTAAATTGAAACTTCAGTTTCACATGTTCTCCCTTCTCCTAGCTCAATTATCTATAGTCAGGAAGGGAATGGAATGTTCTCTCTTTCTCTATCTTTTGTGGCTCTTCCACTTCTTGTTGTTTCATCCTCCTAGTGCTTGGGACTAAAGAAAAATAAGCAAGTTTTTTTTTTTTTCTTAATTGACATTTCTGAAAGTTCTCTCTTGGCTAACACTGCCTGCCTATTGTGACAGGCATTGAAATCCAGGCTCTTCAATGAAGCAGGTTTATGGCTTTTCTGAAGCCACTTTCCCAAGTGCCACAACACCATACAGTTTCCTGATGCAGGCAATATATGTTACCCCTGAGCTGCACAAATGGACATTCTGAAAGCTACAATTTTTTCAAATGGGAGCAGCAATTTACTAAATCAGAGTGAAGTTCTTATAAAAATATGGAAAGGCCCAGAGGCTCTTATATATACTTAATGCAGAATAATCATAATAATAGCAATTGCAAGAAAGAAATATTTGTTATGTAAGCATCCTGTTTTAGCTCTCTTTTCACAAGTTGTATACATTAAGCCCCTTGTGTCTCAGCCTCATTGTCTAAACCTCATTCTGTCTTTTTCTTTCAGATTTCCCATCCCTTACTCATTGTTCATGCTTTTGCAGATATGGTTTTTACCGCTACTGATCCTTTCTCCTTTGACCTCTTCTAAATCCTGACTCCACTCTCACTTCCTCCAGGTCCTTTTAAATCAAGTTGTGAATTGGGAACACAGGATATTCTGCAGTTCCAGACTCAGTCCTCCTTCCCTGTCTCAGGCTTCTAGTGCTAGATTCCATTCATGGACCTGGTGTCAAGACCCAAATCCATAGTATAAGAATTCACACAAGGGGTATGTTCTTTAGGATTTTTAAAGTGTAATAGAATAGAACACAAATCAGAAACTTTAGAGATCCCAAAACAATACATACTCCAGTTAACCATTGTTTGCAGCTTACCAAAAGACCCCGATCAGAATAGTGCTAAGATTTCTTTCAGAGCATAACATATCTAGTGTTAACTTTTTTACTTTGATTCCTGTTTGTGTTCCTTTTACAGGTCTTTGAACTTTTTGTCCTCCTTCTGCCATCATTGTACTATATTATTATATATGTCTGCCTTCTGTTCTTTGATTCTCTTTCCTAGACTCATTTTAACATTTGTCTTTGTCTTTTTGTTCAAAAGAATATTATGGCAAGTGAATTCATCCTTCTATTTCTCTCTCAATAATTCTGTGGCATTTTTACTATTCTATGCTTCTAAAAAACTGGAGAAGAAACATTTCATTAAACCTGATAGGCACAATGAGTCATTTGAGATAGTTATGAGACTCAATTCATAATAGTATATCTTATTACAATGTCCCTGGAGTTATTTATGGCCTAGGAAGGCAGAGTACTCTCTGTGTTACAGAGGAGAAACAGAAAAAAATAAAAAAGAAAGAAAAATGTTCAGTTGTTCTAAATCAAATCAACTTTGAGTTAGCCAGCACATTAAAAGGAAAGAAAACATTCACAGCACTTAAACACATACACATACACAATCTTACATAAAAACTCATTCTAAAATTTGCCTGAGAGGTTATTTTCCCAATTGCACAGCTGTCTCTTTCTCTAGGGACAAAAGTCTCCCCCAGATATGTTGTTACTCCAACTGGGGAAAAAAGGACATGTGGTATATGCTAACACAATCATGCATGTGCACACTCACGTGCACACACACATACACACACACAATTAGCAACAGTTTTAGTTGATCGCTTTAGAAGAATTCAACTAACAGTCTCTCTACTCCTATTCTTGTCCCTAGGGTCTCTGTTTTTAGCCCTAGCCTGCTTCTTATTCGCTCACTGTCTTGTAATCTTACCCATGGGGATAGATAACTTTTACAGTTTACTTGTTGGTTTCAATCTCTAAAAAGTCTTTTTAAAAACTTTATAATTGGCTTTGCATACTTTTTATTTCAAGACTGAGAATTCTGGGCTGCATTATGATTCTGATTGGACAGCTCCCTCTTCAGAGGCAGCTCCAAGAGTTTGCTAAAAGCAACTTCATAGACTTCATAGTATTAATATCCTCCCTTCCTCTTTTCCTCCTTACCCTCCCCTGCAATGCACTTTTTTCATCCAGGGAAGAGATTCCTCTGCTAAGTCAGTGTGGAAAGTATCATGGAATATCCTCTATGAGAAGAGTTCTGTCCTCATGAATGTGTGATTAAGACCTTTTTAAGTCTCTGATACGTCTCTTCCCCCTCTTTCCTTTTTTTCCCCTTTATAGTGCCTTATTTTGGTTAATCAAATTTCTGGTATTAGGAGGGTCTATCCTTAAATCTGATGACTTATGCTCCTTTATGGCAATTATTAATACCAATTCAGCAAAAGAGGCTGACCCTTCAATTGGAATCGACTAAATTCTCTCTCTTTCTCTATTCCCCAGCTTCAACAGTCTATTTCTACCAATAATGGATGCACTCCCAAATGATTATGGACTCCTTTTTTCCCTCTATATCTGCTATCAAAGATTCAGAAAAATATTTACAAGACACATGCATATTCAGATCCCTTTTGTGTAAATGTCCTTCTGAGAAGTTACTTAGATATGACCCTGAAACTAGCGCTACAATATCTCAACCAGTGTTTCTGTAATGTCCTCATCAAATACATGGGTTTTGCATAGGAACTAGGATTTTTCCATTCACTCAACAGATAGATATTGAGCTCTTGCTACTGTTCTGGTTGCTGGTGATAGAGCAATCAACAAGAAATGCATGGTTCCTGCTATCATGGAGCTTTCATGTAGTGGCGGAGACACACAATAAATAAGGGAACAGATTAATAAGATCAGTTGTGGTAATGCTAAGCACTATGAAGAAAAGGGGATAGAGGTTCTCTAACTATCCACTTTACAGTAAATGGTTAGAGAAGGTCTCCTTGAAGATGTTAAAATTAAGTCAAGATCTGAAAGCTGAGAAGAAATGAACCATGTGAAGACCTGGAGAAAGACTGTTTTCAGGCGGGTAGAATAGCCCCAGTATGGATAAGCTTGTAGTATTTGAGAAACAGAAAGGTCAGTGTGGCTGGATCAGAATGAACAAGGGGGAGAGTGCTAATAAATAGCACCTCAGAAGTAGACAAGGGAAACTTCTGTTGAGTATAGTTTTGGATAAGTTTCATGAAAACACACATAGCTTAAGGGTTCACACAGACTAGGGTGACTTTTATAGTCCCCTTCTCAATAGGCTTTCTCAATTATTTACCTGTATCTAGAGTAACCAACTATTCTGGTTTTACAGGGATGTACTGGTTTTAGCACTGTAAGTCCATATCCTTGGAACTCCCTCAGTCCTGGGCAGCAGAGTGGTTAGTCATCTTCAGATCCCTTATCCCTAACATACAGAAATGCCATCCCAATGCCTGAGCTGTGTCTTTCTCAAGGTTGCATGGCAAAAGCACAAAGGGTGCCCTTCCTTCCCTTCTTGTATTTTAATCCTCAGTTCCCATTTTTCTGCTTCCAATGGAGGAGACAAAGTTATCTGATCAATGAAGAGTGGATAGGGGAGAGAAGATAGTTTAAGTCTTAAGGAGAGATCAGCTCTGAAACAGCCTATGTGATGGAAACACTTGGAAGTTAATGAAAAACAAGAAGGGGCTTGCAGATTGGCAGCAAAGGCCCAGTTGATGCCAGACTGTATGACTTGGAAGTGGACCAAGGTTCCACTTCTGCAAGGTTCTGTGATCCTTCCTATCTGTGAGGAAACCAAGAGGTACATTATCATTTCTTCCTAGTAAATTCATGGAGGGTCTCCAGGGGAATGTGCTATCTGCACTGAAATTAGGGCTGAGAGGACAACTGCTTTTAAATTAAGGGCAAGAGGGAAGTCCATTGGGAAATGGTGGGGTCACCTGTGAGATAAACTCCCTGCATATTGTGGTGTCATTTCTAAGAGTCCATAATAGTTTGCCAATTGATCACAGATGCAGGGAACCTTGTTACACTCATACTTATGCCAAGAGAAGGACCAATCAGTAGCAAGCTTCTGATTTTTGCATCCAAAGTGTAACAGTTGAAAAAATATAAGTAAGAGACCGAAGTTGAATCACAGCTTCTCTGCAAAAATAGGCACCTGCTCCCTGTTCAATTGCACTTTGTGAAATGCCCTTTAATTTAAGATGCTCCTGTTTTGCTGCTATTTTTTTAAATAAAAGCTTATTATCTGAAGGACCATTAACCTTCAGCACCATTGACATAAATATGATGCACTCTCCATATTAAACACAAACTATTCAGCAGCTCAAGGACTGACTCATAAACAGGACATTCAGGAGGTGACCACAATGAGATACATACCCAGATGGTGAGCCAGAGGCACTGATGGGGCAATGGATTTTTTGAGAAGGTAGGTGAAGATGGACGGGGAGCAAAATCATGTCTGATTAGTAAGGGGCTTTGCTTTAGTTAACTATGAAGCATGAATATTTGTTGTTTTAGAAGCATTAGTGTCAACCTAAGTATTCCTATCACTCAATACCATGGATGTCACAGGCAGGCACTCAGTTAGGACTTGTTGAATTGATGGAATGGGAAGAACTTGGATAATAGAAATCCACTTTATCTAATAGCTACAGAGTTAATTTTAGCAGAGGTTCTCAGCTCTGCTCAAAGAAGTAGATATGACTGACTTAGATGTTTTTTGTTTTTTTTCCTGTGGTTTCCCTAGCCCAAGACTGTAATTACTGTTAGACCATGGAGGCCATTGCTTAGGTCATTGTGTGGTTAGGAGGGTGTCCCCCCCCATCACCAGCACTCATTCATAAACATGAAGTCTGACTTAAATTCCAATATCCCAGCTTTGTTTCTCTGCCTTACGGCGTCAAGGCTTCAGAAATTGAATATTTATGTATAACCATTCTGGAAGTATAAGATTCAATGCTGTTGTTGGATTGGACATCAGCATCTTGTACAACTTAGTAAATTAGAACTGTATTCTGCATTCTAACAGAATATCTCACTAAGATCTGGGTAACAAAGATGGATCTTTTTTGATGGGGGTGGTGGTGATCATGGTAGTACGAGTGGTAAAAATCTGTCCCAAAGCATATTGCATTGCTGAAAAGAGCAGGAAGAATGACAGGGGCATCTCTAAGCACCTATAGTGCTAGAGGTTGGGAAGCAGGTAAGAGCAAAATGAAGAAATAGAAATTATAAAATTATCAGCAGATGAGGAAAAGAGAATGAACTAGGTTAAACAAAGTCTGGATTTTCTGCTGGTGTGGCCTAATATCCTACTGCCATGAATACTTTATGACACAACACCTTTCCTAAGGTCAAATAATTATTGATATTTATTCAATTCACTAACTGTTTACTGCCTACTTATAGTATGTTACACACTGTGCTGGGTATAGGTATATAACAGTGACAGAGCCCTTTATGGAGCTTATATTCTGGTAAAGTTTACCTATAATTGCAATCAGTATAATGGAATATAAGATGGTGGGCAGTTGTTAATAATTGTATAAAGGAACATAGAAGAGATGCCTAATCCAGCCTGGGTTAGGTTCAAGGAAAGCTTCCCAGAGGAACATACATCTAAGTTGATGCCTTCTGAAGGATCTGTAGAAATATGCCAAGGGTACATGATGGGGATCTGAAGAGAGTTCCACGCAGAAGAAACACCATATACAAAAGTCCAGAGACAAAAGAAGTTGACACTTTCAAGGAACTGAAAAGAAAAGTAGTCTGGTTGTAGCACACAGTGCAAGGCAGAGAGAGGTGAGAGATTAGGTTGGAGAGATAGGCAGGGGCCATCTCATGAAAGAACCATGTTAATGTATTTATACTTAATCTTAGGAGCTATAAGAAATCTGTTATTTCATATCAGCCTTCCCAGATAAACTTAGTTGGGGTCAGAAACTTTCAACTTATTTCTGCCAGTGTCATTCTTCTGGGTAGGAGAGACTGAGTTATAGATTAAGGCCTTCAAACAACCAATGTGAAATACTTTTTTGAGCAAGTTATTTAAATATAAGAAATTTGTAGATTCTCTGGGAGGATCACCTAACTCAAGCTAGAGCTACCCAGGGAGCTTGATATTGATAACAGAGATCTATCTAGCCCACAAATAGGACAATTTGAACTTTAATGCCCATTCTGATGTGAATACTCATAATTTTTGGCCTAGACCTTCAGCTTTTTACCCCTGTGGTCTTCCTGTAACCCCATTCTGCCTGCCCAAATGGACGTATATTAGGGAGGGACAAACTACATCCACACAGGCAATGGGTCCAACTTTTCACTTGGCTAAAGGTCATACTCTGTTGTCTTAGATAATGCTGTCTTTATCCAGCCAGCGGAATCCAAGTTAAGGTCCTCCTACCCTGCTTATTCATGCCAGATGCCCCTTCTGATGCCAGTCAACATGCCTAGTTGGGCTCCTCTGGTTGTTCAAGAAGTTTCTGTCTCTGGTGCAGAGCATGTACTGAATTAAAGACCCTATTTCTTTCCTTCACCTCAGATGCCCTCCTAGAAACTTAGATTCTGCTTTGAGCTGTTGCTTATACTAACCCACAGGAATTTTCAGCATCCTGAGCCAGAGAGGCATCTTTCTTTTGACCATTAAATAATATCAGGAAGTTGTGAGAGTTGAGGCAGTGTGACTGGATGGAAAGTGAATGAGCATCAGCAGATCTGAATGTTAGTTCAGTTCTGTCCTAGCCTGGCTGTTGGACTTTGAATAAGTCGCTTATTTTTGCTGTGTCTTGATTTCCTCTTGATAAAGAGGAAGTAATGGATGTGAAAGTACTCTGAAATGTAGAATGTTCAGGAAAGATAAAGAAATAATTAGTATAATTGCCACCACTCTCATCACCACTATCATCATCGTAGACAAGCCCGCCATATGCTACACAGATAATGCACTCACATACACGCATTGGCAGGTGCCTCCTCACAAGCCCTGACTATACCACAGGCCTCTTGCTGCCCAGGAGTTGCCTTCTGGGGAAGGAGGAGGTGGGATGCTAGAGTTTGCAGCAGAGTATGGGCTCATGTAATTCCATTTCTTCACCCAGACAACTGTTCTACTCTTTGGAGTTAAGTATCTGTTTATTCAATGGTTTATTTCACTAATATGCTAGACTACCATCCCAGGCTGTCTGACACACATTTCTCATGTGGCCCTATCTGCCAGATTCTTCCTTTGAAGGTATCCCTCCCCTTTTTTTGTATCCACAGTCCACAAACTTTTGCAAACTTGAAATACATTGTGTTTGTAGCATTTGCAAATGATATTTACAATATTTTTCTGGATGTACTTGATAGGAAAGAATAAAAATGATAAGAGTCTTCTTCGTTGGTTGAGCTAAGGAAAATGAAAAGGAATATGGCTCATTTGTGGGAATGCTGAGGTGGCAAATATCAAGGCTGGAAGCCTAATCTGAGGCAGCTTTTGCCAGCCCTATCATGGAATCCTGGTAGCCACATTCTGACCCCAGCAAACAGGGCATGGGCTCCTAGCTATGGTGGTAGTGGAAATAATTAGATAGTTGCCTTTCAGGTGGCTTTTCCTACATGGAGAATAGCTGAGAATCAAGGAATCTGTACAAAAGACTACTGATGGTCAAAATAGCTACTATATGCCCTTCACATCCTTTGCATGTGAAGAAAACCTCACCTTATACAATATAGTTTTATTCTGTATACAGTTCTAACACAATTCGTCACTTCCCTTCCCTGTATATAGCAAGTTAAAAACTATAAAATAAAAAGGGAACAGAGCATGGGACTCCCCAACTCCTTTTACTGGGTTATTAGTGTCAATCATGCTGATAGCTGTAAGAAATGACACACAGTGGAAACTGATAACAAAAAAGACACAAGAAAAAGAAAACTTGAGGTCTTTGGGACTTTGTGTACTAGGGAAAATAATACCTGTCCTAGTAGTTCCTAAAGGCATAATTGCCTGAAAGCACCATACTGTGCTTAATGAAGACGTTAAGTCATAAGACGTTAAGTCATCAGGAAAAAAAATCATCAAATATATTAATCTTCTGTTTCAGTAAATATAAATCTCTAACACAAGTTTTTTGTTTTTATGCTTTTAACTTTAAAGGAAGGCAGTATGTTGAGGAAAAAACCTTGCTAAAAATAAAAAATCCAAAGTTTCTTCCATCGATTGTTTTATTCATCAAATATGAGTTAAGCACTCTGCTATGTGCCAGGCACTGGGGATACAATGGTAAACAAGACATGGCCCCTGTCATGTTGGAGATCACATTCTAGTGGGGGAAACTGACAAGTAAACAAGCAATTAAAACACATAGCGATAAAGATATTAACAGGTGCTGAGAGACCACAGGGGAGGGACACTTAACCTGGACATGAGCATTCAAGGAAGGCTTCCTGCAGGATATGATGTCTAAGTTAATAAGTTAGCCAGATAAAAATAATTTGAGGTGAAGACTTCTATGCAGAGGGCACATTTTCAGTATACTAGACTGAAAATGAAAAAGAACATGAGTTATTTGTGGAAATCCTAGTAGCTTGGTGGGAAAAGAAAAACAAGTGCCAGATAATTGGTTAAGATGTTTGATGTTTTGCATGAAGAAATAGGAAGCCACTGAAGAATGTTAAGTTACTGAGTAACATGGATCCATTTTTAAAATTTAAAATACTTCTTCTGCCTATAGCATGGAGAATAGATTGAAGGGAGCAAGGCTAGAGACAGGGAGTACCATTGGGTGGCTTATTTTTAATGATCCAGTTGAAAGACAGTGGGTGTGTTGATGAAGAGAAGGTGGATTTGAAAAAGATTTTGAATGTGGCATTGTGAATGTCGGGTGAGGGAGAGAGAAAAGTTAGGAGTAATGCCCAATATTCTGGCATGGGCACAGGATAGATGATGGTAGTGCCATTTCCTTTGGTGGTCAATATTTAGCCACAAACTAGCTTTGAAATATGAGTTATTTTCCTCATTTTACAAATGAGGAATTTGGACTGGGTCATTGGTTCTCAATAGAAAGGATTTTCCCCCAGCTCTACTCAGGGTATATTTGACAAGGTCTGGAGACATTTTGGTTATCAATTCCAGGAGAGGGATTTACTGGAAATTGATGAATAGAGACTAGGGATACTGCTAACCATTCTATGATGCACAGGATAGCCCTTCTCCCTCATGATATATTATTTGACCCCAAATGTCAATAGTACCAATGTTGCAAAACCCTGGCCTAGATAATATGAATGACTTAGACTAGATAAACTCAGAGGTCTCTTCAAAGCTTATGAGCTTACAAGATAGAGTTGTTATTTATATTTTGACACTTTAGGGGATAATCTTCAATGACCTGGAGAATTCTGTTTTGTGGACCAGCTCGAGAAGTGAGGCATTACTAAAATTTAATGATTAATAATGATCAGGTGATATATGTGATTTGAATAATCTAAGCCAGTTTTTAAGAGTATAAGGGCAAATTATGTGCTCAAAGTACTTGGAATATGTGCGCACATGGCACCTAGAGTGTATCTGCAAATTTATTCTGATCTTCCAGAGACCTAGAGTGCCTCTTGTCCACATTCATTTTGACCAGTAATGTGCTGACATGTACTTTGGGACAGCAGCAACAGGTAATAAATAATGAGGACTGGTGGCAGCTCCTGCCTGAACTGTCTACCACCTGGAATTATCCTTGGCAGCAGGAGCCCTACTTATAGCTTTAGGCCCCATATATGGGACTACAGGCCAAACCCAATACAAGATCCACTCCAAGTCAAGATTTTTATAGTATTCTGGCTTAAGCTATAGGTTAAATTGTGATAGGAGGTGCTATACTTCCATTCTGTATTAAGGGCATGTCTCTCACCCTCAGGCCTGGACTATCCAGGGGCTTTCAAATAAAAAGGGAATTAAAAGCCATGTCATCTGTGGAAGGCTATGGAGCTCCCATTCAGAATCTTTGATAACCATCTGGGCAATGGGGTCCCTAACTTAGGTCTTCACAGCACATAATAGACATTCTGTAAATAAGTGCTTTTTTAATGAATGAATGAACACATGAATTCCCTATATTATAGTCTTTATTATTTCTTTTCTTCTACTTATTTTGAGCTTGGTTTGCTCTTGTTTTTCTGGTTCTTTAAGATGCATCATCTGGATGTTTATTTGAAGCTTTTCTATTTTTTTTGATGTAGGCACTTATTGCTATAAACTTTCCTCTTAGCACTGCTTTTGCTGTATCCCATAGGCTTTGGTATGCTGTAGTTTCATTTTCACTTTTTCAAGAAAATTTTAAATTTGTTTCTTAATCTCTTCATTGATCCATTGGTCATTCAGGAGCATATTGTTTTACTTCCATGTGTTTGTATGGTTTCCAATGTTCCTCTTGTTATTGATTTCTAGTTTCATTGCACTGTGGTCAGAGAAAATGCTTGTTATGATTTCAATTTGTTTGAATTTTTAAAGACTTGTTTTGTGGCCTAACATATGGTCTATCCTTGAGAACAATCCATGAGCTGAGGAGAAGAATGTGTATTTTGCAGCTGTTGAATGAAAATTCTGTAAATATTTATTATTATAGGTCCATTTTGGTCTATATTGCAGATTAAGTCCAATGTTTCTTTGTTGATTTTCTCTCTGGATGATCTGTCCAATGCTGAAAGTGAGGTGTTGAGGTCTCCCATGTATTGTATTGGGGTTTATCTCTCCCTTTAGCTCTGATAATATTTGCTTCCTATATCTATTACGAGTGTTAGGTGCATATCTATTTAGAATTGTTATATACTCTTGATGAATTGTCCCCTTTATTATTATACAATGACCTTCTTTTTCTCTTTTTACAGTTTTAGTCTTGAAATCTATTTTATCTGATAGAAGTATAGCTACTCCTGTTCTTTTTTGGTTTCCATTTGCATGGAATATCTTTTTCCGTCCCTTATTTTCAGTCTATGTGTGTCCTTATAGGTGAAATATGTTACTTGCAGATAACATATAGTTGGCTCTTTTATAATTTTTTATTGGTCCATTCAGCCACTCTACATCCTTTGATTGGAGAGTTTAGTCTATTCATATTCAGTGTTATTATTGATAGGTAAGGACATTACTGCCATTTTGTTATTTGATTTCTGTTTGTTTTGTGGTCCTCTTTAACTTACTTAATTCCTATTTTCCTTTGTTAAAATGGATTTTTACTGGTAGTGTGTTTTAATTTCTTGCTTTTTTATTTTTTGTGTGTCTGTTGTAGGTTTTTTGATTTGAGGTTACCAGGAGGCTTGCAAGGAACATTTTATAGCCAATTTTATTAAATATATGACAACTCTGTTTACAAACAAACAAGCAAAGAGAAATCTTATAGAAATTCTACTCTTTAACTCTATTCCTCCCAGTTTTTAACTTTCTGTTATTTCCATCCATATCTTTCTATACTATCTCTCAAAAAGTTGTAATTATTTTTGATAGGTTTGTCTGTTAGTCTTCCCACTCAAGATATAAGCGGTTTATACACTGCAATTATCACCAATAGAGTATTCTTCATTTGTGTATTTACTATTACCAATGAGTTTTATACCTTCAGATGATTTCTTATTGTTCATTAATGTCCTTTTATTTCATTTTGAAGAACTCCTTTTAGCATTTTTGGTAGGACAGATCTGGTTTTTATGAAATCCTTCAGCTTTTGTTTGGCTGGGAAGTCTTGATTTTTTCTTCATGTTTGAAGGATATTTTGGCAGGATATAATGCTCTTGGGTTAAGGGATTTTTTACTTCAGCACTTTGAATATGTCATGCCACCCTCTCCTGGTCTGTAAAGATTCCACTGAGAAATTTGCTGTCACATGTATTAGAGTCTCTTTGTATGTTGTTGCTTTCTTCTTGTTTCCCTTAGGATCTTTTCTTTATCTGTGACCTTTGGGAGTTTGATTATTAATTATCTTCAGGTAGTCTTGTTTGGGTTGAATCTGCTTGGAGTTCTTTGATCTTCTTGTACCTAAATATTGATATCTTTCTCTAGAACTCTAACAAGTTCTGTGTTATTATTTCTTTGAACAAACTTTCTTCCCCAATCTCTCTCTCTACATCCTCTTTAAGGCCAATAACTCTTAGGTTTGCCCTTTTGAGGCTATCTTCTAAATCTTGTAGTTATGCCTCATTTTTTTTATTCTTTTTTTCTTTTTTCTCTTCTGACTGTGTATTTTCAAATACCCTGTCTTTAAACTCACTAATTCTTTCTTCTGCTTGATCAATTCTGCTGTTGAGAGACTCTGATGCATTTTTTATTTTGTCAATTTTTCAGAATTCATGCTTGATTTTTTAAAATTTCAATCTCTTTGTAAAATTTCTCTGATAGGCTTCTGAATTCCTTCTGTGTGTTGTCTTGAAGTTTAGTGAACTTCTTTATAGCAACTATTTTGAATTCTTTGTCACATATCTCCATCACTCTGGGATTGGTCACAAGTGCCTTGTTTAATCTGTTTGGTGAGGTCAAGTTTTCCTGGATGTTCTTGATGCTTATAGATGTTCATTTATTTCTGGGCATTGAAGAATTAAGCATTTATTCTAATGTTTGCAGTCTGGGCTTATTTGAACCTGTCCTTCTTAAGAAGGCTTTCCCAGGTGTTCAAAGGGAATTGAGCACTGTGATCTAAGTCTTTGGCTACTGCAGCCATATCCCGCAGCGGTTGCCCCATGCCCAATAATGCTGTGACTTTTGCTCAGACTTCTGGTAGTACTGCCTTTGAGGACTTGGGTAGGATAAGAAAGAATTCCCTGGATTACCAGGCAAAGTCTTCCACTTTCCTCCCTCATTCTCTGTGCCGGGATGCCAGAGTTAAGGGAGGAGTGACTTGGGCAATTCCTCTTGGCTACCACTGCTGGAACTGTGCCAGGTCACACCTAAAGTCAGCCGAATCTCTCCCAACGCCTATGGTGACTGCTGCCTAGCTACCTCTGATATTTACTCAAAGCTTCAAGGCTCTTTAGTCAGCAGGTGGTGAATCCTGCCAGGATCGGGTCCTTTCCTTCAGAGCAGCAGGTTCTCTCCTGGCCTAGGGTAGGTCTAGAAGTGCTGTCCAAGAACTGAGGCCTGGAAACAGGGCCTTTAGGAGTCTGCTCGATACTTTATTTTATTGTGGCTGAGCTGCTACCCAAGTTCCAAGAGAAAGTCCTTTGTACTTTTCTTTCCTTGCTCCAAGCATAAGAAGACTGTCTCTTAGCTGCATTTATTGGAATTGGTGCAGGAATGACACAGGCACTTGCTTGACCACCACTACTGGTATCTCACTAAGTCAAATGCACCCCAAGTCCACTGGCTCTGAGCCAGCACAGTTGCAGGAGTTGCCCAAGGACTACAGCTTTTGTGGCCCTACTGCCTTATAAATTTATTACAGGCTGCTTTTTTGGCCAATGGTGAGGCAAGCCAGAACTCAGATTTCTCTTGCTGGGGCAGAGGATTCCACTTTGGCTAGGCTGGTGTAAATGTTCCCTCTGTGGGTGCCAGGAAAATTCTACCCCGTGTTGTGTTCTCCTGGGACAGGGGAGTCCTGAGTTCCAATGCAAAATCTCACAATCACTTTACTCTCCCTCACTCAGGCACACAGATTCTCTCTCCACCTGGCACTCTGTTGTAGCACTGCCAGGGGATAGAGGAGGGGTAGTGTAGGCAATACATGACTATCTGTCCTCCCTGTTCAGCGCCACTTTCCTTAATATAATGTTAAAACCAGGTACTGTGATCAGTCTTCTGATTTTTGGTTCTTCTCAGGGTGTTTTCTTGCATGGAAAGTTGTTGAATTTGGTGTTCCTGTGAGAAAATGATTGGTAGAAGGTTCTATTCAGCCATCTTGCTCCACCCACCTCCTCAGTCCCTATATTTGGGATGGGACAAAGGGAAACTCCTGGGTTTTGTGGTAGAGCAAAAGGAGGAAGACACATCTCTTTTTGTTTTAGCAGATATTTACTGGGTGCTCACTACGCGACAGAACTTTTTGAGGTGCGTAGTGGTTTTGAGCAGAGCAAATCTGATTTATGTTTTAGTATGATACCTCTGGCTACAAAATAGACGACCACCTAGGAGGCTATTGCAACAATCGAGGCAAATATAATGGTGGTCAAAACCAGCATGGTAGCAATAAATGTGGTAAGAAATGGGTAGGTTCTAGATATATTTTGAAGACAGAGCCAACAGGATTTCCTGATGTATTGAATGTGACTGCAAGAGAAAACATGATTCCAAGATGCCTCCAAAGTTTTGGACCTGAGCAACAAGAAATATGGATTTGACAAAAATTGCCACGAGGAATGCTGTGTGTAGGTTGGGGGTTCACTTTTGAAATTAGTTAGTTTGAGATATGTGTTGACATTCAAGTGAAGATATCAAGAAGGTAGTTGGTTGTTGTATGAATTAACTTTCTAAAGGGGTATGGAGTGAAAATATGAAAGTAATGAGACTATATGAGATTTTCAAGGAAGAGTGTACAGATAGAAAGAAGAACCAAGATCTAGACTGTGGGGGCCCTCAACATTAATAGGCCTTTATTATTTGACCAGGGACTAACTCTGCCTGCCTGTGTTTTGTGGAGTGAGCATAGCAGCAGCCAACCTGTCCCAAGCAGCCTCCTGAAAGGGGTCTGGGACATTAGAGTCCTAGTTCTCTGGACTATGTCCCATTATGCAACGCTCTCACCACAACAACAGCTAAATCCTCCATGTCATATTTAAACCTTAAGAGGTTACTTGGTTATAAATATTTATCATTCTCTCCAGGCTAATATAATGATTATTAATCCCAGCCAAATAAGAATCCATTCTTACCAGAGTAATGAGGAGATTTTTTTTCTCTGCATAATTCATATGCAAATATTTTGAAAAGCAGTTTGAAATGCAAGCTGCCACCTGTCAGTTTGCTCTTTGCAAGGGAGGGGAGGTACCATTGTCCCTGGATTCTGAGAAGAGCAAGCCTTGCTCCATGCATCTTCAGCTTATTGTTTGCTGACTGAAAGGCTCATATGGTAGGTGTTATTTTAAGTACAAGATCTGCATCCAAAGCTGTTGCACAGTATTTATCATCGTTGAGAAGAACTCTTCTCTTTCTTTGAGGTCACCCTTGCATATCTTCACTCTTATTGGGGTGCAGGCACAGAATTGGGAGCACAGATTTATAAATTAGGAATAGGAAAAGGAAAAGCAGCAAATATTAGGGCTGAATCATTGCTTCAAGGTCACCATGTTCCCTGCTCTGCCTCCCAGATGGGACCACACTCAGAACTGGTCCTAATTTCCTTGAAATTGTTTAGGTATATTTCAGATTGGCCCCGGGTTTTCAGGGCCCAACTAAATCAATGTTGATTTCTAAGCTCTGTGGCTCTGGTGACAATGGTAATTCACACAAGAGGAATCTTGCTGCATGGGTATACATACTTTCTAAGATAACAGTTTTCAGACAAGGATATATATACTCTTGAGAATACATTAAAACTTTCCAAGGGACATGCATACACAGTTTGAAGAAGATCAATTACCAGGTTCTCAATTTTCATAAGTGCTTTTTCCTGAAATGCATCTGTAGTTGAAGTGTCATACCAGTTTTCCTTTTGCTCATCTTCTTTCAATGTCACCCTTCAACTGCTCTACAAAAAAAAGGCACACCCATCACCCATCCCAAGTCTTACTCTAATGTAGTCTATCCTCTGACTATAATGGTAGAATGAAGCATTCTGGATAAAGGGCCTGGCAAAAGTATCACAAAGAAAACCTTGGTAAGAAAAGTCTTTTATAAGCTCTGCATTTACTGGTTGCCCACTACTTTATCTTCTCAATGTTAATTTCCACAAAATACATTAAACTGAAGTCTTAAAAGCAGAACATATGCTTATATATAGAAGTAGGACAAAATGTTCCCCAAATGTGCCATCTAGTACGTAATGCCTTGAACTTTAGAATATCAGCATCATTTCATTAGGGTCAATTTTTCCCTCTCTCTATTCATCTGTCACATCATTTAAAGGCACTTTAAAACCATCTATGTGAGAAAATAAAATTTGGCATGAGTTATTTAGATCCTATTTTATAGCCTATGGGGAAAATAATAATATGCACACATTTAAATTTTATGTTTTTAAGTCCCCAATTTTATGTAATTTTAGCTCCATAGATAAGGTGCTTCTAAGTGAAAGAGTTACATATTAATTATATAACATACATAACTGTTACATATTAGTTACATAACTAATTATGTTTTTAATTTTTATAATAAACTGCTATTATTTGAGGTGTATTGTACGTATGGAAAAGTATACAAACAGTATATGTACATCTTTATAAATCATCACAAAGTGAACAGACTCATGTAACTAATCAAAAATTAAAAACATTTCCAGCACTACAGAAACCCCCTTGAGCTTTCCAATCACTATCTCATTCTTCTTCCCTATAGGTAACCACTTTCTTAACTTATAACAGCATAGATTTGTTTTGTTTGTTTTTTACTGTTTATTTAAAGTGCATCATACCACATGTATTGTAGTGTACCTGGTTTCTTTTGCTCAACATTATATTTGCTAGATTCATATATGTTGTTTAGTGTAGCAGTGCCCACTTTTTCATTGCTATATAATATTCTGTTTTATGTCTATAATACAGTTTATTAATCATTTCTATTGTTGATGGAATGTTGGGCTGTTTCCAGTTTGGGACTATTACAAAAAATGCTACACATATGTGTCCTAAGGGTAAGAGGGTTTTCTACCCCTCACTTTGAGGGTTTTTATTCTACTCCTGCCCCCTGAGAAGCAGTGAGTTTTTGCCTGATCTTGGAAGAAAAAGTATTTGGTGCCCCACTACCAACAGTGTAACCTTCACTCTGTAGGAAAGAAGAACCCTGGAGAACAACTGGGCTTGACTTTCTGCCTGCAGCAGCTAATCACATACTGTACCACCAAGAAAAGAGGGACTCTCTGAGTCTCCTATCTGCCCCTAATCTTCTTCACAAGCACCGAGAGAGTTCCCTAGAAGAGAGCTTGCAAGCGAGTATGAACGCTTCTTGTGTCTAGGACTAGCTCTCCTAAATTGAGTCTCTAACCCATACTTGCCTTTTAAAATTTGATAACATTTTAACTTATTTTATCTTACCTGTATGTGTGGTGGCCACTTCTTGCTCTTGTGCTCTGCCAAAGTTGAAAAACTTCTGTGTTGTTTTTCTCCTTGGAGGCACTTGTCACTCTTTTGCATATTTATTTGGTTGCCTTGCACAACCTCGACTCTCTGGTAGGCTCAAGAAAATTTATTTTGTAGATTATCCATCTTCTCACTGTTAGGTATTTTTAGGGAAAAATTTTTAGGGAAAAATCTTCTGTTGTGGCTTTTTATGCCCTAAGATTAATGGAACTGTCAACTAATGTTACTATGGGCATTCTTTTACATATCTGCATTGTATTTATGTAGACATTTCTGTTTAGACCTAGAAGTAAAATTGTTGAGTCATGTATGTGTATGTTCAACTTCAGTGCACACTGCCAATCTCCCAAAGTGTTTTACCAATTTATACTCCCACCAGTAGTGTATGAGAGTACCAGCCAATCGTCATTTGTTGTTGTTATTGTTTTAGACATTCTCGTGGGCATGTAGTGGTAACTCATTGCAGTTAACTTGAATTTCTATGTTGAGCACATTTTCATTTGCACCTTTATATTTCATTTGTGAAGTTTCGCTTTAGTCTCTTGCCTATTTTCTTTTTCATATTGATTTGTAGGAATTCTTTATATAGCCTAGAAATGAGCTATTATAGTTACATGTGTTACAGATACTGTCTCTCACTTTGTAGCTTACTTCTTTGGAGAGGATGGCTATATACACACATAATGAGTGCAATGCGCACCGTCTGGGGGATGGACATACTTGAAGCTCTGACTTGGGTGGGGTAAGGGCTATATACGTAACCTAAACATTTGTACCCTCATAATATGCTGAAATTAAAAAGAAAACAAATAGTACCTTTTTAAAAATCAAATTCGTTGAGGCTTAATTTATGTATAATAAGTGCAATACAATACATATAATAGAATACACCCATTGTAAGTGCACTGTTCAATGAATTTTAACAAATGTATACACCACTACTATCAAGGTATAGAATGTTTGTATCACTCCAAAAAATTCTCTCCTGCCTCTTCCTAGTCCATCTCCGTTTCCCATACGTGGATCCAAGAGAACACTGGTCTACTTTCTGTCATTATACATTAGATTTGTCCTTTCCAGAGATTCACATTAAAAACATTATATAATATATTTTATTTATTTTTCTTTCTTTTCTGCTTTTTTTTCTTTTTCTTTCTTTTTTGTTTTTGGGTTGTTTTTTTTTTTTTTCGTTTCTTTTTTTGCTCATCACCGTATTTTTTAGATTCATCCATGTTTTATTAGTAGCTTGTTCTTTTATATTGTTGAGTAGTTTAATGTTAACTTTTGGTGCACACTTTTCCTAATATAAATTAGCAAATTTATCAATCATTTCCTTTATTGTTAATGTTTTTGAGTCCTTCTTGAGTATGATAAATATTTGCCTACCCCAAGTTCATAAAGATATTCTCCTGTGTTATCTTCCAGAAGTTTTATTGTTTTACCTTTCACATTTAGAACAAAAAATCAGGTACTTGGTGCATGGCCACTGACCTGGTGAATGAATTCTTTGCAATTGTACCTTTATGATAAAAACTCTTAACAAAATAGGCATAGATGGCTCATACCTTAAATTTATCAAATCCATTTATGTCAATTGCTATCAAGAATGATCAGAAGAAGTTTGCATTCACTTGAACAGACAGCAACCTACATTTATTTTCTTGCTATAGGCACTGTTAATTCATCGATTCTCTTTAATATAGTTCCAAGGATTTGAAATTTTTTGAACATTCTGAAGAGCATTATGTTGGTGCACAATATCAATGATGTCATATTAATCAGATAAGGTGATAAATAAGGCAAACATTTTGAAGACATCAGTAAGAAATGTGAGTAACAGAATGTAGGAGTTAAACCTAGTGAAGAATAAATGGTCTGTGACATTATTAAATATTTTAGGTTTCATTGGTCTGAAATATGTTGGAATAACCCCTTTAAAGTAAAAGACAACTTATTTAATTATACCTCTCACCACTAAGAAGAGAGGACAATGCCTGATAGGGGTTCTGGAAGCGGCATATTGCACATTTTGGAATATAGATGCTCCTCAACTTACAATGTGGTTACATCCTGATAAACCCATCTTAAGTTGAAAATATTGTAAACCAAAAATATGTTTAATACACTTAATCTACTGAATATTATAGCTTAATCTATACTACCTTAAATGTGCTCAGAACACTTACATTAGCCTACACTTGGGTAAAGTCATCTGGAAACATAATATATTATATAATATCAGTTGTATACCGTTGAGATTGCATAACTGACTAGGAGCTGGGGTTCACTGCTGCTGCCCAGCATCAAAAGAGAGTATTATGTCACCTTTATTAGTACTGGAAAACATCAAAATTCAAAATTTGAAGTACAGTTTCTACTGAATATGTATCACTTTCCACCATCATAAAGTCAAAGAATTGTAAGTCAAACCATTGTAAATTGGGTGCCATCTGTACTACTTCAATACATAACCTGATGACAGCAAAGGCTGACAACTTTTAGTAGGGTCCAGAGCAGGAAAATGCTCTGTAATGGGTCCAGGCTGCCATATAAGTGGCCCTGTTGCTTGGTATATATGGCACAGCAAACCCTGTGGTATTCAAGGTATCAGGGATGGGAAAAGATGCCATGTGGAATTTATCACAAGTTTCAGTAGCAGAATCACAATGTAGATTCCATGTGTTCTGGAACAAGGCCATTCCAACTAGAGTTAAAAATTATATATCATTTGAAAACGAGTCCCAGGCATTCTATCGTGTTTCCCTGAAAATAAGACCTACCCATAAAATAAGCCCTAGCATTCGAGTGCAGGTGTCTTTTTTGTATAGTGTCACTGGATCATTTGGGTAGATGCCCAGCAATGGGATTGCTGGATCAAATGGTAGATTCACTTGTATCGCTTTAAGGTATCTCCATATTGCTTTCCACAGAGGTTGAACTAGTTTGCAGTCCCACCAGCAGTGTAGGAGTGTTCCTCTCTCTCCGCAACCACGCCAGCATTTATTGTTTGGAGATTTTTTGATAAAGGCCATTCTCACTGGGGTTAAGTGATATCTCATTGTGGTTTTGATTTGCATTTCCCTGATGATTAGAGATGTTGAGCATTTCTTCATATGTTTGTTGGCCATTCTTCTGTCTTCTTTAGAAAAATTTCTGTTCAAGTCCTTTGCTGTTTATAGCAGCACAATTCATAATTGCAAGGCTGTGGAAACAGCCCAAGTGCCCATCAATCCAAGAATGGATTAATAAAATGTGGTATATATATACCATGGAGTACTATTCAGCTCTAAGAAACAATGGTGATATAGCACATCTTATATTTTCCTGGTTAGAGCTGGAACCCATACTACTAAGTGAAGTATCCCAAGAATGGAAAAACAAGCACCAGATATATTCTCCAGCAAACTGGTATTAACTGAGTAGCACCTAAGTGGACACATAGGTACTACAGTAATAGGGTATTGGGCAGGTGGGAGGGGGGAGGGGTGCGGGTATATACATACATAATGAGTGAGATGTGCACCATCTGGGGGATGGTCATGATGGAGACTCAGACTTTTGGGGGGAGGGGGGGAAATGGGCATTTATTGAAACCTTAAAATCTGTACCCCCATAATATGCCAAAATTAAAAAAAAAATTAAAAAAAAAATAAGCCCTAGCAGGATTTCTAAGCATTTGTGCAATAGAAGCCCTACCCTGAAAATAAGACCTAGTGCTGGGCGTGGCTACACAGCGTATCTGCACAACCCATGCATTTCATTGCAGAGTGGTAAAGAAGACCAGCAGCCCTTCTCATCTGCCCCATCATGACAGCTACTATCCCAGAGGTGACCAGAAAGGTGCGGGCAGCCCCACCAAGAAGGTCAGCTCCCCCTGTCAGGTCCCGGCCATCCTGTGCGTGCTGCAAGCTGAGGCTTTGAGGGGAAAGTCTCCTCAGTGAAGTGAGGAGCAGGACACTCTGCGTTAGGTATTGTGTGTCCCCAGGGGGAAGAAGGAAAGCCGTGGCTGCCATTTTACTATGATGATGTTCCAGAAGAAGATGACTTAACTATATTTGAATAAATGTAGATTGTTGTACCATATTTAAAAAAAAATAGCACATCCCCTGAAAATAAGCCCTGGGGTGACTTATTGAGGAAAAATAAATATAAGACCCAGTCTTATTTTCAGTGAAACATGGTATTTAGCCACAGTAGAAATGGAATGCCTCATCTTGGAACATTGAGTCATCATCTCCTGTGTCCAGATCTGCTCATTATGCAATGAGTTCTAAGAGATCCTACACTGAGTCATAATGTTTGGTGGACCTAGAAGCAATTCACTGTAAGATGGATGTGGTACATCTGGAATTGGTCATAATTAGGGCCAGAGGGCACAAAAAAGCTGCATGAGTAGATGGACCAGATTTCCATGTCATCAATTATTGTTGCACTTACACCTCTCAGTCAGCCCACACTGTGACCACATTGTTTATGGTGGTGGCAATAATAATGTATTCCTTATGATTGGCTGATAGGTGAGGAAAAAGACCAAGCTTCATTCATAGAAGGGTCACTTCAGTGTGTGGGTGCAAGCCAAAATGGTCTTCTGGTGAACTACTGCCCCACTCAGAAAGATAATGAGACTGAACACACTGAATCATCCACCTTGTCTGGAAGACAGGTTTCAGGGGATATTCTCCTAATGGACATATCTTCAGGTGGTACACCTACTCAATCATTTTATGTGGAAAAAAGAAGTGGCCTGAGTTAGAACACATAAGAACCTATGACTATGAAAGACTAAAAGATCAAAGACAAGAAATTCTAGGAAGGAGTCATGTGATATACCTATGGGAGTGTGCATCTGATATGAAGACCTTCAAACCACAAATTAAAGGCCACCAGAGATCATCTGCCATGAAATAGGCACTAACAAACAAGTAGACAGAATGATTTGGCCAGTTGATATTTCCTAGCGTCAGTCATTGACAGCTCAGTGTAGACACAATAGGAACATAAATGGCACATACAAGGTGGCAGGGGTGGAGGCTATGCATGGGCCAAATAGAATGAAATCTCACTAACCAAGACTGATTCAACTATTGGCCCTGCCAAAAGTCCAATCTGCCAGCAACAGAGGCCAATGTCAAATCTCCAATATAGTGCCATATCCCTCAAGAAGACCTGGTAGACTTTTGGTAACAAATTGATTATATTTGATGCCTTCCTCCTTAGAAGGGCAGTGATTTATGTTGCATGAAACTGACACATATCCTGGATATGGGTGTGCCTTTTCTGTCTCCAGAGCCTCAGGCATTATCATTATCTGAATGCTTACAGAATGTTTGATCCACTGACCTGTGATCCCACATAGAATTGCATAATACTATGAAACTTATTTTACAGCAAAGGAGGTGCAGCAGTGCATGAGTATAAGATCCACTGGTCCTGCCACATCCACATTACACAAAAGTTGTTGGCCTGATATAGGAATATAACAGCCTTTTAAAAGTGATAACCAGATTGAAGATGATTGCGTATGAGAATGTAGTGCCATCCTCCAGAATGTAGTATACAGCCTAAATCAATGGCCGCCATATGGTGCTGAATCCCTAACAGGCAGATTACATAGATATGAGAACCAAAATATGGAAATATGAACTATCCTTGCTTATCATAAGCTCCAAATCACCCACTTTGGAAAAGGTATGCTTCCTGTCCCTGCACATCTGAGTTCTGCAGTTTTAAAGGTCCTGTCTCCCAGAGGGGGATTGCTTCAACTAGAGTACATGGCAAGAGTCCTTTGCACAACTTAGGTTTTTCAGGCTTCTTATTCTAATAAATAAACAGGAAGAGAAAGGAGTCACCATTTTGGCAGGGGTAATTTATCCTGATCATCAGGAGAAGATAGAGCTGTTACTCAGTGAAGATAGAGAAAAATGTGTTTGACACTCAGTTAATCTACTAGAATGTCTCTTGTTATTCTCTTGCCGAGTTTTAATGGTAAGTAAAAAATTTCAATAGCCATGGGCTTTGAAGAACTTAGTGAACATGGGCTCAAATGCCTCATGGATGAAGGTCAGAATGACCACACCAAATAAACTATGTAGATTAGCAGATGAGCTGGCTAATGATGAGAGATATCTAGAAAAGGTAGGCCATAAATATCAGTTGTAACTGTGATACCAGATGCTTTGTCAGAGGCTATAGTTTATCCCACTAACCTTCATCTTGTAAATTCCTGAAGGGGGAAAAAAAACAACACTAACTAGAACTCCAGAACAACTGCCACCAGAACTGATTATATAAAGAATATGAATTGAAATGGTGCAAAGGGTTAACTGTAGTGGCAAAGGTGAATGCTGACATGTGCTACTCAATTCTCCTTCAGAACTGAGATACATATTCTTCACAACTACTAAGAGTATTGACAGCTGGATGCTCTCAGCTGAGTCCCTTTCTGGGAATAACTCTCCACTGAAAAAACCATATTGGCCTAAGTCATGCCTAACCCGCGTGGGCAGGTTGTTCCCTATGACAGTTGATCTAGAGATATAAAGGTCCTGCTTACTTGCTTGTAGATGGGATGACTCTGAAAGCTTATTACAGTTTCGTAGTACACTCTAGAATCACTAAAACTTTGTTGCAACTGCATCAGAGTTCAACTCCTTCTGCTCAATTCTTCATCCTCCACTTTCCACAAGTATTTTTTTAATATCTTTTATTTATTCATTTATTTTTTTTCTCTTACCCATTGGAAGCCAAGTTCTGTCTCCACAAGTATTGATCCTGATGACACTGACCAGTAAAATTCCTGGATACAAGCTCCATCCTCCTCTATTCCATTTTCCAGGGAAATTGATCTAAGATACTAGATATTTAGTTTTCTATGCTATTTTGATTGATATCTTTTAAGTTTTTTATAGTTATTTCTTGGTGGTTTAAATAAATGCATTTTACTTTTGTATATTGACATTATATCCAGCAGCCTTGTCAAATTCACTTATTAATTTCAGTAGTTATTCTAGAGAAGATTTTTCCTCTATTTTCAACCTACATAATTGTATTGTTTATGAATAATGATAATTTTATGTCTTCATTTTCAATTATTCTGTCTTTTATATCTTTTCCTTGCCTAATTGCACTGGCTGAGATATCTAGTACAAGGTAGTGATAGCAAACATCTTTACCTTCTTTCTGATCTCAGAGGAAAAGCTATTAATATAACATTTCACTATCAAATATAATGTTTGCTATACATGTTTTGCATAGACTTTGATCAGATTAAGAACATTTCTTTTTATGTCTAGTAATCTAACATTCTTTTTTGTTCCTAAGTAGGTGTTGCCATTTATCAAACACTTTTTATGTACCTATTGACATGATCATGAGATTTTTTTTCCTTTATATATTTTAATGTGATGTACACTAACTGATTATAGAACTATTTTTGTTTTTCTTGTTTTTAATTTCAGAATCTTATGGGGGTACAAATGTTTTCGTTACATGAATTGCTTTTGTCAGTTTGAGTCAAAGTTATAAGTGTGTCCATCACCAAGATAGTGTGCATTGTATACATTAGGTGTGAATTTACCCGTCCCCTCCTCCCCACTCCCACCTGTTTGATTTCTGTTGAGTTTTACTACCATATATGCACATGAGTGTTGATGAATTAATTCCAATTTAATAGTGAGTACATGTGTTTGCTTTTCTGTTCTTGCAATACTTCACTTAGAACAATGGTCTCCATCTGGGTTGTTACAAAAAAGTATTAGTTCACCATTTTTTATGGCTGAGTAGTACTCCATAGTATAGATATGCCACATTTATTAATTCACTCATGTATTGATAGGCACTTGAGTTGTTTGCACATCTTTGCAATTGTGAATTGTGCTGCTATAAACATTCGAGTGCAAGTGTCTTTTTGATAAAATGACTTTTTTTCCTTTGAGTCAATACCCAATAAGGGGATTGCTGGATCAAACGGTAGTTCTACTTTTAGTTCTATGTGGTATCTCCACACTACTTTCCACACAGGTTATACTAGTTTACAGTCCCACCAACAGTGTATAAGTGTTCCTTTCTCCCTGCATCATGCCAACATCTGTTGTCTTGGGACTTTTTGATAAAAACCATTCTCACTGTAGTTAGGTGATGTGTCATTGTGGTTTTAATTTGCATTTCCTTAAAGATTAGAAACCTTAGGCATTTTTTTTTATTTGTTTGTTGGCCATTAGTCTATCTTCTTTTGAAAAGCTCTGTTCACATTTTTGCCCACATTTGTGGAGTTGTTTGATGTTTTCTTGCTGATTTGCTTGAGTTCTTTGTAGATTCCGGTTATTAGCCATTTATTGGATATACAACATGCAAATATTTTCTTCCATTCTGTAGGTTGTTTATTCACTCTATTGATTGTTTCCTTGTGTGTGCAGAAGCTTTTTCATTTAATCAGGTTCCATTTATTTATTTTTATTTTCGCTGTGATTACCTTTCGGTCTTCTTCATAAATTCTTTGGCTAGGCCTATATCTATAAGAGTTATTCCAACATTTTATTCTAGAATTCTTTTAGTTTCATGACTTAGGTTTAAGTCTGTTATCCATCATGAATTAATTTATGTGAGTGGTGAGAGGTGCAGATCCTGTTTTATTCTTCTACATGTGGCTATCCAATTTTTGCAGCAACATTTATTAAGTAGGGATTCTTTTCCCCAGTGTATGTAACTTTTTGAGAGATAGTTTAAAGATAAAAGTTAAAGATAGTTAAAGATAAAACTAAAAATTCAGAGGAAGGATGGAGTTAAAGTGTAGAATTTATTTAAGATTTCTCTTTGCTTGTTTGCTTCTTTGGTTGTTTTGAAGTGGTTAAGTTGTTAAATATTTGAAATAATTGGTTATAAAATGCATTTTGCAAGCCTCATCATAACCTCAAATCAAAACACATATGACAGATACACAGAAATTAAAAAGCAAGAAATTAAAACATACTACCAGGCTGTGTGCAGCGGCTCATGCCTGTAATCCTAGCACTCCGGGAGGCCAAGGTAGGCAGATCCTTTGAGCTCAGGAGTTCGAGACCAGCCTGAGCAAGAGTGAGACCCTGTCTCTACTAAAAATAGAAAGAAATTAATTGGCCAACTAAAAATATTTAGAAAAATTAGCTGGGCATGGTGGCACATGCCTGTAGTCCCAGCTACTCAGGAGGCTGAGGCAGAAGGATTGCTTGAGCCCAGGAGTTTGAGGTTGCTGTGAGCTACACTGATGCCACAGCACTCTAGCCCGGGCAACAGAGTGAGACTCTGTCTCAAAATAAATAAATAAATAAAAATAAAAAAAATAAACATATTACCAGAGAAAATCACTTTTAACAAAGGAAAACAGGAAGAAAGATAGGACCACAAAACAACAACCAAAAATTAAATAACAACATGGTAGTATTAAATCTTTACCTATCAATAATAACATTGAATATAAATGGCTAAACTCTCCAAGCAAAAGACATGGAGTGGGTGAATGGATTTAAAAAAATAATAACAAACTATGTGATTTCTATAAGAAACCCACTTCACCTATAGAAACATATATAGACTGAAAATGAAGTGATGGAAAAAGATATTCCATACAAACAGAAAACAAACACAAAAAAAGCAGGAGTAGCATACTTCTATCAGATAAAATAGATTTCAAGACAAAAACTGTATAAAGAGACAAAGAAGATCATTATATAATGATAAAGGGGTCAATTCAGCAAGAACATATAACAATTCTAAGTATATATGCACCCAACACTGAAGCACCCAGATAAGTAAAACAAATATTATCAGAGCTAAAGAGAGAGATAGACCCCAGTAAGATAATCACTGGAGACCTGAACATACCACTTTCAGCAATTGGACACATCATGTAGAGAGAAAAGCAACAAAGAAAAATTGGAGTTATTATGTACTATATATCAAATGTACCTGATAGATATTTACAGAATGTTTCATCTAATAGCTGCAGAATACATGTTCTTCTCATCTTATGGATCCTTCTCAGTGATAAACCATATATTAGGCTATAAAACAAGTCTCAAAAAATTAAAAAATGTTGAAATCATATCAAGTATTTTCTCAATCACACTAGAATAAAGCTAGAAATGAATAACATAGAAACATTGGAAACTATACGAACACATGGAAATTAAACAGTATATTCATGAATCACCAGTGGGTCAATGGAGACAATAAACAGAAAATTTAAAAATTTCTTGAATCAAATTATACTTAAAACTAAACATCCCTATGGGATGTAGTAAAAGCAGTACTAAGCAGAAAGTTTATAGTAATAAGTGCCTACATCAAATAAGTAGAAAATCATCAAATAAACAGCCTAATGATATATCTTAAAAAACTGGAAAATCAAGAACACTCCAACCCCAAAAGTAGTAGGAAAAAAAAATAATAAATATCACAGCAGAAATAAATGAAGTTGAAACCAACAAAAATACAAAAGATCAATGAGACAAAAACTTTGCTTTTGAAAAGATAACGAAAGCTGATACACCTTTAGGCAGACTAAGAAAAAAGAGAGAAGACCCAAATAAATAAAATCAGAGATTAAAATGTCAATATTACAACTTTTACTGCAGAAATCCAAAGGATCATTAGAGACTACTTTTTTCCAATAAATTATTATAGAAAGCCTAGAAGAAATGAGTAAATTCCTATATACATACAACCTAATAAGATAGAACCAGGAAAAAAATCCAAAACCTGAATAAGCCAATAAAAAGTAACAACATAGAAGTAGTAATAAAATGTCTCCCATCAAAAAAAAAGCCCAGAACCTGATGGCTTCACTGCTGAATTCTGCCAAGCATTCATAGAAGAAGTAATATAAATCCTACTTAAACCATTCCAAAAATTGAGGAGGAAGAACTACTTCCAAACTCATTCTACATGGCCTATGTCACCCTGATACCAAAACCACAGAAAGACATTACAAGAAAAAAAAACCAAAAACCTATAGGCTAATATTGCTGATGAACATAGATGCAGAACTCCTCAACAAAATAATAGCAAACTGAATTCAACAACATTAAAAAGATTTTATTTATTGTGATCAACTGGGATTCATACCAGGGATGCAAGGATCTTTCAACATATGCAAATCAATCAATGTGATACATCATATCAACAGAACAAAGGTCAAAAACTATATGATCATTTCAATTGATGCTGAAAAAAACATTCAATATAGTTCAATATCACTTCATGATAAAAACTCTGAAAAACCTGTGTATAAAAGGAACACACCTCAACACAATAAAAGCCATATATGACAGAGCCACAGCTAGTGTTATATTAAATTGAGGAAAACTGAAATCCTTTCCTCTAAGATCTGGAACAAGCAAGACAAGGTTGCCCATTTTCATTTGTTTAACATCGTTCTAGCTAGAGTAATCAGACAAGAGAGAGAAATAAAGGGCATCCATATTAGAAAGGAAGAAGTTAAATTATCCTTTTTTGTGAGTGCCGTGGCGTCAGCCTAGCTCACAGCAACCTCAAACTCCTGGGCTCGAGTGATCCTTCTGCCTCAGCCTCCCGGGTAGCTGGGACTACAGGCATGCGCCACCATGCCCGGCTAATTTTTTATATATATATCAGTTGGCCAATTAATTTCTTTCTATTTATAGTAGAGACGGGGTCTCGCTCAGGCTGGTTTTGAACTCCTGACCTTGAGCAATCCGCCCGCCTCGGCCTCCCAAGAGCTAGGATTACAGGCGTGAGCCACAGTGCCCGGCCCTAAATTATCCTTTTTTGAAGAAGATACAATCTTATATCTGGCAAAACCTAGTCTCCACACCAAAAAAAAAAAAAAAAATAGCAGTTAGTACTGATAAACAAATTCAAGAAAGTTGCAAAATTGACATACAAAAATCAGTAACATTTCTATATGCCAACAGCATACAATCTGACAAAGAAATCAAGAAGATAATCCTATTTACAACAGCTACAAATCAAACAAACTAGGAATAAACTTAACCAAAGAAATTAACGATCTCTATAATGAAAACTATAAAACATTGATGAGAGAAATTGAAGGGGACACACAAAAAATGTAAATATATTTGATTCCCATGGATTCGAAAAATCAGTATTGTTAAAATGTCCATACTAACCAAAATAATCTACAGATTCAAAACCACCCCATCAAAATACCAGTGAAATTCTTCATAGAAATAGAAAACAAGATCCAGAATAGCCAAAGCCATTCTGAGGAGAAAGAACAAAACTGTAGGAATCACATTACCTGAGGTCAAATTATACTACAGAGGTATAGAAACCACAACAGCATGGTACTAACATACAAACAGACACATAACCAATGGAACAGAATAGAGAGCCCAGAAATAAATCCACACATCTATAGTGAACTTACCTTCAACAAAGTTGCCAAAAGCATACATCGAGGAAAGGACAGTCTCTTTGATGGTGCTGGGAAAACTGGATATGCATATGCAGAAAAATGAAACTAGACCCTTATCTTTCACCACATACAAAAATCAAATCAAAATGGATTAAAGACTTAAATCTAAGGCCGCAAATTATGAAAATACTAAAAAAAAAAACTTTGAAGAAATGCCTCAGGACATTTACTGGGCAAGGACTTCTTGAGTAATACCCTCAAAGCACAGGTAACCAACGCGAAATTGGTCAAATGAGACCATATCAAGCTAAAAAACTTCTGCACGGCAAAGAAATCAATAAAATGATGAGATAACCCACAGAATTGTGAGAAAATATTTGCAAAGTACCTTTCTGACAAGGGATTAATAATTACAATTGTGGAGGAGCTGTAATAACTCAATAGGAAAAAAATCAAATAATCAGATTTTTAAAATGAGCAAAGGATCTGAACAGACATTTCTCAAAAGAAGACATACAAATGGCCAACAGGTATATGGAATAATACTCAAAATCATTATTCATCAGAGAAATGCAAATCAGAACTACCCCAGTTAAAATGGCTTTTATCAAAAAGACAGGCAATAATGAATGCTAGCAAAGATGTGGAGAAAGGGGAACCATCATACACTGTTGCTGGGAATGTAAATTAGTGTAACCACAGTGAAGAACAGTATGGAAATCCATCAAAAAACTAAAAATAGAACTACCATATGAATGAGCAATTCCACTACTAGGTATATATCCACAAGTAAGAAAATCAGTATATTGAAAAGATATCTGCACTATTTACAGTAGCCAAGAGTTTGAATCAACCTAAGTTTAAATCTATGGATGAATAGATAAAGAAATTGTAGTACATATACACAATGGAATATTACATAGCTATAAAAATGAAATCCTGCCATTTGCAACAACATAGATGGAACTGGAAAACATTATGTTAAGTGAAATAAGCCAAGCACAAAAGACAAATCTCATGTGTTGTCACTCATATATAGGAGCTAAATATTAAAATCAGTTGATCTCATGGGGACAGCGAGTAAAATGAGAGTTACCAGAGGCTGGGAAAGATAGTGGGGAGTGAGTATGAAGGGGAGGATGAATAATGGGCACAAAATATAGTTAGATAGTCAGATAAAATCAGCAGTATTTGATAGTACAACAAACTGACTGTAGCCAACAATAAGTTATGGTATGCTTTAACTAAGAGTAGAATTGAAATGTTCCTAACAAACAAATGATAAATCCTTGAGGTGATTAATACCCCAATTACCCCATTTGATTAATACACATTGTATGCCTGTACCAAAACATCACATGTACCCTATAAATATATACAACTATTATGTACCAATAATAATTTCAAATAAAGACTTTTAAAAAAAGAAAAAAAATCTAAACCTCTGGCAATCACTAATCTTTTCTTGTTCCCTATAGATTTGGCTTTTCCAGAATATCATATGAATGGAATCATACAGTATGTAGCCTTTTGACTCTCAATTCTTTCACTAATAATGAATTTGAGATTCATTCAATTGTGAAGATGAATAATTTTTACTTTTTATCACAAAGCAGTATTTTATTTATGGAAGAACTACAGTTTGTTTATCCATACAGTCACTGAAGAAAGTTATATTGTTTCTAGTTTTTGTGATTATGAATAAAACCAGTCAAAATCTTTCTGTATGGGAATTTCATGCAAATATAAGTTTTTATTTCACTTGAATTGAATACCTAGGAGTCAGGTTGCTGGATCATATGGTAGAGGTTTGCTAAATTTTATAGACAGTATCCAAAATTTTCCAGTGGCTAAAATATTTTACATTCCCCATCATCAGTGTATTAGAGTTCTAGTTGCTGTGCATCTTTGTCAGCACTTGGTATTGTAAGTATTTTTATTTTGGCCATTCTAATAGGTGTAGTGGTATCTCATGACAGTTTAATTTTTATTTTCATAATGGTGAATGATGTGACATTCTTAATGTGCTATATGCCATTCATATATCTTTTTTTTTTTTTTTTTTTGAGACAGAGTCTTGCTTTGTTGCCCAG